>NC_059131.1:14707954-15322272 GCF_020740605.2 Lemur catta | reverse complement strand
ATTAATTTTCTCAAACTTGGGTGATCTTTAGAATAAGAAGTAGAACGTATGCACACACCCACACCCACACACATATATACGGAGATATGCCTTTTAATTGAACTTCACAGATATTTCACTTTTTACAAGATGAAGATTTGTGGGAAAGCTGCCTTGAGCAGGTCTATCTGTGCCATTGTTCCAAGAGCACGTGCTCATGTCATGTCTCTGTGTCATGATTCAGTAATTCTAGCAATTTTTGAACTTTTTGACTACTGTTATATCTGTACGGTGATCTGTGATCAGAGATCTTTGATATTACTATTGTAATTGCTTTGGCATGCCATGAACTGTGGCCTTATAAGATGGTGAACTCAATAGATAAATGAGTGTGTCATTACTGCTCCACCATCTGAACATTTCTCTATCTCTATTCCTCTCCTTGGGTCTCTCTATTGCCCGAGACACAACAATATTGAAACTAGGCCAATTAATAACCCTGCACCATCTGGGGGATGGACATGCTTGAAGCTCTGACTCCAATGGGGCAAAGGCAATACATGGAACCTAAACATTTGTACTCTTGTAATATGCTGAAATAAAAAAATATTAAAAAATTTAAAAAATATTCTGCAATGATCTCTAAGTGTTCAAGTGAAGGAAGAATGGCACATCTCTCACTTTAAATCAAAAGCTAGAAATGATTAAGCTTAGTGAGAAAGGCATGTTGAAAGCCAAGGCAGGCTGAAAGCTAGGGCTCTTGGGCCAGTTAGCCAAGTTTTGAATGCAAAGGAAATGTTCTTGGAGAAAATTAAAAAGTGCTACTCTAGTGAACTCCCAAGTGATGTGATAAGAAAGCAAAACAGCTTGATTGCTAATATGGACAAAGTTTTAGTGGTCTGGATAGATAAAACCAGCCACACCATTCCCTTGAATGGAAGCCTAATTCAGAGCAAGGCCCTAAGTCTTTTCAATTCTGTGAAGGCCAAGAGAGGTGAGGAAACTGCGGAAGAAAAGTTTGAAGCTAGCAGAGGTTGGTTTATGAGTTTTAAGAAAAGAAGCCATCTCCGTAATGTAAAAATGCAAGGAGAAGCAGCAAGTGCTGATGTAGAAGCTGCAGTAAATTATCCAGAAGATCTAGCTAAGATCACTGATGAAGGTGGCTACACTCAACAATGGATTTTAAGTGTAGACAAAACAGCCTTCTATTGGAAGAAGATGCCGTCTAGGACTTTCATAGCTAAAGAAGAGAAGTCAACGTCTGGTTTCTAAGTTTCAAAAGGCAGGATGACCTTCTTGTTAGAGGCTAATGCAAGTGGTGACTTTAAATTGAAGCCAAGGCTCATTTACCTAAAATCCAAAAGCCCTTAAGAATTACAGTAAATCTACTCTGCCTGTGCTCTATAAGTGCCACAACAAAGCTTGGATGAGAACATATTTGTTTATAGCATAGTTTACTGAACATTTTAAGCCCACTGTTGAAACCTACTTCCTGGGAAAAAAAGATTCCTTTCAAAATATTACTGCTCATTGACAATGCACCTGGTCATCCAAGAGCTCTGATGGAGATGAATAAAGAGATTAATGTTGTTTTCATGCCTGCTAACATGACACCCATTCTGCAGCCCATAGATCAAGGGGTAACTTTGACTTTCAAGTCTTATTATTTAAGAAATACATTTCATAAGGCTATAGATGCTATAGACAGCGATTTCTCTGATGGATCTGGGCAAAATAAATTTAAACCTTCTGTAAAGGATTCATTATTCTCTATGCCATTAAGAATATTTGTAATTCATAGGAGAAGGCCAAAAAACATTAACAGAATTTTAGAAGAATTAATGCCAACCCTCTTGGATGACTTTGAGGGTTAAACACTTCAATGGAAGAAGTAACTGCAGATGTGGTGGAAATAGCAAGAGAGCTAGAATGATAAGTGGAGTCTAGAGATAAGACTAAATTGCTGCAATCTCATAACAAAATATTAATTTGTCATCTTACAGATGACACAGAAAGTGGTTTCCTGAGATGGAATCAACTCTTCACGAAGATAGTGTGAACATTGTTGAAATGGCTTCAAAGGATTTAGAATATTACATAAAATTGTTAATAAGGCATAGGAAGAATTTGGGAAGATTGACTCCAATTCTGAAAGAAGTGCTACTGTGGGTAAAATGCTATCAAACAGCGTTCCATGCTATGGAGAAATATTTTTGTGAAAGAAAGAGTCCATCAATGTAGCAAACTTCACTGTTGTCTTATTTTAAGAAATTGCCACAGTTACCCCAACCTTCAGCAACCGCCATACTGATGAGTCAGCAGCCATCAACATCAAGGTAAGAGCCTCCACCAGCAAAAAAGTTACAACTCACAGAAGTTTCAGTGATCATTGGCATCTTTTTTTTTTTTTTTTGGTATTGCAGGGATTTTATTTTATTTTTTTATTTCAGCATATTATGGGGGTACAAATGTTTAGGTTACATATATTGTCTTTGCCCCACCCAAGTCAGAGCTTCAAGCATGTCTATTAGCATTTTTTAGCAATACTATATTTTTAATTAAGGCATGTACATTGTTTCTTAGACATATGCTATATTGCACAGTTAATAAACTACAGTATAGTGTAAACATAACTTTTATATGTACTGGAAAAGTAAAAAGTTTATGTAACTCACTTTATTGTGATGCTCACTTTACAGTGGTAGTCTGGAACTTAACCTGCAATATTTCTAAGGTATGCCTGTGTGTGTGTATATATATATATATATACACATACACACACACACACACACACACACACACACACACACGCACACAAACCTTCCACAAGATTTTCAGTTTGCACGTAGAATTAAAGATGATTATTCTAAACTGTAAAATTGTAAAATGATGGTATGCAAATATTCTATCTTATTTACTCCTGGCCCATACACTGTGAATTCTAGGTAAATGTTTGTTTTAAATAAATAAAATTGCTTTTTAAGACAATCAATGCGTTACACAATTGACGAAATATTCAGGTAAATAAAGCACCCTTAAAAGAGTATTTGTGGTCAGTGCTATGGTAGAGCTCCTTTCAGAGTGCAAGGAAACTCAGAGAAAGGATGCTCCAACCACACTAGGCATCATGATTGTCCTGATATGGAACCCATGCACATTTCCTATTTTTGCATTAAGAACCTATTTAAGACAGAGACATGCCAGGGTAATCAACAAATGTAAGAGTTGTGTTTATGGTTTTTAACAGAAACCCTAGAACTTGCATTCCTCTCACTCCTTCCAAAGAGTTGCCTTGCACTATCTCATTCAGAATAATTTTAAATGTACCCTTTAAAAACTAAGCCACAAATAAATGTATAAGTGATATTAAGAAAATTTTACTTTCAAGTGTCTCTTAGCATAACATGTTAGGAAAGAATTCCAGATCACACTCAGAAAATCCTGTTTATCTCCTAAATTCCAGGATGATAGCATCTACACTAAGCTTTCATAAGTTATTTATATAGAGACAGTCTTTCTTTTTATGTAGAACAACATGGCAAAGGAAGTATCACTAGACAGTTTTAATTTTAATTACATTATTATGAAATAGTATAATAAATAGTCTTAATATGAAATTTACATGTTCAAATGATGCCAGTTCTACCCATCTGTCTACCTTTTCATTCACTTATGTATTTTTTAAAATTTTAAATAATGAATTATTTCAAAAATACCTAAATCACAGAAAATCATACCATTGCCATTTGTACGTTCAATACCAAGATGAAAAAGACATTTATATTTTGCCAAATTGCTTCAGTTCTTCTTTTTGTTTTAAAAGAAAGATATCTTTCAGATTTAGCAAAATAACTCTTTCCCCATCTCTTCCCTTCCTCTCATCCCACTAGAGACATCTAGCCTCCTATGGTGAGATGTAGATCATTTGTTGTTTTACAGTCTTACTATACTTTATGTATTCATAAATATTACACATAATATAACATAAGACACTGTAATATAATATATATTTTTATGAACATAAGTACATATACTAAGTATATACTATTGTATTGCATATTTACCACACTACCCAAATTTTTCCCACAGCCAAATCCCAAATTATGTTTCTGTTGGTTTATACAGATATAGGTCATGCATTTTAATGACAATAGAGAATAGAATACTCCAATATGTGAATAAATCAGCTTATTAATTAATTTACTGTGAACCAGTTAGGTTATTTCCATTGTTTTTTACTCTCACCAATATTTCTACAGTGAACAGTATGACAACTTATATCTTATGCATATGTGAGAATTTCTCTCAAGAATATACTTTTGAAGTCATTAGGACTGTTGTGGTATCGGGTATGTACATTTTTATTTGTACTAGATACTGCCAAATCACTTTCCAAAGTGATTGTGTCAATTTATTCTCACATGCCTAAAGTTGCCAATTTCCACATAATTTTTACAAAACTTCATTTTATCAGGTTGTAAATATCTATAAATTTAATAGATGCAATATTATATTGATTCTAATTGGCATTTTTTGTTCTTGTTCCAAATTCTGGTTGATTCTCTTTGTCTTTTTATAGTTGATTTTCCTGCATAAAACTCAGGGTAGGTATATATGCACACATACACACACCCCATACACATGTATGGGCGTGCTCAGAATCTATCCCCTCTTCTTCTGTGCTCCTCATTTATCATGATTTGTCTTTGCTCCAGCTTTGCCTCAGTTTCCTCTTTCCATTGTATTATAGTTTCTTTAGGCTCTTTGTTCCCATCCACTAATTTAAAAGTTATATATTCTTATTTTTTATTTTTTTTCTGTTCTGTAGCATGCATACTTATCAAAATCTAAAGTTAATCACATTATTACCCTCCTCTGGAATGATGCACAAACCTCAGTATGCTTTAACTCTGAACAGCCTCCTTCCAGCTTTCCTGTAATCATTTTGCAGTAATATAATTTCACTTTATTTTTACATCATCAAATAAGTTAATTTTACTCTTGTTTTTTTAAAAAGTTAACATGTTAAACACATGCTGACTAATTTCCTTGTTCATCATTTTTGTTTTTGCATTATACTTCATCCATCTATTTTTTTCAGTTATTCGTTGTGAAGTACAACCATTTAGAAATTGTTTCCATAAGAGTTTGTGAATGATAAAATCTCTCAGTCTTTATTTTTCTGAAAATATATTATTATTTTTTCACTCTATCCTAATCTCATGTTCCTATTTATTGCAATTTATTCCCATTTCAAGGATCCTCTCTTATCTCTTTGAGGACATTAATAAAAGTGGCTTTTTTTCCCCTCCTTACATAGAGTCCCTGTTTTCTCCAAGTTGCCTGTTTCTTTTTATTTTGGTACTTTTGTTCCTTGTTGGCAGATCTTCTCAATATCTGGTGATTCTTCATTTTCTTCTTATAATTGAGAGTATAAGGGTGAAGAACTAGTAAACTGCTGAAAAGAACTGTTGAGTGAGGACATGGTGTGGACTTCACCTTCGCATAGGGTGATCTGGGTAACCTTTTGCTGGGAATCAGCCCCGCCATGTCACCCACAGTATCTCCAGTCCTCTCCTCTGGGGTTGGCTCGGTGGCTGAGGCCTCCCAGTCTTCTGCCTGGGCAAGGACATGGCCTCCAAGGCTCTGGAAGCCATGCTGGGAGAGGTAGCCAGAGGACTCAGGTTTAGCATTCATTAGGGACAAGCTCCTTTTCGTCCATGACTCTGCCTGGATTCCCCCTTTCAGAGACCATTCATTGTACCATCCCTGGAGAATAAACTGCCAGACTTCTTTTGGGGATAGGGATGGCTTAGTTGCCCAAAGCCATGGAGTAAGTGAGGGCATCTACATGCTCAACAGATTTTACCAAGTCTTTATTTTCTTAGCCTTTCCTCATGCACCTCCAGGTTCAGAGGCATGTGGTGCTTCTTTGTTCTTTTCTTATGTAGACTGCTGTATTTGTTATTTCACTTTATAGAGAGAGTGAAACCTGTACGAGTCACTGCATCTGTGAAGGGGCCTTAACATAAACTCTGCAATTCCTACCAAACCCGGGTCGCATCAACCTTCCCATTTGAGGCTTCAAAAGCCAAAAGTGACATGTGCCCTCAGCTTCACAGCATCCTCCTCTTCTGTTCCTTTCCCCGAATGGCCAAAGCATAAAATCATGTGCTTCTTGTGCCTAATTTCAGTTCCATTTTCACTTGGGTATAAAATTCTTGGAAAATAATTTCTTTAAGCTAAATGCAGTGGTGCTTTCCTGTAGTCCCAGCTACTTGGGAGGCTGAGGCAGGAGGATCACTTGATCCCGGGAATTTGAGGCCAGCATGGGCAACATGGTGAGACACCACCTCCAAATAAAAGCAAACAAACAAAAAGGAGTTCATCTATATAGTTAAAATATTTAGTAACATTTTTGTTAACTTGTATCTAGCTTTTTAAAATGTTTGTTTCACGTTAATTTCATAGTTAACTTAATCTAGCAACTTCTAAGAACCATGCCTCTCCATTCACCTGATACAATGATGACCATTTAATGAATGCTAACTGTGGGCCAGGGGCTTTTCCTGACACTCTTGTTACTGGTTGGGCATTGCTGTCCACATTTCACAGATGGGAACACTGACACACAGAGGAGACAAATGACTCTGATGAATACTCTGCTGATTGACAGAGCCAAGATTTGAAACCAAGTTTGTCCATCTCCAAAGCCCATTTACAGTAAGTCAAACACTCTTCCATGAGCAATAATAAAGTCTACAGAGAAGCGCCAATGCCTAAAGGAGGTGCAGAGCTGTGTGAGTGTCTGTGCACATGTGGGTGCTTGCTTATGTGTTTGTGCATAGGTGCATAGGTAGAGAGTGTTTAAGGCATGGTGCTATCATGATGCGTGGTGCAAGCAGCACCACTTTTCGCTGATTTTCCTTCTTTCTCTCTGCTCATTCAACAGTGTCTAATAAACACCTTATTTCCCTTCTCACTGACTTTCTATTTATTCAGTATTTTCTGCCTAAGCTGCCTATTGTGTTCAGGCGATCAATGTCACAGCATGCACACTGCTTTGTAACACTAGGGACTCTGAACAATAATTTACTTTGAAGTGAAAAAGTAGTGGGGACAAGGAGGGTAAGAAAGTTATGCAGAGACTTCACAGAAAATAAATGTGTGTGTGTGAATCTGTAAGTTTCCAAGAGAAGCCACATATGTGTAATGCTGTGCTTTTGTGGAATCATTTGCCATTAATAAAGTACATCTATAACTCTTTCAAAGGTAGAAGCATCATCTCAAATATGCTCTTATTTCAAGTGTCAATCATACTAGTAGGTGCAGAGTAGTCAGTCCATACACATTTCTTGAACTGAAAGGGTTACCCATTGGGAAAGTACAAATTGATGCTACTATTATATATTTTATCAAGCTTCCAAGTGAGTGGTGTCCTCTTAGGGAAGCACCTTGTTTTATTCATAAGCCATAACAAAACATAAGTTTTGTCCTTTCAAAGATATCCTGGTTCCCTTTCCTCCTCCTATGGAATAATCAAGGTCGTTTCTTGAGTTCAGGATCTGCATTGTATGCCTCTGATCCATTTATCAATGTGCCAGCTCAGTGACTTGTGCACAGTAGGTCCACAGCATGTACATCAATAATGATAAAGGTTGTTGTGTCTTTGGAAAAATAGAATTCACACTTTGTTACAGCTTTCTAGCTGTGAGCAGCTGGCCTAGCAGATGGGGCAGAAGACAGAGATCACAGCCAGGTTCCAGGAAGGCCTAGAAGAATCCGTATTACATGGTCCCTCCCCAGGCTCAAAAAAGAGGAAGATGAGGAACAGCTAGGACTAATGTTTTTTACATGACTGATTTGTCATGTTTCTGGCAGATTTCACCTTTTTATAGAAGCTAGCCATGGCAACTCTAACTGAAACAGATTTTTCTCTTCTGACCCCCAGTTGCTCTTTCTATACCTCCTTAGAACTTACTAAAATTTGTAATTATCTTATTGTCATTTTAGTTGACTTGTAATTATCTTGTCATTTTAGTTGATTTCTAACTGTCTTTTCTTCTAGATTGTAAGCATCATGAGGTCAGGGAAGAAGTCATTTCCATATATCCCCCAGATGACTAGAGAGTCAATGTTTATTTAATGAATACACGATTCAAAGAGGTCATTCTTTCTCCTTTCTCTTCTTTAACGCAGTACTGAGAACTGTTATTCAGAGCAGAGAGCAGCCACTCCACTTGCCACAACTTCATTTCCATGCTTAGCACAAGCTTCCCAGGCTACACACCCAGGGAATCGTGTTTCAGAGAGTCGTGGAGTCTCTCTGCAGTTGAAATGCTCTTTCCACGTAAAATCCTCCGGTGCTCTCTCTACTGCTCAGTAGCAGTTGAGAAGCAAGTCACTTGTGCAAACTCAGAAAGACTATTGATAAAAGAAAAAGGATGACATTTGCTTCCGGCAGTTTTACTCAAAGGTATGTGCCTGCAAGTCAAAGAGAGATATCAGGAGCCATAGGAAGTATGAGCGATCTCTGAAGAGGATATAGGAGAAAGATATTCATGGGGTAGGAGCATTATTCCACTGTGCTTGGCAAGAAAAAGCAGCTCAAAGACTGATAAAAAGAGTGAATGGGACTTGGCGGTTGAGGCCAGGAGAGAAACTGCAGCAAACTGACTCATCCCTCTCTCGTACGTTATGACCTTGAGCCTTAGTGGAACTTCTGCGTGAGTTACAGTCCAGAGGTAAATAGAACTAAGGCCCAGGCATCATTGCAAACATTTGCAATGAGGTTTTAGATGGGGAGTTAAGCAGGATGAGGATGGATAAATCTGATCAGGCATATATTTAGTTTGACAAGGGATACATTAATAGAAAAAATACATAAATAAAAGATTACTCAGAAGGATATTGGTTGGAGGAAAAGAAGAAAATTGCCCTAAATTTTGTTATATTTCAGCTGAGATTTCACGGAAAAATTCACCAGAGAAATTAGCTGACTCCCAATCAGTGTTCTAATGTAGCCATTTATAGTGCTTCATGCTGCTTCATTGCCCAGGTAATTACTTTTCATCAACCTAAAATTCTCCAGTACTTTCAGCTGGAAAAACTAGTCTTCATTTCCCCATGTTAGAAGTCAGTAGCAAAATGTTATTGACCCAGTTCTGCTGTCATCTTCCACTTGAGTGCAGGTGCATGTTTAAGAGAGTCCTGTACGTTATTTACAGTTTCTTTCATGGATATTTTAAAAAAGGTACTTAGTTGTATAGATGGATAGATAGGATATTATATACCTATAATAAGTAGGTAAGTGAATGAATGAGTGTTATGTACCAAGAATAACTGCATGTATCACATTCATTCATTTATTCATTCAGCAATCATTGAAAGCAAAACGCTCCTTTTTTGTAAATTTCAGATGGGCAATTTATCAGTCAGGGTTCAATTAGAGAATCAGAACTGCTTGGAGTAAAATAGATTAAGGGGTTGATTATAGAGAATTGACTACAAGGTCACACTCCGGTTAAACAGTCTGTGTATGACTGTTGCTTTTGCATGTGGTGCTGGGGCCTGAAGTCCACATGGTAGGAATTCAGAAAGGAAAGATGACTATGAAGCTCTAAAGAAAAAGCAAAAATAGGCATTGTAGGATATGCTGGAACCCATGATAATGAGCTGGAGCCCTTATCAATTTCTCACTGCTTCTAAGCCTTCAACTTTGTTGAGGTAGTTAACTTACAGAAGCTATGCCCTTCTTCATGGAGCTAAACATATATGTGACCCAGGAGTTGGGGACCCAGAAGAACGGGATCCAGTGGTTGTCAGAGGAAAAGTGGGCCTGGCTAATGCCCTTCACCACCAATGTGAGCCAGCAGACCTAAGATGACATGGGTTAACTTCAAAAGCACCTGAACCTACACCTGCCTTCCGTTCATTAAAAAAAATGGCTTTCGTAGTGGCTAATTCTAACCCAGAGCCATACACTGAGAATTCTGAGTGAGAGAGAGGTGATAGAGGGCTTGAGAAATAACTCCTGGTGAATATTGAGCCGTGGACTCCATTTCATTTCAGCCATGAACATTTACTTTTTCTATATTATGCAAGCCAAGAAATCTCTTTCTATGCTTAAACTAATTCAACTTTGATTTCTTACACTTGAAATTTAAAGAGATCTGATCAATGCACATATTGCATGGTAAGTCGGAGCTACTAGGTATGGGATATAAACTGGAGGAAGTTAATTCATTTAGAAAAAGCAGCATCTAATATATTTATGTGCTCAGAGCAAAGAATTAATAAATGAATGAGAGGTTCAAAAATGAGAAACATCATGGTATATATATGGGGAAGGTACAAGGTGATTAGTATTGACTTTTTCCTATGAATTTCATTTGCATTAAAAGTGCCTCCAATGAGTTGGGCTTCATGGTAGTTCCCAAATAGACTTTACAGAACAATTTTCCTGTCATTTCTTATCACCAAAGTGATAATAGAACTTTCCAACAGCATAAAGACCAAGACATCTGTATCCAGTTTATGCATTTGTTTTCCTTAAAATGTTCAGCAAAGTACCTAATGTCATTATAGGCCAATAATTACAATAAATTAAGATAAAATTAATGTAATTAAATAATTTAGTACTTAAAGCTGATTCCTCTTGTGCTGTTAGTACTCTATAGTGCTAGGAGGAAAAATTGAAGTTCCAGAGATCTTTGAATTGTTACATTCATTTATTTTCCTGGATTTACTCTTTCCATTCTTACATATTAGTGTTCAGTCAGGATATTTTTGGTTTCATAACGAAAACATCTGGAGGCACATTCTAGCAGTTGTGACCGTTTGTGTTTCACTATGGTGATTCATTAGGGAAAATAAAGATCTCTCAATGCACTTTATTGAATGGTTCAAAGCAAAAAAAATTTTTCTCAGCACCTCACAAAAGGTGCTTCCTGGCCCCTGATTCTAGTTTTGCTGCTTAGATAATTGCATGCAGTTGGAAATGCATTTGTGCAGCAGTGCAGGACAGACAGAGCTTTTCTCATAGATACACGCAAAGACTACCTGCATGTGAGGAAGCCAAGGAAATGCACAACCGTTTTCAGCCGTCTCACATATTCTGTTCTTCAGCAAGGTATGTCCTGCGTGGGTATTTAAATTAATTTTCTCCAGTGTTATCAGTTAGCTACATATACTGAAGACTTGACTTACAGTGGCTTCAACAAGTTGAGGCATGTTTCTCTTAGATCTCAAGAAGTCTATATGGAAAGGCAAGAAGCTTCTGGTATTTATTCAGAACACATTTCTAGGACTCCTCCTACCCTACTCCATGATTCTGTTAGTATTTGTCTTTCTAAGGATACATTAAGGTTTCTGCAACTGCAGAATTCATGCTCATGTCAGGCTGGAGGGCTGGGGGCTGAGGGAAACTATGCCCATTGCATTCATTTACATTGGTTCTTGAAAGTAAACATCTTCCCAGAACATCCGGCAGACTTCACTTATATCTCAACGGAAAGACTGTGTCACATGGCCACCCTTATGACACTGGAGGCTGGGGTTCTATTTGTCAGGAAAAAGGGGTAAATGGATACCGGGCAGGCAACTAATGGCTATGTTTACCTAAACAGTTACAAGTCCCTTGAAAGCAGGGACTTTGATACTTCTTTCACATTATCTTTTCATTTAAAGATTTTTTATAGTCTCATTTGCCTTCTCTAATTATGATCAGGAGGGAATTGGCCCATGACACCTGATGAATCATTTAAATTAAACATGAATCAGCTTAGATATAGAGGCATTCACACATACGATGACTTAATGTTTCAAATTGACAACCAGATTAATGTAGACATTGCTCACTATAATATTAGTCAAGTAAACTGGGAAAACTAGAAGAACCAAACCAACCAACAAATATCAAAAACAACAACAAAAGGCCCAGGTCTATACAAAATAGATGAAATTTTTATGTTTATATGAAACATATTTTATAAGCATCCAGACAGGGAAAACAAATTTTATGTTAAAAAGAAAAGAAAGAAAAGAAAAGCAAAGAAAGGAAAGGAAGGAAAGAAAGGAAGAAAGAATGTTAGTTATTGGTATAAATGATTTTAAAAGTACTGAAAAATGCCAAGAGATTTTTGAGATATTAAGAAGGGTAGAGTTCTATAAATGTTCTTTTTGTTGACACTAATAAATATAGAAATAGAGGCTTAAGTATGTGTGCATAAAACATAAAAGATGCTACCACAACAATTGAGATGTGTTTTTAAGATAGAAGGTAAAATAAGGAAGAACAAAATTTGAACTAAAAGTATAGGGATAGTAAAGGAGATTTCTAAAAAAGCATAAAAACAGAAAGCAAAGCATAGGTTGGACTTGGACTTCCAATTCCAGCTAGTTGTTTCTGTGAAGAACAACTAGGAAACTTGGATAAAAGAGGGGAAAATCATCTATATGAAGGGATGTGAGTTCATGCAGCTGTCAGCACTTGAGGGTCTAAGAGAAGAGAAAAGAAGAGTGAATGAGTTGGCATTCTATAAGCCACTTTTCTCCTCAGGGTCTTTCCTAATTTGGCAATAGGGGAGAGAAAAGGATGGCAAACTAGTCAGAGGGCTATAGCTAAAAGACTAATATTTAGCAACCTTACAGGACAAGAGAGATAATCCTTTGAGTTGGGGCCACAGTGAAAGGCTGGACATGAACGGTCAAGATTCCAGAGGAAAGAGAGGTACAGAAGCACTAGCCCAACACTGGTGGTCCTCCTTCATAAGGCACTTGGTGAATTTAAAGCTATGCAGGGTAGCAGTTAAAAGGCTAAACAGAAATCCACCGCAATCTAGAGCTGAGTTTTTGGCAGCGTCATTGTGCAAAGGAGAAAAAATTGGAGTCCAGGGCCTGCCAAGAATAGAGGCCCTGGTAAAACATCTCAGTTTCTCGGTTGGGAATCCTGTGGAGCTACACCCCAGGAGAACATATGAACCAAAGGTAGAGTGAGCCTTTGAACCCAACCACAATCAGTGTATGGTTGGAATAAGAGAATAAGGTGACATATTTTCATTTATGCCTAGAGTAGAAACTCTCATGGAAAACTCTCTCTGGGCAAGTACTCAGTGTCAAGAATTCAATTTCAAAAAAATCGACAAGGCTACTAAGGAGCTACCTATCTATCTATCCCATGGCTTACCAATTCCCCTTATCTGTATTCTCAAAAGAAATGTACATTGAAAGCTCAAATGAATGTCCATTGACAATAGAATGGATTAACATGTTTTGTGAGAGACAAACACTATATAGCAATGAAACTACAAACTTGCTTCTTGCAATACCGTGGAAGAATCACACACAAAAAAGAAAACAAATAAAAGAAGCCAGATAGAATTATATACTGTATGATTTCTTTTATATAAACTTCACAAACAGGAAAAGTAATCTGTAGTAATAGTAATAGTAATGTGAATGGCTACATTCAGGCTAAGTAATGACTAAAATGTGGCATGAGGGAAGTTCCATTAAGTAATATATCTTAATTATATATTTACTTTGAAATATTTCATTGAGTTGTATACTTATAACTTGTACAATTTTCTACATATTTTTATTAGTAGTTTTAAAAAAGGTTAAACAAATAAAACAACCCTATCCTCAAAATAAATGAAAAAAGGTTGAATCCTCCTCATTAAGGCCAAAACTGAGATTTTTTTTTTAAAGTTTGATTTAAAACTTTTGCAAGAGTCACACTGAAATCAAAATAACACATTATTATTTATAATAATAAAGAGATGGACAGATAGTGGGGAAATGCATATGTATACATCCAAGATATGGAATAGATAGTGATATATTATAACTTTAGAAACATTATTAGAACTTTCCTAATAGTGTTTCCATACACTTACAAACAAAATAGTAGTTATGATAAATGGTATATTCACAATGTAATAAAACCAAAAATTTATCACAAAATGATAAAGAAAACAAATCTAATCACTTGGAAATAAAAACAAAAACCTCTGCTAAATAATCTTTAGATCAAAACCTAAATCAAAGCTCCTGTTACAAGTTATTAAAATTAACAACAATAAGATTATTGTGTATTGCAGTGATCTCATTGTAGCTGCTTAGTCACCTCCAGGTGTGGTTGAGCCTTACAAAAAAGCAAAATTCATTACTTAATTATGTTTTTCATTAAATAAGAAAGAATGAAAGTAAATGAAATAAATATGCAACTCCAGAAACTAGAAAAGTCGCATCAAAACAAACCTAATAAATTAGTGAGTATTAAATTAGAAAATAGTGAAAGTTTCAAATGCATGTGAAAGCTTTTTAAATAAAACATCAATAATATATCTATGCAGACACATCAAGTATATTAATAAAAGACAAGTAAGAGAAAATATAAATATAGAACATGATGAATGCTAAAGGACTTAAAAATCATAGCTATCTGGGAGACTGCCTGATAATGCTGCTTTTTCTTGGAATTGTGAAGAGCTCCTCTTTCTTCCTTCAGTCTGATCAAAGTGTGCTATACATAGGGTAATCTTTTTTAAGTTACTAGGAGACCACCCCTTCTAATTTACCGTGCTGTTACAGATTTTTCCCTATTTTTATTTTTTGTTGATAATTTCATAAGACAGTTTTTTCTTGTTTGTTGTCATTTGTACTAGTTCAAGGCTTTTTATCCCTTCTCTTCATTAGTTTCTAAAGGAACTTAAAAGCCTAAGGGACAACAGCGATGTGAAATCAACATGGCACTTTATTATATAAGTCGAACATCTGCTTTGCACAACACAGGACTTTCTGAGTCTGGACCACTGGCTTAATCTCAAGGCCTGGCCAAGTTCTTCACTCAAAGACCCCTACCTTACCATCCCAGGCCATCTCCTGGAAAGCAAGGACCCCAACACCTCATGAGTGAAGGATAAAAGAAAATGACAAGTGAGCAATGTATCTGTCTTGAGCCTTGAGCTGAACGGCTTAAAGAGGATAGGGCACCTGCATATGTATCTTCTTAACACAAGTTGACCTTGCCTATTAGTAAACAGAGCTTCCCTAGCATCTTGGTATCTGAACAATCAGATAAGCAACAGCACCTGCGGAGCTAGGCTAGCAAGGGAGGAAGGAAGCTGCTTCTAAGCTACACAATGCTTTTCCCCAGGTGAGAGTTGCCTGATGCAAGAAGGGTTAAACATAGGCTGAGTAATAAATGTGCGACACTTGACCTCAGTGTGCAAGGACTGGAGAGCAATAACGAGCACCGGTTATGGCATGGTTAAACACGTGGATGTGAATTTTCATATGCTCCACCTGACTATTTTCAGGATGTGAACAATCAACCCGATTCTGCTAACATACAGAAAAGTTCCTAATGGTTGCTTAAATAGGGACAGCTCTGCTGTGAGAACACTTTATAAAAGCAAATTTCCTCAGAGCAGACAGTGCCTTGAGAACAATATTTTTCTAAGCCTTGGTACAAAATGGTGAGTTGAGCACACTATATTTTTACATATAGCTGTGAAAACAATTAGTTCTTTTCAGTAAATGAAAAGGCATCTCCAAAGGAAATTCTTTAGAAAATCATTCATCAACTGAAACCTAAGGGAATTGAAGGGAAGCAAAAAAAAAAAACTGTTGTAGAGGATTTAGAAACATTTTTTTCTGCCTCCAATTAGAAAAACAATATATTTAACCTCTGCTCTTTATCACTTGTGGGGTGAGATCATTGCTTTTCTTCTCAATTCTATTCCCCAAAGATTTACTGGGACACCGAATGTTGAAATTATGAAGATGAATGAAAACCCTGAAGTTTGTCAGAGACAGATCTATAAGCATGTGTAATTTATCTTGTGGTTTCTTCTACTGAGACTTTATTGCAGGGTTTTAAAAATATCAGCGAGAATTCTGGCATGTGGAGTCATCAACCAGAAATAACTTTGCATCAAATCCCCAAATGGTCTTTCTGATTGGCAGGTATGCCCAAGCTGAGGAAGAGCATTTCCTATTTCTTAGACTTGTTCTGCCCTCTATATACAGGAGGCAGCAGCTCTAACTGAAACTCTTGGAGGTAATAGATCTTAACGTGGATTCAGTTTCATGGCAGTGGCAGATCCTTGTACTATAGATAACAAGTAAGTTATAAAGGACTTCCCGGCTGTCTAAAGTAACTAAACTAGAATATAAAATTTGAGGACTAAATGGAACGTTAGTAGGTATCCCATTTTTTGTTTATTCTTTCATTTTGCAGAATAGAAACTGAGATGTTTTGATGAAGGCCACGAAACTAGGTGGAACATTTAAAATTCTTGACTCACTGAAGTTATTTGTTTATTGTATAAATATTTTATCATGCTCAACATGATTGTTTTATTAATCATAATAACATAATGATTATTATTATTAATCAATTATTCATAATAATCAATGCTTTACTTGATTATTGCCAAAAAAAAAAAATCTTCAACAATCTCTGGAGTAATAATAGATGTACCAGAAGGTGTTAAGAAAGGATTCCTCCAGTCTGAACTTCCAACCCTTTGGGGGTAGAGTGAGAAGGCAGTGCACATCTTTGGTGAGGCTACCAGGTTAAAGTTCCCAGTCCCCAAAGGTGGTCCTGGATCCAGAACAACCTCTGTCCCAGTTGTAGTGATTTTGTTCATAAAGATTCAAATCACAGGAAAAACTGATACCTTTGTGTGCTCGTATCTTGAAACTTGTCAAAGTATCTTGCTTTATATTTCTTATTTCTGACATTTTTTTTTTCATCCATTACAAAGCTGCTAAAAGCCTCAGGCAGGGGCAGTGATTCTTTGGGCTCAGTGGTGCACATCCCAGCGGCTTCTTCCTCTCTGAAAACCAATCTTTCCTGTCAAACATGCCTTCATCTTGTTACAAATAATGCTCATGGATCAGCCCTGCCCAGGGAACAATCAGCATGCCGGTGATTGCTTTGAAAGCAGTATTATACTAATACAGTATCTCATTAGAACACCTTTGCTGGGAACTGGGGGTTTCTTCCCAATCCAAATGGAGATTGTGGTGTTCATTATGTGTTCAGAAGTGCTGCTTCTCTGAACCATAAAACAGCCTGAGGAGAGAGAATCTTTTGACCTTTGTAATTGCTACAATATTATGTAGGGTTCTTTCTCCATTTGAACAGCAATAAATATTGCAGAGCTGTACGTTTTTTATCCTAAAATGCAATTAAAATACAAGAAAAAAGTTTTCTGAAGACATTTCAGTGGTGCCACATCATCCAACCTCTGGGAAAGGACATGCGTGGAGGGGGGTATTTTGCTGCAGGTGGCAAGACTCAGAATCCATTTGGGATAATTTCCAGCAACTGGCTCAGGGCCTTGGGTTGCAGAATTAGCTCATCCAGGGCTTCAGCTCCTGGTTTCAGACTCATTAAGACTGTCTTGTCAGGGTAGGTATGTGATCAGTTTCTGGACTGCAAACTAAGCCCAATAAATTGCTGAACTCGGCTTAAAAAGTTAATTACTAAATCTGGTGCATGTGGTGCAGAAAAAGGACAGAAACTACAAATTAATGTGTAGACAAGCAGTTTTTTTTAAAATTAACTTCAAAAATATAAATATTCCACTGCTACTGCTTGGGCCTGAGCACAGTCTTGATTTACCTCTGAGTTCTTGTTTTCTATTTGCCAACCCGTTTCCTTGTTATGTTCTCATACAGGTGCCTACAGGGGTGTGCTTCAAAATTATATCAAACTCCATGCACAACCTGTGAGTGACTGTTCCAGACACATTTAAAATGTCCATATTTAAGCAAAATATGATGAGTTTTTTTGTTTGTTTCTTTGTTTGTATTTTTTAGTAGAAATATTCACTGGGTCCCACTTCACAAGTTTTCCTAAAAGGCCATTCTTTTTATGAAAGATGTTCCTTGATGCATTTTGGATTTTTTTTTTTTTTTTACCAACTAGTAGTATGAAAAGTAATTGCCGTAGCATACACACTGGGCCAAGTCTTGGTACATCAGGAGCTATGACAGGAAGTAACGGGCCATGAGCACCGCTATTCTGCACTGGAACAATTTAGGAGGCTAACTGTCCCCTTCCCACTTGTTCCTTTTCACCATGATCCAGGTTTGGTGGAGTACAATGAAGAAGTGGGGCCTAATCTTCTATTCATTTCTATCTTCTCTGTCCTCATGGGTTAAACATAAATATGGTTCCTTTCACCAGATATATTTGAACGATCGTTGCTTTTCTGGGCCAGGTTTAAGCATAACTAAGAAAGCAGAGTTGAGCCAAAGGTGCTCTCGAGTATAAACTCTGTAAAAGTGGAGCCTTGTCTTTCCATTCTTGATCCCTGTGGTGCGTAGAATGAAAAATTAAGGCTGTCACTTTTAGTCACTGATGAAGAGGGAAAAGCAAACAAGAGAACATGTGATCTATTCACTTAGAAGTTCACAATCTATTTAAAGAGACACAATGCTCAAAGGCTGATGCATACATGTGGTAGTGCCTTAAGAAAAGTATGTTCAAAGTGCTTTGGGATCACCAAGGCTGGAGTGCCTGCAGGATGTGGGAGTAGTTCCATAAGTGTTGAAGAAATGGTCTGAGGGGTTTCACATGCTGGATCTGTTGTTTCACAGAGAACATTTTCCAGAAAGCTACTCTGTACCCTATTTCTCTAGCCAAAAACAACTAGCATTTCCAGAGTGCTTACTAGGAGCCAGGTGCATGCCAGATGTTCCAACTAATTGTGTGTAACCCTGCAAAGGGTCTTGGTATGTAAATATACTATATGTCATATGTGGTTATACCAATTTAATAGATGTAGAAATTGAAGCTCAGGAACTGTAAGGTGCTTCCCAAATGCATATTAGTGGTAAGGAGCAAACTAAGGCTTCAAGATCTAACTATATCTTAAACGCCAAACCTCTGACCCACCCACACCACCATGCTATGCAACTGGAGAAGAGGAGAAAAAAAAAATCCTGTCTTCTCTGCTAGGAAGAAAAAGCATATAGAGTTAATGAAACCCACTCCTAATTTTTCAAGTGCTATGTTCATTACCAAGGTACTTTTCTATCAATACTTCCTAACTTTTATTCACTTTATTAAAAATTAGAAAAAAAAAGGAGAGCTTAGAAAATTTACACAGCCAGTTACCACCACCTCCTCCTGTCTTCTCCAATTTATCCTGGAAAACCTTTTCAGTTGGCTAATGGTTACAACATCAACAAAACAACTTCTCTCTCTTTCCTCATTAAATTGAAGAGAAAAAATATATCAACTGATACACTGCATCCTTGTTGACTGGTGGCTCATTACAGAGGCTAATGAGAGAAAATACATTCTCATATACTGATCATTGGAGCTCAGAGAATCCGAGGAGAGCCACCTACTGAGTAAGTGTCCATTTTCACTTCTAACTTCTAATGTATTAGTCTGGTCAATTTCCCCACGCTGGCCTGATTAGGAAAGTTTTTAATAAAACAAATGAAGATGAGATTTAAAGTTAGTAGAGAAAAACAGAAGCTGAGCCTGAACCCCCCAGACAATCTTTTTCAGATTATGCTGACCACTTGGTGGAGGTCTGTGGCAGACTGCAGTGCATTCACCAAAACCCGGCTTTGCCTTCTTGCACTCAGCATTTCCCGGCCTTCCATGAAAACAGCTGTCATCTTCATTTCCCATCTAGCTCAGGAAAATGATGTGTGCTACTTTCAGATACAAGCAATGAAACACGTGCATTTCATATCTGATATGAATCTCTCTCTCTCATTCTCTCTCTGTCTCTCTATATATCTCATTTTCCTCCTAAATTTGTTGGCTCATGGTGACTTATAAACCACATATCAAATATCGTAGACTTTTCTAGACTGGGTTTCTGAATGACTTCATGAAAATCACCACATCATGTTGCCAAATAAAGTCACTGATTGAATTTTAAATGAGCAAGAAGTAAATTTTTATGCATTAAGCTCCTGAAATATCAAGACTTGTCTTTACCATAGATAGTGCTAATTTAACTAATATATACCCCTTAATAGATTTTAGCTATTTATGGGATACATGGAATTTTTTGTTTTTAGAAAAAGATTTAGACGAATCACACAATCACATTTGAAAGTACTTGCACCAAAGTCCTGAAATATATATACATATATATATTAATCAAATATCTATGCAATGATGTAGATGTAGATATAAATGTAGGTATGTCCCCCAACAAAGAGAAATTGATATCTGTACACAAATTTAGCATAAAGCTTATCATATACTGGGTTCCCATAGCTGCTTTGTGAACTTAGTTGAATTCAAAACTTAACCAAATTGAATATAGATACCTGGAAGATGTAATTGCAAATCATTTAATATGACACCAATAAGAATGTTCAGACAAAATCTAATTTATAAACAAAAGAACACACAAAAGGGGCTAAGTAAGATAAATACGGAGAGAGAAAGAAGGTCACTTTATAGTTGTATTCGTGAAATTCTCCATGGTAGGTTTATCTTGAAGATCTAAGTTCAAATCTCTTAGATTCAAGTATTTAAGATAAAGTTCAGAAGAAAATTTTAGAATTTGTTAAGATGTATCATTGTAGATTCTAAGCTCCTTGTAGAAAATAAGCCCATCAAGAATTAGAATATGTTAAATTCAACAGAAAGTTTTGAGGGTCAACAATGAATAAGCCATTTTGCAAAAATTAAAATATTCATGACACCTAAGGTGTGACAGGAGAATTTCACAACCCAAAGGAAGGACATGCATAGGTAAGGTAATTTCAATACTGTGTGGTAAATACAATAATCAGGGTGCACAATGGATACAATAGAAATTTGGGGACATCAAGGGAATATCATTAGAATCCATGACAATACAGCTGAATTTTGAAGGGCAAGAACTTATGTTTTGGGTAAACATAAGCTAGAAGCAGATGGAAGTAGAATGACATAGACTGGGCATTATTTCTATGCAGTCCAATTCTGTTCCAAACCCCTTCCATATCAGAAGAACTGCATGAAAAAATTTTATATAATTGTTATTAAGAAAAAAATCTGTAAAAAGACTGAAAACATAAAAAAGTACTCCAATCAGATCAAGGATGAAAGATAAAAATCAGATCTACAGGGAAACTTAATGACAGCCCAAAACATGTGCAGAAAAGGAAGAGCTGTTGATAGAGAGTCAGTGAGTGTAGTGGAGTGAGTTTTGAGCTGCAAATAAGGGAATAGGAAAAAAATTATAGCATCAGCTCATCTACAACAAAGAATGGATATGAACCATTCCAAGGTTGATTCTGTGGGTTCAGTACAACATCAAGGACCTTCAAGCCATTGCTATATTGCTTCTCTGCTAGCATCTTCATATTATCAAGGTTGTAGTAATTTTCTTGTACCTCCAAACACCATCTCCTCACATGAAATCTCCCAAGCAGGGAGAAAAACGGAGGAGAGAGGAAAGACCTCTTTTTCTGTAACTCTTTCTTGTATAACGAAGAAGAAGAAAAATCTTTCCAGGAGACCTCAGCATTCTTTTCCTTGGATCTTATGTTTCTCTACAGCCAGATTTGGGCTACATTTTCACTTCTTGAACAAGTACAGACAAAGGCAACAGAGCCTGTCATGATTAGGTACCAATCATCATTTGAACTCTGGGACCACACACAGCAGATCCCCAATAAATGAATTTTTCATAATAAGAAATAAAGGGCAAAAACTGATAGGTGGATAACTAATTGTGTCAGGCACAGGAGACTCAGATTTAGCATCAAGTGACATAAAGAGCTGGACATTACTTGGCAATAACTGGCAGGAAGATTAAAATTGAACTGTGTTGAAATAATGAGGCCCATGATTCTATTCCATCTTTCCCCCTTGTGCTTAACAGTGGTCGTTGCTTGTGCTTGGAGCCAAACAAACCAGACAAGTAACTGGGCTGGAGAAGTATTCCCTAGATCAGAGTTATTCTTTAGCTTCATTCTCCTGTTTTGGAAAAATATTTTAATGGGCCTTTTGCATATGCAAAAGAACAACCCTAAAACAACCAAGGCCAGCACAAGGGAGAGAGAAAAAATGCTCTAAACACTATACTAGCTTTAAGGTGGGAAGCTACATATTTGGGGTATTCTACTACAGAGAATGGCAAAAAGAGACTGAAAAAGAAGGTGCAATTTAAGGCGAAGCCTGTTCAATGACATCTCTATGCCCTACGTCATTGAAATGACAGTTGAGGTCCCTGTGAAGAAGAGTAGATGACAAATTTTTGGAGTTGTTGTATCTAATGATATAAATTTTTAATATCTTTTCTGCATTCTGATTCCCTTTTTTATCTTCATCCCTTAGAAATTAAACATAGCAACTTTTATTAGTGATGGCTTGGAAGCACATTATCATGCCTCTCTCCATGTTTTGGAAGCAAAGTGGATGAGACAGAGTCCAGAGATCACCAGAGCAGGCGATCAAGAAGGGGAAGAGAGCACATCAGGAGAGAGCGAAAGGTGGCAGGTGGCAACCGGGACATGGGAGCTTTCCCTCCAGAATGCCCAGAAATACTAAGGGAGGGATATATAATAATTTTAGTAACATAATAATTTCTGGTCCTATAGGATTTAGACTCATTTAAATAGAATTTTGGAGGAAAGAGTGATGCCAGGTCAAAAACCTTGCATGTTTTCAAGTTTTCTTTATTAATACTGATACCAAAACAAAACATGATTTCTGAGTTTGAAGAACATACAAATATTCTGTGGGCAGCCTTCCATGGCATCATGCAAATGTGTTGTTAAGAAAAGGACAGCAGTTAATGAAGTCTCAATTTAAAGTATGTTTGGGGACACTGAGTTGTTTGTCACCCATGCCTAAGAGCAGGAAGAAAGGTGCTCCCTCACTGCCTGCACAAGTCCTTCCTTAGACACATAACAGATTTTGCCTTATCAGAGAAAAAAGCAGTGCAAGTATTTTTTTCCAAATGATGACTTCCTTGAATGCCATTCATGATATAATTGTTATAATATGGACACATGGGCACCTCTATGCATTTTCCTTTGAATAAGACTCAAGGAATCTGGGAAGTCCCGGGGTCAACCCTAGAAGGACTTCCATTCTTTGACCCCAAAAGGTATCTAAGGAGGAGGAGGGATTGCAGATCATTTTTTCTAGACTACCTTTACTCCTGTAAGTCAGCTGCAGTCTACTTGGGTCAACAATTCAAGCAGCGGGGCCCCTAGAGCATTATCTTTTCTTTGATCCTAGAAATGCCATGTGGATTGATTTTAAGGTATGCCTATTCTTCAAAAGGCTTGATCTCTAGCTTAAGAATGTAAGTTAAGTAGGGATTTTATAGGAATTTTTTTGGCTTTATGAACTAAACATGAGAGACCCCCTGCTTCTTACAGTCTTCTTTAAATCTCCATCTCTAATTGCTTCTTCCCTTCAAAGAAAATTCCCGTACATTTCATAATGCAAAGTCTCCAACAGGCCTGTGTCTAATTACTCCCCACCATCCAGGAGCAGTTCAGAATGAAATGATTAGCAGTATTTGTTGTCAGGTTGTCTCCAGGAGATGACAATTTATATCAAATCACTACTTGTCAAAAATAGGAGGCTGTGCCAAGGTGGAAATGCAATTCCACAGTTCCCAAAAGTGGATGAAATTCTCAGCTCAACATGTGACGTTAATGTGTTTGCTGCTTGGGGGGGGGGGGATCTGGTCTTTTCAGGCAGCCAGACTCTTTTCTTGCAGCACCACCCACCAGCTGATTAAGCAAGTTGCACTTGCCCAAAGCTATTTGCTGTGATTATTCAGAGCCCTCCTCACTTGCTCCTCACCTGCTCTCTCTTCAATTCCTGTCTCTGCCAACTCAGAGCTCCTGGCTGCACCCTTCAAACTTTGTAATCCCTCTTGCCTTCTGGGCTTTTATTCTATTTAGCATATAACTTGCAACTCACCCTATCAAACTCTGGCTTGAACTTGGTCCCAGCCTTCTTCTCCTACCCTACTTTAACTGTGATAGTCTCAGAAATCAAACCCTGGCACCAACAGTTTGTATAAAGCCATGGCCATGTCCTTCTTGGAATTTGTTTTTTGAATGATGTTTCCTTTATTCATCTATTTTAAAGGTCACCCATTAAAAAATATCCTCCCCATGAAGAAAATCCCATGTTCAATGGATAGACAGGTGAATACTTACAATTACAGAAGAAATAAAGCAAAAATTTTATAAATTATTTTATAAAATAGAAATGGAATTCTTCCATACTTTTTATCAGGCTCTCATAACCTTGTGCTATAGACTGAATGTTTGAGTTCCCCCCAAATTCACATGTTGAAATCCTAACTGCCAATGTGATGTATTAGGAGGTAGGCCCTATGGGAGGTGATTAGGTTGTGGTGGTGAAACCCTTATAACAGAGACCACAGAGAGCTCCCCAAACCTTTATGTCATGTGAGGACACAGAGAGAAGACAGCTAGCTGTGAGCCAGGAAGGGGACACTCACCAGACACAGAATCTGCCAGTATGTTGACCTTGAGTTTCTTAGCCCCCAGAACTGTGAGAAATAAATTTCTACTATTTGTACGCCACCCCAGTATATGGTCTTTTTGTTATAGTAGTCGGAATGGACTAAGACACTTGGATTCTTTTTTTTTTAATTTTAAATAGAACATTTGACATTTACTAAAAAATGTTCATGTAGAAAGAAAGGAGGAGAGAAGCTACAAGGCAGAGCTAAATGTCAATTTAGTTCTCTCTCTCTCTTTTTTAACAGCTTTGTTACCTATAACCTTGATTGTGATACTGATATCAGGGGTGTTTGTATATGTTCAAAATCAACAAACTGTACACATTGAGTATGTGCAGTTCTTTGTATATCAATTATACATCAGGATCATTCTTAACAAATGCAAAAACAAGACAAGGCGAGACAACCTACCATGATAGGAACTGGGTGTCGTTTTTTTTCTACCATTCAGTTCTGCTTCCAATGTGTTTGTCAGTACATTGCTGTGGCTGCTCTCTCCAGATAACACAGAGGAATTATATCCACCTTCTCTGTTTAGAATGCCATTTTCTGTCCTCTATTGTATCAATGGTAGTTATGAAAAGAAAATAAACCACTCTACCTGACTGAATCTCCCCTCCAACTTTGATTTCAATTTTTCCTGTATCACTTGGCAGTCCCCTAATCCTGCTTTTCAATATATGTCACCAAAACAGAGAGGACCTTATTAAGAACAAAATGATCTATTAAGATAAGATGAAGGGAAAAAATGGTGTCATTTGTTCTTGAACCATTTCAACCTTTTGGAAAAGAGGAGAGGGGATATGAAATATACAGCGTCTGCCAACACTTGCTCCCCTGAGCTCTTTCTCACTCATTTTCAGAATTCACAAGCATTCCTGTTTATTTCCTCTATTGTAATCAAAAATATCCCAAAGATGGTAAATATCAAGTGAGAAAAGCATCATAAATGAGATCTATAGTGACTAAGCAGCTACTCTCAAACTATCTGAGAGAACACAGCAATTTCTGGATTGCAATTTAGAAAGTAGCATCAACAATTATCCTACAAGGTATACAATTTGACTACAGAATCAGTGGCTGACATTCAGCAAATTGCAGGGAAGCCATCTTTGAAATCAACGAGTTAATTTTACCCCCTATTATATGAATTTTAAATTATTCCATATCTTCCATACCAATGTGCACATATTATTGATGCTCAATAGATATTGTTCCTTGGAATGATTGCACTTCCTGGCTACCAGTGCTTAATATAGTTCTTCTTTCTGGAATTTTTTTCTCAGCAACATTTTCTTCTTCTACCTTACCATTCCACAAGTCAGTTTTCTCACAACTTACCAACGAGTCTGCAAAAAATAATACCATGATCCCTCTCTGAAGTTAGCCATTATGAGTTAACATTCCCTGCTTACCCCACACCTAACTTTTCAGAGAGCTCAACTTGGTCAATAGAAATCAAGGCTTGAGGCTGTGTTAGTCTCTTAGCACCCAGAGGATGTACCATCCCTGACATATATTATAAGATGAAGGCTGTTTCCTTCTGGACTAAAATTATGGACAATACCGATGCCAAAAATCAAGTTTAAAAAACATCACAGGGTATTTTTTTCTTCATAGTGCACTTGATTTTTCTAAAATGTACTGAGTACCCCAAATCTGTGGCTGGTGTGTGTTCAGCATTCTGAATTCATTGCTGTGGAAAATGAAACTGAAATGACGTCAGGCATAATGCAATTTGAAACGTCAAGCTTTTGCCATTTGCCTTTGAGCCACCCTCGGTGCCAGCTGAATCATTTATAGAACCTCTTATTACCTGCTTTCTAAATCCAGTCATATGCAGTAACAGGGTACGCCTTTTGCTCTTTATGTGGTAAGGTTATCTAATTTCCATTCCCAGATGCACACCATGCCTGCTCTTTTTTTTTTCTGTCTTTAAATTTGTTGCCTAAAGCTAAATATACAGTACTTTGAACATGACAATGAAGCTATTTTTAATTTGTCCTTTCATTTTAATTATGCTGTTGGTATTATTTTGTAGGTACAATTTGCAGCATTTTTGCTGCCACCTACAGGCACCCCCCTGAGAACCACCTCTGATGTCGGGGGCAGGTGTAGAATTACCTGTTTATTTTGAAGTGGAGATTTTGCTGCATTTCTAACCATTATTTGTCAGCGTGGATGTTTGTGCATTGAAAATGTTTTTTTAAACAATACCTACATCCTTATTTATTTCATGAAAATAAAAATATCTGCAAGATCCTCATAAAATCAGTAAATAGGACAATCTCTGCAAACATAAAGAATTCACTTGGGGACAGTACAAGAGAAATCCTACACAAGTGTGTTCTTAATCGTTTCCATAAGTAATAAAATCAGCATGTTTATGAAAAACCTAAATACATAATTGATCAAAGCAATTTTCACAGTTTAAAATTTATTAGCTGTGGAAATAGCTGATGTGAAAAGGAAGGTTAAGAGAAAAAAAATCTAAGTCTTTTAAAGAGTAATTCTCTCTCATCTTGACAACTATTATGAACTGCACTGAGCTAACTCTGAAATAACAGCACAGAAAAAGAAAATCAGAAATAGAGAGAGAGCAGCTCTTGAGAGACCATTTAACACAAAAAAATGGAAAGAATAAAAAAGATTATACTAGAGTCAAAACCTGCTCCCAGATCTGAGTCCTCTACCAAGCAGAGACAGCCCAGCACTCATGGGCTCAAAAGAATGTTTCCTCTTTGGGAAGCTGACCTTAAAGTAGAGAGATAAGTTTATTTCTGGAATATGCCAATGGTCTTTAAATAACTATGTATGGACCACCATTAATTTCCCTAAACCTTCTTTCATTATGCACCACTCCTTAGAGTGAAAGTTACTACTCGCAATGTGATGGGGAGTTGTGTTTCACTTTCTTAGTCTTTAATTCCTGCATACTTCTGGACCTAAAACCCCAGAATTCTGAATCCTTTTCACAGAGTACATAGCGACCCTTGAGAGGTAAAGAGGAAACCTGTATTTCTGTGAATAATCCATCTAAGCTCTCTGTGTAGACTTTGACTTTTTTATTCAAGAAACTAACATTGATTTATTTACTCAAGAAACGATCCCACTTTGTTCCAAGTCCTGTGTTCGGTGCTAAGGATATAGAGATAAATACAATGTAGCCTTTACTTCAAGGTGCACGCTCCCTTATATGGGTGACAGAAGCAAGTAAGTGTAATACAATGTGATAAGTACTGTTATAGAGGTAGATACTGGCACAGTGACAATGCGAAAAAAGGAGGAATGAAAAGCCCTGGAAGGTAAAGGGATAGGGAAACATGCCAGGAAAAAGGGAAAGCGTTGCTTTGGCTGTTTCTTTCAGTTGTTCTTTCCTCTTCTTTTGTTTCTTGCCAAGGGGAGAATTTTCAAAATAAAATAAAAGTTTTAGCAGGGTAGTCTTGACAATATCAACTGAAGCCCAAGGCTTAGCACTCAAATTGCCACATAGAAAACTCCTATTAATAATTCATTACCAATGCTCTCTCCTGCCCCATCACTTAAATTGCAAAAACTTTAGAAATGTAGAGCACACCCAATCTTCCCCCTCATGCTTTTGACCATAAAAGTCAGAGGAAAAAAAGACTTGATCAGCACGGTAGAGCCATTATAAAAATGTTACTTGAACAGATATTGACATTGCGCGATCTCCCAGATTCTTGCCCAAATATAGATCTTGCTGTTCTTATTCTTTATACAATTTGTATTTTTCCCTCTATTTTTTAAATTTTAGCCACATTAAGATTAATTATATAAACTATTTATATTAATTTGGAAAAACTAAACTTTTTTACATTATAGAATAAAATAGAAATGATGGAAAACATTTTATTACAACAGTCATGTCTCAGAAATTTCTCTATGTCTAAGACCATATGAGATACTATAATAGGTATATAATCTTTGGATATATTTCTTTTCTATAAAGAGTGTTCAAGTTTGTAGAGAGAAAAAATAAAAAATGTTGTTTATATACATAAAAGCAGATAGGTTTGATACCGGGAAATTTTGAAATTGATGAAGACTGTCATTAATATCTCTCTAAATTCCATTTTTGTACTCTTTTCTAATTTTCTTATAGTATATTTTTCTCTCTTCATTATGTATGACAATATCCCAATCAACAAATAACAATGCTACTCAAAACTTCCAGTCACCCTCACTGTGAGGGAAGAAATGAATCAATACAAGGAAATAATGTGTTATACTCCCTAACATTACATGAGTTCCATTTGAACCAAACAGAAAAAGTACTCTAGTGACCCAGTGGAATAATTGTTCCCAGTGGATCCTCAGACCCCACAGGCAACCATTTGCAAAGAAGATCTTCTGCAATTATAAAATCTCCATATCATTGTCACACTGCCTACTGCATGTATGTATAATGCTTATTCTGATAGGCATAAAATGTCAGGATTTTGCATTGCAGAATATGAAGCATGGAAAATAATGGTATGGAATAAAATGGCAGAATTTAGGGTAAAGACTACGAAGCATAGAAGGTCAGGAAATAAACATACCAGCGTAACCTCAAATAGTCTGGAAAAGCTTCCTGCAAAAAGAGAGATTTGAATAGTTCTTTAAAAGGGGATATGATTTAGATAATCAGAGAGAAGGGAACTGCTGAGAAGAGAAGAGGGATCCTGACAGAGGAACAACAAATACAAACAATAAGCATGGCAGATATGGAGGACAACTTATTTTTCCAGAATAATTTAAATTAAAACATATTAAGTTTATCAATAATCTTTTTTATGTCTTGATTACTTTCAGAATGCTCAATGTAGATTCACAGTAGATTTCTGATTTATGAAAAAGGAAAAAAATGTTTTTTAACTAAATGTTTTCCCATGTTAAAAATCTATCTAACATACAAAACACACAGAGACACTGATGATATTTGGTCATTTTCATGATTGCCTCCTAATACAGTATTTGATTGACTGTAATAAAGTTTAAGAACTTGACTTGCCTTTGAATTATTAAAGTATAATACCAAAGCAGGATTTTAATTACAAATGAGAATTGGGGAGTTTTTAAATTAATTCTAGTGAGTTTCTCCAAAGACAAGAGAAAACAGACATGCAGTATTTTCAATATTTTAACCTCCCCCTAAAATTCCCCAGGCCCACTGACTTTCCAATTTAGATCAGTCTATTCTGATTAGATTCTGAGAATTCCTAACCCGTCGTATTTTGTTAAAAAATGATATTTGTAATTTTAAAAATATAAAATGTTAAATATGTGAAACTTTTTTTCTTTTTTAAACAAATCTATTCAGGTGTTTATTTTATTTTGAATCTTTCTTTTGTATACAAATATATATTTAGGGCTATGAATTTTCCTCTGAGCCCTGTTTTAACTCTGTTGCACAGGTTGGGGTATTGTTTTCTGGAAATTCTGAAAAAATTATTAAATACAAGAATATTTGAAAAAAATTTTAATTATCCCTAGGTATTTCTTAATATCTTCTTATCATCTCTAGTTTTATTACATTAGAATAAGAAAATGTGTTATTTTCTGCACTGTTCCTTATTTTTTAGTTTATAGAGGCTTTCTTTATAGAAATATATAAAAGTATTTTTAAGCATCATGTGGGCATATTACTATAGTAATGAGTTCCATATGTATCTTCTTGCTTATGTTAGGAAATACTATATTCTTAAGAGTGTTTTTGTCCATTTGTTCCATCTTCATCTGAGAGTAGTGAATAGAAGTCTCTGATTATTTTTAAGTCTATTATTGGTATCTCCCATAATTTCTGATTTATAAAAATTACTGCTGTTTTTTAGTACATAGGTATTCACAACTGTTTTATCTCCATTGTGAATTATACCTCTTAATATTTTAAATTCTTCTTCTATATGGCAGATACTACTTTTTGGATTCTATCTTATCTGAAATTAAGATCAAGACTCCTGCTTTCTTTGTATTTGCATTGACCTGGTAAATCTTTACCCTACTTGCCTTCTTTTTCCTTGTAGTTTTCTGATTTGCTTTACAATTCTGTGTACAAATCTTGTTTCTTTAAGTCAGTTAGGCTCTTTTACATTTATTAATATGACAGGGATGTTCCCTTTTAATTTCACTTTTTTTTGTTTTTACATTTAAGTTTATTTATAGAGTAAGTTTTCTTTGTGTTTTATGTAGTTCTTTTAATATTTATAAAGGTTAGTATTTTAGATTATAGTGGTTACTTTTAACTTATATATTTATGCAATACTTTTTTTCCTTCTTTTTTGTAGCATCTACTAACTCCTCACCATGAGCAGCTACTGACTATGCTTATGTTCCCTTCCACCCATCTCTCCTGTTTTCCCCCTCTAAGTTTAATCCATAGAATTATCTTTCTTTGTTCTTTCCCTGTATTGATAAATTTGCCTAAATTTTTACTGTTTGATTTATCCACTTAAAATTATATCCTTTAATTTTAAGATGAGGCACAGGTGAGTCCATTGTCAATCTTATTCTACTTTACATATTTTCTTTTTATTATTCTCTGTATTTTTATTACTTTTCATTTCTGCTTTACCAGAACCTGTAACACATCCAATTATGACACATTTTTATTCAACTTAATCACAGTTGTGCATATTCGATGGTCACCACAAGTCCTTTTGCTAAAGTTCCCCCTGAAGTCTTTCTTTCGGCTAGAGTTGATCTTTCATTAGTTGCCCCAGGAAGATATCATCTCTTCAGTAAAATAATAAAAAAGACATCATTCCTTCATTAAAAATTCCCTGGGTTAAATCTATTTTAATATTTAAATTTGAAGAAAAGTTTGATTGTATTTAAGTATCTTGGCTCACTGTTTTCTGGAATATATTGTACATATTGCTGCATTGTCTACTGACATTGAATATTAGTATTAAGACGTCTGTTAGAAATCTTATTGTCTTTCCCCTAAAACAATAGTGACTATAAATTTTTATCCCAACCACATTTTGGGAGTGAAGGAGGTCACTATTTATGTTTAGTTTAGAATGACAGGTATAAACTGTGCTTGTTCCTGGGTCACCAAGCCATATGGCTTCCCCAACCACATATGGCTTGATCTTTTGGTTTGGTTGCCTAGAATAGCCTTTCTAAAAATCATCTTTTCTGTTGTATTCTTTATCTTACCTTACATTCATCTTCCCTCTAAATAAAAATATTTTTCTTTCATTTTTATCTAAATTATGCCTCAGTGTTAATAATTGTTGATCAGTTTTCTCTTGGTGACTTTTCAATATGTAGATTCATTTTCCTTTTATTTCAGAAAAAAATTATTAATTGTATTATTAAATATCTATAATGTCTGTTTTGTTTCTTTTTTAAAGTTTTCTTTGTTCTCCTTTGCCTGTATTCTAAAACCATCACTTTTTCTCTAATTTCTCTATTTCTTCTTATTTTTTTATTTCTATCTTTATTGTTCACGTGGCATATTGTTAATTAATGGCTCCCAGTTAATCATGCTTCCTGATAGCCACATCCTTCTATAGTCCCCTTCCTTACTGACTCTTGGCTTAGTTACGTGACTTGTTTTGGCCAACAGGACATCAGCAAATGTGACAAGCATGGAGTCTTGATAAGCACTTGCCCACAGGGACTTGCCCTCTGGGAATGCTACCATCACATCAGCATGTTTAGAAGCTTAGTTTAAATTTCCAGAGAATGAAAGATCACATGTAGAGAGAGGCTCAATCAGCCACTTGAGTGAACCCAGATGAGACAGTAGAAGAATTGTCCACCCAACCCACAGAATTATAAGAAACTTTAAATCATTGTTTGAATCCACTAAATCGTAGGGTTGTTATGCACTATTAGGTAACTGATAGAAAAACTGTTACCTAGACATGTGGCATGGCTGTAATGAAACCAGAAACGTGGCATTATCTGTGGAACTGGGCAGCAGATGGATGCTTGAGAATTGTAAGGGATGTATTGGTAAAGGCTGAAGGCATGGCAAAAACAAAACAAAAAAAGCCAAACCAAACTAACAAAACAAACTTGGCAAACTAGAAATGGGTTGAGGAAATTATTAGTGGCAGAAAAAATGGCAGCCCATATTTTATAATAGCAGAACATTTGCCAAACCTGTCACCTGGCTTTACACAGAAGATAAAATTATACCTGATGAACTGGTGGCTCTGGCTAAGGAATTATTTGTGATAGAATATTGAAAGTGTCAACTGGCTTCTTCTAGATGCATATGTCAATGCATAGTAAGAGAGACATATGCTAAGAAGATGACTGTTTAGTTTGCAAAAGGAAATTAGACATGAAGGAGAGTCAGACATTTCTAAGTTGGAAAATAAAATGACTTCATATTTCCAGTGTTTCCAGTTGGCAAAATATTTTCAGTGTGATAAATGGCCTTAGGGAAAAGATCAAATCGATATTATGAATGTAAAATCCTTTTGCAAAACCTCAGTAAGAATTCAAGTGAGTTCTAGCAGACTCTCTCAGCTAGACAAAAGGGCTTCTAGGAATTTTAAAAACATTATTGTACAGCATTCTGACACACCCAAAATAGAGTGAGGTCTATCTTTAAACGAATTATGGATGCGATCTTTAGGCACAGAGTGAATCCCAGTCACATTCGCAAGAAATCATTAGAATTTTTAAGGTAGTTGTATCAGTTCAGACTGAAAAAAAAGAGAGTTTAAAATGAAAAAAAGTCCTGGGCCTCTATCTTTTTACATAGAGAAAACTGCCTGATAAAACTCAGCTATTTCTTAAAGAAAAATAAAAATCTCTAAGAGAACTGAGCCCAGAGCCCACAGGGAAGAACCAAGGTCATGGGCAACAATAGATTAGGAAACCACTTCAAGGGAGCAGAACTAATCAAGGAGCATTCCCTGCCAAGTGAGGATTCCCGATAACATGTACTCGGCTGGATTTCAGAATTGTTATGAACCAGTGATTGCTGTACACCTCCAGTTCTTTCTCTTTCTAAGTGAGAATGTCTACTGTGGCTATATGTTTCCTATCTCACCATTCTATTATGGGTCTGTGGGACTAAGAGGGGCAGATAACTTGTCTTTTTGTTTATGGGTCTCTGGATCAATAGAGGCTGATTATAATAGAAATCCTTTCTTCAAGGCTTCTTTTTTTGGCATTAAGATTTGATTCAACATCACAAACACTCATAGATACACACTGTCATGCTGAGCTTGCACTAAACTTTGAATTAGATATCAGGATAAAGGAATTACACCTGAGGAGCATTTTCTGTATCTAGATGTAGTGCACAAAGTCCCTAGCCTTTGAGCCTGAATGGACTTCAACATAAGATCTTTAGGGCCAAATGACAGACTGTGTTATATATTTATATTAATGGCTCCCGGTGAATCACACCTTCCTGAATTCCTCAGAGTAGGCTCTTCCCACCTTGATTCTGGGCTTGGCCATGTGATTTTGGGAGCTTTTTTATTTTCTTTTCTTCTTCAGCTCCTCCTCCTTCTTCTTAATCCTCCTCCTCCTCCTCCTTGCCACTGGGATACTAGAAAATATGACATAATCGGAATAATAAGTACTTGTATATTTGGATCTTTCCTTTTTGAATGTTATCATTACCATTTCAAGAAGCCTGGTCTAGACTCATTAAGGGCATAAGACCATGCTGAGAGAATGACCCAGCTGTACCAGCCATCTCAGCCAGTCCCAGGCCCCATAAAAGCCACCAGCTGAATGCAGCTTCATGAGGAGTCCAGGCAAGGCCAGCAGAAGAACTGCTCAGCCAACATATAAAGATATGGAGGGAAAATGCATAATCATTTTTAGGATGACTAGCGTTTGAGATGGCTTGTTATATAACAATAGATAAGAGAATTCTTTACTGTAATTACCATCTCCTGTTGGCTCCTTGAAAGTTAACCTTCATTTCTTAAATGATTTTTTATTTTTCTTTCTTTTCCCTCCTATATTCTTCTAGTATTGATTTAATCTCTTTCTGTTATTTAGCATTTATCTTGGGCCTTCTCTTCCTTGAGTTCTTTACTTTTGCTGAGTATTTTCCTTCATAGGTGCCTTTGATAGTTTAAGATTCTTCATTTGGTATTTTAAGATTCTTATTGGAATACCAAACAATAAATTTATTTCTACTTTCTAGCTACACTTTACCTTAAGTGTTTGTGTTATTCCTTTTTCTTTTGATGGGGAAGAATTTATTGCTATTTTACACATTTCTTCTTGTAACATATTTGTATAGCTGTTAAGCTGGTTCCTTTAATAAAAAAAAAAACAATAAGTTAGATTTTCACTGGATTAGCTACTTTCAGTAGATGAGAAATATTGCAAGGAAGGGAAGGATTACCCATGTCAGCTGCTATGGGAATAAACTCTTCTTTTAAAAGGTCCCTCTGTGTAATTACCCCTTATCTGCATTTTAAAATCAAACTTTCTGAGGACTCTAACATTAGTTCTATGATTCATTTATAATCGTTGATTCCAACATCAATTGCAGTCAAGGACGCAGCCCCTGAATTTCAAATTATCCAGTCATTTATTGTACTTATATATTATTTTAACAGTGTCGTATGAGATCTGCCACTCATCATTCTACTTTCTGCAGCACTTAAACCTTGCTTAATCTCAGCTCCTCTCATGGTAGTTTCCACCTAGAGTGGAGTCCTCTTTACAGAAGTGTATAATTTCTGGAGAAATTATTTTTGAAATCTGTCCTCCAGACACCTTGTCCTTTCTCTCTTTTCTCTCATTGCCCCACATTTCTCCTTCTCCCAAAAGTTATATATATGGCCTGTCTCCGCTGACTCCAGGGCTTTTATAATGGCATGTATATGTTTTCTATGTATTCTAATTTTGCTGAATATGAGTCTTCTTTTTGTTTAATTTCACTTTCTGTGCATTTTTGGAGTTTTCAAGAAAATTGAGAAAATGAAGAACTAAGTGGCCACCATGATCATTTTAGAAGCCCTCTCGTGGCTTCTTTTTTTGGCACTAAAATTTGATTCACCATCTCAAATACTCATTGATACTTACTGTGATTCAGAGCTTGTGCTAAGCTTTGCATCAGATACAAGAATAATGCCCAATCAAAGCTATCCAGGATCTCAGAGTCTAGAACTAAAACTTGACAGAGCCAGATCTCAGAGTCTAGAACTAAAACTTGGCAGAGTTATGTGTGTTTACAAACAAGTACAATGTCAGTTGGTTGAAAGATTCTCAACCACCAAATATAAGAAGACTCCTGGTCCTTATAAAATTATACAACTGTTGAATATTTTACAATAAACAAATGAAGGCATAAGATTATAGTCTGCATGATTAGAGAACATGGAATCACTAGCCTTGCCCTATATTGATGTATGGTGCATCTTCCCACTGTTAAAAATCAATGAAAACATACCCTTCCGTTAAGACTATGGTTATTGTTTTTTGTTAATAACAAGTAGTTAGAAAGAGTGTGCATTTCTCATTTTAACTGGAATCTTGGGACACAAAAATTATGGTAGTTTTGATAAAGCAACTTTATATCAGGGGAAGTTTATAGACCTAAAAAATTGCTTTACTTTCTTCCATCTAAAACAGGAAGCTGACAGTTTGGATGTTTTCCATGAACTCAAACCTGGATTTTAAGAGCTTGACATGTACTGAAAATTACTGCAACACAACGTTTGGTCTTGAAACAGTCTATAAGATTTCTTATCACATTGCCAAGACAAACAAATGAATATTGAGGTTTATCGAAACCACATGTCCTAGAAATTGTGGAGCTGGTTTTCACTTTGTTCAGAATAAACAAATCTGCATCAGTTCTTCCATCACTGTTCAGAATCAATGACATCCTTTTAAAATTGTGTAAAAGGTACTGGAGGGTTGGCAGCCACACTATCTGTGATTAATACACAACTGGGTAAAACTATGGATGGTTCTTGGAGCAGCAAGTTCCTAGTTTAGGTCTATTAAGAGGTCCTTTTGAAAATTGCATCGGTTGTTGAAATCTTTGAATTATGGAAAATATCCTGTACCAACTTACCTTCTACTGGTAGAAAAATTTTATTATTTTCGGCATGTGTGGAACAACTTTAATTCTTGACTGCAATGCAATGGTATTGCGTTGGTAAAGAATGGAGCTAAGTGATTCACCTTGACTCACTGCTTTATTTCTTAGTATTCATGGTTGGCAAAATTTCTGGCATAGTCCTGGTAGAATTAGTGCTTAAGGCCATGAAGTTTGATGAGCTTTATCAAACCCAGGGTCTTAAATTACTGCTTACACATAGGCTTTTGTCAAAAAAAAAACAAAAACAAAAAGATAAAGTAAAAAACCTGATATTAAGTTACTCTCTACTATGCAGAATTTTATTGGCTTTCTAGAAAAAAAAAAGATACTTAGAGTACTTCACTGAACTTCAGGAAAAATTTTCACTTTTATGTGAGTGAAGGGAAAGCCCATTTCAGAACACTTATGAGAGAGAGATTTATTCATAGAATCTTTGGAAGATATTTTTGGCCATATGAATGAAGCAGATCTTCTGAATCAAGGCTTTGAATTAACTATTTTGAATGATACTAAAGCTCTGTGAACAATTCTGGATAAACTGCCATTTTAGAAGAGGAGCTTGGATGCAAACAACTTTGCAAACTTTCAAATGTAGAAGGAAGAACTTCTAAAGACTGGTGTCCGAAATAACTGAGGATGCATACTTTTATGTAGTCAAAAATCTGCATAAACATTTTGCAAATTTTAATGGCAATTCTGCACAGAAGGCTTTTAAATTCCCCTTCTTACTATCAAATATTGCAATAGCTTGTAGTAATTTATGTATTTTTAAAAACATTTAACTCTTTTGCATTTAACTCTTTGATCTTTTGGTAACTTTTGTTATATTACATGAAGAGGGAATCTAATTTTCTTACTTATAGTAAATGCTCTCTATTTCATTTGTTGAGTGCATACCTTTCTCTTTGTTTTCGGATGCTTATTTTAAAAATTAATGTCCAGTTATTATATGGTAAAGACATTTGACCACATAATGGTAAATTTTTGATATGAAAGAACAGGATAAAAAAGGGAGAAAAAATGAGAAACAGGAATAAGGAAAGAAGGAAGAGAAAGAACATTGGGCATTGTGCTAAGGAATTTTACATAAATTGAATATAATTTATTTTTATGTGAACTCATTGTTTTACATACTTTTATGAACATGTTTTACACATTAGGAAAATGAAGTTCAGAAAGGTTAGTAGCCAATAATTTAGGCAGAGATATGTAGGAGAATTGCACAAATAAATTATTATGAAAAACTAAACCAATATGATGGGAAATTGGGTGTAATCTATTCTGTATGCATATGTATTTCCTCTGATTTTTAAAGAACACATTGAAATTTTACAGAAAGAAAGATTAAATATGAGGTTTTGCTAACTCAAGTAAGTAACATATTGGCTAGCCCATCATTAATACTGCACTAAATTATTTTAACTTCGTCCTTACTCATTCTGGTCCTTATTGCCACCAGTGTGTTATTGAATGTATCTCTCACAAAGACACTGGATGGAGATATGCCCATCACCACCATACTTCATTTACTCAAGATTTGGGACATTCTGAAGATTGGAGAATTATTTCTTGATGCTATGGTATCCCAATCTTTCAAATAAATATAGTCATTCTGATGGCATATTTAAAGAGAATCAAAGTAGTATTTTATAAATTATTTTATTTGAAATAAATTAACATTTGTTGAAAATTTTTGTTGTTGAAAACCCCTTTGAATTAAATCTTCCCTATTTCTCTAGTGGATTGTCATTCAATGTCAACCATAATCTTTTCCCAAACACTATTTTGACAAACCTTCTTCTGGAATATTTTCTTCTTTGGCCATATGGAAAAGAGTCATTGAGGGAGAAATCAAGTATTTGTCTATCACCTCACCCAACCAATATATTTGAGTGGACTTCATATATGTATCAAAACATTGGGTTATATTATGCATTCTGCTTGATGTATTTTTAAATTGCATTATATCATGGAAATATTTTATTAGAGTTATTTTTCTCATTAGGGAAATTTCAGATCTATGCAAAATATATATGATTACATAATAAATCCCAATGTATCTACCACCCAACTTCAATAATAAACATTTAGCCAATTATGTTTTTTCTATTTCTCAATCCACTTTTCCACTCCCACATTGGGCTCTTTACAGCAGATTGCAGGCATTATATCATTCCACTAATAAATACTTCAGTATGTGTGTCTAAGAATTGTGAATTTTTCAAGAAAGCACAATGACATAATGTCATTATTACCCCACATCATTTAAAAGAATTCCTTAATATAGTCAAATATATCTAGTCAGTGTACAAATTTCCCTGATGGCCTCATAAATGATTGTTTTATAGTTGGTTTTATAAATCAGCATCCAAAGTCTTCATACGGAATTTGTTTTTTTTTTTTTCCCTTGTCTCTTATAATCACCCCATCTCGTTCTATTTCTCCTCTAGTCATTCCTTTACAGGAAAATTTCAAAAGGTTTACAATATTGCAGTTGACGGACATAGCATGATTTATTCAAGCATTTATTATTGAGCATTTAGCTTATTTCCAATTTTCTCCTATTAAACAATGTTCCAATGAATATGCATATAGATAAATATTTGAGCACACCTAGAATTATCCTATTAGGATAAATTCTTAGAAGTGGAATGCCTCATGGGTTTTTTTTTAAGCTTTTGATACAGCTTGTCAAATTACTCTTCAAAATGATTGAGCTAATTTACACTCCTACCAGCAGTATGAGAGTATCTATGCCCCCACACCCTCATCAACACTGCATAATGTCTTTATTTTAAATATTTGCCAATTTGATAGACCAAAAAGATAGCTTGCTGTTTTAATTTGCATTTGTTGGATTAATAGCAAAAAAGAGTGCCCTGAATACTTGAATCCTTGTTCAATGTTTACTGAGGCCATAAAACCACTTTCTGATAAGTCCACAAAGGAGATATATGTTTAAAGGGCAAGGCCAGGAAAATGTACACTTACACTACTAAGCCTGAAGCAGAAAATCTGTCCCTGGTGAGTCTATAAACAGAAAAGATTTATTTATTTATTTATTATTTATTGATTTATTTTCTTAGTCTTGAGGTAACTTTAGGTGCTTTTAAAAATGTCTTTCTCTTACTTGGTCTCACTAGGATGATGACACTTTCCAAATGGAATGCAGCTCTAGACCCATCATACTGCATCAGGCATACCATTCCAAAAATGCGTGGTCCCTAAATGTCCTTTATCTTCTTTGTCACACATACACACACAATCACACTTAATATTATGACCAATTTGTCACTAAAGCATATTCCTGTCCAGCAGCAATGCTCCTCCTTCCCTGGGGTAGAATTCCTGGGGACTGGGATTAAGATGAAGTGGTATAGACTGGGATAGGGAAGAACAGACTTCTCCTAGAATATGGGCTATGCAGCCAACAGCAAAGTTAAATTCTTTTTCCGTATGATTTTTGGTCTTTAGAGTATGTCTTTTCTGAAGCACCTGTTCATTTTCCTTGCCAATCAATGAATGATGAACAAATGAAAGAATGAGTGATTACATTTGGGGTATAGTCTTTCAACCAGTTACAAATCAACCAAATTACACTGCCTTTTAGCCCATATTTCATTCTCTTGTCAACTTTTATTGCAAGATCTATCCAGTCAGTAGCCATCTATTTTAAAACAGGCTTTTATGTCTAACTTCCTTCTCAAAATTCTTCGAAGCAACTTAAATAGCCAAGGTCTTACCTTACCCTGTAAGTGAGGCCAGGCAATGTCTCACTGGTCTAAATAGCAATAGACCAAAAAATCACAGAATTATTGATTGTGAATATTCTTCCTTCAATGTTGTGTGAATAAGTGGGTCCTTCCTTGTGAGAATAATCTAACCATGGGCACTCATGTTAATCCAGGGCACTACCCTTATCCCAGGCCCTGCCTCCAACAGTCCTCTCCTCTCTCTCTGCAGTCATCAGTCTCACTCTGAGAAGAACCGCAATAACAAAGCCCTTGATCCCATCTTTTCACAACTGACTTGAATATAAAATACTTTTTTACAGTGCTTTACTTATCCACAGAAGTTGTGCTCTGTAGAAACTGTAGACTTGGAAAATTATGATGTTCTGGCAATTAATCTGTTCATACAAATCATATTGTACTTTGTCAACAGAACTTAGATGATAGGTAGATAGACAGATACCTATAGAGCAGCATTTCCTAAATGGTTCTCCGTGGAATCCTAGAACTTTTAGATTATTAATCAGTATGCTCAGCAGTGTTTCTCTGTGGTCAGATACATTTTGGAAATGCTTCTTGAATTTGTTCCACTTAAGATTTATAATATATGTAATATTAGTATATTAAGCCCTCTGAGAAATTTTGCATTAAACATTACGTACTTCATTTAACCAGAGATTTTCAAGTTTATTTGACTATGAAATTAGGCATTTTCATTTAACTTAATTTTATATTTTATTTTATATTAATGGAGTGCCCAAAAATATTTTCTATAGAGTAGTTTGAGGCATCTATAGTAAAATTTACATGGACATATTTGGAATGGCACATCAGAAAATGTTCTAGACTTAGTATAGTTTTTTGATCATCTTTACTTACCTCTCTTTTGTTCTCTCTCAACCTCTCCATCTCCATGCAGGTACATTATATTCATTAATATCAACGGTCTTAGGTTTCCTTACAAAGTGCTTTACAATACTCCCAAGCACATGCTGTCACTATCTCTAAAATATTTTTCCTCAGTTTCACCCACAGATTCCCACACATTCTTTATCACCTATCTTGTATGACATCTATTCAGCAAGACCTGCCTAGATTTCAAATTTTATACTCTTTTAATCTTGGATACCATCAATTAAAATTTATCCGTCTATAATAAGCCATCCATACTATATTATCTATATAGTTATCTGTTTCCCCTTAGACTGTTTTCTCCTTGAGATAAGAAATCACATCTTATTCATTATTTTATACCCACCAACCAACAGAGTATCTGGCCATAGAAGGTATCGATTTCACAAGACAATTCATTTGCTCATTCAGCAACGTTCCTTTTGTTGAGGTATAAGGAGCATACATACCATGTAAACAGTTCCAAATGTGCGTCTCCTTGCACTATCTCAAGAGTGCATTATGCTTTCTCAATGGAAAACAAATAAAAATGGTTTGATTTCTCCCCATGGAAATGATGAAACGTTTGTTTGTCTAAATGGTGGTTCTGTTAATTTGGCTGCTATTAGAGTCAGGAAACTATGAACTCACAGAATTAGAAAAGACATTCAAGTCATCTATTAAGTAAGTTTATGAGTCTTGTCACTTCATGTATTGTGGAGCGTGTTTTGAGTTTTCTTTTTTGTTTTTTAAAGAAAGTATTTTTAAAATGTCAGTTTTGTTGTGCATTTTTTGCATCCATAGAAGTAGATTAAAAGATCTCTGAAACTAACTGCCAATCAGCGGTAAATTCATGAGGCTCAAGGTCTCTTAAAATTCACTGACACTTTTCTAGAAACTGTTCTCTCTGTAATCTTCATAGAGGAAATAGGTGAACAGTAAGCCAAGGGTTGTGTGGCTGAGAGGGGATACTGTCAGATTTGGCTCTAGCATCTATGGTATTTTATACTTCATCTGTTCTTCCTAAGTTGTTGCTTGATAATAGGCACTGTATTCTCATGAATGATGAAGAAAATTATTCAATGTGCTGTCTTTTAGTTACCTTGTAATTAAGAACTAGTACATTTGATAAGTCACATGGGAATCAGTAGCCTTTGTTAAACCATGTGAAAAAAATTACCCCTCAAAGATCATTATCAACTCAAATATTCAGAAACCTAAATCCCACCCAGAAAACCTCATTTTTAATGTTTCTATGTTTAGTTGTAGGCACTCTACTTGAAGAAATAAAATGTCACATATTGTGTGAATCATTTGCATTATGCCGGGCTAGAATCAGAAACAAGAAGCAACAAGAATTTCATGAAGTTGGAGCGATTGACAGTCACTCTGCAAAGTTATCAAGTATCATCCAAGTTGCATAATTTTAATTTAACTGTTTCATCTAGAACAACAATAGTAACCAATCTCCACTGTTAACTTATTTCCATTCATTTATCGATCCATCATGGCATTCAGTCAATTATGCAGTAAAAATAGGTATTGAATGTTTATTATAGGCATGATGGTGTATAAGGTGCATGTTGCTTTTATAGCCTTTAATGTTAAGGACTTTGAGGTTCTGCACATGTCAAGGGCATACATATTAGTAATTCAATGTACAGAAGGTAATTGCTTTAAGTAACAGATTTAAAGACAGAAAAAGCATCAAACTTAGAGGAACTTAGCAGAACTACTCCACTGAGTGTATATGCAAAATGCAAAACTGAGTAATTGTATATCTGTGCTGTCCCATAGGGTAGCCACTAACCACAGGTGGTTATTGAGTGCTTGAAATGTGGCTACTTTTAATTGTTACCTGATGCACGTGTATAATATACATAGAATTCTGAAGACGTAGTATTAAAAAATAATGTAAAGCATGTTATTTATAATTTTACATTGATTAATTTTTTTTTTTGAGACAGAGTCTCGCTCTGTTGCGCGGGCTAGAGAGTGCTGTGGCATCAGCCTAGCTCACAGCAACCTCAAACTCCTGGGCTTAAACGATCCTTCTGCCTCAGCTTCTCGAGTAGCTGGGACTATAGGCATGTGCCCCCATGCCCAGCTAATTTTTTCTATATATATTTTTCGTTGGCCAGATAATTTCTTTCTATTTTTTTTTAGCAGAGAAAGTGTCTTGCTCTTACTCAGGCTGGTCTCAAACTCCTGACCTTGAGCGATCCACCCGCCTCGGCCTCCCAGAGTGCTAGGATTACAGGTGTGAGCCGCCACCATGCCCGGCCTGATTAATTTTTAAAATGATAATGTATGAGATATACTGGATTAAGTAAAACATTATTTTTTCTAGATCTGTGAAAAATGATATAGGTACTTTAATAGGAATTCCATTGAACCTGTAGATCACTTTGGGTAGTACAGACATTTTAACAATGTTGATTCTGCCGACCCATGAGCAAGATATGGTTTTCCACCTGTTTACATCCTCTGCTATTTCCTTCCTCAGTGTTTCAAAGTTCCCCCTGTACAGGTCTTTTACCTGCTTAGTTAAATATATTCCTAGGTATTTTACTTTCTTTGTTGCTATTGTGAAGGGTATTGAGTCTTTGATTTGATTCTCATGTTGACTGTTGTTGGCATATAGGAATGCTACTGATAGCTGCACATTGATTTTGTAACCTGAGACTTTGGTGAATTTGTTTATCAACTCCAGTAGTCTCAAGGCAGAATCTTTGGAATTTTCTAGATATAAGATCATTTCATCAGCAAAGAGCAATAGTTTGACCTCTTCTGCCCCCATTTGGATGCTCTTGATTTCTTTCCCTTGTCTGATTGCTCTGGCTAGGACTTCCAGCACTGTGTTGAATAGAAGTGGTAATAGAGGACAACCTTGTCTGATTGCAGTTGTAAGTGGGAATGCTTTCAAGTTTTCCCCATTCACTATGGTGTTGGCTGTGGGTTTGTCATATATGGCTTGTATCATTTTTAGGTAAGTCCCATCTGTGCCTATTTTATTAAGTGTTCTTATCATAAAAGGTTGTTGAATTTTGTCAAATGCTTTTTCTACATCTATTGAGAGGATCATATGGTCTTTGTTTTTACCTCTATTTATATGGTGAATTACATTTATAGATTTGCATATATTGAACCATCCCTGCATCTCTGGGATGAAGCCCACTTGGTCGTGACCAATTATTTTCTTGATAAGCACCTAAATTCAGTTTGCTAGGATTTTGTTGAAAATGTTTGCATCTATATTCATAAGGGATATCAGTCTGTAGTTTTCTTTTTTTGTTGCATCCTTTCCTGGTTTTGGTATCAAGGTGATGTTGGCTTCATAAAATGCGTTGGGGAGGATTCCTTCCTTCTCGATGTTGTGGAATAATTTCTTCAGGATAAACACCAGCTCCTCTTTGTAGGTCTAGTAAAGACATTCTATAAAAAAGACATCTGCACTAGAATGTTTATTGCAGCACAATTCACAATTGCAAAGATGTGGAAACAACCCAAGCTCCCATCAATACATGAGTGGATTAATAAAATGTGGTATATGTATACCATGGAGTTCTACTCAGCCACAAAAAACAATGGTGACATAGCACCTCTTGTATTATCCTGGATAGAGCTGGAACCCATTCTACTAAGTGAAGGATCCCAAGAATGGAAAAACAAGCACCACGTGTACTCACCATCAAATTGGTATTAACTGATCAACACTTAAGTGCTTATGTAGTAATAACATTCATCGGGGGTCAGGCAGAAGGGAGGGGGCAGGAGGGGATGGGTATACACATATCTAATAGGTGTCGTGTAAACCATCTGGGGGATGGACATGCTTGAAGCTCTGACTCAGGTGGGGCAAGAGCAATATACATAACCTAAACATTTATACCCCCGTAATATGGGGAAATAAAAAATTAAAAATAAAAGTAAAACATTATTGAAATTAATTTAACTTATTTTTCTTTACTTTCATCATGTAGCTATCAGATAATTTTAAATTATATATATTACTTGTATTGTTTCTATTGGCTTTCAGTTGCAGAGATGATTTGCGTCCATGGCAGTCATTCTGGGTTGGCTCACACAACATCTATTTCTATAATATAAAGGCCAAAACTAAATTTACTTTCCCCCAAATTTCTTGCAGCTGTGGTTTCTGAGATGGTTTGGTCCTATTAATCAGAAACGCAAGCAAGAGGCTGAAATTAGGACTAAAACGGAAGGATGCAAGCTATGAACATCGATTTTTCTGGTCTAGGTCATAAGAGAAGTGGCAGGGGGCAGGGTTCTAAGCTAGCAGCTGCATCAGTGGACTCCCAATTGTAAGGGCAAATTTCCTGAATGTGGCAGAATAATCAACCCCCTTGATGGCTCATTTCTATCGTGTAACTTCAGGAATCAATCCTAGAATGTCCTTTTAGCCTTATCAACAATTGTGTAAGTCATTTAAGGACCTATAATAACTCTATGTCTTCTTAAATTAGCTAAAGTTGATACATTCTCTGCAACTGAGCCCTTCCCAAGGCAAGGTTGGTGGAATAGGCATTATCCAGTGAACATTAAATATACACGTTAAAGCACACATATATACAAATAACTTGTTAATATCCATTTTCTGTTATCTCTTATAGGTAAAGATGTATATTAGAAGGATATTTAATAATCATTGAATGCATTTTTATAAAATGAGGAAATATAATCAAAAATGTTTTAAAATCTCATGTTACAATTTTTAACGTGATCTCTTTATTTAAGTCATGATAAACTCCAAAGAACTGCAAAAATGATATTGTTTTCCATAATATAATCTGTATACCAATGTGTTTTTTTCTCAATAAGTACTTGGCTCTGAGTATTCTTCCTTACATCAGAAATGTAGGCTGTCTCCTTCCATTGTAACTACTCACATTGATTTTGATACAACAGAATTAATTTAAACGTTTTAGAAATTACAGCAGAACTTTTAAAAATGACATTATCCTGATTTGACCACCTAAGGGCTTGAGACCTTGGTTTAACATTAAGTTCATAGCTTGGCATGTTACCAAGAAAATAAAAAAAAAAAAATTCTGTAAAAGCTCCAAAAAGTTCACATCAAGCTATGTCTGGCCATAATCAAGCATCTGCAGATGGAACAAAGAACAAATGCACTGAGCATTGAGCTGGCCCTGCTCTCCCATTGGCCAAAGTCTACCAAAGACACAACTGCTTGGGACCCTAAGTGCTGCCAGTCAGAAGAAATGCCAGACCATACCATAGAATCAAAACAAAATAACAAAACAAAAATAAACAAAAAACAGCACCGAAATGTTGTCTAGTTTAATGTTCCCAGATAATTAGCTTTAGAGGAGGGCTTTGAATTTTCTATTCCTTTCCAGCATACATATTTTTGGCTTTCTAAATCAGTGGTTATCATACTAATAACTACTTTGTGCAACCAGAAGAGACATAACTTCTATAACTATTTGCAGCCTTAGTCTGGCCAGTCTTTTGCATAATTATTCTCCATTTTTAGCTACTATTCCAATTTTAGTACCATTGCCCCACTCCTCACACACTCACTGTTTATGCAGAAAGGGTGAGCTGAAGAACTGCAAAAATGTCAGTGTGTAGATGTTCTTGCTTTTAAGAGATATGACTTTATAAAGGGGAATAGGAACAGAGAACGTGGCTGGAAGAAGATGCAGTGTTAAGTGTGAGATTTTTGGTGTGTATGTGAGTGTGTGTATGTGTACAGCCATGTACGTGTTTTAAAATCAGAGATAAAAGAATCAGATTAATAATAATGAACTAAAAGAGAGATAGGATGAAGATGCAGGAGAGAGGAAACCAGGCTTTGGGAAATAGAATTTGACCACACTGGTCCACGTCCTCACCATAGGCAATGCTGTTATAAGGCTTCGTTTAATTCAGATAAATAGAAATTTATGAAATGTAATTTTAAAAGCCTTTTGTATGTGTAGATACCTAACTCAGCCCTTAGGTATGATTAATACTGCAGAGGACCTGACCCAAAGTGAAACCATTACAGCCTATGCAGTTCATTTCTTGGAGTGATTCTTTTCTACAGGAGATAGTGGAATAAAGAGAATTGTATAAATACATGACCAATCTGAAAAAGGAGTTGGAAGGTTTAAAACTCATCTTTACCTCCCTGGTGGAAGCCATCCATAGATCCCAGCATATGTAGCCTGATTTCAATTAATCTGTTAATGTAGACCAACACTTCTCTCTTACCCTATGGATCTAGTTCCTACCTGGACTCAATGATGCCATGAGAGAGCATTTCAGCATTAGTAACAACCCACTGAGGCATCATAGCTATTCCCGTAAAGCCCCTAGAGTCCTCTCATCTTATTGCTGTTAATTACCCCGAAGAGCTAGGCAGAGTGAGGTACATCTTCTCTCATGGCAGATTTTAAGAATATGAAATTTTTCTTTTGTTTCTTCTTGGTCCCTCAAACCACACCTTATGTCCCTCTTTCATATACTTTGGAAACTTCTCCAATCTCCAAAAAGTCAGTAATACCAGGAAAACCTCCAAATCACTTTCAAATGTCTACCCCAGTGGGATTGTCCCACCCACCCCCTAACAACTGAATATTTTCTCCCTTTACAAACTAAACTCCCATTCATCATTGCAATGGCTTAAAACTGGTGTTAGTAAGAAAACAATGTTCTGAAATCTTTTTACAGTAGGGCTAATTTTTAAGGGAATTGGCTCTACTGCTGGACGTTCTCAGAGAGTTGAACATTTTTATATTAAACATGCTATAAAAGGGATTCCTATGTTTGGTGGGAGGTTGGACTAGACCCCAAGGTCCTTTCAGTCTCTAAAATTGGAAGTTATGAGTAATCTGTGGACCACTCAACTTTCTCAGTGTAATACACGTTTTTAAAAGAAGGTTGAGATGACGAATATAGAATTAGTTCCAGGGGCCCATTCCCAGCTTAGAAACTGTTGGAGGGAAGACAGATCATATTTCTATTGCTATTTCCACACCTGACTAAACACAAGCCCCAGACAGACAATAATATATCATCTTTTTACTCAGTTAGGGTCAGATAAAGTCTATGTAGCTCAACAAAAAGCCAGTGATACCCTCATTTTTCTTTTCTCAATGTACTACCCAAGTCTCTGGGATTTTGACTCAATTACAATGTAATTTAGGGTCAGGAGAAGAAGAGAACAGGACTGTTGTTGGTTCTGAAATTGGAATAGAGTTGTTTTCTAAGATATTAGCAATTGTGGACAGTTAGGCCATTTTAGGTTAACATCTCTCCCCTCCTGGCTTTTAGCTGTTAGTTGAACGCATTCTGTTGTGGTAGCAACAGTTGTGGCAGCTGTGAGACAATCACAGCTGCCACCCATTCAACTGGGTAAATCAGAAACTGAGGTAAGTCAGTGCTGAACAGTTCTGGGCACAAGAAGTGTTCTTAAGATGGAATAGAAGGAAGCAGGAAAGATACAGAGATACTACAGGGGAAGTTACTAAAATCTGAGTTGAGTTTTACATAATAGAGTTAATAAGATTTCCTTCTTCAGAAAACATGTAATTTGCTTTCCTTTCCCAGCCAAGGTACTTGAGATATCATATCCATTATTATCTAAGGCCCTTTCTTTAGCAGATAAGATGGGAAATGACATTTCACAGTCTGGCTCAAGATCACCCAGCCCAGCATTATGAACAATCCTTCTGTTTTCTGAGCATCATTATTTCCTGTGGTGATGCAGTGAGGAGCAGCTTTCAAAACAAGCTCAGTCTGAACTCAGGCCTGGATGGAGTATGCTCTGGGGTGGCTATTACTGATGTGCTCCAATGTGATTGGAATGGAAAATAATCTCACTTGGGCCTAGATGTCTGTAACTATTATAAGAATGCATTTTGGTTCCCTTGACTTAGGATTTGGAAGCTTATTCAAGAGACTAGAAGGTCCAACAGGTAATGCTCACATTTAGCAACTCATAGTCTGTCTTCATCAGTAAAATTCCCCATAGAGAGATACTAGCAAGAATACAGAGCACTTCAGTTTGTCGAGGGTGTTCCCAGAAAGTGAGCAGGGGAACCAGAGAAGGAGGTGCAAGTGGTCAATAGGTGTGATGTGGTAAAGTGAATAGACATTATGAAAGTTTTAAATAGAATTTGTCTGAAGAGAAATGGTGGAAACTCCACCTCAGAAGAAACTTAATCATGTAAAATGCATGAAGAATAGCAGTGATTATCAGCATCTTTTATTAAATATGTTTGTGGTAAAAATTACTCTATTGAGTGAGCTTAGGAGAGAAACAAAATCAACCTATATCTTTAGTGAATAGACCCACTCAAGAGCCCAGGAAACCAGTGCATCCAAATGTTGGCATCCTCTTTGGCTGCCACCCTAGAGGCACATGGTCTATATTCCTATCTTGTTTTTCCTCCACCTCCAACAAGATCCATGCGTTTTGCTCACATAATTGTGTACCAAGGAACAGGGCAAAGGCATGTGCAGAGGGGACCATCTGTTTTGGGTAAGATTAGCGAGAGGCAGTAGTGCACTTGTGCATGGACATAGGAATCTTTTCAATGGAAAATATGCATTCACTGTAGAGCCATTTCTCTCCAATATGGATTGAGAATCTTGAAACCTAGGGGAATTTTCAGAACCACCGATAGTATATTAGGTTACTTGAATTTTGGCTAAGATTCTCAAACAGAATGGATATCTTCTGGGGATTCACAAGCAGTGCAGAAAATGGCTCATTTCACCCCTCCAATGACCTACTAATTCCGTATTCTATCTCTGCAGTGTGTTCCTTCCTGAGATCCAAGACTACAAGTAGTACTATAGCAAACATCAGGAGAAAACAAGATCGCTTATTTATACTTTAACAAAGCAACTTTAAGGACATTGCTATGTTGTCATATTTCAGCCAAAACAAAAGTTGGAATTCAGCCTTTTCTTCTTTTGGACTTAGAGACATTTAGAATTTAGCTCAAAATCACTTTCAGGGAACACAAATTTGATTTCAAAGATGCTGTACAGCCTCTAATTTTTCTATTAAATGTGTCCTTGTGAGCACCTGCAAACGTCTGCAAAATTACTGTACCTAAATTCTCCCAAATCAAGTATGCTTTTTTTAAGAGATTAAGGACACTCCAAGTACTACAGTCTCAGCAAAACACATAAGAGCAGAAGAGCATCACCCAAAGCCAGTCTGGTCATGGTTGAATTGCCACCCCAAATTAGTATTCATAAAGGGCTCCCTGACAAATGGAGTTATTATCCACAGATGCTGTAAACATAAATCAGGAGGATATCATCAATAATGTTGTATTCTCTTTGTCCTCATTGTGTTTACAGATCTTGCTTTGAACAGCACATAAATACTTGGAGCATATTGTGGGAAACATGCCACTCATCTTATTAGCTTTCTCTGGCTCCAAGCTCTGACGCTGATCATCCCCTGACAGTGTTTGCCAGCAACAAAAGAAGCCTATTGATCACATTACTTCTCCCTTTGGCAGCCTTTCTGCCCATGATTACCTTGCATCACTTCCCTTAAGTCAAATGTCACAGAACAACTTACAAGGGATGTATCTATCTACTAGAGCAAAATACATTTACTATGAGTTTAATTGGAAGAAAATCCTTTGGTATTATGAATTGTTTACAATTTAAAATTTTATTTCTTGGCATTAATGAACAGTCAAAATCAAAGCTTACTTTCCAAGCTCAGAATCCATAAAATTTGTACTCGTTTGAAATTTATTTTCTGAACAGTTTGTAGAGCCCCAAATATCTGGGAAGCTGACCCATCAATCATTCTCAGAGTCACTCTATGTATGAACAGTTTTCTCTGCTGGCATTTTCATTCTATAACAGAGTGTCTCTATTGAAGTTTCTTGGTAATTCTTCACCCATTTCATAGTCTTCATTTGTCTTTTTACTTGATTTTGAATAGACACTATGAAAGGATACATTATTTTTTGTTTACATTTAAAAGAACACTTCTGAATAGAGAATTTAGGAATATAACTAGGATATAATCACTATGAGTGGAAAATAGAAAGGCTTCTGTAGGATTATTTGCCAGGAAAGAATAATAAGTGTCTTAAAATGCCACAGGTTCCCTCATGCCACGACCGTCATTCCAAGACTGGTCTTCTTGACACATTATAATCTCTACCCTGTTATCTATAACTTGTAGGATGTTTGTTAGATTCTCAAGAGGGACTGGCTGACTGTGTATGATGTAACAAGGAGCAACTTTACTGCACTGAAGCACATTCCATGCTTTGGTTGCTAGTGTATACTTTCCAGCCTATATCCACCAACACATATCATAAGGAATGCAGGAGCTCAATTTTCATAATGGCTGATCCTAGCCTGATCCCTGTTGCTATCCATGGATAAATCTTGAAACTTCAACTGCTTTCTCTTTTCTGCTTTTGCTGACTGGACTCTGCTACCTAGCATAGTATTCAATACAAGTGTCTGGCCCCACCCGCTCATATACACCCATGTGATGGCAACTCAGAAAAAAAAAATGGGCTTAATAATTGTATTAAATCAAGAAAAGCCTTCCTGCGAGCATGAGTTTTGATGGTGATCAGAAAATGAAGAGCCTGTATTCCTGTGCCCAATGTTCAACTAAAAAGATTAAGTCTCCTCAAAATCATAAATATAGCTAAAATGAAAATCATGAAAAAAATTACTATAGACCTTCTGAGTGCAAACTGGATGAGATACTTCATTAAACATGGATCGCCTTGAACTCTTCTGGAAACTACCAAGACTCCGCACTTTAAAGAAACATAACCCCAGTAGAAGAAAACAAATAACTAAGGTAAGAGCACAACTAAATGAAATTGATAATAAAAACTATATGGAAGAGTAATAAAACAAAAAGTTGGTTCTTTGAAAAAATAAACAAAATTGACATGCCTCTTGCAAGACTAACTGGAAGCAAAAAAGAAAGGGCTCTAATAGCTCAATCAGGAATGAAAAAGGAGAAATTACAACTGATGCTACAGAAATACAAAATATCATCTATGAATACTATAAAAATATCTACTCATATAAACTTTAAAATGTGGAGGAAATGGACAAATTCTTAGAAGTACACAGCCTCTCTAGGCTCAATCAGGAAGAAATAGAATTCCTGAACCAATGAATATCAAGTACCAAAATTGAAGCAGCAATAAAAAAATCTTCCTAAAAATAAAAGTCCTGGACCAGATGGTTTCACACCCAAATTTTACCAGACCTACAAAGAAGAACTGGTGCCTATCCTGCAGAAATTATTCCACAAAATTAAGAATGAAGGAATCCTCCCCAACAAGTTTTACAAAGCCAACATCACCACGATACCAAAACCAGGAAAGGACACAACAAAAAAAGAAACTACAGACCAATATCCTTTACAAATGTAGATGTAAAATTTCTAAATAAAATTCTAGCCAACTGTATTCAGGTGCTTACCGAAAAAATAACCCATCACAACCAAGTGGACTTCATCCCAAAGATGCATGGATGGTTCAACATATGCAAATCTATAAATGTAATTCACCACATACATAGAAATAAACACAAAGACCATATGATCCTCTCAATAGACACAGAAAAAGAATTTGACAAAATTTAGCACCCTTTTATGATAAGAACACTTAATAAAATAGGAATAGACTGGACTTACCTAAAAATGACACAAGCCATATATGACAAACCCACAGTCAACATCATACTGAACAGGGAAAAATTGAAAGCATCCCCGCTTAGAACTGGAACCAGGCAAGGTTGCCCTCTATCACTACTTCTATTCAACATAGTGCTAGAAGTACTAGCCAGAGCAATCATACAAAAGAAGGAAATTATGGGCATCCAAATGGGGGCAGAAAAGGTCAAAGGTCACTCTTTGCTGATGATCTGATATATATCTAGAAAATCCCAGAGATTCTGCCAAGATATTACTGGAATTGATAAACAATTTCAGCAAAGTCTCAGGTTATAAAATCAATGTACACAAATTAGTAGCATTCATATATGCCAACAGCAGTCAAACTGAGAACAAAATCAAAGACTCAATACCCTTTACAATAGCAGCAAAGAAAATAAAATAGCTAGGAATATATTTAACTAACGAGGTGAAAGACCTCTACAGGGAGAATTACAAAACACAGAGGAAGTTAAACAGCAGAAGATGTAAACAGGTGGAAAACCATACTATGCTCATGGATTGGCAGAATCAACATTGTTATAACGTCTAAATTACCCAAAGTGAGATACAGATTCAATGCATTCCCCATTAAAATACCAACATCATTTTTCACAGATCTAGAAAAACTAACTCTACACTTCGTTTGGAACCAGAGAAGACCATATATAGCCAAAGCAATGTTAAGCAAAAAGAACAAATTGGGAGGCATCAATTTACCAGACTTCAAGCTATACAACAAGCCTATAGTAACTAAAACAGCATGGTACTGGAGCAAGGACAGTCACAGACCAATGGAACAAACAGAACTGAGAACCCAGATATAAAACCATCCTCATATAGCCATCTGATCTCTGATAAAGCAGACAAAAACATACACTGGGGAAAAGAATCCTTATTCTACAAAAGTTGCTGGGAAAACTGGATAGCCACCTATAGACTGAAACAGGATCTGCACTTCTCACCTCTCACAAAAATCAACTCATGGTGGATAACAGACTTAAACCTAAGGCTTGAAACCACAAGAATTCTAGAAGAAAATGTTGGAAAAACCCTTATAGGTATTGGCCTAGTGAAGGAATTTATGAAGAAGACCCCAAAGGCAATCACAGCAACAACAAAAATAAATAAACGGGACCTGATTAAATTGAAAGCTTCTGCACAGCCAAAGAAACTCTCATCAGAGCAAATAGACAGCTTACAGAAAGGAAGAAAATATTTTCATGCCACACATCCAATAAAGGGCTGATAACTAGAATCTATATAGAACTCAGGAAACTCAACAAGAAAAAAATAAAACAACCCCATTAAAAAGTGGGCAAAGACATGAACAGAAACTTTTCAAAAGAAGAGAGACTAATGGCCAACAAACATGAAATAATGCTCAATGTGTCTAATCATCAGGGAAATGCAAATCAAAATCGCAATGAGATATCACTTAACTCCAGTGAGATTGGATTTATCAAGAAGTCCCAAAACAACAAATATTGGTGTGGATGTGGAGAGATGGTAACACTATTACACTGCTGGTGGGACTGCAAACTAGTGCAACCTCTATGGAAAGTCATATGGAGATACTTCAAAGAACTCAAAGTAGAACTACCATTTGATCCAGCAATTCCACTACTGGGTATTTACCCAAAGACTTTTTATAAAAAAGACATCTGCATTCGGATGTTCATAGCAGTGCAATTCACAATTGCAAAGATGTTGAAACAACCCACGTGTCCATCAATCCATGAGTGGATTAATAAAATGTGGTATATGTATATCATGGAGTCCTACTCAGCCGTATAAAAAATTATGAACTAATACTAGCTTTACTATCCTGGATGGAGCTAGAGCCCATTATTCTAAGTGAAGTATCACAAGAATGGAAAAACAAGCACCACATATACTCACCATCAAATTGGTACTAATTGATCAAACTTATGTGCACGTATGGAAGTAATATTCATAGGGCATCAGGCAGGTGGGGGGGAGGATGGGATGGATAAATTCACACCTAACAGGTATGGTGCATGATGTCTGGGGGACAAGCACACTTGTAGCTCTGACTTAGGCAGTGCAAAAGCAATATATGTAACCAAAGTGTTCGTACCCCCGAAATGTTCTGAAATAAAAAAAAAAATAAAAAGAAAGCAAGCTTAATAAACTTAAGAAACAAATTTGTCCAATTTAAAAAAAAACTATAAAAAAAGACAATAATTGCATTGGTGTCATTCAAGAAAAGGCATATGTCTAAATTTCTATGTCATTCATTAAAAGCCTACTAGGTGCTTGACTATTTTCCTTCATTTTCTCATACTCATTGCTCACAGTTTTTTTGTAGCTTTAAATATGTAAAGCAATGTTCCACTCATTTCTCATGGTACTGTCTTCTTTGAGCTCCTTCTCCTCCCAGAAGTCCTTTCTAAACTATCATGTAAGCCAGTTTGAACATTAATCATTTTGTGACTGGTTCTTATCTGACATATCCGCCCTGGACGCCTGGACCACTACCTCGGTATGGGATTTTCCTGTCAACATATGGTTCTGTAGGATTCATTCATTAAATCATTCATTAATTTACTCATTTATTCATAAAATAATTAATAGATAAGCATGAGCAGGACTATATACCTGGAATCTTTTAGCCAGCAACAAAAATAATCAAGGCTATTATAATCGCTAATATTATCATGTTTTCTTTTCCTTTTCTTTTGTAAACATTAATGAATTAAGCAACTAGGGTTTTAGACTCTGAGGGTGAAAAAGGATCAAGACTCTAGCACCAACCATGAAAATAATGTATACTACACTGGCCCCTGCAAAACTCAGCTTTTTCATCTACCTCTTTTTCTTCCCTAAGGATATTTGGTGAATAATTGAAATAATTGCAGAGATAGATATTGAAAGGCTCTTTGTAAATCCAGGGTATTATTGTTGCTATAATTAGGCCATGCACGGTATATAGAAATCTTGATTAGAGTACTGCTTTTTCAAAAGCTAATTAGCTTGCACAACAATATGTTTCCGGGATGTGTTTCAGAGAATTGTTTTATATTCTTTTCACCCTTGTCTCCAGAACAAATGAATTGAAGTGTCCTCAAAGGAAAACTCAGAGCCCTGAAGGGTAAAAACCACTGAGAGAGGCTGTTGAGGGGACATTTCCTTGATGTGGCTTGGAATGAAGTTTATATAGGTCCTCAGTTTAGGCATACAGATAGCCATGCTGTAGGGAGACAGTGGGCCCTCCAGTGATTATGTCAGAGTCAGAGCACCGCCAAGCTCCATGGTTCCATCTGCTCCATCTCTGGAGTAGAATATCTGTGGAATCTTTCCTGTCCCAAAACCTCTTCACGCTGTGTTCAAATGCCTTAAATTCTCCTCGGACCTTCCAGGGAGTCTGTGCTCCCATAGCATATATTTTACTTATGCTGCAATATGTGTTTGATATGTCTGTCTCCCCTACTAAACTAGGATCTCATTATCGGAAGGTATAATTTCATCTTCCAATCTCTATACCCAGTTGAAAGAAAGTCATATGAAAATATTTTACTTGTTCTTTAAGTCAGTGGTCCTCGAACCATCTGGATCTCAGACTCAAGTGAGTCTATTGATTCCCTCCCAAATGAGATGCACATATATATATATATATATATATATATGTGTGTGTGTGTGTGTGTATATATATATATATATATGTAATTTTTTTCATAAAATTTTAAGAAATTTATAGACTCCCCTTACCCTTCAAAACACATAGACACTTACCCTAGAAGAAGCTTTGTACTATTTCTCCCCTGCTCCCATTCCCCAAAATGGTCTTCAGTTTCTGACATAAGCAAACCAATTAAAAGCAACCATGGTCTTGCATCTGAGTTCTGGTGGGGTACCGCAAACTCTGGTTGTTTTGAATCCCCTAGGGAAATTATAGGCATTGTCTTCAGGTTTCAGATATTTATTTCTGAAATTCACAAGAAAACAGCACACAAGCTGCTCCAGCACACAGAGCACTGTGCGAACCACAGAGACAGACGTGTGTAGCGACATGGGGGCAGCACTGGACATCTACTTAAGTGGAAATCATTTCTGCAGGAAATTCTCCTTGGTGGTTTGAATTGCTATTGCACCAGCAATCCCCTCATCACAGACTCCTCCATGCTACATGTGGAAAGACTCTCAACTGGTATTAGGGGTGGAAAATAATAACAAACTCACTTAGGAAGCTTTTTATCACAGTCCACATACCCCACTCTCTTCTTCCATGTGAAGGGGACATTTAAGGAATGGGGGTTGTTGTCTTGAACAAAGTGACTTTCTAAAGTGAAGAGATACTGTGCTACATCTCTGGATGGGTGGACATGTATAACTAAAATAATTTCACAAACTTATATTAAAGAAATGTATTGAGAACTTAATACATGCAAGGTACTATTCTAAGCTCTTTATTTGTATTATCATGCTTAACAGTCCTATGACAAATATAATTGTTTTCCGTAGTTTGCAAATGAGGAAACAGAACCCAAAGTTCATGTAGGAAAGCGGCAAACCCAGACATCTGACTCTGGAGTATGTACTTGGAAACGTCATGCCACCTGCTTCTCTGGGTAATTGTGACTCCCCCACCTCCCCAGCCAGGTGAGAACTACTATGATAGAACTCTAGCTGGGCAGGTAGCAAAGCATCCATCCAGCCTCGATAAACAGCCCATCTTCTGAATCTCCCAATTATCTTTCACCCTCCCTGCCCCCTCTGCCACTTCCTCTAACATTGCCCATGATTAGAAAACACAGATCCTCATTAAAGTCCATCCCTCCATCCTATTGGCACAAATTAAAACTAGCAGTGGCCCATGCAGTGAACTCAGTGGGATCCTAGCTAATCATTTTTGCAAATTGAAAAATAGGCTTTTTCTTCATAAGCACCATCTGTACCTTCCGGACATTCTTATTAACACTTTCTCTCCTGGGCCAGCCTTTCTACTGAAAGTAACCGAAACAAAGGTTGCAGAGCTTCCCATTTAGCAGGCTCCTGAGATTTTCCTAAAGGGCTTCAGGCAGCGAGCAGTTTATCTGGCTATTACAACAAAGTGGTGAACTCTATTAAGACTATTTCCAAATCACAGTTGAGTCTACAGAGGCTCAGAGACTTGAAAGTTTTGAATGTCCACTATGCGCCAGGCATTATTCTAAGTTCTTCAAATATAGCAGTGAGCAAAACAGAGAAAACTCTCTGACTTCATGGAGAATACATTGTCGTGAAAAAATGAAACAGTTGTGTCACAAACGGAGCTCCTTTCCCAGGTAGTGCAGCTAATAAGATGCAGAGGTGGTCTTCAAGCCCAGGCAGTCTCGTGCCAGATTATGCTCTTCAGAAGCATTTTACCCCAAGCACTCTCACATGGCTGCCTAGTAGCGAGGAGGAGTTCAAGACACAACTCCTGGCTTTTGGTGCAGGTTTTCAACACAGGAATAAGTATCTGCTAGGAAAGACAGGTGTACCGATCAAACTTCCTTGGCTGTCTCCAAAGGGGTTTTGTTTATTTTTCATTATCCCATGTGGGTAGTGGCCAAGTGTGTTGGACTTCTGCACTCTTTAATATATGACTCAAGGCTGGTGTGGTGGCTCACACATGTAATCCTAGCACTCTGGGAGGCAGAGGTGGGAGGATTGTTTGAGGTCCGGAGTTTGAGACCAGCCTGAGCAAGGGTGAGACCTCGTCTCTACTAAAATTAGACAAAAATTATCCAGGGGTGGTGGTACATACTCATAGTCTCAGCTACTCAGGAGGCTAAGGCGGGAGGATCACTTGAGCCCAAGAGTTTGAGTTGCAATGAGCTATGATGACACCACTGCACTCTAGCCTAGGCAACAGAGAAAGAATCAGTCTCCAAAAAAAAAAAAAAAGAAAAGAAAAGAAAAAAGACATGGCTCAAATCCAATTCTGCAGTAAGTAGCTGCGTGGCCTGGGCAAGCAAGTCAAGCTCCCACCTCACAAGTCTGTTTTAACAATTAAATGATACATTTAAAGTACCTCACAGTTACTAGTACAGAATAGGCACTCAGAACATTGTTATTATTATCTACCATATTAAGTGATGAGTCTTTGTCCTGCTCCAATGACTTCCTGTTCCCCATCTACCTCCCCTTTTTTTGAGAGATGCTAGAACCACAAGGACGCTGAGTCAACCCCAGAGGTGCATAGGGCTTCAGCCCCTAGACAGTACAGGACTAACGCCACCGATGATCCTGAGAGAACATGAGGATTACCTGGAGGTCTGAAATCCCTACCTAGCAGCTCCTCTACTGCTTAGAGTTTACTCCATCACCAACTTTTACCATGTCTTCAACAGTAAACGACAGCAGTTGGCTTGAATTTGATTAAATGAATTGAGTCTGCAAATCTTTTTCTGAGATCTATTATGTGAAGGGGGTAAAATGAAAAATGGTGATGAATGATGTCAGCTATGGTTTTTTGAGCATCTACTGTGTATCAGGCACACAATGGGTGCTTCACATTCATTATTTCACTGAGTGCCAATAATATTCCTGCAATATAATCATCATAATTTTACAGATAAGGAAAACAGGGCTTAAAAGTGACAAGTCCTGCATTCAAGATCACACAGTCATAAGTAGCACAACCAAGACTGAATCCCAAGGCTGTCAAACTACAAAGCATCATGGAATTTTACTTGTTTGGTTGAAACCTAGTACTTGATCCCCAAGAGCCCCTTGCAAAGGCAGACATAGGGACATTCCTCTGCCACCTAAGCCAGTGCAGACATCACCCGTGCCCAGGGTGCAGGGCACAGGTTGCAAGGAGCTCAGAAAAAGAGAAAGGCAAACTTGCCTTTGACATCTTGGGAAGAAACAGAGGATCTGCAAATGTACAAAATGCAGGCTCTGGGAAAATGCAGATAGGGGAATTATATGGAGCTTAGAACATTCTTTGCTATTTCTTTACGTTTTGGATTGTTGTGAATGTTGACTCTTCCGTAGAGGGGTGGTGAGTGGCAGACGCACTGATATCCCACTCCATGGCCCCTCAGCTCACCTGTCAGTCCACTTACAATCTCTGGGAGACGTTTTAAACATGCAAAGAGCTGCCTACTCCAAGCACAGTGAGCTCCCAGGTGCTCTGCATGAGAGCTTTCTCCACAGCCCAGATCTTGCAGCCCAGAGCACTAGGAAATTTTCCCCTCCAAAGGTAAGCCTTAAGCAGGGAGGGATGGATATCAATTGATGTGCATCTCAGTGCCCTGTCCCTTGATGAGACAATACTGAGTTGCATTCTGTGTGATTCCTCAGAGGAATGAATAGACAGGATTGAGTCCTCAATGGTAACCAGTTCATTAATGCATCCTTGACTGGCTTTTCACCTTTCCTGTCACCTCCCTCATCTATGCTATGCCTCATTTATGCCAGCTAAAGAAAGTACCTGCTCTCAAGTCTGCCTCAGTATCTGCTTTTGAGGCAACTCCACCCAAGACAGGGTGGGAGAAATCCCAGATTAAGGCCACCTGCCATTTCTTTAGGCTAAATTAGTAGAGAAGTTCTTGTAATTGACACATTTTAAGTTTTTAAAGCATATTATATCCTTACTACATAATAACTCTGGCTGATTAAGCAGCCAATATCAACCTAGTTGCTGGTGGCATTGAATTTAACGCTGTCAGTAGATAGTGAAAGAAACGTCAGACCCAGGCCCTGTCCAGGGGAGGTTTATAATCTGCAGGGAGGAAGGGGTGAGTCTCGTGCCCCAATTAAAGAGTAAAAAGACAGCATATAATCAGGTGCAAGTCTAAGAGACAGCTGCTCTGTGTGCTTGAAGACTTTAGAGACAGCGAGGAAGGGTAGAGGCTGTAAATAATGCACGTCTCTCCAGATGTGCCATGGGGGTGTTTCCAGTGTTCTACGGTTTACAAGATGTAAATTGCCTCTGCTCTTTGGTTTCCATCAACTCCAGTCACAGCAAGTTAAGCTGAGCATTCACAAGTGTGGGGAGTCAGGAGAAGATTTATGAAGCACAGCAAGTACGAGTTTCAGATACCCTCGGGGCTCAAACCTTCCTTCTACAGGAGGCAGCTGGAGTCCTGAGACAGGAAGCACCTGCCTCCGGCTGGCCTTAAGGGGCAGGCCCACCCACCACGCACCACGCACCACGAATCTCGCGAGGGGCCCTGGTGCAAAGCTGAAACCCGGTAAATCCTAAACTTGGCTTCTTCCAGTTTAATCAGTCTGGTTACATGGGATGGGAATTTGGTCTGTGACAAATTAATGGAAATGGGATTTATATCAAAAGCACAGTGATGAACAAGTGGGGAAATGCACATTCGATTTAATTCACGTGGGCTGTGAATTGGCCGTGAATCTGGTTGTGTTTGGCAAAAAGATTGGACAGGGCAGCTGTCGGAGCCTGAGTCAGGAGTATGAAGTTTTCAGGTTGGTTCTGATCCAGACCTCATCAAATAATCTATCATACGAGGCAGATACAAAGTAAAGTACTTTATGTCACTCCTCCAATTCTTACAACGAAATCAACAAATGATTCTACATCCATTTCTTGAATGAGGAGACACTCTCGGAATAGAATGGTTCAGAAGAGGCAGAGCCAAGACTTCAGGTACGTCTGACCCCGGAGCCCTGGCTCCTAACTACTCTTCCATTCATATTCAGCAAATAAGTAATATATGGACATGTGTGCACATATATATTTGTGTGGGTGCAGGTAGATTTGTTGCATGTAAAATGCATTCTAAGTGTACATGTATTCATGTGCATATCATTAACTAATACATATCTGGCTAATAGAAAAGTTCGCTTTTCAGTTGGTGAACCAGCACATTTTTGCTATTCAAATAACTTGTCCAGTGCATGAGACGCGGTTGTCCTACTTCATGTTTGAGAAGTGAATGAATGAAAGATTTAGAGTTATGTTACCCTTCCATTTCCAAGGCCTTTCTATTTTTGCTAACCAAAATGCCGTGCTCTTATTCAAAGCCATATTGTTCAGGAGCAAATGTGTTTGAGCTTCTCCCGCTGTGCCTTTTTGCAATTGCAACAGTGCAGCTCAGGCAGCATTTCCATGTAGCTCTTGAATAAGTAAAAGGGAGAACGCTTCATAAAATTAATGAAGCCTTATTTCTGGGTTCACTAAGTTTTCTTTTTTACTACAGACATCATCTCTTATAAGAATGCTCATTTATATTGGATTACCTTCTTTAAAAGCAATTTCACATAGATTTTTCCACAACAGTGATGTAAAGTTGGTAGGGCATTACAATGCCCATTTACAGCTGAGAAAATTGAGAGTCAAAGCATTCGCAAATCTTCTGAACACTACTCAAACAATAACAGAGTCCACCCTTTACTTCCAAATGTGTGTGTTTCAATATCAGTCAGGTGTGCTTCTATTGAACACTCACATTGTACCTACCAGGTGATGTGTGGAGAAGCAACGCATGAGTTGTGGACTTTGACTAGAAGATTGAGGAGAAAAACAAGTAAACAATCACTATTCAGAGTCACACCTGTTATGAAATAGCTGTAAATAAAGTATGATAAGACAGGACAAGGCCTAGAGTAGCTCTGCCTATTGGTGAGAAATCAGGTAAATCTTTTCTGAGGTATTTTATTTAGCCCTGGGAGAAGAAAAGGATTTATACAGGTAGAAAAATTGGGAGGAAAGGATTCTATGCAAAGGATATTGTGCAGACGGTAAGAAGTTTAAAAGATTGTGAGTGCTGCAGGATGGCTAGAGTGCAGAATGCAAGAAGGAAACGGTAAGGAGTAAGGTGGAAAGTAAAGATTCAATGAAGTCTCTAATGCCTCTTAAAAGCATGCCAGTGAGTATGGACGTCATTTTACAGAAATTGTAGAGGTTTCACAATTTCCAAATGAAACAATAACTCCCATGAGAGGAGTAGGGGAGGAAATGAGACAGGCTGGAGGGGATGTCAAGGGTAACCAGGAAAGCGTCCCTTCTGTGGCATCCCTTGATTCCCCCAGGTGAAGGAGTCACCTGGAGCTGGTGGAGAGTCCCCAGCTACTCCCCCAAGGTAGCTGCTCAGTGCCCTGGATCAGTGGTGCCTTGCCCATGTGTCCATAACAGCACTTAGTGTATTGTGTTTTACTTTTACTTTTTCTGTATCTAGATCTGTTTCAATTTTGTCTTCCCTCTTCCTCTGCTATACACAAATCAGACTGAGAACAAACGGAGACTGTTGCTGCCATTTTGTATGCAATTAATCTTTATATCCCAAGCACCTCGCATATTGATTGGCTCACAGTAGGTGCTCAAATGAAGGTCTATTGGATTTCATTGAATGGAATCCATAGGCAAGGAGACAAGAACAGATGAAAATATTGATGACTTTTAGGCAGAATGAAGGTAGTTAAGAAATTTCATGTCTGAGGGTCATTATTTTCTCAGTGTGATAGGAAGCAAAGTCATATGTTGTAGGGGAGAAAAACATAAATTATGTTTATTTCCTAAGGAAATCAGTAAGAGTTTGGCTCTTGAGGATACAAAAACAAATCTAAAAAAGAAATGGAAAAAAAGATATTTAAAATTGCTCTGCATGTCCAGCTGAGAATAGAAAGCATTGCTGTAGAGTGGAGCATTTATGTATGGTTATATGACTTGCTTTTGGAGAAGAAAGATGATCTAATGACCCCAGGCTGGGGATCTGGCACATGCTTAGGTTCAAGCGGTCAAAAGACCTGAGGGTGTTGGAGAAGCCTTGACTAAAATATCATAGATGGATGGGGCGGAAGGGCAGGAGAATGTGGAGTGGGACACTCCATTGAGAAATTTTAAGGGATTGACCCTAGAAAAAATAAAGAGCATAAAAACCAAGTTCAGTAGATAAAATAGAAAGACTGTTAAGACCATTGAAAAAGGAATTGCTTGGGAGCCAAATAGACCTCAGTTTTAATTCCTGCTCCACTACCAGGTATTAGCTGGGCCCTGGTTTGAATTTACTAACCATGCAGAAACTTGATTTCCACACTAGCAAATAGATATTGTCACATGGTTGGGAAACTGAGAAATGTGCTGTGTTTCCAGGTCAGAGCTGAGGAAAAAAATGTATCCCAGGCTAAGTCCAGGGAACCACCAAGAGTTGGGGTGAGTCACATCCAAGCAAGAAATGCTACCAACAGAACTGACAGGCACCAGCAACCCCATCAAGCATTGAAGTCAGAAGAGAGGAGAGACCATCAGCTCCTCCCGTACTGAGGTGGGTACCCTCTGCTGTGCAGCAGACCCTCTCTCCACACTCCTTCACTGTGCGCTAGGCCCTGAGATGTTGGCCTCTGAATTGCAACACCAGGATCCCTTGCCCTCCAGTTTCTGGTTGGTTTCCACTATTGTAAGACACCAGCAGGAAACCAAAGGGCAAAGAAGAGAGAGGTCAAAGTATTTCTCCCCCTGGCTGGCTTCCTGCCAGGTCACTAGTTGCTAGTGGCAGTGTTACTATGACTCGACTTCCTACTGGGCAAAACTTCTCCTAGTTACAACTCTTTTTATTCACATCCCTGCTGGGTAAGGAGACTTTAATGAACAATATTTAATATTTCTTTTTTGATCAGTTGACTATCTTGCATACTCTTAAAGGCATCATTCTGAGCATCATTTCTTACTGCTCAAGGCACAAAAACCATAGAAGTCTTCATAGAAATTTAACTGACACGCTCCATCAGTTGCTTTAATGTGTCTCTGTGTGTGTTGTGTTGAACTAAATCAGGCACTTTTGCAGAGACTCTCTCTTCATCTTAAGATGGAAAGATGGCTAAAAGCAAAAGCAGAACCGCTGAACTCAAAATTCTGTTTCATTTAATTCTGGTTAATCGAAGTTGACAGAAATCTACATACTGGGAAAACAAAATAAAAGATTTCCCATGAAGTTCTGCCTAACAAAAATTATAGGAGTTACAATTAATAATGCCTGGAAAAAGCAGCCTGCAAGACCTGGAGAATATCAAGCATTAAGTTTCCCTTGACTCTGAGACAGATTTTAGAGAAGAGGAAAAATCCCTGTGCTTCTGAGCTGCTATCGATGCCATTACGAGGCCCTCGTGCACAATCAGCACAGAGAATGCAGCCGGCTCTGCCTAATGCCGCCTTTGTTCAAAGTACAACGGGGAAGGTGGGTCCAGCAAGCCCTTTGCAGCTCACCTCGCAGTGGCTATAATTTGCAGTGCTGCGAAGCACAGAGAAAGCCTAAAAATAAAAGCTGTCACCTCCAAATATTCTCTCTCTTCACACTCACTCAGGTTAGTTTCTCACTGCTCTCTACTTGCTCAGGATGACAATGGCAGAGGAGTCATTAATTAGTTATTAATAAAAAGCATTTTAACCTTCATCACAAGTATCAAATATTCATCAGCTCTACACAGAGAGCCAGGTTCCTCCCTGAGAGCAGGCACTGGCTGAGTTAGAGTCTACTCAACTTTTTGAAGAAGAGAATAGTAATTATGATTTTTTTTATTATACCAATCTTTTGATAAGGCTAGTGTTCTTTTTTGTAAAACATACTTATGTAGAGGAGATTGGCTTAGATGATCTTTAAGCGTTTGTGTCTACCCGTACCCCAACCACATCAAATCAAATGAAAGGATAGGAAATGTATTTCTGAAATAAATGACTATACCAGTGCTATTAACAAACCAGAAGGTTTCAGAACATCCTAAGAGGTAACAAGCAAGCAGAATTAGATCTGTGTAAAAGCATCCCTGAGAAAATATAATCAAACATGCAGGTGAATCCTACTGCAGAGCCAAGGACAGTTCTGGGGAACTTTAACCCTAAACTTAATAGAAGCAAGAGGGAAGAGGGGAGAACAGATCTTGGGCCTTAAAAAGGATAATGATGTGGAGAACTCAGCAGAACAGCTAGGCCAATTGCTCTTTCTGACTTGTGTGCAGCAGAGGGATGCAGAGGAATTTCCATCCTTACCAAGGCAAGGAGAGTGTTGCTCTAGGAACAGGGCATTGTCCCTGGTAGCTCCTAATCCCCAGAGAGATGTCAGCATACCCAGTATTGGTGTGATCACTATTCTCTACCTCTGGCAAGTTCCTATTTCCCTTGGAATTACTGAAGGCAGACCAGGTTTTTCAAAATGATCCCTCACTCAATGGCATAGGAAAAATCACAAAATCAAACAAAAGTGAGAAAACAACCAGAGAAAATACTTTTCCCCACTTTATGACAGTAATTATCTCATTAAAAATATATTTAGGAAATTTTTTTTGTTTCGATCATTTAAAAAAGTATGTATTCCTAAGCCTCCAATTTGACATACCTTTATGCAAAAACGGCACCAAATTCTATTAAGATGGAAAAAATTGCTTCAATAATTAGCTATTGTTACATAATATATCAATGTGTTTTCCTTGTATTTTTACTCTATAATTTGGCTGGTTACTTACTTTCCTTAAAGTATTTTTTAGATATTAGACACTTGCACTTAAGAACTACTCACAAACAAAACATCTGATACAAAGTTGGTGAAGTCACTTTCATTAAATTCAGAATCAATTTTAAAAGGATGAAATGAATCAATGAAAGTAATATAAATGATATCACACTTTCAAAAAAGTTTTTATTATAATGGTCATTCTGCATGAAATTCTCACTGCAGTAGATTGTGAAATTTTGAGTGTTTTTAGGTAAGCATATATTACAACAAAACAACCATAAAGCTGAGGTCCTTTTGTGGTAATCTGATACTCACAAAGTCTACAAAATGCAAATGCAAAGCACTATTCCTTGGCTGAGTTCTGAGAATTCTCAACACTCAAATGGGTGGGTCTTGTTGGAGTATCACCATATACCACTTCCATAATCAGTCATAGCATTCAGGCTAAGAAGCATAATGTACATAGATACAAAATAAAATTAGTTATGAGAGATTTATAGCCAAGGAATTCTCCTTGATTCAGGAAAAATAGATAGAAAGTCTGAAACTAAAAGACATGGAGAAGAGATCCAGATATTCTAGCTAAAGAGAAGAAGAAATAGAATAAGAAAAGTACACACACACAGACACACACATACAAAATAACCTAAAGATATACAACTTCTGATTTAAAGACCAAACAAGATATTTTTTTTAAGAAAAGATCATATGTATAATAGATACTTCAATGTCTTGAAAATGAAGGTTTAGAGAAAGATGTCAAGCAAAGAATAAGGCAGGGAAAAGATGATGAGATAGAGTTCAAATAAGGTTAAACAGGATGCAAAGGGGAAAAAGCTGTAAATAGACAAAGTAAAACATACAAATTGATTCACACAAAAGGCTATAATATTTTAAAATGTTTTATAATTGCTACATAGATTTAAAATATTTAAAACAAACCTCATTAAACACAAAAAAGTGAGAAATTCATAGCATTGTTGGAGAATTTAGTGTCTTCTCCCTATATTGGGAAAAAAACAGATAAATAAAAGTAAATAAGGGTATCAAGGATTATATAAAACAACAGCATTGCAAATAGAAAGTGCTACCCTGCAAAACAAAACACCATACCATTTAAATAGAAAATAAGCATTCCTGCAAATACCCGTGAAACATATTCCCATACATGATGCCTATAAAAATAGCTCAATAAATTGTAATCATGCTCTTTAACCACATGCAGCAAAAAATTAAATATAAATTACACCATCATAGAATCTATTAACTTGGGAAACTTTATACTGTCTTTTAAATAACTATTAGATTGAAAAGGCAATCTAAGCATCGACCTGGTTAGAAAGAGAGAGCTTGAAAACTGTATTTGCAAAGCACTTTATATAAGGAGAAAAATCTCTGTTCATATCAGATAGCAAGTTTGAAGATCCTAACAGGGTTACGGAAATCTAAATTTCTGCTCTCTCTTATACCTTCCTTCATGCCTCCTCCCAAAACAAACAAACAAAAACGTATAGTATAAAGTAGTCTATAGTGACCAGCTTTGGAGAAAGTAACATTCTCATGTACTATTGATGAGACTTTATATTGGTAAATCTTTAAGAAGGACACTTTGTCAATATCTATAATGATTTAAAGTGTGCATACCTTTAGATCTAATACTAATATGTCCAGGTAATTAACCTAAAGCAACACTCACCAATGTAGAAATATTATATAGTTAAGAATGTTCTTTGTAGCACCACTTTTACTAGCACATAACGGAAAACAAAAAACTGTAAATCAATGGGAGAATAGTTATATAAATGATGTTTCACCCATTATATGGAATATGAGGCAGATTTTCTTCTATTTTGTTTTAATTTTTATTTAATAATGAAGAATAACTATATGTTTCAATGTGGAAGCAAAATCCAGACATATTATTAAGTGAAAAATACAAGTTTTATAATTAATGCATATAACATAATCTTTTAAAAAATGTGTATATGTATAAATAGATATATAGATATGAAAAACTCAAGAAGAAGATACAATAAACATCTTTAAAGACATAGGAAAAAAACACAGTATAATATATAGTGACATGTTAAATTCTGAATGTTCTGACCTGTATACCTTAAGAGAAGTCTCAGGGAGCACATTAATTTCTTGATTCTGACTAAGTAGTGTCTGGATTTTAAATGGTGAAAATGTATTCATATATCATATCTAGATAAAAACAATAAAATTATTATACTACAGTGGGCCCTTTGTAATCATGGGTTCCACATGCATGGATTCAACCAGCCATAGGAGGAAAATATTTTTTTAAAAAAATGCATATTTGCATCTGTGCTTAACATGTACAGAATTTTTTTCTTGTCATCATTCCCTAAACAGTATAGTATGACAACCATTTATATAGCATTTACATTGCATTAGGTATTTTAAGCAATCTATAGATGATTTATTAATAAACTATGTGGGAAAATACGCATAGGTTATATGCAAATACTATGCCATTTTATATAAGGGACTTGAGTACTTGTGGATTTTGGTATCTGTGGGGGTCTAGGAATCATTCTTCTATGGATACCAAGGGAAGACTGCATTTAGAAAATTTAGACGCGCAAAACAGTAAGAAAGCAGAAAAATAATCACTCAAAAATTACATAAAATTCACTCATGGCAAGCATACTGTACAACATGCACGTGGTTTTACTAGAAAATATCTAATCCAGGCACTGTGGTCCTTCTGTTTGCGCAGCGTCTCCTTCATCTTTTGTGCCTCAGGTCAGAGCCCTCAATAGTGACAACTGATACTCAGAGTGATGATGATAATAACCTACAAGAGCATCAGGCAGAAAAGAGCATTCAATTTCTTCGTTAGACTCCACTTAATAAATTGCAGAGTGGATTAAGACATTTTAAAAGACTTTTCCTGTGAAAGTTGATATGTACAAGTTATAATATTAATGTCCTTCTATTCTAAAAAAAAAATTCAAAAATACCACTTAATTCTTTCCACTTCCGCAACAAACATCTTCCCCAAGTCTCTCTCTTTTCATCAGTGGCTCCACCAGTTTAGCATCAATGCTCTTTCATTCAACAATGAATCCTTTTCTCTTCACATTTGACATCCAATTCCAATTCTATGCTTCTCCTCTGAAAATGCATCTTGCATGGATCTTTTCCTTACCATTTCCACTACACCCCCAAGCCAACCCTCTGATATTTTCTGCAGTATCTTCCCCACTCCACTTTCCCCACCAAGGTCTTTTCTTCAGGAAGGACCAGCCCCACCCTGCTTGGTTTTCCTCTCAGGAGGTAGCTACCTGGCGTTGCTATACAATCACTAACTGTCAGTCTTCCTAACTAAAATTTAGGCTCCATCAGAGCAGAAATCGTGTCTTATTTGGCACTGCTGCATGTCCTGTGCCAAAAAGAGTGACAGACACATAAAATGTAATCCTGGTACTCAAGGAAAACCATTGTAAGTGAAAGATTAAGAAATAGAGATAGTGGGGAATTGCTTAAGAAATTAAAGAGTGATAGTAGCTTGAACTACAGTGATGGTAGTGGAGAAAGAGAAGCAGTCAAATGTGAAAGATATTTTGGACATAAAATCATCAGAACTGGTGACAGATTGGATAGGAGACACGAGGAAAGGAAAAGTGTTAGGAATTGGTTATAAGAACTGGATGGATCATTATGCCATAGACTAAGAGCAGGAACACTGAAATTTGCCCAGGACGAAGAGGTGGTTGACAGGTAGTCAGGGTTGTTCATAAGTTCGGTTAGGCACATGTGTGGAAGGTGACTTAGGCAACCAGTTTCTGGTCCAGAGAGAAGGATGTGCTCAGTTCAGGCTTGTGTTTCTGGCATTGTCTCATCAAACGTCCTGGCAGCAGGCTTAGTTCTAGAATTTAAATATGGGCCTCTCTTTTCAGCAAGTGGCTGTGTTGCTGTCAGCTTTTATCTTAGGCTGGACACTTTGGAGTGTTTAACTGAAAGCCATGAAAAGTAAGTCAGGCATGACCAGGCTGTTGCCATAATATCCAAGAAGTCCCATTTTGTTGACCCAATTTAAGAGCATCTTTTTCTTTAATAAAAGTGTTTAAAGTATGTTTCTTTCCAAAACTCTGCCTATATTGGATTATGTCATCCCGTTTCATGCTTTCTGGGTATGTTTGTTCTGTTTTTGCCACTTTGCTCTTTCCTCTGGCTCTGCCTTTGACTGCATGGACTACTTTTTTTTTTTTTTAACCTTCTATGGGAATTTGGGATGCAGACAAACTTGTAATTCTCCTAGTCACTAGTTTCAGAATTTTTAACATGGAAGTTGAACCTATGTTTACATAATTATCAAACATAGGAATAAACCAATAACTTTGTGTCTCCTCCTAGGGAGGATTACAAATTTAATGTGGGATATTTTAATTCACCCTTTTCCACCCTTCCAACCAAGTCATCAAGCCAGAAATATGGAAGGTACCACTAAGGCTTCCTTTCCCTTCTCTTACCCATTTACATTTTAATAAATCACCAAATTCTATTTTTCCATCTAAATATTTCTCACATCCATCCTGTTTTCTCCCAGAACTATTTCCCTCTCACCATTTCGAGTCCTTGTTATTTCTCACTTGGACTTTTGCAACAGCCTCTCAACTCGTTACCTTGTCTCTAGTGCTTCCTCTAAGAAGTAGCCAAAGTGCTTTATGTAACATGACAATTTTTTACCCTGCATAAAACCCTTCAGTGAAGTCCTTTCACGCCAGGATAAAGTGTTTACCCCCTAATATGGGATACAAAGTCCTTTTAACTCACATATGTCCACTTTTCTGGCCCCGAGCTTCTTAGCCACTACCTTGATACTCCTTTGATGCTGAAACAAGAAACTATGTATATTTTCCCATAAACATGTTACTTTTTTCACTATTATTTATTCCCCAATATTGTCCTGCTATTGAAATAACTCCCATCTCCCTACATCAAGTGCTTGGACATAATTAAATAATATTTTACATCCTATATTTTCTTGGAAGCCTGCTCCACTAGACCCACCATGAGCATCTTAACCAAACACTTGCCTTGCTTTGTTGCTCCAACAGTGTTCATCATTATTATGCTTATCACTGATTTTGCCATATTTTAAATAATCATCCTTTTTGTGTGTGTTTCTTCCAATAGACTTTGAGGAAAAGAACTATATTTTGCTGTCCCTTTCTTTCTTTTTTTTTTTAATTTTATAAATTGCTAGGGTACAAGTGTAATTTTCTTACATGCATAGATTGCATGGCATTGAAATCAAGGCTTTTAGGGTGTTCATCACCTAAATAACATGTGTGGTACCCATTAAGTAATTTCCAATCATCCACCCCACTTCTACACCCTCACCCTTCTGAAGGCTCTGCATTATCTGTCATCCCACACTCTGTACATAAGTGAGAATAGGTGATATTTGCCTTTTTGTATCCGACCTGTTTCATTTAAGATAATGGTCTCCAGTTCCATCCATGCTGCTTTGCAAAAAGTATGATTTCTTTCTGGGTTATGGCTGAATAGTATTCTGTTGTGTGTATATACCACTTTTTCTTTATCCAGTCATCCACTGATGGACGCTTAGGTTGATTCCATATCTTTGCAATTGCAGTAGTGCTGCAATAAACATACAAGTACAGGTATCTTTTTGATATAATGATTTATTTTCCTTTGTGTGGGATTGCTGGGTTAAAATGGTAGCTCTATTTTAGTTCTTTGAGAAATCCACATATTGCTTCCCATAGAAGTTGTACTAATTTACATTCCTACCAACAGTGTATAAGCATTCTCTTTTATCTCCATCCTCAGCAAAATGTTATTTCTTTTTTTTTTTAAGCAATATATCTACTATATATTAGGTGCTCACTAAATATTATTGAATGTAATGTGGTGGTTTTTGGGTATTGGGTTTTTTTGTTTTGTTGTTGTTGTTGGGTTTTTTAGCTTCAAAACATTGTAAGACCTTTTTGTCTGAAAACTCCAATTTTTTCATAGCATAGAAAAATATTCAGTTATTTTCATTTCTTTGTTTCAGCTTCATTTGCTCTGCTTTCCTCTCTAAAATCCCTATTATTCATATACTAGCTATCTGCTTTCTGCCCTCATATCTATTTTTTCTCTCTCCATATTCATTCCTGTGACCTTTTACTTTACATTCTAATTTTTACTTATACAACCCTAATTTGATTTTGTGCAGTAGAAGTTCTGTATTTTATTCTTTCTTATCAGGATTTTAATTTTGCTCCTTTTTTTTTCAGAATGTTTAGATTTTTTTTTTTTTAATAAATTGTATCTGGAGAGAGACTTTTTTTTTTTTTTTGAGACTTCTTTGTTGGTAGAGAGACCAACTGTATGTGACCCCTTGCAAATAATTTGCTCTCACTGAGCTTCACTTATCTCATCTGCAAAATGCAAAAAATAATAGTGCCTACCTCATAAGGTTATTGTCAAGATTAAATGAAGCAAAATTTAAAAAGCTGTAGGAAATGTTCCAGGAAAGAACATACATTCCACACTGCTGATGTTTTCTTCCACATAAAGAGGCATACAATAGAGGAATACCTCCATCCCTGTCTTCCCCACCTTTCTTCCTCCCTTCTAATTACCTCAAGGGTTGGTAGAGATAAATTCTCAGCTCCTTTTCTCTCTTTCTTTTAAAATCTCCTTTCTAGTTAAAGAGACCAGCATGTGTTCTTGATTGCTATTGGCCAAACTTTTAAGTTCTTAATAAATGGGTTATTTGGTTTCTTTACTGTTTTTTGTTTTTGTTTTTTTTTTACTGCTTTTTCTTACTAATGAATTGGCTCAAACTCTGATGGGGAAAAGGAGTGTTGTTTATTGGGGCACCTTAAATCCTGGTGTCTGCTCTATTAGGCTGAGAATCTTGTGGAAAAGAACTTGGAATGTATTCTGAGAGGTCAAATGATGGCTGGCATTTGAAGCTTACAGCACGTCTGAGGCACGGCTGTCAGCTTGGGAGAGGCGGTACTAGGTGGTGGCCGCATGGGAATTTTTCCTTTATTTGCTTTTCATGGTGACTATATATATTTAATGCTTCTAATGCTTCTAAGAGCAAGCTCTATGAATGCTTCTAAACTCTAAGAGAATTTAACACTTCTAAGAGTAAACTAAGAGTTCCAAGATTGGAAGAAATGATTTATTGTTTCACGTGAATACAACACTATTTTTTATTCCATGTTCAAATATTTGTTGTCTTTATTGTGTTGTTTATAGTTCTTGCTGACATTTGAATAACAATGAGTAAAGATGATATGTCTTATAGCATACATTGTTTTCTGGTTCTTCGGACCCACCTAACTAAGAGTAAAGAGAATTTCTCTGAGCTTGAGCTAGTCACTATGCTTTATGCCTTTGCCAACGTGCTGGGGAATGGCTTAACCCATGAAGAATGCCAGATGTTGGATGGAAAAGCCTCTGTAAATGTGGTTTTCATGTGGCTCATCAATTTAGAAGGTTTTTAGCAGTATGATATAATTTTAAGCCTTTCTTCTTTTTACTGATGCAATTCACATACCATAAAATTCATCTTTTCAGAGTGCACAATTGTTTTTTGGTGTATCCACAAAGTTGTGCAACCATTACTACTAGAATATCTCCATCACCCTAGAGGAAAACTCCTGTACCCATTAGTAGTCGTTCCTCATTTGCTCTAACCTAGACATGGCAACCACTAGTCTACTTTCTATCCCTAAGTAATTGCCTAAGACATTTCATATAAATAGAATCATATGATATGTGGCCCTTTGTGTCTTATTTTACTCAGAATAATATATTTTAAGGTTCATCCATATTGTAAAATAAATCGGGTCTTTATTTGTTTTTATGGCTGAATGATATTTGAGAGTATAAGCATCATATTTTGTTTATCCATTCATTAGCTTATGGACATTTGGAGAATTTTTAACCTTGGTTGGTCATTGAAGCTTTTTATCTAAAAGGATAAATGGTAGTTTCTATAGAAGTAAAGCTATATGCATCAGGCCCTGTGCAAGGCAACACATTACTCAGCAAACCTGAACAGAATGCATAAGCTCAGAAATGGCACAGGGCACAGGGTAGACAATGGGGACCAGCCAAGTGCTAACGAGGCTTGTGGCCTGTGAGGACACTACCTAATGAATTTCTGGCTCCAACAGCTGCAAGAAGCCTCATGTGGCCTCATGGTCCTTGTGAAGTTTGACCTTGAACTATACAGGTGCAGTAGGTGTGGTATCACAGGCTAATTGGCACATATTTGCTTGAATTGATGAAAATGACAAAAATTGCTGCTTTTAAACAATGAAGCAACTGAGTTTTTCATATGCTTCTGGATACTAGTGACATTCTACCTATATAACGTTAAGATCAGGATGAAGTCAGTAGCGCTGGACCAGCTGCCAAATTCCATTCTGCATCCGGGATCAAAATCATTAAGGGAACTTTCTGTGACATTTCCAGAGACTCAAGAGTTCTACTCAATAGCTAGTATCAAATTCTCTCTGGTCTGGTTTAATACAGTATATGTGAGGGAGATTCCCCAGGAGATAACTCAAGTGGCTTCAGGCTAAGGAAATTTATACCAGAAGGCAGAGGAAAGAGTGTGGCACAAGACTGAAGATGCCTATTCAAAGGGGGAGGTGGATGCTCTGTCACTAGGTACAGCCCACCTTCAATTCAGGGCTCAAAAGAAAAATAGAATTGAAGAAGTTTTGAATATATTCACTGGGAAACAAATGTACCTCAGATAAGCCCCAGTGACTGGGAATGATATTATTGCAGATTTCAGAATTTACTATGAAGGCAGCAATATCTGAAATGCTACTTTCAGAGAAAGGGATATTATGAGAATAGTAAATGCATAATGCCAAAATCAATTTCTACCGAGAAATTTTTTCCATTTGAGTTTATTACTGGACATGGATGAGCTAAAATTTGGAGGATATATAAGGAGCTCAGGAATTAGGGCATTTAAAATATATGAGAAAGTAATAGTGAGCAGCTGGCAATATTGAAATTCCCTAGAAATCTCTTCAGGTGGCAAATCTAGTTACCTTTGCAAGTATTGGTAACACATTGGGATCAGCAGCCAAAATTAGCCTCTAAATTCTCCCAACTTAGTTTCTTTATGAATTACAGACAACTGGAATCAACTATTTGATAACCTGGATGGTAGAAAATAGTGGCATACCAGGGGTGGAAGGGAAAGGGTGTGTGTTTGATTAAAAACCCTGATGATTTACACAACTGTGTCCTAGAAAAATATTTTAAATTGGAATAATTATTCTAGCGGACAGGAATTAGTTTGTTGTATAATTCAGTTGCTTGGGATTAATGTGATGATAATTTTGTGTCTCCCACAATTAAAAAAATATGAAGCACATGAGATACTGGAATTGAGCTAACACAAGTCCGAAAGAATCTAGATGCTAGTATTCAAGAATTGTTCTAGCTTAAATTAAGTGGCATAAGAAATTTAGGAGGATATCATAATATTAACCATTCACATACTATAAATGTCAGGCACTACCTTAACAATTTGATTTATGTTAGCTCATTTAATCCTCAAACTAATATCAGGAGTAAAATTATCCTCATTTTACTGATGAGGAAAGCAAAGCACAGAGACCTGATGTGAAAATTCTACTGTCCCATATTTCACATCTGTTAAGCAGTAGAACAGACATTAAAACCAAAGTATCTTGACCCAAAAGTCCATATTCTTCTTGACTCTACCATACTCCTTTTTAAGGTTACATTTTAAGTTTTAGTCTCCTTGGAAATTTTTTTTCTCAGTTGCAAAATAAACATTTTATTTCCTTTGAATTGTAAAATGCAAGGGGGGTTTAATATTTGAAATTTAATTTCTTGCTCGGAATTTGATGTTGAAAAGAATTTAAATTCAAATTTGAAACAACTCTATGTGGGCATTTTATTTTATTTATTTTTCTGCAGAACCTGATAGGTTATGTTGGGCAACCTAGTTATACCTAGGTTGGAAAAAAAATTATAGAAATTAAGCTTTCCATGTTAAATACAGAGTAGACTTTAGGTTAATAAATGTATGTAATCTTCTGATGAATTTCAGTGCCTTATGGGGGTAAAATTTGATATTTCCCACCGGTAATCCCAGAAGAGTATCCAAAGAACAGTGTCTGTTACAGGACGAATGCCCTCATAAAAGTGTGACTGTGACTTTCACAACTGTTGACCTCTTCCCATAAGAGGGATGGCCACACCTGTGATTGCTGATGGGCATGACAGGTGTTAGTGGGAAAATGTGTATTACCAGCACAAGTTTGCTTCCCTGTGGAGGACCACCAATAACAGTAACACTTCTGGCCTCTTTCCAGGCCTTCAGTCACTCTGATCTTTTGGGAAGAAGAGACATTTACCTTACTTATGAGCTAGGAATAAGGAGTTTGGCATGGCCATCCTACTCTCTTCCTTTGGAAGATGCCTGTTTGGGATGACCACCTTCTTAAAGGCTCACTGTCATGCAGTAATGTCAGCGTTTGCAGGTCTGCCTGTGCCCCGCACTACTGGCTGGGGAAGTCTGTCTAACTCTGAGATTCAGCATCAGTATTAGTATATACCTGCCTATAAATGAAAACTATTCTCAGTTATCAGTTATATCTGTAAAAAAGGTGATATTTTGCCCTCCTATCTAAATTAAAACATGCGCACACATACATACACACATATTAATTTAACACTTGGCTCATACTTGGGTGGAGAAGAAGGGCGTTATTTATTGGATCGTCTTGAACTTCTTATGGTACTCAATCTAAATGGTGAGCATTATTCTTGGTGTCTGCCTTAGTCATTTTGGGCTGCTATAACAAATTACCATGTGCCGGATGACTTAGAACAGATATCATTTTTGCTGTTGGTATCGTTGTCATAGTTGCTGTCATCATCATCATCATCTCAGCTGGAGCCTTTCATTTCAAACTGTTTCCTTTTCATTTCACCTTGTTTAATCTTTATAAAGTCATGCTTTAGTTTCAAAAAGGTCTCCTATATTTCTCAAATATTCTTATTTAATTAGCTTCAAGAATAATGGTTTACAGAATGTCCTTGTCTTTTATTTACAGTAATCCATACCAATGGTACCCTTTGCTTCTGAATCTTAATAATGTTATTTTTACATTATATTTTATATTTTTAGTGCAAGTTTTATCTATCACAAGTGTTTGTCTTCAGATAGAAGATGCAGGCTTCTTGTAGCTCTGTCCTAAAAGTGAAAGATGAGGTGTTATGAGTAGTTGTAGTATAATTTCTAGAGATTATTGGGGAGGAAAATTTGGTGTGGCTCAGTTGGGCTTACATGGTGTAACAACCACTCCAGAGAAGCAGGATGGACCCCATCTCAGATTTGCTTTGGATGTCCAGATTGATGATGCCACACAAGCAACAAGAGGGCATGGGAAGGTTTATCACTCCCATGAATAAAGCTTTCAAAGGAAAGCTTTCAAGGGAAAGCAGGTGGCTCTCAAGCAGATCTGAAAATGACTTGAGAGCCAGGAAATGCCTCAGTCCTCAGGCTTGAATTTTTTAATTTTTTTTTATTTCAGTGCAAATCAAAACCACAATGAGATATCACCTAACTCCAGTAAGATTGGCCTGTATCAAAAAATCCCAAAGCAACAAATGCTGGCGAGGATGTGGAGAGATAGGAACACACTTACGCTGCTGGTGGGACTGCAAATTAGTGCAACCTCTGTGGAAAAGAATTTAGAGATACTTCAAAGACCTACAAGTAGAACTGCCATTTGATCCAGTAATAACACTATTAGGCATCTACTCAAAGGAAAAAAAATCATTCTATAATAAAGACATCTGCACTTGAATGTTTATGGCAGCACAATTCACAATTGCAAAGATGTGGAAACAACCCAAGCACCTGTCAATCTATAAGTGGATTAATAAAATGTGGTATATGTATACAATGGACTATTAATTATAAGAAATGATGGTGATCTAGCACCTCTTATATTCTCCTGGATAGAGTTTGAGCCTATCCTCCAAAGTGAGGTATCACAGGAATGGAAGAATAGGCACCACATGTACTCGGCATCAAACAGGCTTGAATTTTTTATTGTGGTTCGGGGGGTGGGACTGGAGTGAAGTTTCCCACACAAGGGAAGGGGTTTACATAGTTTGAACCTCCCTCTGGATGTTCAAAGGAGGGAGCAACAGGGCTTTTGTATGAGCTTTCCCAGATCTGGAGCATAAGGGGGAAAAAAAGGGTAAGACTTAAAAGCTGTCAGCAGTCAAGCATCAAAAAAAAAAAAAATGCAGACTCTTTATTATAATGTTATACAAATAGGATTGTCCATTATTTCCATTTTCTAACTTTTACATTAAGAAGAGGATGTTCATCTTGAATAATATGAAAGAGAAAGTAGTTCTACTGCTTTAGTTGAGCATAATCCACACAAGGTTATACTGAAGAGATTCAAAAGCAGTCATCAACAAAACAACAGTAGAATGAAAGGACTGGGAGAGGTGGCATTTTTGGATGGAAGTTAAATTATGCTTAGAACTTTGTCTCATTTTGGGGGAGGAGAGAGATATTAAATAGCCAAGCACTCATTGTTAGATATATATCATCTAAATAGGTTTGTTAAAAATGCAAGGATAGTCATTGAAAAATAGAAATAGCATGCATAACTTGCAAATCAGCCAGGAGAAAGAAAAGGACTTCAGAAAGTCTATGAGGGCAACTGTAAGCAGAGGAGGAGAAGAAAAAAAATGAAATAAATGGAGAATACAAGTAAGACAGCAGAAAAATGCTATATAATATATATATACATATGCATATCTCAGATGTCTGTAAATGAAATCTAATCCTTCAAGGAGAAACTTGTACTATATTGACAAGGAGACATGTCCAATATTATTAACTGTATTATGGTTTGCAATAGCTAAACATTGGAACAAACTTAAATGCCCATGAGTGTGGAATAGACACATAAATTATAATATATGCACACCATGGAATACTGTGTAACAATTAAAATTAATAAGCAAGACCCAAATGTATAAATTAGATAGATCCAGAAACAATGCTGAATAGGAAAATAAACTAGTAGAAAGATGCATACAGTATTACCACTCTCAATTAGTTTTAATTAAGTTAATTTTAAAACCACAAAATATTATTTATCCTTTTAATGGAGAGAGTATGTGTCCTAGAAAGTATAAAAAACACAAACAGGAATAATGCATGCAAACTTCAGTATAATAGTTGTCCCTGTGGGGGTAAAAAGATGGAAGGAGATTAGAAAAGCCTTTAAACTGCTAATATTTTATTTCTTTTTTCATTTTTTTAATAATCTAAAGCAAATGTGACAACATGTAAAAACAAGTCAATGTGTGCATGAATGTTGTTATGTTACCCTCTGTACTTTTTTACCCATAAGAAAACATTACATACTTGACCTTGTATAAAATCTAAGATATTTCCTATAACCTAAACATATTTTTTTAAATGTGAACAGAATGATGAAATTAAGGCAAGAAACGAGAAGGTAAAGGGTCCCTGGAGAAGGATATACAGAAGAGAAATTAAAAGGGGACAGCATGTTGCGCACTGCCCTTGATCATATGTAAAAGCTTGGACCCAAGGAATTGGAAGACTTGGGTTTCCCTTGTAACGAGTGGAATTGAAGAGAAAAAAGGAAAAGATACAGGCAGACATACAGATTTGTCTCATTTAGAATGAGAAGTTTTCCATCCATTGTTTTCTATTTTCTGTATAAATCTGAAGCCCAGGGTGACTACTAAGATTGAGAAGTGTATCATAATGTGGAGGTCAAGGTGATGAGAGATGTGAAGACAATAGAGGAAGTTGGAAACGGTTGCTGTGGGGAATGGGAGTGAGAACGGTGAGGGTAAACAAGCCAGATGGGTGCAGGGTGCTAATGAGCACGACCCTGCATTGACAGCACACCCAGCTGACCTGGGGTGCATTTGCCAAGCTGTTATTAGCAGCCTAGAGATAGACATAGAACCATACATTTCCATAGTTAGATTCAATCACAGTTGAGATTCTGCCAGGAATATATAATAATCACAAGTTAGTTTAAAATATTGGTAAGAAAATAGCTAAAGCAAAAGAACAGAGACTAATCTGGATGGAGAGGAACCTTAGAATATAAGGGAAAGACAGAAAGACAATAGTAAAACAGAAAAATATAAAAAAAATTTCACAATGCCACTATCCAATGACAACCAGTATTATACTTTGGTGTATTTCCTCTGAGTCCTTAAAAATTATATAGAGATATATAGATATATTTATATGCATATATGTACATATATACAAATACATATACATACACATATGGTACATATATATAACATATACATACACACTATATATATATATATTTATTTTGCAAGCAAAAAATGATATTACACTGTAGCTAATATTTTATGCCCTTTTAAAATGTATGTGACTGAGGCCAGGTCCAGTGGCTCATGCCTGTAATCCTAGCACTTTGGGAGGCAAAGGTAGGAGGATTGCTTGAGGTCAGGAGCTCAAGACCAGCCTGAGCAAGACTGAGACCCCATCTCTAATTAAGAAAAAAAAAATGTATGTGACTATTTTTCCAAGTCAATAATATTCATCTAGCATTGATTTACTGGGTAAATAATATTACTTTCTTCCCTAGGATTCTCAGAGAGAGAAGGATTTATAACACCTCAGAGTCCAAGAACTGGGACCATAGGTGACTTTTCTATAATCATCCTTCAGAGACTGTGAGAGGCAGATATCATACAGATACAATGAACCCTGAACTCACCCTTAATTCAGTTCCATAAATTCCAGTCTATTAAACGTCCTCAACCTGGACATAACAAAGAACAATCAGTTCACATTTTCTCTCTTGGTTCATTTATTTTTGAGAATGATACAATATTCTTTCTACACAAGCCAATCCTTTTATACTTATTCTCCCTCCTGCCAGTTGTCACCATTCAGCCAATTTTCCTGAGCACATGAGCCATTCCTCTATAAAATATATTGGCTAATCATTCAAAAAGCACTTTGAAAGTTTTTGGAAAGAAAGGGATGCTCAATTATACAAAACATAGAGGTTTTCCCCTCTTCAATATCTCTATAGCATTTATCATGTGTCCCGCTCTTTAAACCTTAAAACACGCAAGCTATGGTAGATAGATTAGGTTTCCCAGGTAACAGATTCTGGGATGGAGATTTGCGTGCAGGTGGCTTTTTGGGGAGTGCTCTCGGGAAGACCAAATCTAACCAAGGGAGGAAAGTAATATGGGGCACAGAGAGAGGCTGAATAGTGACGTATTGCAACACAGGCTCTAGCCAACCCCACAAGTGCTCTGTTGCTAGAGTGACGCTTCAGAGATGACCCAATTGAGGCAAGGAGGCTGGACCTTTGCACCTCCCCATGGACCAGTCCTTGAACGTATGTTTTCCCTACGGAGAGAGAGAGTGACTTTGGATAAGGCAACTACCTCAGGCCAAGGGCAATTCCTGGAGAATACACATCTGTGAGAAGTCAAAAGGCAGCACTCTTGAGAAATGAGTACCTAGGTCCTGAAGAGGCAGAATCTGGGAAGGCATGCCCCAGAATCTACTGTGCATCCAAGCTAACTTGCATTACTGAATGGGGGTCCAGTTCTTGAATGCACATCAGTAACTCACTTATATATGGGTCTTTTATCTCCAACTGAACTATAAACTCCTGAGATCAGAGAAGGTATATGAAACTTCTCCTGCTTACCCAAAAGTCTAGCATAATGTTTCATACATACAAGATGCTCAATAATACCTGCTGTTTAATTTGACAAAATCCTACCTCTTAACTTTACAAAGCACTACCTGTCCCTGCATTTATTTTCTCGCCTATAGCTGCCATCTTTTTCTAAACATTCAAAATTTCTTTCTGGGACTACTGCTTACATTTTAACCAATTCTTATATTTTTACCTATTTCAAAAAATCCCTTAGGTTTAGCAGAAAGATGGTGGATTTTCTCTTTATGGTTAAGCAATGTGGTGTTTAACGTTGAATACAATATTTTATAAGTGAAGCCATGCATTAAATATGAAATCTCTCCTTCTGTATGACCTGCATATTTATTTGTTTTGGACTTATGTATGCATCTGATGGCAAGAGCTGTGTCTGCCTAACCCTCTTTGTTTAGCACTGAAGTCCAAGCATATTGTCTTCCAGATGAATAGTTTGCAATGTGCTTCATCCAAAGTCTCAGGGTAAAATCCAAGAGAGACTAGACAAAGCTGAGTAACAGGCATTGGTGGCAACAGCCATACAAGCATCTGGCCCAAGTCTGATCAAGAAGTATGACCCTTAGAAACCAACCTGACTGTTCTTCCTTAAATTCTTTTCTCAGTACATCCCAGTTCTTCTTCAGCTCTTTCCAAAGATCAGAAGCCATAGCCATGCAAGTCATCTGCTAATAAGAATGATGATACTTAAAGAACCCAAAGAGGGGCATGTGCACTGCTATTCAGGAAGTATATGAGTCAGGGTACCTGCAGAATCCAATGTACACTCTGATTTGACTCTATCTGTAGAAATTCAAAATTGTGTCCATTTCTCTATGCTCCCAGTACGTACATGTTTGGGACACAGCATGTGAAATTTCCATCCTCTGTTTCATCAAAGAAAATGGTTAAATTCATTTTCTTTCTTTGTTTCTTTGTCGTCTGATCTTCCTCCATCTATTCTTTTTAGATACTTTGTGTGAGTGCCTTTTATGAGCCAGACATCATACCAATTGCTTTACATTCATCTCTGTGTAATCAATCCCTATAACACCTATTGTTATTTGTGATTATTCCCATTGTACAGTAATTGAGGCTCAAAGAGATCTTATTTCTTGACAAAGGTCACATTCTAGTAAGTGAAAGGACTGAAAGTATGAAATAGTCCATACTTTCGCCAACCTTCCATGCTGTCCGTCCACAGACACTGGAAGGGACATGTCTCATCTTTGTGGTCCAAAAATAAATAAATCCTATGCCCAGTCCTCTTGGTATTCTAGAGACCTGTTCTACATCAGCCTGCTCTGGAATCTGCCTGCTCCATCAGGGCAGAGGCCAGCTACAGTGTGTCCTTAGGGTGGCAGGTGAGAAAGGGGAAGCCCAGTCTGGAACAAAGCGATATAAAATGCCAGCCTGGAATTGCACTTTATGCTTGTTCCATTAGAGGTATCTGTGACAAACAACACCGACTTCTTAAAATGTATCACAAATGTGTGACCATATTACACAGAGCTCTGTGAAATGTGACGACTGATCAATAAACATAAGCATGAGGTGAAATGAAATATATGTTAAGAAATATATGCTATATTAATTTAACATAGACAGTAACATATCCTGTAGACTTTCTTGCACAATGTAGTGACACACCACTGCGTTATTAATGCTTTGGAAAAATTTATTTATTCTATTCCATTAGTGTATTTTAACAAACATTGCTTTGGGACAGTATGCCTGCCAATTTAGGTTTATGAGACTGTCAACATAATTTACATGCAGACAAAAATATGATACAATATTGCCAATGCAGAATCGCCTTGTCAAATGATATTGTCACAAAAAAAAATGAAACAGTACCCCAGCTGACGAACCAAGCATATTCATCACTGTTGGCTGCACAGAATTTGAGGTGACACGCTGAAATACATTTAATGCCTTTTTTTCATGCATCAAATGAATAAAAAGTGAATGAATGAGGTACTTCTGACTGCCATATACTGTGCAAAAGCAAATAGATTTCTTGTTTCCCTCAGAAAAAAAATGAATAAAAATAATACATGGGTTCCCAAAATAGTTGACAGAATTATATTTATTATTCATTTGGAAAACTGAGTGTGCTACAGAAATCACGAATGGTTCTAACGTGTTCAGCTGCAATGATTGAGACTGTCATAGAAGGAGATTTTGGCAAACTTAGAGTTCCCAATCCACCCAGGATGAAGAGCTGGGCAATGTGGAACAATTGTAGTTATCTGGCCTGGGACCTTGTGTTAAATAATACAAAAAAATTTAATAAGACTGCTTCTTTTAGAAGGTGAATAATTAGACATATGGGTACGTCTTTCCTCCGCTTTGAAATCTCCAACACTTACGGCATAGTTTCTAGGCATTGATAGTTTCCAGTCCGGGTTTGATCTGTATGTACCTGAGCTTCTGGATCTCATCATTAAAGGTGATGCAGGTAGACATGTGCCTTCTCTGCCACAGCCCACTTAGCATAAGGGGACCAAGCACTCTTGTTCTCATCATAGTCCCTCTTTCTCATAGGGATCCCTAAAGTAAGAGTGCAATGGCTCTAGTAAATTTCCTATTGTTGGAACATGGATACATAGAACTCATGCTTTCAAGAGGAGAAAAAAACTTCCTGGGTTCAGGAACCAATGAAATAGGCTCATGTTCATGATGCACAGGATGCTGAGTCAGCAGCAATTTGACGACACTGGGTTCTTTATTGAAACTTTCAGCTTACCAAACCGAGGCATGCAAATAACAAAATGAGATTGGGAAGGACTCTGTGTGGCAGTCGGGAAAATGCACACGACTTGAATCTGAAGCCCTACTTTGCCATGTGCTCTCCATGGAAGTCTATCTGATCCTCAGTTTCTTCATATACAAACAGGAATAATATTTACTTCACACCTTTGTTGTGACTATTAAATGGGAAATTGTAGAATCATATGAAATGCCTAATAGTTGACCATTTTTGATGTACCAAAAAAAAAGAGCAATATCAAATGGTTCACCTAGGACAATTCCAAACTTATAATAAGTGCATATCGGATATTGGTTGACTAAATATAAGAGGTTAAAAGTTGAAGAAGGTCTGCAAAAAAAGGAGAGGAAAATCACTATCTTATTGGGTTATTAAGTATGAAGGGTCCAATTTTCTTAAGTACTAAGTTTGACACCTGATATCTTTGACATTTTACTTGGACACTTCTTGTGTTATTTTTATTGTGAAGGTACATCCTCAGTCTTCAAAATGCACATTTTGGCTTGTGATTAACTTTCAAAAATTTTTTAGAGCAACTTTTGTGAAACTATGGATAAGTCAAAAATTCATGTTATTTTCAAATATAAGTTCTGTCGTGGAAGCAATGTAGCACAGACAGCTCAACATATCAACAAAGTGTTTGGGAAGGATGTAGCTAATTAATGCACGGTACGTTGATGGTTTGAGAAGTTCCACTCTGGTGATTTTAATCTTGAAAAGAGCCCCGTGGGCGACCTAAGATCAAGGTGGATAATGATGAGCTGAAAGCTGTAGTGGAAGCGAATCCCTCTCAACCTATGTGTGAATTAGCAGCAAGGTTTGACATTACTATTCCAAAAATATTGGACCATTTGAAATAAATCAGCAAGGTAAAGAAGCTGGATAGGTGGATTCTGCATGAATTAAATGAGCATCAGAAGATAAATTGTCTCAAAGCTTGCCTTTCTTTGCTGTCATAACATACAGGTGAACAATTTCTACACTGCATTACATGTGATGAAAAATGGATTCTTTTTGACAATCACAAGTGTTCAGCACAATGATTGGATAAGGATGAAGTGTCGAAACATAGTCCAAAGCCAAACATTCATAAAGAAAAGTTAATGGTGTCTGTTTGGTGGTCCAGCACTGGTATCTACTACAGCTTCATGAAACCTGATCAGTCAATTCCAGCGGTTGTCTACTACAACCAACTGGACAAAATGATGAGGATGCTTGTGATTAGGGAGCAGAGATTGATCAACAGAGACAGGTCAATCCTCTTGCAAGACAATGCTCGACCCATGTTACACAAATAACTGCTCAACTGCAGAAGGTGGACATGAAAGCTCTGTCATCCACCATATTCACCAGACTTTACACCAACTGACTACCACTTCTTCCAGGTTTTGGACCAGTTCTTGCAAGGAAAAATATTTCATTCTCAACAAGGTATGGAAAACACCTTTGGAGATTTCATTGTCACTCACTCTCCAGGCTTCTTCACTGCTGGCATAAACAAGCTACCATTAAGATGGCAAAACTCTGTCAATAGTTTAGACACATACTTTGATTAATTGTACTGGTTCTTGTTTGAGATATAATAACCTACACTTCTGATTCAAAATTAGACATTTTATATTTAATGACCTAATAGTACTAATACTGCTACTACTATTACTACTACTATCCTAATGATTTTTCTCCATCAATGATATTTGAAATGGCATCTATGAAATATAATATTCCAAATCTCTCAGTGCTATGTAAGATGTATAATGAAACACATGGTAGTCTATCTTAAAATGGATTTAAATTTCTATAGCATATATATAGAACCTTGGCTATTTATTTTAGATTCCATAAGTATATTAATTCCTTTGAGAAAATATTTTCCCTGAATTTGACCTGTAATTCAAGATCCTGAAAACCCTGTTTAAGCTAACACCTCCCATTAAGGTAGAGTGGAACTTGCCATTTTCCATCTTACACCCTCATCAGCAGCACTGTCAAAACAGCAGCTGGCTTCTGCAATTCACACGAGAATTTTAGTGAATGCCCTAATAATGACTGGGCAGAAGAAATTATGGCAGGATGGTGTGGGTGCCTAACACACCATGAGGGGTGAAAGGACAGATAGAGAGTTCCCAAGCCCAGATACATATGCAATTCATTAGTGAAGGGGAAGAGGCAAAGGGCAGGGCTCAATGAAAGAAAGAGACATTGAAATGGGGAGTAGATAGAAGAAGGATCAATAAAGTGATGGAGAAAAATCACTGTAGAACAGGATGATGCATTGTCAAGAAAGGCTGCACCTGCTGGGTCTGAAAGAGGAAAGTATTTGCATTAGGCACCAATTGGAGTGAATTATATGACACGTTTTCTCTGGCAAGAAAAATTTCTTCCTGACCCCAGCAGGTGATCAAATTGGCGCCCTGCAGAATGAAGATGACTAACTCTTATCATTTTGATATCTTCATTGAAAATTACCATCACTAACCTTATCAAAGAGTTATAACCATTTTAAGGAAATTACATTAAAGATATTTGCCTCAATAATAACTTGTAGCCTAATATATATGGGATAGTTTGGTGTGAAAAAGACAGACTTTAAAGCAAACAAATAACACAATCTCTTTGTTCCAGGCCACTGATGGCATGAAAAATTAAAATATATTTTATCCTGTTTAATTGCATGGAGTGATACACATATGGTTGAAACCACTATTGAATTTGACAAATGATTGAATCTGAAATTTTTAGCTGAAAATGCAAAGAGATTCTGATGATGTACTCCGAACACACTTACACCTAAATTAGAAAATGTATAGGCTCCGGAAAGACCGTTGAAATGTGAAGTCAGATGTAAGTTGGATTGGGATAATTTTAGTGTCAGACACTAACCAAAGAGCCAAATAAACTATGTAAAATAATATGAACTTTTTTAAGCCAATGCAAATACGTCAAGGCTGAAAAGTATCTCTGAGTGAGAGAACTTTCACACAGCCTTCACTATTTCAGTCACTGTGCTTAGATTAGGGCTTTCTATATCATCCAAGCTCTGGTCTTAGACACTAGCACAGAAAGTGGCATCACAAGTGAGACGTACCTTTGATCATTGTCCGACCTATCACTGTGTTGATGACCAGAACCGTTGGGTTCCTAAACGGTGGTATTGTACTACTGGCGGGGGCTCACGGGAGACTTTTGATACCAGGCCAATATGGGTTTATATAGATATATCTTATACATTAAACCCATGCTATAAAATTTCTTTTAAAATGGATTTATACAAGTAAAAAATAATTTAAAGAAAAATATTTATTACATGTTAATATGTCAAAAACGGTGTCAAAATTGTGACTTTGGTCCTTGAATGATTAAAGTTTGCCAAACATGAGCTTAGATGAAAGCATAAGTGGCTCTTGGCCAAATCTCCAGATGGTTCAAAGCTGGGAGGGATGGAGCCAATGTCTGATGAGAGAGCCTTGATGGAGGGGGGCAACGCTGGGCTGAAATTAACAAGAATAAATTAAAATAGCATAAATGTAAATTTTTACATTTTAGGTACAAAACAGCATCATACCAAGCATCAGGGTTGTGGAACTTCATTTCACTGCAATTTTGTGAAGATAACTTTTTTATTAGCAATATAAAGCTCTTGTGCTTGTGTTGGTCTTCACAGTGTATAAATTGTATCCTAGTATCTTTTCCCTTTCAGCTTTGATGAGTACAGCTCAATGCGAGTCAAGAACTTCCTAAAAGTCTAGTTTAATTTATGATATAAATAGAGGAATATAATGGAAGAGAAGGGCAGTGTTACTTCTATTCTCAAAAAGAGAGAGGGGAAAATAAAATCAAGCCCTATCACTTCAATCATATTTTTCGTATTGGAGTTCAGACAAAATGGAATGTGTTTAGTTCCTCACTCTTTTAAAATATGAAGTTTTCTTCTCTCCTATACTCCTGTCCTCCTCTGTCAATATAATCTGGGAATTTATAAATGCTTTATTCTTAATAAATTATTAATTTAATAATGTGTTTTTAAAATTTATATTCAGTTTTATAACTAGTTATAAAATATACATATTCTTGCTTTTATTTGAAGTGGGCTATATTCCATCTATGCCATAATATCTGCATTCTTGAGCTTTGGCTTCTTTTAATTCCTTCTTCATTTATCTTACTCTATCAGAAGACTGTATCTTCAAGAGTGCATATGTGTACATGTTTGTGCTTCGAGTGTACCTGGCTGGTAGATGATCTGAACTTTGTATACCTGAAAATGGTTTCCTATTACCTTTTTGCATTATAAAAGGGAAGCTAGATAAAATAGTTTCAAATCACAAAAATTTTCTTCAAAATTCTGTAGATTTTTCTCTATTATCTTCTGACTGTTGGTGTTACAGAACAAAAAAAAATCAAGAATATTTTCCCTTTAAGATACTATATTTCTAGTTTTGTTTTCTCCCTTGCTAAATGCTTATAAGATACAGAGTATATTTATAGTTACAATAATTCACGGTATTTTCTTTAACTGATCGTGCCTGCAGTGTTGTGAGACACTGTAACCTACATCTAGGTCTTTTGTCAAGTGGAAAATAATGTATGTTTGATTCCTCCCCCCAGCTATTTATTTGGTAATTAATTAGTCTTGTGTAACCATTCTCTGTCCACCATATTTGTCATGTTTTTATTATTATTTTATTACTTTATCCTATTGTCAGCATTTTGAGAGATCTTTCCAAATTTGTCCTCTACATCAGGGATTAAATTATTCCATTGTTGTGCCTACCTCCACTGGCCTCATCACCCTATAGTGCTCTCAGTCCACCTGAGATTCTCCTTCATCTCTTTTCATTTTGCCTTGTTACTTTTCCAATACATCCCTTTGTCCTTTTTCCCTCATAGTTTTCATTCTTGTTTCATAAAGAATAACCTCTCACTCTAAAAAGAATGCCAAACAGTGCCCTGAAATTTTCTCCTGAAACATAAAACAGTATTTTCATAAATCTTCCTCTAGTCTCCCCTTAGTCAAAAGTTGTTTCTTCATTGGCCACATGAAGAATCTGCCTCACCCTCCACAATCCATCCCTTCTCTTCTCATCCTTAAGCCAGTCAAGAATAATTCATAGTCATTATTTGTCAAAAGAGTATGAAACTTGTCTCTTTTCACCAAAGTTTATCCCTGCCAATTCTCTAGCAAGGGAAAAGAATCACTATCCTTGTAATTGTATAAAAACACACACACAAAAACTTAGAAATCAATTTTGACACTTCCATCTCTCTTGCTATATTCTGGGGCATTAGCAAGTTTTGTGGGTTTAACCCAATAAATATATCATTACTATATTCACTTCTTCATTTATGTGCTGCCATATCAGTAGTTCAAGTCACCATGATCTCTGACTTAGACTGTCTAGTTTCCCAGTTGTTTTTCCTACATTTACTCTTGTCTTACCCAAAGTGACCTTTTAAAAATGCAAATGAACTTGTGGCTCCCCAGGTGAAAATTCTTCAAGGACTTGCCTTTGCTCTTAGGGGAAAAAAAGAGATTAACTTCACATCACCTACAAGATTCTGTTTTTCCTGGCACTTGCTCAAATCCTCAGACTCATCTGGCACCCTGAGCTTCCCTTTCAGGTTTTTAATCAGAACCTGCTCCCTCCTGCCACAGGATTTTTGCATTTGCTGTTTCTTCTGCCTGAAAGCTCCTTGTCCCTGCCCCATGCAAAATAACCTTGTTAATGCACACATGCAAATCTGCCAGATCTGTCAGCTCAAATGACATCCTTTGGGACGGTCTCTCTTGAGATTTTAGATAGTAGTTAGTCCCCCTCCCACCTGTTCCTAGGCTGTACTCTTACATCCCTTTATAGTACATTTCACAAGGTATAACTACACTCATGTCATTATTTGCTTATCAATTAATTTTATCTAACTAAAATCTCCATGCCATAGTGACTGTGTCTGTTTCATCAACATTTATTGAATTGATAATTGATCTCCATGTCTTTTTCTCAGATGTGCAGTTGGAAAGCAGGTTAAAGTGTACAATTCCTTATTCAATCCCACATTTCAAGTAGAATTTTAGCTGATTCCCTTATTCTTCACTGAGACAGCACTTAGTGTATAAAAAATTACAACTCCTAGCTTATACTGGAAACAACGTTCTTTGGCCTTGCCCACAATGACTATGTCTAAAGACTCCTATCCTCTCAGAATGCCAACTCCCTTAGGTTACTGCCCAATACCCCCAATCAATTTAGGATCCAGTTGGGGCTCATATCAAAAGCCACCTCCTTGACATTGATAAACTAACCTCTTCAACGCACTGTGTCATATCTCTCTGTTTTATTTTCTTCGTAATTAGCATAATCTATCGGTTCCTTATTATTAATACTTGTTTGACTCCTCCACAAACTTCTTGACCACAAGGAGCTTACCTCTCTTGTTTTCACTGTATTGCACATATCACAATTGGATTGGACCAGATTCAAATGAGAGGTATAGAAACACCTCATCATCAACTGTGCAGGGGTGGGGACCTGCAGGCTCAACACCACATGTGGCCATCCAGATCCCCAAGTGCAGCCCCTCAACCAAGTCCAAAATTCATAGAACAAATCCCTTTATTAAAAAGACTTTTTCTGTAAAATTTGGGTTCAGTCAAAAGGCCATGCATGCTCATGGATCCAAAAAGCCACGTGTGGCCCCTAGGTCACAGGTTTCCCTGTAGGGTGGTTCCCTAGAGTGAAGAAAGTGACAAGAAGGTGGAGAATTGCTCTGATCTATTCACAAACTCTTCCCTTTAAGGGCCCAAGGGAGTCAGAAGGGCAGAAGAGGAGGTGGGAGCTGGCCAGGAAGAGCCTGGGTCTGCCGCCTGGGCAGCCTATCCTGGGAAGGTACTGCATCCACAGGCCCCAGAGCTCTCCAGCTCCCATGAACACACTTGGGAAAAAGTTATCAGGTGGAGGCAAGAGTGTGTTGCAGGGAGGAGTCTTTTTAGAGGAGCAGTAGGATCATCCTCTGCTCAGAAACAGCACTTCTGTGGCTGTTACTCCCTTTCTCCTCTTACCAGAACTGCTTCATCCTGTGGCCTGAATCTTTGAGTCTTGAGTTCATTCCTCATGTAACTAAGCATGAGGTGGCAGCTGTGCAGACATGTGCTTCTACAGGAAACCTGAGCCATGAAGGTGTCCTCAATGCAGAAATGACTCTGGAGAGGTGGAACATAAGCTCAGGGGAATAAGGTAGGGGTCAAACATTCTTCCTCATGTGAACTAGGAATCTTGGTTATAGTGCACATTTTCCCTTCTTCTCTGTCCCAGGTGATGATTTTGTTTGAAAGCCTCATCTATGAAAAAATCCACATTCAGATTGCTGCAGGGAGTGTAGCCCTCCCTCCTCCATTACCTAGAACAAAAATTGGCACTGTTCTTTCTTTCTTCTTCTTTTTTTAATATCTCCTATTTCTTTTGGTACCATAGAAAGATTGTTCTGTCCAAAGAGTTGTGAAATATTCTAAAAATACTGTGCCAAGGGCGTGTGTAGCACAAATCAACTTGCTTTGAGCTTCTTTGATATATAGCCAGTGTTTTAATGTTCTCATTTATACTGATCTGTAATACATCTTCATAGTGTTGGCTTAATCACAAATGACAAGGGTGGAAAATGTAATAAAGACAGAGGCACATTAATCCACTTTGTATGAAAATGGAGAAAGGTAATCCAATTTTGAGCTGCTTGCTCTTAAAAAAATATATAAAAGTTTGTAGGATTTCTGCACCTTAGTTGGTGAGATGGTGGTCAATCCTAAAGAGCCATATTTCAGGTTAAGAGACCTCAGTCCCCCGAGTGTGTGTGTAGAGGTCATGGCCCAGGCTGAGAAATAAAGCCAGGGACTCTGGGGAGCAAGTTTCCTGATGATTTATTGGAAATCTCTTTATCAGGAGATCAACATTCCGGCAGCGTTCAGGCATGTTCATTCCTTGTGGGTCTCAGAGATTCCAGTGCTAGGGAAGCTGCCATGCCGTCCCCTGCACAACCTCTGAGGCTGGTTCATACAAAAAGTAATTCTGACTCTGCTCCCTAAAGACAAGCCAGAGTTCATTTTGTGAAAAATTCATAGAAGGGAGGTAGACCCAGCTAGAGCACATGTTTCCAGCAGGGGAGTTGGGGTTGGCAGGGGGGAATAGTTATGATGATGTCAGGTTCGCTTTAAACCACAACTGATGTCATTTCAATCATTGCATGTATCTGTACTTGTATGTTGTCGTGCATAGCAGACACAGATGTTGCTGCATCTTCAGTGCTTACACCTAACAAAAGCATAAGGGAAACGTGAGCTGAGGACTTAACCCCAAGTTTTCATCACACCTTCTCTTTGCTCTATGACGTGGTGCATAGTTTAACTCCTCTGAACCTCAGTTTCTTTATCAGTAAAATAGAGATTATACTAGTTACCTCACAGGATTGTTAGAAACAGGACCTAGCAATTCCATTTCTGGATAGCGACAAAGAGAAATGAAAACAAAACATATGCAAAATGTGTACCAAAACCTGTACATGACTGTTCATAGCAACATTAGTCACACACATATCCAAAAGGTGGACACAATCCAGATGTCTATCAGCTGATAAGTAGATAAACAAAATATGGTACATCAATACAATGGAATATTATTTGGCCATTAAAAGGACTGAAGTACCAGTGCATGCTACAACACTGATGAGCCTTCAAAACATTATACTAACTAAAAGAAGGCCAACACAAATGGCCACGTATTATTTGATTCATTTTATATGAAACTCCAGAAAAATACAGTGACAGAAGTGAGATTAGTGCTTGCCTACATTTTGCCAAGACTCCTTTTCAGTATAAGTGGCTTTTTCTCCCTGTCTGCGGAGGTTAGTTTCCTCTTTCTTATGGACTTATAATGGCCTCTCCTGTCATGCAGTAGCCATACAAAGGGCTTCTGGTTGTCCTAAGGACATATCCCCACTGTCGTTTTTCATTTCTTTAGCAATAACCATTAACCAGTGTCAAGTCTGAGCAAGTGACTCACAGAAGGTGAGGTGCACAGAGGAACCTGTAAGGAATCATAATACAGAACAAAATTATTTCACAGTTTTTTCAATTTATGTCAACAGCATCCATGAGTGTGGGAATGGATCCTAAGGCTGTTGGATAATGGTGAAAGGAATATAATATTGGATTGAGCCAAATTTATGGATATGGACTTATTAAAGGGATTTTGGATTGTATTGTTAGGTTGAGAATCTAGGAGTGAGCCTACTATCTTGTTTGATGGGTTGACTGAAAGCTGGGTGTGAAAATGACCTAAATTATATAAAACTGAAGTGCCAAAAAATTTCCTGGCATATTGTAAAGGAAAATATCCACTGGCTTATGGAAATTAGAATGTGAGAATAGATTTTTCAGGTAAAATCACACCCTATTAATATATACACCAGACAACACATTCTTCACTAATGCTATGAGAAATATATTGATGAGCAGACCCCAATATCCTTGGAGAACTCTGTTGTAAGTACTCTGTGTGCACTGGAGTTGACAGTGGAAATTGCTGCCATTGAGCTGAGCTTTCTGAATCCACTGGGGTTGATTCAGAGTAGCTCGGGCCAAGTGATGTCATCTTAATCACCAAAATCAAGGTCAGAGTCATAACCATACCAAATTGTAGAGCTAAAGCAGTCATCAGTTTTATTGTTGGTTCATTAATAATAGTGTCTCTAGAAATGAAATAGATGAGCAGACTATCACAATCTTACTTTATTTGTCTTAGTAAAAATCTCGAGATCTGAGAAGCAGAATTCTGACTTGAATAAGTACAAAAGACAGTCATGGTTCATCAACTATTTCCCAGTTTGGAGCCAGGTCACACATGTGTAAGCCTCTTGAATGAAGGAGTGTCTGAGACCCTTGAGCAAAGATACTGCCATATTGCCAAAATTTATACTGTACATCTCTCTCTTACCCTATTCCTAAAGAACCTGTGACTTTGATATTACCAGGGTGAAAATACACTAGGGAAGGGAAACTAATCACCCTTTTTAGAGATTACTGGAACTTGAGTGAATTTACTTTAATTCCCAGAGACCCAGAACACTACTTTGGTCCACTAATCAGAACAGCAATGAAGGTAGGACAATTAATGGAACTTTGCTGGGTTCTGCGTAACAATGGACCCAGTGGGTCACCAATCATGTCCTGTGTTCATTTTCCCTGTTTCAGAGTATAAAATTAAAATAGATACATTAAATATCTGGCAGAATCTCCACATTGGTTCCCTGTCCTGTAGAATGTAGACCATTATTATTATTATAGGAAAAGTCAAGTGTAAAACACTATAATGATTTCTTCCTGCCAGAATAGCAAACCAAAAGTAATACCACATTCCTGGAGGGATTCCAGAGATTAGCACCACCATCAAGGATTGAAAGATGTGTGTGGGGGGAGAGCAATTCCGTCTACATCCCCACTCGACTTGCCTGTACAAAAGACCAAATGATCTTGTAGAATGACAGTTGATTATTGAAAACTTATCAACTGTATATTTTTTGATAGTTTTTTTTTTTCAGCATGATATGAGGGTGCAAATGATTAGGTTATGTATATTGCCCTGGCCCTGGCTGAGTCAGAGCTTCAAGTGTATCCATCCCCCAGATAGTGCACACTGCACTCATTTGGTGTGTACATAACCATCCTCTCCTGCGCCCTCCCATCTGCCCGACACCTAATGAATGTTACTACTATATGTGCACTTAAGTGTTGATCATCAACTGTATATGTTGTTTCATTGTTGGAACAAATCAACACATTCTTTGAGAATGCCTATGCAGCAGTTGATCTCATAAATGCTTTTCTCTATACCAGTTAGTAAAGACTGATAAAAACAGTTGACTTTCATTTGGCAGGGCCAACCATACATCTTTACTGCTCCACAAAGGACTAACCTATCAGCCCCATGTTATAATCTAGTCCCCAGGGTCTTTGCTAGCTTTTTCTTTCCAGAGTACATTATGTAGATCTATTATATTATTACTAGAACCTGGTAGTATAGTAGGAATATGTGGTAGTTTTTTCTGACCTCAGACCATGCAACTATTTTAGCTTTTGACATAAGAGTTTATTATGTTATTACCACACAAAGAATTACTAGCTTCAAAGCTTTGGGTCAAGTCACAAATTTAATAAGACTTACTTTCCTTACACAGAAAAATAAAGATAGTAATAACCCTTCCCTTAGAGTAGTTGAGATGATTAAATGAGATAATGAATATAAATATAAATATAGTGCCTGATACATAATCTTTGCTAAATAAATGTTAGTTATTTACCTTGAAAGGTGCATGATGCCAGAGGATAGAATATAAATTCCACAAAAATTGAGGAACCTACCTTTTCCGTGAAATTTCTAGGGGCCCATAGGTCTGGGGTATATCAAGATATTTCTTCCAAAAACAAGTTGCTGCATCTTGTTCTTTGTCCCTTCATTAAGACTCACAATGCTCATAAGTCTCTTCGGATTTTACAGATAATATATACTTCATTCGAGCATGCTACTCAATCCCATTTTCCAAGTAATCTAAGAATCTGCCAGAACAAAATTCCAGAACAAGGAAGGCTCTGCAATAGGTCCAGATATCCATGCAAGCTTCTCAACCACTTAGGCCATGAGACCTAGATCTTACAGTACTTGAAGGGCCTGTAATATAAGAATGGTGTTAAAGAGCTTTGTCCTATGAGTCTGAGCACAGAGTTTTAGGATTTTGGAGCAAAACTTTGCCATCCACTGACAATAACTATTGTCCTTTTGAAAAGTAGCTTCTGACTTGCTACTCTAGCCTTAGTAGAGAGTGAATATTTAACTATGGACCACTAAGTTATCATAGAATATGAGCAATCCATCATGAACTTGATGTTTTCTGACCTATACAGTCAAAAATGTGGCTATTCACATCAAGTAGAAGGGATATAAAGATTAGGCTGTAGCAGGTCTTTGCTACTACTGAAGAAATAGATTTGCCTTCCATACTACCTGCAATGTTTTTACCAAAATCACCATCCTTATTCACTATTATTGCATTATACACAGAATTGCTTTTGACAAAGGAGTTCATTGGAGAGCAAATAAATCATGGCAATGGTCTCATTTGTATGAAATCCATAAGAGTTACCTTCTTCTCTATCACTTTCAAGTAGCTGGCCTGAAGGAACTGTGGAATGACCTTATTTTTCAATTTGCTTATGGTGATAAAATATACAGAACAGAATATTTACCATCTTAACCATTTTTAAGTGTACTGTTTAGTGGTATTAAGTATATTCATATCATTGTGCAATCATTACCACCAACCATCTTCAGAACTCTTTTCATACTGCAAAACTGATATTCTATACTCATTAAATAATAACCTTAAAGCCCCTGGCAACCACCATTCTATTTTCTGTCTCTATATTTTGAGCATTCTAAGTACTTCATATTATTAAAATCATTCAGTACTTGTATTTTTGTGATTGGCTTGTTTTATTTAGCATGATGTCTTCAAGGTCCATCCATACTGTAGTAAATGTCAGAATTTTCTTCATTTTAAAGCTGAATGATATTCCATTGAATGTATATGCCACATTTTGCTTATGCATTCATCTCTTGATGAACACTTGAATTGCTTCCTTGTTTTAGCTATTTTGAACAATGCTGTTATGAACAGGGGTCTATAAATGTCTCTTAGAAACACTGCTTTCAATTGTTTTGGGTATATACCCAGAAGGAGTTGCTGGCTGATATGGCATTTCTATTTTTAATATTTTGATAAAAACACTATACTGTTCCACACAGCTGCACCATTTTACATTCCCACTAACAGTGCACAAGGGTTCCAGTTTCTCCACATCCTCACCAATATTTGCTATGTTTTTTCATTTTTTTAATAGTAGCCACCCAATAGGTGAGGTTTTTGATTTGCATTTCCATAATGATTAGTGATGTTGGGTATCTTATCATATGTTTATCGATCATTTGTATAACTTCTTTAGAGAAATGTCTTTTCAAGTCCTTTGCCCTTTTTCAAATTGGGTTTTTGTTCTTGAGTTTTAGTTTTTTATATATTCTGGATATTAATCACTTATCAGAAAGATGATTTGAAAGTATTTGCTTCTGTTCTGTAGATTAAATTCTTTCTCCATTGTTAGTGCCTTTTGATGCACAATTTTTAAACATTTTTATGGAATCCAATTTGTCTATTTTTTCTTTTATTTTATGTGCCTTTGTTGTCATATCCAAGAAATCATTTCAAAATCAAATGACGTGGAACTTTTGAACTACGTTTTCTTCTAAGAGTTTTATAGGTTTAGGTCTTACATTTAGGTCTTTGATTCATTTTGAGTTAATTTTTGTATATAGTGTTAGGTAAAGGTCCAACTTCAATCTTTTGCATATGGATATCCAGCCTTCCTAGCAACATTTACTATTAAATAAAATAATCTCCTTTCTCCATTGAATGTTCTTTCTACCCTTGTCAAAAATCATTTTACCATGTATTTTAAGGATTATTTCTAGGCTCTCCATTCTATTCCATTAGTCTATATGTCTGTCTTTATGGCAGTATCACATTGTTTTGATTACTGTAACTATGTGATAAGTTTAGAAATCAGGAAGTGTGAGTTCTTTAGCTTTGTTGTTCTTCAAGATTATTCTGGCCATTTGGTGACCCTTAAGACTCCATATGAATTTTAGTATGGGTTTTTCCAATTCTGCAAAATGGTGTCATTAGGATTTTGATTGAAACTGAATTGGATATGTAGATTGCTGGTGGCAATATTGATAGTTTAATATTAAGTCTTCCAATCTGTGAACATGTGGTACATTTCTATTTATTTATGTCTTCTTTCTTTCAGCAGTTTTATAGTTTTCATTGCACAAGTCTTGCACTATCTTGGTTAATTCCTAAGTAGTTTTTTATGCTATTATGAATGAAATAGTTTTCTTAATTTTCTTTCCAGATTGTTCATTGTTGCTATATAGAAATGCTACTGATTTGTGTGTGGACTTTGTATCCTGCTACTTTGCTAAATTTGCTTATTAGTCCTAACAATTTTCTTTTTGTGAAATCAGGATTTTCTACATATGAGATTATATCATCTGTAAATAGAGATAGTCTTACTACTTCTTTTCCAATTTATATGCATTTTATTTATTTTTACTGCATAATTGCTCTGGTTGAAACTTCCAATACTATGTTGAATATAAGTACTCAAAGTGGCATCTTTACCTTGTTCCTGATCTTAGAGGAAAAGCTTTCATTCTTTCATCATAGAATATGATGATTGTGGTTGTTTTTCATATATGGCTTTTATTATTGAGGGAGTTTTCTTCTATTCATAGTTTATTGAATGTTTTTATCACAACAGGGTGTTGAATTTTGTCAAATGTGTTTTCTGCATCAATTCAGTTGATCATATGTTTTATTTTTTCTTCATTCTGTTAATGTGCTGTATTATATTGATACATTTTCTTCATTCTGTTAATGTGCTGTATTATATTGATGCATTTTCATATGTTGAACCATCCTTTCATTCCAGGAATAAACCAGCTTAGTCATAGTGTATAATCCATTTAATATGCTACTGAATTCAATTTGATATTATTTTGGAGAGTACTTTTTTGTCCTTAAGAAATATCCGTCTGTAGTTTTCTTGTGTTTTTGTGTGACTTTGTTACAAGGGCAATACTCGACTTATAGAATGAGTTAATAAGTATTTCCTCTTCAATTCTTTGTAAAAATTTGAGGAGGAATAATGTTAGTTCTTTTTTAAATGTTTTGGTGAAGTCACTAGTGAAGCCATCAAGTCTAGGATTTTTCTGTGTTGGGAGACTTGATTACTGATCCAGTTTCCTTACTAGTTGTTATAGGTGGGTACAGTTTCTATTTCCTGGTGATTTAGTTTTGACAGGTTTTATGTTTCTAGGAACTTGTCCATTTCATCTATGTTATCCCTTTTTTTTTTTTTTTGGTGTACAGTTGCCCATAATACTCTTATTATACTTTTTATTACTAGAGTCAGTAGTCATTTTCATTTTAGATTTTTGAGACCTCACTTTTTTTGTAGTTCATCAACCCAAAGCTTTTTTGTTCATCTTTTCCAAGAACCAGCTTTTGGTTTCATTGATTGTCTCTATAGTTTTTCTATTCTTTATTTCATTGAGCTCTGCTTTAATCTTTATTATCTCCCTTTTTCTTCTAGCTTTTGATTTAGTTCTTCTTTTTCTAGTTTCTGAAGTCATAAAATTAGGTCTTATTTTGAGAACTTTCTTATTTCTAAAGTAAGCATTCATAACTACAAATTTCTTCCTTAACATTGCTTTGACTGCACCCAATAAGTTTTAGTATGTTGTGTTTAGTTTTGTTTTAATTTGTCTCTAAGTAATTTCTAATTTCTCTTGTGATTTCTTTCTTTAATCTGGAAAAAATTAGTTTAAGATTATATTGTTTGATTTCAATAAATTTCAGAAATTTCCACTTTTACTTCTATTTTTGAATGCTAACTTTATTGCATTGTGGTTGGAGAAAATACTTTGAATAAAATATATTATTAAAAATCTATTAAGACTTAGGTTGTGGCCTAACATGTGGTCTATTCTGGAAAATTTTCCTTGTGCACCTGAGAAGAATGTGTATGATGCTGTTTTTGGGTAGAGTGTTCTTTAATGCCTTTTAGATCCAGTTGGTATTAAGTCCTTTATTTCCTTACTTATTTTCTGTCTGGTTGTTCTATTCATTATTGAGAATTGGGTATTAAAATCTCCAACTATTATTTCAGAATTTTCTATTTCTCCCTTCAATTCTGTCAGTTTCTGTCTCATTTTGATGGTCTGCTATTATGTGCACAAATGTTTATAATTATATCTTTTTGCTCTGTTGAACATTAATATACGATGTCCTTATTTGTTTCTTGTAAACTTTTTTTTTAATTTAAAGCCTATTCTGGCCGGGCGCAGTGGCTCACGCCTGTAATCCTAGCACTCTGGGAGGCTGAGGCGGGTGGATCACTTGAGGTCAGGAGTTCGAGACCAGCCTGAGCAAGACCAAGACCCCGTCTCTACTAAAAATAGAAAGAAATGACTTGGACAGCTAAAAATATAGATAGAAAAAATTAGCCGGGCATGGTGGCACATGCCTGTAGTCCCAGCTACTCAGGAGGCTGAGGCAGTAGGATGGCTTAAGCCCAGGAGTTGGAGGTTGCTGTGAGCTAGGCTGACGCCACAGCACTCACTCTAGCCCGGGCAACCGAGCGAGACTCTGTCTCCAAAAAAAAAAAAAAAGCCTATTCTGTTTAATATTAGTAAAGCTACTCCCACTCTTCTGGTTACTGTTTGCATGGAATATCTTTTTTACCCTTTCACTTTCAATGTATTTGTATCTTTGGATCTAAAATGAGTCTCATGTAGACACAATAGTTAGATCATTTTTCTCATGATGTCTGTCTTTTGATTGGAGAATTTAATCCATTTACACTTAAAGTAATTACTGATAAGGAGGGCCTTCTGTCATTTTGTTATTTCTCTATGCCTTATAGTTTTTTATTCCTTATTTCTTGTATTACTCTCATCCCTTTTCTTTTGTGTTTAGCTGATGTTTTGCAGTGAAATACTTTAATTCCCTTCTCATTTCCTTTTGGGTATATTTTTATAGCTATTTCCATTGTGGTTACTATGGGTATTACATTTAACATTTTAAAATTATAACACTTTAATTTGAATTTATACCACCGTACCACATACAAACTCTTTTCCTCTACAGCTCTGTCCCTACACCTTTTGGTTGTTAACACAGCATTGCATCTTTATATATTACATTTCTATAAATAAATCGAAAATTGCAACTTTATAAACACTTTTTTACTGCATTAATCTCCTAAATTATGTAGAGAACAAAATGTGGAGCTATAAGCGAAAGGTACCATAATACTAGCTTTTATAATTGCCAATGTATTTGCCTTTACTGAGATCTTTATTTATTCATACAGGACTGTCTAGTGTCCTTTCATTTCAACCCAAAGAACTCCCATGACAATATTTTACAGAGTAGGACAAGTGGTAACAAACTCTCTCAGCTTTCATTTACCTGGGAATGTCTCAATTTCTCCCTCAGTTTTGAAGGATGGTTTTGCCAGATATGAGATTCTTGGGTTTTTCGTTTTCTCTTTCCTTTTAGCACTTTTAATATATGATCCTACTCCCTTCTGGAAATCTTCAAAATTTCTGATGAGAAATCTGTTGATAATCTTAATGTGGATCCCTTGTATGTGATGAATCATTTCTCTCTTGGTGCTTCCAAGATACTCTTTTTGTCTCTGACTTTTGACAATTTGACTATACTGTGTCTAAGTTTCTTTGATTTCATCTTAGTTCAAGTTTGTTGAGCTTGATATTTACATTCATATCTTTCAAGAAATTTGGGGTCATCATTTCATCAAATCCTTTCTCTTTTTGTTCTCTTTCTGAGGTTCCCACAATGCTTATGTTGGTTGGCATGATTCTCTCACAGGTCTGTTAGGCTCTGTTCACTTTTCATCAATCTTTTTTTTTTTTTTCCTGTTCCTCAGACTTGATAATTTCCATTATCCTCTCTTGACATTTACCGATTAGTTCTTCCTGATGAGATCTACCTTTGAGAACCTCTAGTGATTTTTTTAGATTTCAGTTATTATACTTTATAGCTTGAGAACCTCTTTTGGGTTTTTTTGTTGTTGTTGTTTTCTCTGTATGTTTCTTCTTTTTGTTCATTTTTTTCCACACATTGCTTTATTGACTTTCTCTATGTATTTCTTTAGTTCTATGAACATCTTTAAGACAGTTTTTTAAATGTCTTTGTCTACTAGATCTGCCATCAGTTCTGTCTCAGGGACAGTTTCTGTTTGTTTACTTTTTCTCTTTTGAATGTTTCTTTGTATGCCTTGTGATTTTTTGTTGAAACTGGACATTTTGATTTAATAATGTGTTAACTCTGGAAATAAGATTCTTCCCCTTCCCAGGGGGTTGCTGGTTTTTTTTTTTTAATTTTTGTTTGCTTGATTTAGGTTGATTTTAAGCTGTAGGTATAAACTCAAGGTCTTTTTAGGCATTTTCTGATCCTGCACTAGTCCTTGGATATGCATGGTAACTTTTTAATGTGCCCCATATATTCAGTTGCTTTGAATAGTTTAGTCTTTAATGTCTGACTGACTCCCAAAAAGAGAAACATAAATAAATGAAGGAAGGGGGGATTAAAAAAAAAGGTGATGATCCTTTAAATCCCTTGAAATTTACATCAACTGTAGGGAGAGGGTTGCAACAATGGGAGGAGGTGTAACACCAGTGTCTCCCCAACTTTGTGTCTGTAACTGTGATTAGAGGCAACAGGTGATCAGAACATCCATCCCCCATGTTGCTCACTCTGGCTACCACAGGCTATGTATGTGCAAACTGCTCTGGGAACACATGCACAACTGCCTGTCACAGTGCTGGGGAGTGAGGGATCAGTAGGCACTACCTAGCTAAGAACTGAAATTAACTAAGCGTAACCACAGTTTACCATTTAAGCCTTTCTCCTAGAAGTTGTAAGACTTTAATAGTCTCCAATGTTCCAGGACAGTACATCAGATAGATTCTGCCAACATTATTGTTGTCTGATTGAAGAGACAGATTCCTAGTGCTTTCTGCTTTGCCATTTTCCCAGAATCTTCCTGAAATGACCTTTTGAAAACTTAGGGTACCAGCTTGGGTAATGGCCTCCAGAATGTAGTATAGAACCAAATCTGTGAGCAATAAATGGTGTGTTTCTCCCATTGCCAGTATTCACAGGTTCCAGAATCGAGGGGTAGAAATTAAAGTTTCTCACTATTATTCCTAGTGATTCACAGTAAAAGTTTTGCTTCATTTCCTCACAACATTGGGTTCTGCTAGTCTAGATGTCTAGAAGTCTTAGTGTGAAATGGTGATTATTTCCACCAGGGAGATTCGAAGTGGTTTTATTAAACTGGAAATTAACGTTGCCTTTGGGCCATTAGGGGGTCCACATTCTAGTGACTCAGTTGGCAAAGAAGGGAGTTACATATAGCCATGAATGATTAATCCTATCAAGAGGACACTGAATAACTACTCCACAATGGGGTGAGGGAAGACTATGTATATAATGCAGACTGAGGTCCTCTTAGTACTTTCATGTCCTTTGATTAAAGTAAAAGAAAAGTATTGTTAAAATATCTTCAATAGGCAGAACTACTAACGACCCAGACTCTTCAGTTATGAAGATTTGAGTCACCTCACTAGGAAAAGAACAAAAAATAGCCAAGGATCTTGCTGAAGGCAAAGTGAATATGCAGTAGGTAGTCTACTACCTAGGTAGGTAGATATCTAGGAAGGTAATTATATAAATACTATGATCATGTGAGGAATTGTAGTAATGAGACTTGCAACAGGTATGGTTAATTTATTCCTTGTCTTGGTATCAATATATTGGTTTTTATATCCTATATTGCCTTTCCTTCTCCATTTTTCTACCATTTAACATGATATATGTTAATAGCAGTCAATAGGAAATAACTGTGCTTTTTCTCTTTACTCACAGAAGAGTAAATGCAGAAGAGTTCTGTGACAAGATGTGTGGGTTTTTTTTTTTTTTCCTCACACCAACCAATTCTTCAACACTAGCTAGATGTCACCATTCAATTCTGGCTAGCATCAACTTAGCATAGACCCCACTGATTAAGGGATCAGTCCCACAGGACTGTTCCCCACTTCAGATGCCAATTGTCAATGGTAGGTAACCCACAGCATCTGTCTGACTTCACTACAAATTCTCTTCTCAGGCTCAACAATATGCTAGAGGGACTCACAGAACCCAGGAAAATAGTTTATTTACTATTGCCAATACATTATAAAGGATACAAATGAACGGTCACATAAAAGGATACATAGGGCAAGGTTCAGAAGGTTCCCAAGGAGAGGATTTTCTGTTCCGATGGAGCTGGAATGTTCCTCCCTTTTGGCCTGTGGATATATGTTTATTCACCAACCCTGGACTTTAGGGATTTTTATGGAGACTTCATCATGTAAGTATGCTCAATTATAGATACATTATCCAGCTCCTCTCCCCTTCCTGGAGGGTGCCTGAAAGTGCTAAGCTTCTTATCATAGCTTGGTCTTTCTGATGATCAGCCCCCATTGATAGTCACCTTGTCAGAAAAAAAAAAAATATCTGTTCCTATCACCTGGAAAATTCCAAGGAGTTGTGTGTTCTGTGTAGAAACCAAGACCAAAGATTAGAACACGGATGCACCCAGCACAAGGGTTTTAAAGGTCTGTGCCAGGAACTGGGGACAGAGACCAAATTCATATTTTTTTGTTCTGTCACAAGTAGTTAACCTTATATCTCACTATTTAAGCTAGAGGATTGCAAAAGTATAATTACGACTAAGTTAAACGATGAATATATCACAGATTTTGTTTCCTCTTGGGGGAAAAAATCAGCTTGTTTTAGGTTGTACAAAATGTATTTGTGTTTTGACCAGGAGAAACATGATTTTGTTATTGTATTTATTTGTAAATTATATATATGTTTCCTAGAATTCCCTACCCTACATAAGTCTATGTCAGTATATGCAACTGGAGATATTTTTCATTAGGTTTGGAAACCAGAAATGGAGCAGCTGTCATATTCTTTTCAGTTTCCAGTGGTCAGTGCAGGGCACCTGTTGCCAGGTAGGCACTTTCCTGCTGGGCTCACCTGGTTGACATAGAATAATAGCCAGACTTGCTGCTCTTCCAGCTTCTGATCATGCCTTCCTTCAACTACTCTGACTTCTGGGCCATGTGTGCGTAACATCATAATTCAGGGGCCAGCTTCCACTGTAGGACACCCACATCACTGAAATTAAAGGTCTGGAGATAGTGAGAGCCTTGCATGGGTTCCAGTTTGTCTTCATGAGTTCTGGTTCATCCTCACAGGCTTCAGTTTTTTTCTTGCTCTGCTCTACTTTATATCAATCTTTCCTTTTTAACTTTCTGCCATGCTGACTTCAGACCCCTTTGCTAGACATGGGAGCAATAACCTTTCGAATACTGTTCAACTAGCTTCTGTAATTGTATAAGGTCAAAACCCCATAATAAATCCCTTTATTATGCTCCTATTGGTTCTGCTTCTCTGATCAGGCCCAACTGATACATCTATATGAGAGCAGAGCCCACCCCACTGGACTCCTGACCTTCACCTGGACATCAGTGAGCTCAAAGGGCTCATGGGAAGAAAGGGACTGGTCCTGTGGATAAGACTTCCTATTAATCTCAAAAGGTAAGGATTACAGCTTGATTCTGCTATTGAAAGAAGCATAAGTACCCCAACCTAGAAGGAAAGATAACCCAGTTACATTTAGAATTGCTTTATCATGACTTTCATAATCAATACCTAAGAATGAAAAGGTGAGAGGAACTCCTCTATTGATCCATCTGTTACTCCAAACTGTAGGAACCCATCTTGGACAGATGGACTATTATGGTCCATGCAACCAGGCTTCAGGTCAGAGGGCCCTAAAGACAAAGCACAAGGACAAACAGTATTATCTGGGAGTAATTTGAAACTGTGTGTTGGGCTCACAGCCTCTGAGCCAGCTACAACTCCCTGGGACTGGGAGTTCTGTTCCAGGCCTACAGCTATTACTCACTGTGAGCCACAGGTAGCTTCTTCCAGCAGTTTCCTGGTAGCAGAAGAATATGTTGAGGATAACACAGGCTGGCTAAATCTGTGAAAGGCTCCTGATGCGTTCATTAAGGAAGAATCCTGGGATGGTATCCTGGCCACCTTTTCTAGATTCCCTACTATGTATTTCTCTGCCAGAGAAGTCATTCACCTCCAATGGCTGTGAATGTAGGAGGGGCCCATAGAACATGCTAAGTGCCTCTGGTTTGAGATCACTTATGAGAGGGCTGAGATGATTTACTGAAGCCAGACTCTTAGAAACCACAGCAGGTTGTTTGTGCCAGTCTACCCTGGTATCATGCAGTCTGGCTGCAAAAGCCCGAAGGTATAAGACAGGGCTAAATGGTACACGGGAGACCCTGGCAAATTCAAGGGCAAACGGTCCTGGCTAAAGTTCAAGAATAGACAGACTTATAGCCAGAGAGAATAAACAGGCAAAATAACCAGCACTAAATGCTAATACATCTGCACAAACATTTTCTATTTTAAAAGGCACTTCAAATATTTAGGCACTGTTCTATACACTAGAGTATGGTAGTCAGGGAAAAAGATAAAAACCCTGCTTTCATAAAACTCACTTTCTTCCTGTGAAAGGCAGACAATAAGCAGATAATCAGCACTATGGGCTATGAAATACAGGACAAAGGGATAGAGAGTAATGATGGGAGTTCTATTTCATAGAAGAGGCTCAAGTATAAAGTACCATTTCTGCTAGGTCCTGAAAGAAATGAGAGAGTAAACTATGCAACTATCTGTGGAAGAGGGAAAAGTTTTTATAAGAAACAAGTGACGGAGTTGGGATTTGATCCCAAAGTATTTGATTTATAAACTTATTTTTTGTTCTTCTGGTACTTCTGTTGACATGCTTATTCTCAATTGATTCAACCAATGGCAGATATTTCCCTTAAGAATTTCCAGTACATTAAATTAGTATTTGGTGATGTGGACAAAGCTATGCATTGTGTTTATGCTTCCTCCCTCCTAGCCCTCAAGGTAACTAAGATTGCTTTTAAAGGGTCCAAGGCTATCAGATGCAGTGAGTCTCAATACAAGTCCCCTGGACATAAACCAGTGTATGAAGCATTCTGCAACATGGCCTTTCACATATTAAGTTGTCTCTGGAACCCTTTTGTCTGGGGCATCCATTGTCATCCTATGGCACTAGTGTTTTGGGGCATCCATTGTCATCCTATGGCACTAGTGTTTTAAGAAACACACTTTTGAAAACATGGAAGTAAAGGATGGAAGCCACTTCTGAGCTGAGTGAGTGACCTTAGCCTAATGCCTTTTGCAAATCCAGCATTCAAAAGAAGATAGATTAATGGCTAACAAACATATGAAAAAATGCTCAGCATCTCTAATCATCAAATCGAAACCACAATGAGATATCTCTTATTTCCAGTGAGAATGACCTTTATCAAAAAGTCCCAAAACAACAAATGTTGGCGTGGATGCGGAGAGATAGGGACACTCATACACTGCTGGAGGGACTGCAAACGAGTACAACCTTGGTGGAAAGCAATATGGAGATACCTCAAAGAGATACAAGTAGAACTACCATTTGATCCAGCAATCCCATTACTGGGCATCTACCCAAAAGAACAAAAGACATTTTATAAAAGAGACATCTGCACTCCAATGTCTATAGCAGCACAATTCATAATTTCATAGATGTGGAAACAACCCAAGTACTCATCAATCCATGAGTGGATTAATAAAATGTGGTACGTGTATACCATGGAGTTCTATTCAGCGACAAAAACAATGGTGATATAGCACCCCTTGTATTATCCTGGATAGAGCTGGAACCCATTCTACTAAGTGAAGTATCCCAAGTATGGAAAAACAAGCACCACCTGTACTCACCATCATCAAATTGGTATTAACTGATCTACACTTAAGTGCACATATTGTAGTAACATTCATCAGATGTCGGGCAGGTGGGAGGGGATAGTATACACACACCTAATGTGTGCAGTGCACACCATCTGGGGGATGGACACTCTTGAAGCTCTGACTCAGGTGGGACAAGGGCAATATACATAACCGAAACATTTGTACCCCCATAATATGCTGAAATAAACTGGTCAAATTTGTAATTCTGTGGGTGCTTCTATTGACCCAGACCAAGCAGCTGAGACACTGAGGGTCTCAGCAGGAATTTAAACCAAGGAACCACTGGATCAAGAGAGTGATTGGGAAGGAAAGCTAAGACTAAAAAACTGTGAATCCCAACATCTGGAATGTGTACACCTGAGAAGCCATTCCTACAGATGGAGACATGTCACATATTGCTTTATGCAGTAAATTTCCATGTTCTTTTTATCAAAGAAACTTTTCATCCTTTCATTGCCGTGGTATGTATGCCTGGTTCTCTAAGGTTTAGTTTCTTCATCTTTAAAATGAAGATAATACCTCTTGTCCATGGTATTGTTGAGGGGATTAAATAGTCAATTTATACACAATGACTGGTATTGTAAGTACTTATTTAAAAATAGTCATTCACATCTTTAGACAACTTTTCCAGCAGTCATTGTTCATTTGATATGCAAACATTAAAGTAAAAATTATCAATGAGAGCATGAGCTACTGATTTTCTACTTGATGATTAATTTGTGCACAGACTTAAACATTGACATTTCTGCATCAGACAGAAACTAGAAGGGCACTGAGATGTCATCTCTGCCATCATTCATGTCCTGAGAGACCCGCACAGAGCCCCTTTCACTCTGAGTTATGGAGTGTTTGGTCTGGCAGCTCTGTGGTCCACTGAGCAGGGTGAGGGTCACCATAGTCCTGGCTTCTTTATGAAATTTCAACCCCTGAAGGCTGTAAGGGACTTTATAGGACATGTGACCCAACAGCCTCCCAGGGCTCATGTCTATGGCATCCTTGACAGGGGTCTTTCACCTTCTGTTTAAACACCCTCAGTGACAGGGAGTGCTGTGCCCTACAAGGCCGCCTACCCTGTTGTCGGGTTTCCCTGATTGTCACCTGCTTCCTTCTCACAAAAAACTGAAATCGTGTCTCCTGTACGTTCCATCTATTTGTCTTGATTGTGCCTTTTGGAGGCCACACAAACAGTCTGTACCCTCTTACACATGACAGCCCTTCAGAAAGATTTTCTTCCTGTTTGGAAACACATCACTTACCAAAAAGATGCCTGGCAAGTGATCTTCAATCAACCCCCAGGGAAGTTATATAGTGTCTCTTGAATAGTTTAGAGTTTGTGTGTGCGCATGCGTGCACATACATGCGGTTTTGAATTTTATATGTACTGGAGGTGAGATATTCTCTAATGAGCTCCACCAAAAATCTTTCATTTATATGAATACAGCTTAATAAGGAAACAGTCCAAAATTCAAATTCATCAACATGTTGAGTCCCTACTGCTAGAAAGTCTGGATGTAGTGAGAGCTTTGTAAGAAATGGGGAAAAGGTAATTAAGAATATGGTCTATGGAGTCAAACTACCTGAGTGCAAACTGTGATTTTTTTCTACCCTTGAATAGCTGTGTCATCCTGGGCAAAATTCTTATCTCTTGGAGCTTAAGTTTTCTTACCTATAAATTATTTGAGAGAATTATATGATAAAATTATTATGAATATTTTAGCTCAGTTTAGCACATAGTAGACATTCAATAAAAATAAATTTTATAAGTTATTCTGTAATGAGTATCACCATTCTTGAACATTTATGACCTCATTTTAGCACAATAACCTGAAATCCATTTCCCCCCCAAGTCAGTCACTTGTCCAAGGCCATATAAGTGGCATGAGTCAGGGCAAGAAATCAAGTTTAAATCATTTGACTTTAAAATTTGTTCTTTTATTACTAAGCCCATGCTGCCTCCATGTCACAGAGCCTGATTAAATAAGCAAGCCAGTTCATCAGCAAAAATTGAGAGCCATTCTTCCAAACAGTCCCAACAGGTGATAATACATATGTCTCAAAGATGTTGCCTGCCCAGGATATATCTGAATTCCTCTTTAAGCATGAATTTCAGAGCTGGTGAACTTTTTTTTGTTTAATTTTCAGTGATAGAAAATTGTGTCTTTTGTTGCCAAAAATAAAATTCACCCTCATCAGAAGTCATTCACAGTCAAGTCTGATGAATAAGCTGGATGATGAAGCTAAGAGTTCATTTGTGTCACACACAGCCATGTGCCTATGAAACTGAGCCCAATTTCCTTGCAAGACTTGTAAATGGGATCCAAAAGCTGTCCCCAAAGAGGAGTTTCCATGAAGTTTTGGGTTTTCTCACTAGATGCAGCCTACACTTCCAAGAAAATGCTCTCAGAAAACAGAACATTTATTTGAAGTCACGAGTTCCCATTTATTTGTTAAAAACATAAGTCAACCTCATTAATTTGCCTAAAGACATTAATTTGCCTAAAGACATCAATTTGGTACAAGAAGTCCTAAAGACATGTTAAATCCTGAGGATGCAAACACTGTCTCTTCCCATAAGGAATTTTAAATGCAGCCAGAGAAAAAGAAAGAAAAGTACTGATGTCTTCAGGATTGGTGTATACATAGGACATTGAGAATGCTAAGGGAAGAATGGAGTCTCAGGGAAGATGTTGGTGGCCTTGCCGGAAATGATGACAACTGATCACTTTGGATTGGTATCTGGGAGTTAGCCAGCCAAACAGTGAAAAGGAAGGAACTCCAGACAAATGAAATAGAGTGAACGGGAAGTCCAGAAACATGAAACAGAATTGAGCATTTGAGCAACTACAAGATTATAGCAATGGCTGAAGCGGGGTGTGTCTATAGGGCTGTGTTGCCAAACAGCTTTGCAGAACTAGGCGGGAGCAGTATCACCCAAGTTTGTTGTTTGAAATACTTCGAAGTATAGCTTTAACCTTGGAAAAGTAAACAGGAATATAAAAGCCCAATTTTACAGGGTAGAAAAATTATTCTGACAGCAGCAATGGAGAGACTTGGAGTTAGACTGTAGCAGAAATTCACTTGAGAAGTCTGAGGATCTGGAGGGAGGTGATGATAGGATGAAGAGAGTGTATGGATTTCAGGTAGGATGGATAAGAGGATCAATTAAGAGGACTTGGTAAACAACTCCAAGTGGCAAATCAAGGAAAAAAGGGAGACAAAGGCATTTTTGTTACAATTTGGCTCACTTAGGGGCCCTTGCATTTCTGCAAAGCCTCAGTATTATCAAAGGGGATATCCATGCACTAACATCTGGAAGAGTCTGAGAAACACACATACACACACATGCACACACACACACACACACACACACACACACACAAATTCTGCATAATGAATACATTTCATTATTTTTAGTCAATCTCAGGGCCATTACAACCTAAGTGATGCATGAGGCCAGAAATAATTTTAGACCTCTGTGTTTGGCATTTATTTAAGGTTTATTATCAAGAGATAATAGACTATGTGCTCCTTATAATAGAGCTGTAGAGTTTTTAGAAATTAAAGTAGCAAATCGTGAAATGCCTTGTGCATGGCAATGATATTTAGCTGCTGCTTCTTTTAGTTTCTGAGACACAGGGTCCAAGGTGATTTTAAAAAGAGTCCTTGGAGGCTGCTGTGAGTTTTCCATTGATTTCATATGCACAGAGGCTTCAGGTGTGCTCTTAATGCTGCCTATTGTTAACCAATTTTAAACGGGGAATGCTTTACTAAAAAAAAAAAAAAACGGCATTGAGATGAATTTCAGGCCAAGGGAAAAAAGCAACTACCAAAGTTCTATGTTTTGTCACTTTTACAACCACCTTATTGCAGGCAGAAATGTCTTAGACAAAGACCCCTATGTACCAAAAAAAAAGGAAATCATTTGGAATGTTTGATCTACTTCCTTAAACCCCTTTGGTAAAAACAAATAAGGATCAGCCTCTTCCCCATAAAAGATAATTCGTAGAGAGAAGAGCCCAAGTAGGGTTGGGAGGTGATCTGGGATCAAGTCTGGCTGGGCTGGAGGTGAGATCACTAGGGCACCAGTGACTGCAGAGGGAAGAAAAAGTACCACGAAGAGCTGCCCCCTTCCTAAATTCAAGGCCTGGCCTCACAGAAGGGCTCTGGCACTGAGCACCCAGAGAGAACATCCATGCAAGTGGGTCTCCTCTCTAAACAAGCTACACTGGCCACTGACTAGCAAAGTTACGTTTGACCCTTCATTGCTTCAGGCAATTTGCTATGAAATTTTGAAAATCAATGGGAATTGGGCACATTCCTTGCCCAAACTCATCATTTGGTAATGAGTCCTGCCATATCTCTAAACCATTACACTTTCAAGATAGGCCTTAGTATCACAAAATCAGTACCAGTAATAAGCTGAAGGAACAAAAAAGAGAGAACCAGTGTGGGCTTCCTGAAAGAGGGACCTTGAAGGCTATTCATGAGTTTCATAGGCAGAGACAGGGCAGAGTATTTCACCCAAGTGGGCATTGTGCTGAGAGAGGTGTATATAGCACTTGCTTTTGCCCACAGTGAAGACATCATTCTTTGCCTTCATAATCAAGTGGTCTCCTATGTGTCATAACTGAGTAAGCAACAAGACCTCCAGCACTGCTTAAAATATCTCTCCATCTGCTGAAAGAACATCACTGAATCTAGCCTTAGAAAATTAAATGGACACTTACTGATTCATACCAGTCTGCGATCTGCCAGAGAATGAAATTATCGAAGGGGGTGAGAAGGGAGAAGTATTTTGGGAACCCAGAGAACTTATATTTAGAGCAGACATGGATTGAGAAGCAAATCTGCCAAGTGACAAACTGGAAGTAATTTACAGCACTCTGGGTTAAATCTCAGCACGTCTTAATCCCTTTTTTAGCCCCTCTATTTCCTCTTTTCCTCGCTTCTCACCATAATACCAATGTGCCCAGATTTGGTTTAAAACTACCCTGCTTCAGTCTCCCCTGAAAATCACAGGAGGGAAAAAGTGTACCATAATTTGGAGATGGACTGAAAGAGGCCCATAAGGAACAGTAAAGAAAAAGAGCCACGTCTGATCTTGGGACAGAAGTGTTTCTTCTTTATTATGGGCACTCTGTCAATAAACAAACAAAAACCAGATCTAGGCATGTGGAGGTTTCATTATATGAAATCTTCAAGAGACACAGATCATCCAAATCTGCGTGTTTTAAGGCGTGGAGAAGGTCTGTGTATTGCAGGGGCCATGCATGAGGGTGCCACAGAGTAGGAGTGTCAGTCTCAGCTCCTGTGTGAGGTGGGACAGGGCTGAGGTTGATAGAACTCAGCCTTTGCAACAGGGGACACACTGCGATTCTCCTGTTGGCTCCCAAATCTGTCGTATAAGGGTCTGCGGCATGGCTTCATCCTGGTACTCTGAGACCACAGGATAAATATGGCACATGCTTCTGGAGCAACCTGAATATTGACTACTAGAGGAAAAGTAATCTAAATATTTTTATTAAAATAGTAGCTAATATTTTTGAGCATTTCCTAACTGCTTAGCATGGTTTAGACTGTTCTGTATGTATTAAAGAATTCATTTGCTCACCTGAACAATAAGATAGGAACAACTGTAATCCTTGTTTACAGAGAAGCTGAGTAATTGGTCCAAGGCTGTACACTATTAAGTGATGGAGTCAAATTTGGGACTCAGTCTATTGACACAGGTATATCATGGTTTAAAATGCAAAATTCAAAAAAATAAAAAGATGCTATACATGAATTTGAGGAAATGGTGAACTTTCTATGTCAGTCAGAGTAAGGTCCTTATTGTTCTTTGCTTAAAGATATTTTTTACAGAAAAGCTTAAACCATACTAGTTCGTGTATGCCAAGTCATGTGCCCAGCACAACGAAGAGTTTGAGAGAAATGTTATATTTAATCCCTACCCTCAAAGAGCTTGAGGGAAAAAATGCACACACAAGGAAAAGAGCAAACAACACACAAGTGACTTTGAGACATCAAGCTCCAAGTCTTGATAGTCACAGAAAGATGGGGGTTGTGTAGCCTGGATCAGTCCGGGCTGGTTTCCAGAAGCAGTTAAAGTAGATCCTTGAGGAAATGTAGATCTATGTGGGGAGGGAAAAAGCCTTAAAGGAAGTAACACAAGGACCAAAGCAGGATGAGGATTTACATTGGAAATGCAGGGGTGTTGGGGGGGGTGGTATCGTGACAGGCAGGAAGGGAAACTGCTGTCAGATAAGGCAAAAGGCTCTGATAGAGTCCTTGAATGTCATCCAGCTCCTCCTTCTCTGAACCTTTATTGAATGCTCTCTATATTCAAGTGGTCAAAGCTCAGTCTAAACTTGATCCAAAAAGGGGGGAGAAATATAAATACTTGGTTCAAATGGAGGGATATTGATGAAGCCCTATATATATATGTAGCTAGACAGTATCACGGTGAGAGTGATCTTCAGGAAGATTGAATAGAATGGAAAATAAGAAGTGGGGAATGGGTGATCAGAACTTATCAATAGGTTGTTTTACAATAATCCTATTTAGAGATAACGAGAGCCTAGACTAGGAAGAAAGAAAAGGTCAGGGTCAGGAAGGGCATATTTGAAAGATGGCATGAAGAAGAGAATCAATATGCCTTACTAATAGATTAGATCTGAGAAACAAATTGGAAACATAGTAGAACAGTTTGAGGATCAGAAAAATGGTGCCACCCATGGCTACAAGGGTAGGCCAGAAAGAAGCACCACTTTGGAAGGAATGTTTTGGCATTTTCCAGTTGGGTTTTAGCTACAGTCTGGCAGGATAGCTAGGTAAAGTTGTCCTGCAGGGAGCTGACCATTTAAAAGTAGACCATGAATGAGCTGGCATATCTAGAAACTTTGATCTTGATATCAGCAACAACAAAATAAAAAATGTTGAACTCTTAGCATCTATGAAGACTTCCAGTTAAAGACAGCTCATTGACCATACGAGTTGGATTCAGTTATCACCAAAAAGAAATGAGCAACAGTGATTGTAAAAGGTCATACACATAATAGCAAAGAGAGCAGAAGTGGAGACAACAGAAACAAAATCTTGAAAATACTCAACATTACCTGCCTTAGCAGACAGAATGTTAAATCCTAATCTGGGGAAGGCAAGCAACATCTTCATTTACATCCCCAAGTCCCCAAAGGCCTGGAATTGGAAGAACAGGGTACCCAGGAAAGGAGTTTGTTTGGAGGGTGGAATATAGGGTCAAAAGCAGGAGGGTTCACGGGAAGTCTTTTTTATGAAGCAATAGACCACAGGCACCTCCTCCCACTCTTCACCACAGGAGAAACGGAAAGGGTGTGTCTGTGGAGAGAACAAAACAGAATGTCTCCAGACTAGAAGATAAGGACAAGAATTATGAAGGCCCAGTAAACAGAGTGGATTTGATATGAAGACCAAAATTCTGAAGGAAAATAATATCCATCTAAAATTCTAAACCAAACTCTTTCCCAAGCATGAGAAGAGGAAAAAGACATTTCCGTGCATGTAAAAAAAAAAAAATATGTATATGTGTGTGTGTGTGTGTGTGTGTGTGTGTGTGTGTGTGTGTGTGTGTCTAAAATATATTACCTCCCATACTTCCTTTATCAAGCAGCTCCTGAAGAATGTGCTCAATTGAAATGACAGGGAACGAACACTAAGAGGTGAAAGGAACCTGCAGGCTGGAAGTCACAGGGAGATTCGCTTGATGCAGTTGGGCAGCACACTTAGAAATCAACAAGTTCAGATTGGAACAGGTCAGAACATTCTCAGAGAGAGCTCTTCGGGAAGATGAGGGAGAGTTTACATTACTGAGAGAGAGTATGGGATAACCGAGATGGATATAATAGAAATTTAACAAACAAAAACGTTTTGCCAGGAAAAAAAAAGAAAAAGTTATAGCATAACACACAATTCATTTATGGACAGTGTATACATAATAGTAGTATAAGAACTGTATTTGATCTAATTTTAATGTGACCATATTAGGAGGACAAAGGGACAAGAAATGGACATCTTTTATGGGAGATTGTATGTGAAAGGTAGTTAAATCATTATCTTCTATAATTGTAAGAAAAAAATAATTATAAAAACTAAAAAACATCAAGTTTTAATTCAGAATGCTATTTAGAGATAGTGGGGTAAATATCAAATAAATATCTAAAAGAGCTGAATATGTGTACCATAGTGTGGTAGGTAGAATAACGCCCCTTCCTTGAAAGATGCCCAAGCAGTACTTCCTGGAGCCTGTGAATGCCATTTTACATGGCAAAAGGACATTGCAAGTGTGACTTTGCAGATTTGACTAAGGTTAAAAACTTGAAACAGGGGCATTATCAGGCTGAGCTGAGAGCAATCGCTTGAATTGTTAAAAGTAGAAGAGAAAGGCAGAAGATGATGTCAAAGAGATGGCCCCGTGAGAAAGAGCTAATGTCCTGCTGCTGGTTCTGAGTGACAGGAGACTTTATACAAAGACCAGGGCTCAGGGCAGCCCTGGACCGACAGCCAGCAATAGTCCTACAACCACACACAACCAAATTCTGCCAACACCCGAATGAGTAAGGAAACAGATTCTCCCCCAGAGAGGATCAGCCCTGCTGACACCTTGATTTTAGCTCAGCGAGACCCGTGTTGCACTTCTGACCTACAGAACTATAAGATAATAAATTTATATTGTTTTAAGCCACTAAGTTTGTGGTAATTTGTTATGACAACAATGGAAAACTAACACACATGAAAAATGGGAAATAATGGCAGGAGAGGGAGACTAATTTTTCATAAGAAACTTTGAAGAAATATTTAACTCAGATTATGTTCATGTATAACCTTAAAAAAAATTTTAAAAAATACAAAATCTATATAAGATATTAGGAGCTATGAAACCCACTACCATAACTCAAATTTTAAAAACTTAGGATGAGCTAAAAAAGAAATGACAAGAAGCATGAAGGGAAAGCTGAGATGACATTATTGGAAATAGTTATAAATGGGTAGAAGTCATACTTTATTGTAACTAAGATTTGTGTTTCAGTTTTGTTTAAATTGTGATAAATATTTATAAGGATTTATATAAGTTTTATAAATATGTATGTTTGTGTTTTGCTATTTTTAAATAAGCTTTGTGGGAAACCCTGTTTCCAGGGAATGACACTCAAAGAAGAACCTAGGAGAAGAGAAATAAGATCTTGAGTTTGGGCTTTACAAAGACAATCCTACTAAAATAAAAAAGACAAGAAACACTATAGCATGTACTGCTTTTTTTCTTTGATGCTCTATCCACTGCCTTGAAATGAACTATTTTTCTTTTCTAAAAGAAAAGGGAAAGTGAAGTAAGAGAGGGGGGAAAAACAAAGTCGGACAAGATGAAACCCTCACGATCTGGAGCTGGAGCATGAGGGATCGAGAGCCAGAAAAGTGGACAGAGGAGGGACAGTGGAGGCAGGGGTAGGTGTGTGGACTCCTTATGAAACAAGGTGAGTGTGTGACAGTTCTTTCATTCTTGGCACTGACCATGAGCTAAGCACTTTACTAGGCACTGAAGATGCAGAAAAAATAAACAGATGTCAAAACAAACATTAGAGAAAAGAGGAAGACAGAGAACATCTGAGAACAAACTTTCGGTGGTGCCATCCACAACCAGCCAAGCACAGCTAATTAATGACATCAGAAAGAACATTAGTATCTACCTTGGTTTGGTAACTGGGAAGAAAGAGGTCGTTAGGGACACTGAATCCTTCAGTCCAACTGTTCATCCAACTGTGTGCTCAGCAGGTGTATCTGAAGACTGACTGCATGGACAGATTACTCATTAGTGTCAGAAATTGGGAGGGGGAAGACAGAAAAGTCACGGCTAAAAACATTCCCTCTGGCTCTAAAGGAAGCTGAGAGTGAACGCAGGAGCTCAGAGAAGGCAGAGGCATTCTGCAAATCCCCGTCAGTTATGCCAAAACGGTGCCACGATACCAAGCCCACAGAGCCCTTCTGCCCCCACTCAAGGGTTTTAACATCTACAAAGCCGGTGACATCACCTGTGGAGTGGTCACCTACAAAAATGAGGGCACATGGCTTAGAGATCACACAGGCGACTCTGATGGAGCACACACGGCTTTGAAGCATTTGCTTTGCAATTTCAATCATACTCATGTTTTTTTAAGTTTTTCCCCCCTAATATTTCATGTAAAGGCAGATTAGTAGTGAAAGGCACATGTTTCTCTTGGTTCTTTTATGTTGTCTTGTAAATGTTGGGTCTTCAGAAGTTGTATTATTTTTGTCCCTACTCTGGAGGCCTGCTGTTTCCTTAATTGATGTGGTAGCATTTGACTGGCTTTATTCCCATCATCACATAATCATTATTTTCCATATCTCAGTTGTTGCTCCATTTCATTAACTTTTTTCAGAAAATTGCTCCCCATTTATCTATTTATAGGTTTTGAATGCATGTAGTCTTTGTCCAAAACCAGTATGATGTCCTTTATCTTCTTGCTTTTGATCTTTAATTTTTCTTTGTTCAGAATCAATCATTTTTCCCCTCGATACTTCCTTTGATATTCCCTTTTTCTACTGCTGCCACAGTAATTGGAATTTTCTTGAATTTGTACTTTTATTTAAAATCTTTTGCTCGTGGGTGGTCAGTCTGGGAGCTAGCTGTTCACAAATCCGAGGCTCCTAATCTAGTACGCCAGGCTCTCTTAGGCCCCTTCCTCCACCAAAATCAATCCCCTAAAAGCCTTCCTGAGTTTTTTCTTCTCTCCAAGTAGGTTTCATACCCTTTTGTTCAGTTTTTCTGCTTTTATTTGCCCATCATTCCTCTTTAACCATAGAATCACCAAAATTTATAATCCTGATCCTTTTGCTACATTTCAGTATTATTCATTTGAACTCATTTTTCACATTTTTTTTTTATTAACTCCCAGTACCATTATTTACCTATGGACCTAAATTCTTTAGGTTGTCTATTTCTGTAGTGTCAACTCGTATATAAAGATGACCTTTCATTAGCTCCGTGTCCTCGTTGGTTTAATGTAATCTTTGTTGTGTAGATCATTAAATCCGTTTTAGCTGATTGATTCTTTTGGCATCTTTTATCCTCAGACTTAAGCCAAGAGGAAACTGCGGTGGAATTCAGTTTACATCTGTGGAGTGAACGACTGAACGGGAGCTGCGTCTCGGCTCGGGGGAGCGTGGCGAGTATCTCGCCATCGCCTCCGAGCCACTCCCAGTGATGTACATTTAGATCCAGTCGAGCAAGGGAAGGCTGTGAATCTCCGGTTTCTCTGATTTCCAGATTTCACTAACTGTTTATGAAACCTTTTATCTAGTTAACTCAGCTGCTTGCTATTAAGATGTGTTATCTTCTTGGCTCAGAAATAAAAGTCCCAGGGTAAAGGAATAAAGAGGCCTGGTGTTCCCTGTTACTGAAGCCCTGCTTGACTGTCCCTGGCTTAAGCTTCCCGGGGCTAAATTATCTATAACAGATCTTGTTTTAACATTGCGAAATGTAAATTCTGAGGGATGAGGAGGAGGTGCTTGCCTGAGCTCAGGAAGGCTGTGAATCTGTGAAATGGTAAATGGAAGAACAAGTAAAGCGTTCTCTCATCCTCTACAGCTGAGGATAGTTTTCCCCGAGGGGCTAAAGGCTCCAGTATTCCTTATTAGCATTTATTGCACACTAGCTACATATAGGTCCCCTACTTAATTTGGAACCATGGATGCTGTTGGAGCTACACTGGCCAGTGGCCAGTAGTCCTTTCCTATTTAAAGCAATGAGAATTGAACAACACTCAATTCTTCCTGGTTCTGTGTTATCTGTGTTTTCCTAAACTTGGTTCTCGCTACCACATGTACCATAACAAGTGGCTTCCTTCAGTTTTCTGCAATTGATATTCCTGGTGTTTTTCCATTAGTTCATGGGATTTTTTCCAATGTTTACGGTGCTACACCAATCCTCTTAGATGATGTCATTGTCACTCCTCCAAATCCCTGTCAATTATGCCAAAACTACTCCATAATACTAAGCCCACAGTGCGCTAGTGCCTCTCATTCAATGGCACCACCTTGATGCCTTCTGTCTTTAGGGAGGGTGCAATAATGTCCCAGGCAAAGACATTAGCTCCCATTGCTCCCACAGTTATTGGTGTGTGCTGCTTCCAGAGGCACGGGCCACAACTGCCATGACAGGTTCTGGGCACCACTGCGCAAACTGGAGTGTGAGACTCTCAATGTGACCAAACCAGGTTCTGTCTTCTGGAACTCTCGCTGCATTCCAGCTTATTCCATATCCCACACGGAAGCAGGAAAGGGCCTCCACTCTCCCTGGAGTTATGCTTTGTTACACGAGAATCAGAACAGAGCTGCCTCACCACATAGTCTTGCAGAGATTTCAGCGGAATTAGTTTTCTTTTTTCATTATTTATTCCTTGTTTTTGTTGTAGTTTCTTCTTCCCAAAGAGTCCTGGGGTCAGGAGGTTACAGGAAAAGGTGGGGACCAAAGGCTGGATATGTCACCTACTTATAATTGCCCCTCCCCCTTGGGAACTCCTGGGTAATTTGCACAACTAGATCTTCTTTGGCCCTGCCTAATGTGCTTGCCTTTCTCACTTATGTGCATTTGAATCCTCGAGTGAACATGGCCTCCTGTTTTATTATATAGGATGAAAAGACATTAGCACTTCCAGTCTTTCCCATTTATTTCCTGTAATCCCTTTATTGTATACACAGCTCTGCAGGTTAGCAGGTACTTTGACACCAATCATTTCATTAGTTTTATTATATCTCTATGGGATACACATCACAGGTATCAATGTGTTTTAATCATGAAGCAACTAAGACCCATGAAGCTGCCCCTTGCCCAGAGCTGTATGATGTTTGAGTGGCACAATCTGAACTGAGCTCAGCTATGTGTTAGTTCTTAAGCCTTTACTTTATGACACTGATCCTCAAAACATCTCTGAGTTATAGCTAGCAGTGAAGTTTGGATAAGGATATTCTATGTTTAATTATAAGTATAATTTATTAAAGAGTTTGAAATATTTGCAAAATTTGGCAAATATAAAATTTATTTGTAAACTAAGTTGAAAATCTGGCAAGAGATTATTTTCCTAGAATTCACTAATAGCTAGTAAGCATGCTATGGTTTGAGCTAACATGGGAAAAAAATTGATTAATTTAAGTCCTGAACAGATTTTTATCCAGAGGAATAGTCCTGCTTGCAGGTATAAGAGAATTCAGTTCACCGAGCACAACTCTAGTCACCTCTTTGCCAGGCTCCGTGCTAAGGTGTGAGGAGGGATTACAAAGATGATTACAAAGTGGACCTTCATATCGAAAGGTTCACAGTCTGCTGGGAAAAATAAACCTCAGGCACAAATAACTACGAGATAGGTTGAATGTGATAAGAAACAGATAAAAAGCCATGCTAATCTAGGGGAGTAAGAAATGCCAGCAGTGTAAACCTCCTTTAAAATGTAAATAACTTTCCTTTGCTAAGGGATAGGAATGAGGACCGAATCCACTTTATAAATCAGATATACAGGAGGGGTCAAGTGGCTGCCAGGAACCCACCCAAGATGTGCCTGGGCAAGCCACCCAGGGTCTAGAGGAGCAGTCAGTCTTCCTTAATGTCACCACAGATAGAAGCTTGGTTCTCTCCCTCCGACATGAGTGTTTTGAAGGAATTGTATTGCATTGTTCTTAATCGGAGGCAGAATTTAGAATCTTTGGTATTGACTGCTGGAAATCAGGCCACTGGGCTGCGTGGGTGGCCTGACTCAGCCAGGTCCCTTCTGTCACAATTGATGTTTTCTCGTTTCATTAGGGGGTATTAGATTTCCACCGGGCAGACTCGTATTACACCAAGGTGCACACAACCCGCTAATGATGATTGCAAATAAGAAAGCCGTGTACATCCATACAAATGGAGATTATACCTTCATCCTTGGAATATAGTTGTGATTACATTAAAGACACATTACAAGTCTGTCTCCTCTCATTTCATTTATTGTGTGTGTGAGCCGTGTTGGATCCCTTTATCTCCTATTAAATTGCTAGCATTTCCTTTGGACTCAGATATGCCTTCTCTAATACAAAACAGCAGCACACCCAACAGTTCCAGTGAGGAAGTGAAAGGGAAAAACCACATCCAGTTAAGCAAGGTTGTATATGGTGTAATAAGCACAAACATGCCTTTCCCAATTCCAAAATGTGAATTATGGACATTATGCCTAGGATTTGCCTTCAATTTTCTTTTAAAAGGACCAAGCCTGGCTGGCTCCTATCTGCTGCATCTCATATTCACTCTCCTTTTTCTCTGAAGTGGCCAGGCACACCCTCACTTCCACTTCACATGCAGAGATGTGACAATGGTGACCACCAGCACTCAGGGCTTCGGGGCCTACATGGATGTGTGTCAAACAAAGGCTACAGGGACCACTCTCTTAAAATCATTTGACGTCCTTTTCTGGGAATCATAATCCATTACATTTTTTATCTACTTATTTTTAAATATTGAACATTGTGTATTTTCTTTTTTCTAAATATTATCCCACACTTTCCATATATGTCTATTGTTATAACTCCTGAGTAGAGAGAGCTCATCGTATTTCCCTTACTTTATAGGAGAGAAATAAAAGCCCACACATGTATTTAAAGGTGGAGGGAGGGGCAACGTCACACAGTTGCTTAGTGGCAGAACTAGAGTCCACCTGGCCTCCTGTGTAGTTCTGTCCTCTCTGCCCTGGTTCTTTAAGCATCAGAGACACTGACTTCATACCAGGCATTGTGCTGGGTAATAGAAGACCCAGGTGGGTGAGAGATCTCAGTGTGTATTTGGCTTTGCTATTCGTACGGCAGGAAAAACACTGGCCTGGAGATTGGGGAATCTGAGCTGTAGTCCAGGCTCTGCCTCTGACAACCATGATCACCTTGAGCAAGTACTTTAATATACCTGAGCAACAATAACCCAGCCTCTGCCCATCTCTGGGTAATCATGAGATTCAAAGGAGAAAACACACAGAATGGAGCTCGGAAAGTAGGAATCACTCTAAAAGTGAGTATCTGTGTATGCTATAGAGTATCCCTATAATCTGCAGTTACAGGGATATTTAGAGCTGCCAGGAATCCAAGCATGAGGCTGAACACAGAACATACAAGGCTTAGAAAGGACTCCACCAACACATACGGCTTGAAGCATGGATTCATTCATCACAAATGGTGGTTCCTGAAACCTTTGTGTGAGCTGATGCCTGTAATGAGTAGGGGGAGGAAATAATTCATCATGCAAATACAGACAGGCATTAACGGAAAACGTCCTGTGCAAATTGGCTCCTACTGTCCGCAGGGCTCTAGATGTCTCAGATTCAGGCCAGGAAATTTGTTCTCTGTCATATATCCCTGACAATGTGCTTTCTCCCCAAGGCCACATTCTGTCACCTTTGCCAGGAACGACCCTTCTCTGCCCCCTTCTGCCCTCCCCAACCCTCCTGCCTGGGGCGTTCGCAAGGACTCAGATCATCCTTAAGGTTTATGTGTCAATCCATTTTGAGAAGAGGATGTTCGTGGGGGTTGGCAAACGCCAAATTGCCAGGCACTATCCTATTTTCCTGCATGATTGTAGTCATTCTTATAAAATAAATATCTTCTCCATGGTCTAAATTAAATTCTGAATTTCAAAGTGCTTTATTTTTTCACAGTCAGTTTGCCAAGCCATAGATATATCGTCATTTCTATTTTCTGCCCAACCATAACCTGCTTTGCTTAGCTCTACCGCACACTCAGCAGTACCGAGCAGACTAGTTTCTAGTCTGCCAACCTCACTGGATCCCAAACTCATGAGCACCAGACTGAGGGTCACTGTAGTTTCCTTTCTGCCTGCCTGCGAGAGACCCACCAGCAGCCCCAGGGAATGAAAAAATACATGCAATTAAATTTGACTCCTCTGCCTGTCTTTTAAGACCATCATAAATTGTCATTGGTTAGTTACTAAGAAATAGGATCTAAAATATTTAAAGTAATTGATTTTTTTTCCTGTGTAAACAACTTTCGAGATAAGCTAAGGGTTACCATATTATCCTTACATTTCCCTTCATATACACTGGGGAGAGAAGGGAGGGATGTTTGGGAAGATGCAGTTATAATCTTTCCCAGCCGAAATGCTTAATTACACTCAGGTCTTGAATCCCTAACTTAGCATATTTGGCCCATTCACTGCTCAATAAATATTAATTGGTGGAGATGGGTTATAATTTAGCATGTGGATAATATATAATTTACCTGTAGCCTATAATTATCTTAAATGTTCGAATAAAGAAATTGATTGGAGTGAAAAGAAAATAACTTATTTAGCTTTAAAAATGTTGTTATGATCTAATTCTTCATAAAGTCACCCACCTTCAGACGGCGTTTCATTTAGATTGGCAAAGCACCATATGCCATCTCCCAACTCCGGGAAGACAAGATTGCAGTTGGTACTGAGCTCAGATTTATGCATGCTGCAATGTTCTCTCATGTATTAGAAATATTTTGTGGTATCTCCCCAGCTCAAAATGGCTGCTTTCCAAGAAAAAACTGTCTCCTCCATACACAGAAACAAGCCCCTAAAAGCCCACATTTGTGGTTTTTCTTTGTTTGCTTATTTATTCGTTTTTTGACCTTACCTAACTAAAAACGATTGGACCAAGAGTACATTATTTTTTCATTATCTTTTTAAAAATGTTTATTATTACTATTTACCAATGGGGAGATGCAGTTAATCTACACCAGGAGCCATTAGAAGCAAGGGGAAGGAACAGAATTAGTCAGCTCTTAGAGGTACACTCCTGACTTAAACCAAACCCATCTGATTCCCCCTCCTAGGAGTATGGAATTAGGATTCAGATTTAGCCAGTACATTTTCTGTGCATGGCTGGAATGCACAGGATATACCTTGGGAAGTTGTTGAGCATCCATCTTTTTCTCAACGCATATCTAGAGAAACAGAAGAAGCTATTCTCAGAGAGAGGAAGAATGAAGAAGAGAAAATGAACAGAGAGACAGAGACAAAGGAGAGAAAAAGATTCCCTAAGACATGGTGTCTATTCCTTCCTTCCATGCCCTTGAGAAGCTCGGCTGCTCTATGTCCTATGAGGTACACCAGCATCCACTTCCTTTCTACCCACCTGTTTTTCTTAAATCCAGTTTTACATAGTTTCTGTTTCTTGCAATCAAAAGAATCTCCTCCGTCACTCTTGAGAACCCTTAGCTCATTCAGATAAAGGCTACTAAATTCCTCTGCCCAGACCATATTTTCCCTAAGGAGACTCTGCAGTCTTTGCCCATTGCCTGCCCTCTAAACCCCATTTTTCATAGAACAAGCATCGATCTTTATGTCTAACACTGGCAGCGCCCCTGCTGGTGAAGATAAGAACAAAACATGGTCTTCATTCTCAGAGAGCCAAACGCTGCTCCAGCCAAGTAAGAGAGCAGGGTCAACTGAGTGACAGCTGCCTCAGGACTCATAGATCCAGATTTGCTGCTGGGAGGAGAGTTAAATAGTACAGTCAAGGGGGAAAGAGACTGTTTCCCCTTGAGCTCACTCACTTGCAAACATACACCTGCTGAGACTTCTGTGTACACGTGAGCACACGTACACACACAGGTGCACAACAGAAAGGAAAGAGAAGCTCAGGGGCCAGCCCAGTGCTCTCTCTGTGACATCCTTATTCTCCACATCCCTGGAGTCTTTCACACGCCTCAGGAAACATTCAACCCAACCAGCCCTCCCAGGGAGCTTGTAATCAGAATCGCCTTTCAGATCTATCTTTCAGGGCTCCTTGCTTTGCAGTTCTATTATTGTTTCATGAAACTTTAAAACTTTCCACCCTTCCTTCATTGTAGTCAACTTTAAATAAATTCAGAGTGTCACTTGTTAAAATAAATGACATTTAAACAACCTCAGCATGGTAACTCATTCCTCATTATCATAGAGAGCTTTTCTGAAAGGTCTATAGTACATTATCTCTACGAAATGGATTTTACCTTCAATATTAACCTCATTGCTCAGAGAGGACAGGTGCTAAGCACTCTGGTGAGAGGTGGCATAGAAATGCATAGGTAGATTGATAGAACCGAGCAAGTGATGATGAACTAAAACAAAAGCAGGGAAAAGGTTTAGGTTAAATATTAGGTAGCAAATCTGAGCTGCAAGAGAGCTGTAATGATAGAGCAAGCTGCCATGGGAGACTGAAGAACATTTCTATTATTTTACTACTCAAAGCTCACTGTGCCTGTGCCTCTGGCAAAAGAAAAGCCACCAGCAGGGTGGGGCTGATAACCCCAGTGCACCTCACCCAAGCCGGAGGCTCCTGTTAGCCCAACACCTTCATTTTAGAATTTGAGAAACTGAGGCCCAAAACCGAACTTGCCTGACTTCCGGTCACACAGGGAGTAAGTAACATCCCTCTGGCTAGAGCTGAGGGCACTACACACAGTGCCTGGAGTCTGCCCTGGGAACCACAGAGGCCTCGTGGTTCTTTTGCTCATTCTCTCTGCCTCTCCAGCCATTTCTTTCTTTTCTTCCTCCTTTGGAGTGTGGACCCAACTGAACCAACTACCTGTGCACTTGACTGCCAAGGTGTTTTCTCTGCCTGCATATTCCCAGAATCATATGCATCCAGTACAAAAGAAGTTTTCTTCCTAATAACCCAGGGAACTAAGAGGCCCTCTGTTCTGTAGAGGGTTGCAATACCGGGGCTCAGGATGAGGTCACTACATTAGTGCATCCACATCTCGCAGAGGCCCGGGAATGCTGGGGATCATCTCAGTGCCAAACCACAAACTCTCTGGCATCCACATGCCAACCCATAGGACCTTCATGAGGAGTAGTGTCTCCTACACACTGGGCAGGTGTGTGAGCTTGGTGATGCTTCTAGATAAGCCTTCCTAGCACCTGTGTCATGTGCCCAACCCTGAGCAAGAGCTGGTTAAGGCAGGAGACTAAAAGTAAACTTAGCCTTTGATTTATTCCCAGACTTGGAGTAGATGGGGGAGGAGGCAAGTATTACATGCATGAGGCAAAGCAAGAACACATGACAGTGCTCATGGGCTATTTAATCTGCAGCAAAAATGAAATAAAGGAGTCAGTGTGGGCTTGGGACAGAAGGCAGTAGGAAAGAGCGTTGGATATGAATAGGTATTACTTTTATAACATGAAAAACAAGCTTATATTTTTAAAAGGAAGTGAGAACATAGGAATGAGAGTCCAGGGATGAGAACGATGACCTTGGCTCATGATCTCCCGAGTGGCCTTGTTGTTGCTCTCCGTCCCTGGACTCCCTGTCAGCACAGCGGTGCTATCTGTACTCCCTCCGAGCAGTGGGTGGGACCCTCTGCAGCCCCTCTCTTGCTGTGTCACGTCAGACAACAAGTGAGTTCCCTGAACGTGGCCATCTGCTGCCTCAAAACTTCCCTGGGGCCACGGTGACTTCTGTGTCCTACAAATTTTCTCTCAGATTAAAAACAGTTTTATAAGGTCCAAAAAACAGTCCGAAAGTTTATCTTTGGAACTCATACCAGTAAGTGTTTAAAATAACTATTTACTGGCAATAATGAAAATATTTGAGGTGCTCTTACAAAGTTCTACTTGTGAAATATCAATAAAATAATTGCCTAATTCCAAACTGTGTACTGTTCTAATTAATTCTGCATGAGACATTTTTCCAGCTTCAAAGATTGCTTTACTTGTATTGCATAACAAAATAATGGTATAATTAGGAATAAATTTGTCACTTTTATAAGTAATTCTTTTTTATTATGTGTTTGGAAGCAAAGCACAAACATGATTAAAGCCCCCTTTAAAAGGTTTTATTAATTATTATGATTATTATGGATAATAAGCGTCCACGAGCTGCAGAATGCACCCCAGGCAAGATGCACAAAGCCACAAAGCACGGCAGGAACGGGGATGGATCCCAGACTCAGGTTTCTTTATCCTCTGCAGTGCAAGTCTCACTGCTTGTCTTGTCTGTTGTGTAAGGTAGGGGAGTTGAGGGGGGAGTGTCTCATGTTTCCTCTCCTTCTGTCTTGGCTCCAGCGCCCTCCCAGTGGGGCAATCAAATAAGCAGGACCCTTTGTCTTCAGCATCCTCCTTCCCTACTCGCTTCCCCACAGTCATCCCCATCCTTGTCAAAGTCTAACCGGTCCTCAAAGGTTACCTCTGAAAATCCGTGGCCAAGAGGCTTCACTGGCCACCACCCTGGGCTGGGCCCCTCCTGTGTTATCACTGCCCTCTTCACGGGACAAAGAGCTCCTTGAGCAAGGACCATGTCTTGTTTTGGCTTTTGTTTCTCTTCCATCCCCAGCACAGAGCAAGTGGTAGGAGGTATTCAAGGACATTTGTGGAATAGATGGGTCAATGGATGCAACACACATGCCCATCTCCCCACTGATGTGCAGGGCCCAAGACCAGTGGATGGGACCCCACCAGGAGCCTCATGTCCAGCCAGCTGTCCTGACAAGGAACTGGAGTAGCTGTTGCTTAGAAGTCTATCCCTCCATAATGTCTGGACTACCCTGTTGGAGAATCCACACTTAAAGCTAAAATACACCTCACCAGAATGCTCTCCTTAACGACTTAATGCAATACCATCAATTCACAGATCACCATAGCTACAAAGTTCCTCAGAGGCCACTTTCTTCAAGACTCTAATTTTGCATATGAAAAAAGCCAAGACTCAGCAGATGAGAATGGAGCCCACTCAATGTCACACTGAGATGGGTCATCTGGGACCCAGGGTTGCTGACTTCTAGACAGGAGCTCTTATTGTGAATTACCAGATCATTCCCTTCTTCTGAACAACAAAGAGACCACTGTCCCCTTCTCCCCGGATGAGGGAAGAGTGAGGAGGCCCCGCTCTGGAGGGGGATCAGCCCCATGGCAGGACTTCCTCTGCTGCATCTTCGTTTTGGGGGGCTGTCCCCTGTGTTCACAAGCATTGCATGGACTTTCCCGGGGCCATAAGACTGTCAGGGCCATCAGTTCCCTTCCTGTCCTGAGGACTTTTCTTCTGCCTCCGTCCTTTTCCTCTCAAGCCCACTGCCCTCATGCTTACTCCAGCCCTCAGCTAAAAGACAGTGGTATCTGCTGGTGATGACTGATGTCATCCTACTCATGATGTCATCCCGCTCATGATGTCATTCCACTCATGATGCCATCCAACGCATGATAAGCCCCACAGAAACCACATAAAAATGACCATAAAACAGAGTCCATATATCTTATTTTAGGTCCACAGCCAGCTTTTCAGACAGTTCAGTCTCCTGCCTGACTTCCTTTAATCTGGCCCTCATTCCTGCAAGTGCCTAAGTACACAGTTGGAATATAGGGCAGCCCGGAAAAAAAGCTTGAGCCAGGTGGTGTGAAGAGAGACTCACCTCTTCTGGTTAAAAAGCAATGCAAAATTAGAAAGTTTGTTTTTTCCCACAAGTCTGAGAACCACACCTCGTGGTGGGGTGGCCGTTCTGGCTGCCAGTCTGTGAGTCACTCTCACATGGCAACTTCGAAAGTGCCGGCTGCAGGAGGAGCAGCCAGCAGAGGATGGTCCTCTGTATCCTTCCTAGTCCCTCAAGTCATCTTCAGGAGTCCCATGGAAGGCAGCCATGAGTAGTAGCAAGAAATAAGTCTGTTGTCTTTTAATCAGTTCTTTGTGAGTTTCTTTAAGTTTTCTCAAGTTCCTTTCTTTAAGGATTTCTACAAATGTCTCACCCATAGGACCCATCATAGTCTCAAAGAAAGACAAGAGGTGATTTTCTCCGGGTGACACCAGGCCTGGGTGAGTGATAGGGTTCTAGGCATGGCTGACGTGGCCTGTTACATACCACGAACTCCCTGGGCCAGGGGGACAGTCCCCGTATGAGGAAAAACAGAAGGGAACCGTCAGGTGGGGCAGGCCGGCCATTGCCCCAGATGTGAGACAGAAGGGAGCACAGGAAACCCTGGCTCTGAGTGGACATCTCAGAGGGGAGGATTTTCGGAACACTCACTTAAGTGTCATCCCCAGGAGGAAGGAGAACACAGCAGGAGCAGCTGAGAAGGAAAAACCTAAGGTTTGGCCTCCACTGAAATCGTGGACTGCCTGCCATATTTCCCATTTGTAATGTCTTTTCTCTCCCACCCTCAGGGCTTCCACATGCACATGGTTATGTTCCGAGCATGTCTGGCCAGAGGCACCCTCAGTGTCTCCCCAGCCCAGTGATGTGGGAAAGGGACGAGGACGGCAGGTTCTGCCAGGGAATTGGAGCAGCTATGCCTGGGACTCCCCCTGCCTGGAGCGGGCAGTAGCTAGTCCAGCTCCTTGTCCAGACAGCTGGCTGGTCTACAGAGGGGGCCAGAGCCTGGAAATGCTCTGAGAACATTTGTAGGGACTTGGCGGCTATCTTCTTTTAGGAGATGAGGGGGGACAACTTTCCCTAATAGAACTTACAGTTTCATTCTTTCTCTGCCCTTCCCCAATCCAAAAGATTGTATATCACTAAAAAGAACATCACAAATTTTTCATTTCAGATATAAGCTCTGCATTTCTGATTGCTTTGGAGGAATGCCCAGAAAGGTGGGAGGGCTGGGAGTCTTTATCTTCTAGGAATACAACTCTGTAATCTCCAATTTCCAAACACGAGTCAAGTCCCACCACCCTGTGCACCTTGCCTGATTTCTCTAGAATGTCCTGATCACCCCCTCTAAACCCCTGTAATACTTACTACATGAATCTATTTAGTAATTCATTGTGTGCTATATTTATTCTCATTAGGGCCATATCTACACTGAATCCCTCAAGAAGGCAAGGCTTGTACTTTTCTTATGTCTGTCACAGTGCTAAGGTGCTGAGAACCATCTATGCATCCATCATTCATTTATTCCTTAACCATTTATGGAGCACCCACTCTGTGCTAGGACTTATTCTAGGCATTAGACTTACAGAGATGAATGAAATGAGGTCGCTGACTTTGAGAGCTCTCAGCCCTGGGAGAGAATCAGCCACGTGGGTGTGGCACGATCATGCAGTGCAGTGAATGTGCCTCAAAAGTGCAGGCACAGTGAGCTCTCTGAGAGCTCCGCGGAGAGAAGGACAGACTCTGAGGGGATGGCAGCAGGATTGTGTGCCAAAGCTGCTCAATAAATATTTGTTGATTAATTAGGAGAGGAGTACACTTCTTTAGGGATTACAGGGACAAAATGTCCTCATTAGCTGATGATGAGAGAAACGTTTTCCTTATAGTCGGGAAGCTCATGGGAGTTGGCAAGTGATAATCTGTGTATTAATGATAACAAAAGGAAGAAACGCTGGCAGAAGCACAAGGCTCATGGGCGTCTGGAGCATGAGATAAGCCCATTACATTTCTGGGCCTGTAGTGCCCAGTCCTGCCCATGGGATGGTCCCCTGCTTGTCTCCCTCCCCAGCCCAGGGAGATGCTTTTGCCTAGAGAGAGCCACATGCCAATACTCCAGCTGCAGGAACCCCCGTGGGCTCAGACCATCAGCTGCCAGTCCAACAGATGTGTGGGTCTCTCTTCAAGACCCTTGCCTGGCCAGGGCTGGGAGCCTCTGTGTGCCCTGGGCTTTGCCTGTGCAGTTTATTTATTCTGCAACATATGCTGGCTCAGCAAATTAAGGCAGCTCCAATTTTCCATGTTCATTTTAGTCCTCCCTTAACTCTCGTAAGTTGCATTTTGCAGCGGTCTTGCCTTTACAATTTATAAGGGAAGCAGCTGTGGTTTTTCATCTTTTGAACTCTTGAGCCATATGGCTTAACACTGACCACCAGTTACCCTCTCCCCTGGACCCGGTGACCAGCAACATGGTGATTAGTAACAAGCACCTTCTGCAAGGCTGGTGATGTATGTATTCTCACAGCCCACTTCTCACCATCAGGGTGCTTGTATGTTCTCAATCTGCCAATAAATCAATGTCTAGATGTAAGAAAACACTGACTAGGAAGCAAGTGAAACTGCTTTGCTTAGATCTACTCACATATATAATATGAGGAGTACTTAGGTCCTCTTCCGGAAGACATTCTATCACTTATGATGAGCTTTTGTACTCGGTCAACTTCACAATTTTTATGACCACCACTCTTTTTTTCTGTGTTACAGTAACTTAGGCTTTGCCACTGTCCATATTAAACAGCAAAAGACAGAAGTAGGTCTTGTCAAGCAATCAATCAGAAGAAAGGACTTGTATTTCTAATTCTATTTATGCCAAACAACAGCAATGTTAAAGGAAAACTTTACATCAAAACTTACTAAAGCAATTAAATTCTAAGATGATCAATGGTCTATCTCTGGCAATAGTAAGAAATTTTAAAATTCAATTTTTAAAGCTAAAAATGAAGTTATCTAGTGTCAACCATCCTCCAATCTTTGGGAGTTCAAATTTCAAGAACAACATATCCGGCACTTCAAAGTTTGTACTTGGTTTGAACACTGGAACTCTTTATAGTACTTCATTGTAATATTTTGTCACTCTGAAGTTTGCCATCTGGAAATCTAAGTAACTCATGAAAATGTGTCTCTTAGAGTTTCAGCTCTTGTCTCAAGAATCCCATCTGGGTTGGAAATCTAAAGGGAGAGAAATTAATTTAAAGAACTTGGAATATAAGAAAATGACAAGGCTACAGCAAAGCACAGACCAAGCTACAGAACTTTATTTCACCTGTAGTCTTTGCTGGGTTTGACGTTTGCTGTTGAATAAAAATTTTGGTCACTGGCTAAGACAGTGAGCTTAAGAAGAAAGCCAAGTGCAGACTGGAGTGTTGGAGACATTGGGAAAACAGTCTGCTGAAAGGGAGAAATAAAAACATGAATTAAGAGCAAGAGAGCAATTCACAAAGTATGATCTCAGCTCCATAAAATGAAGCTGGTTTGCCTCTCTGTTTTGTGCCTGGCCTTCTAGTTGTGGTCCAGACTAATGGGCATCCTGAGAGCTGGTAGCTGGTGCTGCTGCCAAGGAGCTTGGAGACTCTGTCACATTTCACCAGAGTGATGGAGCTGACCCTGGCACTTGGCTGGGGAAGGCAGGCAGGACACCCTCCAAAAGCTTCTGGGTGAGAAGGACAATTGCTGAAGAGTTGGATATGAAGAGGAGGGATGACGGGATTTGTGTTTAGAAAGTGATTAAGATTTTAGAATTTTGCTCCACTCTGTCTTTGACAAAAAGCATTTTAGGAGGCTTGTATTCACCTGTGTGCAATTGTGGACCTGGACGTTGGAAGAAAATGCCAGAATCTTGGTTTCAAATGGCCTCAGTAAAGGCGGATCAGTTAGAACAATTGCAGGAGGTTTATATTCAACCTCTTGCAACACTGCCTAAATCCAGTGCTGTTGGAATGTGGTTTTTTTTTTTTTTTTTTTTTTTTTACCCCACACTCTACTCCACACATGATTGCCTCTGAACTTAGGTGAGTTCTGCATAGTCTGAATGGAGCAGAGGAGATCACAAGATCCAGGGATGCAGTCAAAGCTGGGATGTCCTGAAACCAGCACAACTCCACTGCAGACAGGCTTGGCCCCAACATAGGGTCGTATAGATGGGACAGTCTTGCTGCTATTTGCCTACAATGAATTCTGGGAGCAAAAATTAAGCTTGGGATTTTTCTTTTTTCATTTGAAAGTTTTTAAATATGTAACCAGTTCTACCTTGCCTCTGTTAGGCCAAAGCACATAACTTCACATCAGGTAACTGCCCACCTGTCTGTCAATAGACTACAGGCAACCAGGCTCAGAAATGCTACAGCTAAGAGCCCAGATCAGAGATTTTGGACAGTAGTCATCCAGGTGTCTAGACACACCTGTTTCCCCTGATAATTATCACTTCTATAGCGCAGTGGTTCTCAACTGTGGTGACTGCTCTCCATCCAAGGGATATTTGACAATGTTTGGAGTTATTTTGATTGTCACTGTTGCGAAGTTGCTACTGCTATCCAGTAGGCGAGACCAGGCATGCTGTTAAACATCCTACAGTGCACAAAACACCCTCCACTACCAAGAATTATCCAGCCCAAACTGTTGATAGTGTCAAAGTTGAGAAACCCTGACCTAGCATCATGAGAATATTGTAGAACTGAGATTTTCAAGATATAGCTGGGAAGCATAACACAATACTTAGCATGACCTATCTAACATGGCAGGTTTTTATCCTTTTTCCAGTCCTCTCCCTCACTGACACATCACCCTTAGGACAAAGGTCCCCATTTCATCCTGTAATATGTACTTGCACTACACATGTATTCTAGGTATGCTCAACTTCCCATAATATTGTTAATGGGGCAGGAGGGCCAGTTGCATAGGAGAGTAAAGATCAGGACTTGCCTTTAAAGTATTACAGTTACTAATTTGAACTTAGCACATAATTCAGCACTGGGCTTCCTCTCTGAAGCCTTCAGATAATTTATGGACGGGTTCTAGAGATGATACCCTCTCTGGCCTCTTGATCAGTGCAGATGTCTTATCTTTAGCATTAGGTATGCTTCACTCATGAAGTACTTTCTCTTGACTTGGCACAAAGCATTAGTCCTTTATGTTCTAAGCAGTTTCATGTCCACAGCCCACCTTTGCGACTTGTTTCACACCCCACCTCTGCAAGGAAGCCTTTCTAACTGTTCAGTTTGCATTCCTCTCCTTTTTCTGAGCACCATCCTCCCCACACTCCCACCTTGCGTTAGCTGGTTTTTGACTATCTAAATTTTATCTCAGCCATGAATGGTCATTAAGAACACTGGGTATATAAAAAGAAAAGTAAGACATCGCCTTGTGTTGTTGTTATTATTATCATTACTAATAGCTTTGGAGCTTACTATGGGCCCAGAACTGTGCTAAGCATTTTATATGTACCCTCTCAATTTTGCAAGGAACATATTATTCTTCTCATTTTATAGATGAGTAAATTGGGGTCAAGAGAATTTAAATAAGACGTTCAATATCACCAGCTTTTAAATTTCAGACCTTCCATTCAAACTTAGATCTGTATGAATCCAATAACCCACGATCCTAACTGGTCCACTTCACAGCCTCCCTCAAGGTGTTCCCAGTCTAATAGAGAGACACGTGTGTTCATTTAGGGGAACGAAATCTCCGGGAGCCAAGTCAGGCTAATGAGCTTTTTGGTGACTCAGCACTGGCAGGCTCCAGGCGTACATCCCACTTATAACTTTTAATGCACCTTCTCCAAAACCAGCCTTGAGGACCCTATGAACACGTGGCTCGGCACTGCACGGTCTTATGAATAGTAATGAAATCCAATCAGGAGCAGAGGCCTTGGATTTTAATTGAGCTATCCTTTAAAGGACTGCTTTTCTCATCTCAGTGTCAAGGTCATGTTCTCCTAGCTAAGGCAGTTTTTTATGTGTGTAGCTGAGATAATAGGCACTGGAGACACATTGAGGACAAGTGGCATACGGCATGAAAGAAAGGAGGAAATATACGAAAAGCAATCATTGAAGTATACACTGTAGACCTTCCCATTGATAATTGGTTTAAATTATTAAAGCACATAAGAGGTTATTAACTAGAGAGAGTATAAATTACTTTTTTTTTTTTTGCTGAGCATGACTTTTCAAAGTCTCCCAAACTTCCACATAAAAAAAAGGTTTAAATTTAGAGTCATTAGAAAAAAAAAAAAATCTTTTAAAAATTATCTCCAGAGTAGATGGATGAGGATAGAGCAGATGCTTCATGAATTTGAGATCATGTTACCTGCCATGAGAGTGTAAAATGTGAAATGGTGTTTAAATAATGCCAATAGCGCACAGTGGGTAGGTGGTATTGCCCAAATCCGAAGAGTCAGGGTTGCAGGGCGCTGGGGGAGAAAGCGTCCCTAAAGGATTAGCACAGGCAGCTGAGAACAGACACACAGAACTTCTAGAAAACTCTGTGATGAAGAGCTCTGGGAGCACAGCTGCATCAGGATGGAAGGACACATGAAGACAACACCACCGGGAAGACCTGATCCCATCACCTCCACCTGGGTGCGGGAGCAGCAATCCCAGGAGATTTTAGGAAGCGGCCAGGCCAGAGGAAAATGAGCGACATACATCTTTCTTCTCCTGCTCAAGATACTGATTTCTCTACCTGTTCTCCAGGCCCTCCTGACTTTCCTGCAAATAGGGCTGAGGAGTCTGTTCTTACCTGCCGCTGCTCCAATCGTCTGGGGCTCTGAATTAGCATTTTTAGGATGTGCTGTTCTGGCAAGAGACCCTATATCTAGTAAGGCCAATTATCTCCTTAGATTCCTAGTTCTATCTTTATTCATTAACTCCCATTTCCTCTCTCAGAAATGAGCTCATTTGGGCTGCTTGCCTTTTCTTTGAATGACATTTCCTCCTTGTGGCCTAAATCCAGGATCTTTTTGCTCAGCCTCCCTCTAGGCCTCTCCCTTTGCCCTGTGGTTTCCTCACCTCCTTCTATTCCTATTTATTGATGCTCCCACTGAAAGAATGAAAATGACGAGCAAAACCGCTTTCCCCTGCCCAGCCTAGGCCAAGTTCCGCTTTTGTCTGGGCTGTCGGGAGGACAGAAATGCCACAACGTCAGAGCCGTCCTTTTAAAGGTGCTCGTGTCATGTCATTATTTGAGGTCAGAGGCTCAGAAACAATGAGCCTCACACAGACTCTGCACACATGTTGTAGTGGGTACCTCTCTCAACCTTCCTCAGAACTTTTCTTTTTGTAATTGTCCCTCCCCCAAGTCCAGCCATGTTCTCATATGATGCCAACACCCTCGTTCAGAATCTGACTCAAGATAATAACACCACTCAGAATTGTTTTTTTTCCCAGATTCAGAATTCTTTTCAAACTGGAAATTGAAAAGTCTTTTCTCGTCCAGAATCAGAATCCACCCCCATGGAGGAAGCCAAACTGCAGAAAGAAATAATGACACTGGGCAGCCAGATAGAAGGGACAGTTAGAGATTCAAAGAGCAAGACCGCTAATGGAGTTTGAAACCTGGGTTCCAATTACTCTCCTGGCCTTCCTATAATTGGAATATTAGCCTCTCCTTTGATTATGTGACCTGACTAGATGTCCTTCCAATAAATCCACTTCTTATCCAACCTCTATTTAGTTCACTTGCTGTTGCTTGTATCCAAAGGACTACTGAATAACCAGAAATATATTCTTGAATAATGTACACCAATATATTAACTCCGCATTAACTCAGCTCCCTTCCCTAATTACATTTCCGAATTTTTTTCTTTGACTCACCTGTGTTTACCACTACTTTATAATGAACCTGAACTATTTAAGTAGTTTTATAAAAACTTACTCCTCTTTGTCATGATGATTTGTCTACCTGTCTGATTAAAATGGAAACACTTATTGAAAGAATAACAAATGCAATTGTGGAGAAATTCAGTACGTATGAGGCATCCAATACAACTGGGTTAGGATCACATGTTTGTCAGTGAACACTTATTGAATGCCCAGAACTACCTGGTGCTCCTGGCACAAGAGTGAGCAAGTCTGGACGCCGTGTGTATAGAGCTCAGGAGCTGGTGGAGGATGTAGCTATGTCAATAATTACCCAAATAAATGTGAAGTTGCAAGTATGAAAGTGCTCTAAAGAGAAGAAATTGGGAAATAAAGAGATATGAAGAGTTAGAAAAGTCAGGGATAGTTCCTGGAGAAAAATGACAGTTTGGTTGAGATCTGGAGCTAAGCAGGAATTAATTGAGGAAGAGCGAGGGGTAAAGAACATTCCAGGGAGTGGAGGCTGCACATCAAAGCCTCCATATCAGGAGGGAACATAGCGCATCTGGGACACTGAAAGAAAGCCTGTGTCACTGAAGTGGAAACAGCCAGAGTACAGAGGCAACGGGAGAAGCAGGTGACGACCGGACCATGAGACACCTTATGAGACGAGATGAGGAGCTCTGTTTTCTTTCTTAGGCCATGGAAGGACTGCTGGCAGACATGTGTGTGCCTGTTCTGGATGTGAGTGGTGGAGTATGGTCAGATTTGCACTTTTTAGACATCGCTCTGTCACAGTGTGGAGAACAGATTTGAGAAGATCCAGAGAGGATGCAGGTAAGTTAGTGAGAAAAGTCTTTGATATGAGCCATGTGAGAGATGATAGCAGCCTATCCTAGGGTGGAGGTGATAAAGATAGTGAACAGAGATATTTAGGTACATAAATGAGCTCTGTTTTCATAAAATTCCTTTGTCACAGGGAGGGGAATTTGAATATATAAAAATGTGACATGACAAATACAATTGAGCTGACATTTGTTGAGCCTCATTTCTATCAGAAGTAATCAGAGAAAGTTGGAAAGGAAGGGAAGGACCCAAGCTATGTATCAATGAATGGGTTAGGTTCTACAAAAAGGGAGGGAGTTTGTGTGAGATTTAGCAGGAAACAGGAGGCACCCACAAATTGGGTAATTTGAATACAGTTCAATAAAAGAGACTATTTATAAAGGTATGAGCAACGTGTATAGAAATCCCAAGGAATGGTGAAGTACCACAGGTCAAGTGGTCATGTTCAAAACTGCCCTTAGGCTAGAAGGATTCAGGGGACCCTGGAACCCAGAGCAAGGGTGCTATGTAGGGAAATGCCCTGATGAGAGCTGAGGCTTTACCACCAAAGGTGAAGCAAAATTATGATGGGCACGTAGGGAGGGGAGGAGACCAGGGAGTGCATACTTTGCCCTCACTCTCCTTCCTCCCACGGGTTCCTAGATTCATGCTCCTGCTCGTGGCTCAGCTACACCCCAGCCAGGAGGAAGGAGAGCTCCTTGATAAAGTGTATGCATATCAGTCTTTCCAGGGCACAAAGCAAGATAAACAAGAATGCAGAGTGTATGTACAGGAGAAACAAAACTAGTTCTGTAAAACAAATCCATTTACTAAACATGCACCATCTCCAAGCAATGGCACCAAGAATCCTAGTGGACACTGAAGGAACTGCAAGCCTATAGTGCAACTGTAGGAGCTTAGAGTCAAATGACAGAAAGACTATGTGGGCATTGAAAACATGAAATGAAAATACAAGTTATAAATCGTAGGACAAGAGAGTAACATGGGGTGTTACTCGGCAGTGTGTTAGCAATTACCAGGGACATACACAGTTAAAATGCACTGCTGTTCTTCAGAGGTGAGGGACTCCATGGTCTAGAATGACCATAAAAGACTTCTTAAAAGCAAGAGCATGATTGGAGCCTTGTAGGGTAAAGAGATATTGATATTTAGCGAGCAGAGGGACAGGTATAGCATTGTAGGCTAGGAAATGGGTGACTGCAAAATGGCAGAACGGAGAAAAACAAGTTTTGTTTGAGAAATTTGACTTTTTGGATATTACAAAGACTGTGTAAGCAAGCAGAGATCAATTGTGCTGGAAATGTTATTTTATTCATTGATTTGTTTTTCCAGTTGAGCATCTGGTGTGTGTTAGGCACTGCTTGTGGCGTTCACTGTACAGACAGCTGTGAACATGATGGATAAGGACCCTGTAATCATGGAGATTACATACTAGTGAGGCAGGCAGAATGTAAGTAAATATACACATTAGGTGAGCACCAGAAGCTTCAGGTCTTATGGAGAGAGTTAATGTTGGAGGATGTAGAAATCACTGAATGGTAACTATATGGGATGTTCAAAGAAGATCCCAGGGAGGAGTCGCTAAGCTCAGATGAGACCTAAATAGCAAGAAAGATTCTTTTTCTACATTATGATCAAGTGAAAAGTACTTAAGACAGAGAAATGGGATCCAAGACCTAAAACAGGCTCCTTACACGCCAAGTTCATGGCACAGATTTCTAACATCACATCTGGAATAATTTCCAACACTTATTTCCCCTTATTGATTCAAGCTGCTTGAGGAATAAGACCCTATTTTGTTCTTGTTCCAAGTCCCAGGTGCCAGCCTAATTTCAGGCACACAGTAAGCCTTAATAAATATTTGACAAATATGTGTTGAATGAGACTAAAAAGTTTTCATTTAACTTTATTTGAGCATTTAATTTAATCATAGACAGCATTGAGGAAATAGACATCACTAGCAAAAATAGACAACTTCAATTACAGCATTTTTTTTTCCTTGCTTTAAATTTGACTTAGATTGACAGAGAATAAGGTTAGGGCCAGATGGATGTGGGAGTTGGGGAAGAGATAGCTTCCTCCATAAGTCACCAATGAAAGAGAGTGACTGCACTCTTACATATAATCAAGTTTATTTTAATTCTTGGCATCAACTAATTGTACATGTAACCCTCATGGACCTGCACTGAATATTCGGTCCCAGCTCTTTAGTGTGTTGTCTTAGTGTGTCTTCTCTACAGTCTTAATCTACCAGGCCTCTCTGAAAGCACATTCCACTTCGCCAGTATGCTCAAGGCTAGTGAAGCCAACTCCAGTCACTTCTAATCCCAGCCCCAGCCCATCGCCAATATATCATGCCCAGTCCTACTACATCATGTTCTCTCCCTCTTCCTTCCTTTGTTATTGAAATTTTCCTTTCTTTCACAATCCAAGATCCCAGCAATGTTGATAAACCTTTCCCAGGGAAAGAAATCTATTCATTTGCTTAAGTTATACCATACTTAGTGAGTCAGTTATATAGCAATTGTCAAATAATACCTTATTCATATGCGTGTATGTGTGTGTGCACAAATATGTGTGTATGAGAAAGAGGAGATAAAGTTGTTTTGTATGTCTACAAGAATTTAACCTGATCAGGTAGATGAATGTCTGACCCATTAGACAAGAACTTGGTGTTAACATCTCTTTTACTTCTCAGCAGCCCACAGAGCAAGATAGAGGACTGTCTGTAACAAAGCACCATTAATGCTGATATAATACAATACCTCAGGCTCACTCTCTGCCTCAAGCAAGTGTCCTTCTAGCTGTGTCCCCACATGGAGGAGGGGACAAACAAGCTCCCTAGGCCTTTTTTATAACGACATTAATCCCATTCTTGAAGATGACATACTTGTGACCTAATCATCTCCCACAGGATGTACCACCCAACACTTCACTGGGGATTAGATTTTAAAATATGCATTTTGGGGGTACACAAACATTCAGACCATAACAAGGACTCAGTGGTCTTGGAAAACTCAGCAGTAAGTGTAGATTGAACATTTGGAATGGTTTGTACTCCGTAACAGCTTTATCAACCACATCCTCCTAAGTAGTAGGTTATTTTCCCAAAACTATATATATATGCACATTTTGTATTTTTGAAAGTTTTTCTAAACTATATATATGCTTTAGAAAAGAAACAGTTTTTCAACCAGCCTTGATCATTAAGTCACATCTAAGAAACAAACCAAAGCCACCTGAAGGGGAGGAAAAGCAACGGGGTTAAGCAGAGATCTCACAAGACTGTGTTTCAGAAGACCTGGAACATTCTTAAATCTTCCTAACAGCTGTGTGATCCTGGTAGAGTCACTTCACTTTTCCAGGCTCTCGATTTCCAAAACAAAAGGTTTTGCATAAATGATCTCTAAGGTCTTTCCAGCTCTGTCAGGCCATGATGCTAGGGTTGTAAATGAGCTGGGAGCTTCATCGCTGTCCTTTGATCAACGCTGCAGACCATGCTGTCTCCTGACATGCTGTGCTTCCTGAACATAATTGAAATAATGTGGGTGTCATATCTTCTTTGATTCCCCAAGCATGAGCGGAGTCATCAACTCTCCTCATTTAACCTTTCAACAAATAGCTCTGTTTGTTTCAGCTAGGGGCAGTATAAATAATTATAATAAAATGTCTTAATATAAAGATGAACAGTTAATATTCAAGCCACTAAATTAGAAAATATCCATGGGCCCATATGGTACCCAGACATCACTCTCCCTTCAGCGACTAGCTTTCAGTTAGCAGAAATGGGAATCAATTTACCAAACGTCACGTCCACGCTGGAAGCAGAGCTGTCCTAAGCAGGGTGTCCTCCCTGCAGGAGTCAGCCAGCGCGGGCAGCGAGCACCCCACATCGAAGGCAGAGCCGGCTTTGTTGTTAGCCACGGCAGATGCCCTCTGGCAATCCTCGCTGGCGCCTGCCTCGGCAACAGAATTGGCTGCCTCTTCCTATTTGTCTCTTTGCTCCTATAGGCGTAATGTGGGTATTTGTTTTACTAAAGGGTTTGCTTCGCTCACTTGGTATTAGACCTAGGGATCAGACATGAAATAATTATTCAGCCTAGAGCAGCTTTTTTTTTCTGGGGCTGCCATTTCTAAGCCATCAGTCTGTTTCCACAGGGATCTGTGTTAGAGGAGAAAAGCCACTCACAGCTTGGAGTTTTGTATAGATGGAAAGAGGCCTATTAAACCCTTCATCTGCTGTTACCTTGGAAATAAGACGAGATTCTTCAGCTTTTCCCTTAAGTGCTGAACCCCAGGAATCAAGCAGGTGATTCTGCCACTAGTGTCTGTGAAACTCAGTTTACCTCTTGTACCTCTGGTGATGGGACCTTAACCTGGGCCCTCAAAACTCACACACTCTGTCTCGCTTGTGTGTATTTATTAAGTCAGGACCTGCACCTTCGAGAAGGCCCAGGTCACTGCCTGTGGATAATTTCAACATCAGTGTCACATGCCTGATTTTTGGCCTGTTCTCTAATCGCTGCTTATAAGAACTGAATCAAACAATGAGCATCCAAAACTCTTCCACATACAACTAAATTCATTCAGTTTCATTGTTGAGTAATGCCACAAACCTCATTTTTTAAATCTATTTTTGAAAGTCGCTCATGCGTTTGCCATCCCTGAGTCTCAGGATTGTGCTTTTAGTTCATCCAGTTCAAATGACTCATGCAGAGTATTCGGCATTTGAAGGTGTAGATAACCACAGATAAGCATTTTCTATCACTCTTCAAATACGTAATAAGCAACCATATGTTGGGTTCTAGGGATAAATGGTATTTGCCTTCCTAGAGATCAGAGTCCAGCAAGAAAGACAGAAAACTGAACAGACACAATTACTGTAAAATGCACTGTGACAGGTACTAGGGACTTTGAGAGGCAAATACAGGGTGAAGTGAAAGAACATGGCAGACCACACACTCCACCTGAGCAAGTCACACATTCCAAGCCATGCCTCAGTCTCACATTGATGTCTTCTTTCTTGATGTTTCTATTGATGACATTGACTCAGTGATATATTATACTATAATGTTAAATATATTATACTATAATATATTTTATATTTATGTATATACATATATACACTATATATATATAAATAAAATAAGGTTATCTCTGCTCAAATAACTTAGTTAGAAAATGAAGCAAAAAAAAAAAAAATCCCTCCTGCTAGAGAGCTTATAATCTGTAAGAGAAAAAAGTTATACAGAAAGCACAAATATGGGACAGGATCTAGGTAATCAGAGTCAAAAGAGCAGAATGTATTCTAAAAATTATTTTGTTCATAAATACGTATCAGGTAAATCAGGCAAGGCTTCATTGGAAGGGGCCAATCTGTCCAATCTGTCGACATTGTTGTCCCCTGTGCACCTTCCTCCATGCTTCAGGCCCAAAGATGTGCAGAACCAGACACACAGGGCCTGCACTCGGGGACACAAGTGAAAGCCCTCAGGAGACACTGAGAGAGGCATAATTGTTTCCAGTGCACCCTTCACAGTCAGACTTCTTAGATTCAAATCTTTCTTCAGTCACTTACTAACAATGTGATATTAGGCAAGTTTCTTCATCTTGCTAAACCTTTGGTTTCTCATCTGTAAAATGGGGATAATGAATAATACTTTCCCTAAAGGGTTATTTTTCAATTTAAGTGAGATGATATGATTACAACTCTAGTATAGTTCTTGGATTATATTGAGTGTAAGTGATATTGCTCTTCTATTATAATAAAGCATATAGCCTAATAGAGTTCTTGTCATCATTTTCTCCCAGGAAATGATAACTACAGTCACCTATGAGATAACAGAATCTAACAGATTGGATATATTTTTCTGGCCAGTGGATACTGCTACTAAGACACAGTAAACCTTATAATTGAACCCCCCCCATAATGACCAAGAAAGTAAATATATCTTAGAAATAGATTTGATTCAAATGTTGACTATTCTATGTCAATGTCCAGCACACAGCATGACTGAAAGCTGCTGAGTCCAATGACACAGAGACCAGGAAGGTGGGTAGAGTGTTTATGGCCTAGCCACTTGCTCTCATGCCTTTAGTCATCTTGACTCCTGTCCAAGTCTGTGGTTTCTACTCTTTATTCCTACAAATGCACTATTTTCTACTGTTTTGTCCACACTTAGTGAGCGAGAGGTTCCTAAGAATTTTTATCAAACTTTTGCCACAAATTATTTCCTATATCTCTAGAAGCTTTTCACAGTGGTAAATTTCCTTTTGTAAGCTTTTACCTATTTGAAGATAAACTGTGTTGTTAATATGACAGGACGGGGGCATGGGTTCTTTCTGAGGATCTCCAAACAAGGTCAACAGATGAAATATAAAGATAGCAAAATTTATCAGGGCAAGCTTCTTCAGCTAAAGCATTCACAAACAGGTGCACAGAGAACTCAATCTGATGGAGGGAAGACCTTGAAGTGGAGGCTGAATCAAAACTTCAGGGGTGGAAAAAGTGGTGAGCAGCTCCAGAGAGGAAAGCAGGAGAAGGAAGTGTGTTGCTGTCCACCTTTATCCACTGCATGAAGTGGGGAGGTGTAGAAAAGTCCTTGGGGAAATAGTTCCACTAGGGCACTTCCTTTCTGTTTTCCCTTAGAAAGCTCTTTGGAAACCAATGGCTGAAAAGTTTACTTTCTGTGAGAAGCATAAATCAGAGTCATATTTCTGTTTCCGGCAACAGAAGAGAGAGAGATAAACTTGATGGACTCAAACAGGTAAAGCAGGTCCATAGATGACTCTGGGGCTTGTAGGAAAATAAATTCCTGTAAGAACTGTTTTCTTCCAGGGCAAGGCATGGTAGTTCACCCTTCCACGTCAGCTCCTGGGCCTGGTCCGTAGCATCTCTGCTCTCAGTGGATTAATTGCAGCCATCTGAAGGACAACCTCAGCCAGGAGGCTGCTGTCCTCAGGCTCAAGCACCATCTATGGTCATGTCAGGGAAACTGTCTACTTCCCAGCTGGGACTGAACTCTCCCCTTGCCAAAGTTCCTACCCCAATTATCTTTGTGTCCCCTGGAAATACAGGTAAGGAATAGGCCACATCACAACTAGCTTTGTTTTGACTTTCTAAAGAGAAAAAAAGCTACCCATGATGGGGTAAAAATGGGCATCTCAGTCTCCCTGGTTTCAAGTTCTAGTCCTAGCACTTCCTACCTACATGACCTCAGAAGTTGTCTAATCTCTCGGAGCCTCAGTTTCAGCTGCAAAATGGAGGTAATAATGGCAGGAATTGCATAGGGCTAGTGAAGGAAATAAATACTAACATACAAAAAATGCCCAGAATCATAGCTAACATGTAACACAATATTGTCATTATTATCAAGAATTGCTCTATTTCCCGCCTAATTTGGACTTGAGAAAATGAAAACTGGGTCCTCTTCTGCAGGCCTTTGGATAATCAGACTCCCAAGAAGGCTTTGTTATGTGTAGGAAAAAGAGCCTTGGAGACAGCATTTCCTTGCTCAAGGTTTTTCTGCTCATTTTAGTTCCCTGGATCCGTATTAAAGGGATGTACGTGGAAACCAAAGAGATAAGACTCTGTGCTTTATCAAACTCCACATCCCTGGGAGTCTTCCACCTGGGACATTGTGGCCCTGAAGGAAGAAGCTGAAGGAGATATTGATTCCATTAGATCACCATCCACGGAGGAGCCATCCTTCAGGGCCTCCCAGTCTCTGACCGCAGCAGCACATGTAACGCTTTTCAGCAAGTCTCTACCTAGGCCTTGATCTGCGTGAAACTTAGCACTGGATCTTCCTAGGGGAAAGAATATATTCCCCTCTCAAAGCTCTCAGTTTGGCTTAGGCAAAATGCCCCATCCACAGAAAACAATTAGAGATTTCTCTGAGGTCCTCCTTGGTTGTTCCTCTCTCTTAAAAGTGTATAGACACAGGAGCAGAGGGGTCTTCTGCAAGAGCTAAAGATTCCTGCCTCCAGACATGCGGAGAAATACTAAGGATTCCCAACTTCTACCCTATGATAGAGAACCTGTGCCCTCCTGTGAGTACCCAGAACCTACCAGCAACTTCCCTTGCCATGCAGAGATCAATTAGTTCCTATTGCTGCTTCCTCTGCTCAGAACCTTGCTGTTAATGATGGCTCCAATTCCACCATGCCAGTCAACTAGGATGCCTGAAGGGGACTGTGGCACTGGCTCACTTTAAAAACCAAAGGTGTCATTTTGTGGACATTTTTTATGTATCATGATTTAGTAGAAAAGACACTGGTTTGGAAGTCAGAACGTTAGGGTTTAGCCATGGCCGGCATCCCACTAACTTGTGTGACTTTTGGTACTTCCATTCAACTCTCTGGAATAAATGAATCATCTTTTGGGAAAGATGAAGATAAATAACCCAGATGCTTTCTATTTTGATGATTCTTTGATCACGTGGGGCTACCATGACTATACCATTAAAGCAGAAAGTGATGAGATACATTAGCGAGAATCTGCAGTTTCCAAAACTGTGGCTAAGGTGTTTCGCTTTCAGAGGTCATGGGTTGATAACTTAATTCTATGAAAACTCTGTGATATTTGACAATTGAAGACTGGTATTAATAAAACTATATAGTTATCAAAAGAAAAGAGAAAAGGAGACTAGTAATATATCCATATACTTTCGTTATGGGAAATGTATCAAAATTACTTTTCCATTGGCCTCTGTCAAAAAATAATAACTCAATTATGAAAAAAAATCTTAGGAAAGTTTTTATGACTAACTGAGCAGTGGAAACATGAACTTCTGAAATATTTAACCTCATACTATTTTTGAATCTTCCCAAATAAATAATTCCTTCCATCTTTCCCTAGAAAGGATCACATATCTGGGCTCTATGCATTGACTAGCATGTACTGATGGACTGTGATGTTACATTTACTAAAATGTTCCACTGCCAGACAAATGCCAAACTCCAAACAGACTACCAAGCTGGATAACAGAGAGTGACCCTGTCTTTATGAATAGTACATTTGACTTTGGATTACCAAGTGTCTGTGGAAAAGAGAAACCTGCAAATGGAAACCTTCAAGTGCATCCAAGAAGGAATCATACATCACCGTTCTTTTCCTTGAATCATCACTCAGTTGATTTTGTACATTACCACCAACTATATCCTGTGTATTATTTTAAAATGAGTCATTTGAATCTTTACAGTTATGTGTCATCCACACCTAATCTTAGGTCCAGGCAATCTACAGCTACGTGACTGTGTGACAATAGGCGATTATGAAAAGGATTCATGCTTTAAATTTTACTCTATGTTCTCAGCACTTCATTAGGAAAAGAAGAAATCTTAGTTCTCCATCAAGGAATATATAGTTGCTGAATGATGGATGGAATGCTGCCATCTCTTGGTAATCTAGCACAGAGGAAAACAGTTTCCAGAAAAGTGATTTTGCATTTTTATTGGCTGAAGGCAATGCAGTTAAGAAGTATAATTCTGCTCTTCTGGTGTCAGAACAATCTATAACTGCTGTTATTATTTTTAGCATTTAATGCTTACGGTGCATATTGAAGCTATTCCCTGACAATAACACCATATTAAAAAGAATCCATCACATGGTTTCACTGGCTTAGCTTTCACAAGAAGGTCTAAATTAGGTTGGCCTAGCATCTCTTCTTACACCTCTGCTTTTTTGGATGTGTGCTGAGCGTTGCTTAGTAAGTTCACAAGCTATATGTGACCTCCTTTGAGCATCATCTAAATGGTCTCTCTGCCAACATATGCACCAGGCAGAGACAGGGAAATGACTCTCTAGTCAGACCAGCTCTTGATAAAATGAAAAAAAAAACTGAGATTCAGAAGCCTGTCACTCTGTCACATACTGGTCCTACAACTTTAGCCAAGCAGGATGTATCTCCTCAGTTTTCTCATCTGCAAAGTGGTGACACCAATCTCTTTTCTAATTACCTCACCGTGTTATTTTCATGATCAAATAGAATTGCATATGTGAAAATGGTTTGCAAGAATCAAATTATTGTACTTCGGTGAAGGATTATCAGAAAGAGAATGACATTATTCTTTATTTTTTTCCTGAGAAGATGTACTAATAAATATAAATAACTTGCACTTGGTTTTGCTCATAGTGGATTACTATTTTTCTCAGACTTGAGTGTCTGATACTAATAAAACAATATAAATAAGCCAGTAGACTTACTGATATGGCATTATCATTCACAATCTGCCATGCTAGGCAAAGTTATCAATTCATGGTCCTGCAGCATAATTTTGGCCACCACAAAACACAGCACATCCAGAATAGCCTGGGAGGTTGGGAAATCATTCTGCCTCACTGTCATTGTGTTACATCTACACTGTACCTTTCACAGCAGTTGTCAGTCTGTTAGAGCTATTTGTTTATATTCTATCTTTCCCCCCAAAATAGGATCCTACTTGGTTTACAAATATGTGCCTCAGCAAAACTTAAATCAGTACCTGAGGCTGGATTTGTCCCATAAATATTTATTTCATGGATAAATTGAAATGGATTAAGTATTATTAGCCATTTACCATATTCTAGGTGCCAAAGAGAAAAGAGGAGTGACTCAAAATAAAATACTAAGTGCAATCTGCATGTTGGAAAAGCATATCCATTTTGAGAAGAAATGTGATTTGGGGAGAGAAAATAAATTGAAAATATTACAAAGCAGTATGTTATTTGTAGTTTTCTAAAATCTGAAAATATATTGATCAGAATTAGGTAACTCATGCTTATTCTGGAGCAATCTGTGGGTAAGTTGAGGGAACAGGGAAGATTCTGTGATTCCTATAAATCAATACAATGGAAAGTTGCTGCTCCAGTGGCACAAGGTTTGCACCAAGAAGTATAATGATCATAATAACAAATTTAAGAATATTATAACGGACACTGGAGATTCACAAGGGGGAGTGGGGAGAGATGAAACATTATCTATGGGTATAACGTACACTATTTGGGTGTTGAGTACACTAAAAGCCCAGACTTCACCACTACACCATATATACATATAACAGAATTCAACTTGTACCCTCTAAATCTATTAAAATAGAAAAAGGAAAAAAAGACACCTTTAATAGGTTCACTCTAATCTGTGTAGTCATACATCTGGTGTATTATATTGTTATAAACTCTTCATTTGGAGGAGCATGACAAATTGTCCAGATAATGGCAACTGACATAAAGAAGATTCTAGGAAAAAGTGACAAGTAGAAACAAAGAAATTGAGTAGGGGTACAAAAGAGAAAACAGTACTTTCAAGAGATATGTTCACTATATCCAAGGTTGACAGAGATTTATAAGTCCAGAATGCAAGAATTAATACCAGTGGAAGAGTTACAAGGATGCATTTTCTGAATCTACTATAAAACTAAATAAAACGACAGCAACCAGAACTTTTTAATGGGACTCTCAAATGGCTCAATGGGCTGTCCAAGGTGGAGGTGACCTTCTTGCTACCAGATAGGTTTCAGGACAGAACAGGAGAGGATGGGGCTACAAGCAGGATGTTGACAAAGGATTTCATCATGGGGTAAAGATCCTTCCTAAGTGAAATGACAAATTCTCACCATTTAAAACTAAATATAAGCAACTGATATAGTCTTTTTTCCATTATGTATTTACAAATACCATGTGAGAGACTTGCTATTGAAAACTATGACTTGAGAAGGAAACAGAGAAAGCATAACCCTTAGCAGTAAAAGAATAAGGCAAATTTGCAAATATCCAGAAACTCTAGATATGAGTCATAGCTAATTCACAGGGTCAACATTTATGTACCAGTTCTTTTGTGTAAAATTTAACTAGGTGACATCTGCAATCTATAGGTGGGGAGGTAGCCTTACGTATAATCCTAAATGCACTCCTTCATCAAGGTAAGTTTGTCGTATATTTAGATAAAATGATTATAAGTGTTTGCTTTTGAGATTGTAACATCCTCTGTACTCACTCTCCTGCCTAGTACATAATTAACCTGTCAACCCACCCTGCAGTAATAAGTGTGATAGACAGGAAATATATTAGGAAGGAACTTTTGTGTGATATGCTTTCAAGCTCTCCTTTATCCTTCAACTATCTTTCCTTTTAATTAGCACTTGGGTAACAGCATACCGTAATGAATTACCATATTACTGTTATCAATAAAAATTATTTTGGGTCTGAAGTAGTCATTAAGATGAAATGTGTGAGACCTGTTCTGGATAGTTTGAGGGGAGATAGCAATTGGAAATCAAGTCTTGTTTCCTATATTAATTTTAAAAGATTCAGAGGATTCTCAGATTTATAAATTCATATTTACTAAACATAGAGAGATGAACATATGGAAGATAAAGGAAAGAGAAAATGCTTATATCTGGAGTGAATACAGCCCAGATATGTTGAAAGAAGGTATTTTTATAAGATGGCATATTTAGGAAACATATTTTCCTCCGCTACCTCTCTGGAAACCTGGCCAAAGCAAGAGGACTGTTGGTATCATGAACACAAAGGAATGGGAGAAAGGATCATAGTAACCAAATGTTGCAGGCAAGATAGCAGAAGAGTCAGTGAATCTGATTTATCAGATGTGAGCATTTTGAACACTCAGCTGGTAGTAGCGAAAACAGATGAGCCCCCCAACTTACCCCCTAGTCCCCAAGTCTCCTATAAGCTCAATAGTTGGTACTATCAGGTATGTAGAGCAGTGGATATGAAGTTGCTACTAGACAGAAAAAGATCAAGCAAAGGTGTGTTTATGAAGCTACATCAGAGATTCCTTCTCCTCTTGGATCAAATGGGCAACTTTTGTCTCACACCATGTTAGTAGATTGGAGCAAGAGGTGTCATCTGAGGATAGGGTAAAAGACTGGGCAGAGTTGAGAGCACAGATATTGTACCCTTCTTCCACAATGCTCTAAGAATGTTGGCAGCCAGAATTACACCCTACAGGCAGAAAATTTGCAATCCAACGAACTTAAAGCTCACAGTAAAAATCCTAACCAGTTCCAAATGTAATATTAATAAAACCTACCAATATACACAGAACATCTAATCACTGTTTTTATGTCATCATCTTAAATGATCAGGCAGAAAAAAAAAAAAAAACCCACAAAGAAAGAGAATCACAAGAAATCCAAGGAAGATAGCATGCAAAAGACACAGAACAAAACAAACAGAAGAAACGTCTTGGACAAAACAAAAATATCATCTAGGAAAGGAAAACTTAGAAAAAAAAGCTTTAATAATATCCTTAGTGAAATAAACAGAGTGTAATGAAAAGAGAATAATTGTAGGAAAAATAATGTTTAGAAATGAACACAAAAAGGTAAAAATGAAAAAGCTCAATAAGAGACTATTTGCTCATATGGTTGTGAACAGTTGCACATATCTTCCAGAAAAGTACAAAAGACAATGGAGGTCAGACAATAGAAATGAAAATAAAAACAAAAAATTAACATTACTAACAGTTCAGGAGGTTTAATATATAAATAATAAAAATAAAATAAAATAATCTTTGAAAGGTTCCCAGAAATGATTACACAAGTTCGCAAGATGAACAGTGCCATCAAGTTCCTTGAAAACTGAAAAAAATATACTACAAGGTACAACATCATGAAATTTGAGAACACTGGAATAAAAAGAAAAACCTAAAACTAAAAATTGCAAAGATTAAAGGAAAAAAAGCAAGCCACTTAAAGAGTGGAAAATGAGAATGGCTTTAGACTTCTCAATAGTACTACTTGAATTTAGAAGATAGAGGAACAATGACTTTAAAACTTTAAGGAAGAATTTTCTCCAATTTAGAATTATTTACTCAGGCAAACACTCAATAAAAGCATTTGTAAACATGTAGTTATCACAAAAGATCTGCCTCCCAGGCACCTGTTCTCAGAAAAGTAATGGAAGAATTGTTACACCAAAATAAGGAAGTAAACCAGAGCATCAAAACATTAGGGATCTAGGAATCAAGGTAGACCCAGGAAATCTCCTAATTTGACAATGGAAGGAAATATTAGACAAAAAACTATTAATACGTAAGAGTCCTAGAGACAAACCAGTTCAGAGCTGACCAGGTCAGAAAGACCCAAAAAAGATTCTTCAAGAAGATGTAACTGATCAAATATATGGCAAGTTTTAATATATTGAGAAAAGATTTTAGGCATCAGAGATAAGAATTTGGAGATGAATTGGTGGTAATTCATGGAACACAAAACATACAGAAGAAAAGAGTATTTTTAATTCCAAGGAAACCAGGAAGTTTTACAAGAAAGAAAAATTTGTCATAATATGATGCATTATACTTCTGATCTAACCAAAATTATGTCCTGGTTATTGTGGTAGGATAGAGGATGAGAAGTGTACATGTAGCAGGTAAACAGCAAATAGAACTAGCTTTTTCTCTTCCATAATGATAAGTCGATAGATAATCCCTTAAATAGAAAAATTGAAAAGTGTCAACATAAGCATAATATTGAGAAACATGAAGGTAGATACCATAGGAAAGCAAAACTATTTTCAGATTGCCATTTCCTAGTGCAGCAATTAAAGGGCTGTAGGAAGGCAATCATTCTTTTTTATAATTAGTCTTGTAGAATTATTTTCGTCTTTATGTGCTATGTGGAAAAAAAAAGTATTGCATGTCTGTGAAGTTCAGAATCATAGCTACACAGTCTCTCTTTAGAAGCCTACAGCTAGCCTCAGGGACAGAAGGACCTTGTTAGAAGATGCCAATGAACATAGCATCTTCTGTTGAGCTATTCTGAGGACACAAAGCCTCTCAGGAAGACCAAAAGTAGCCAGAGGAAGTAGCAGAATTAAGCAGGAATGCTTAAATCCCACTTCTCATTTTTAGAGAATGAAAAATTTTCTACTCCTTGTGAGAGAAAGCCAGGAAAACACTTTCTGTGCTCTCCCGTGACCTCTGATGAAATTAGCAGAAGGAACTGAGTGTATGAGACTCAGTTACTTCTGAGAATGCTGCTTCTGTCTGCGTGCCTCGCCCTCAGGACACAGGCCCCCTCTGCTTGTCCAGGGGCTGTGCTCCAGACAGCGTCCGGCCCTGATCCTGCAGAGCGAGGCCTGCAGATCGAGGGATATGTTCAATTCCGGAGGGAAGGTGTAGTGCATAGGAGTGATTATGGAATGAGTTCAATTCACACTCCAATTCAGTTTCATCAATAAGAAAACTGACATTATAACTCCATGTGTATGATTCTTATATTACTTCTCAACTGGCTTCAAACTCAGGAGAAAAGAAATAGGATGTTTTTATTGGATCACTCCCTCACTCAAAACCCAAGAGGCATTATTGCCTTCCTGGGTGCCGAGAGCTCCTTGACAAGTGATAATACCACTCAGGTCATGGGGAGTATAGTAGATGCTGCCATGTGCTGCCCAGTGCTCCTTTCAGAAGTCAAGAGCTTAATTCCCAGCTGTGAGAGTGCTGCTCTCAAACTGCTGTCTTCATGAATTACCTTGACCAAAGACACATCCTTCCCCAAAACAAACCACATCCACTGACTGGTTAACATAGGGATGTCAAGGCCCAGCCCTCACTCTAACTACAGACAATTCTGAAAAGCCATTCTAGCTTCAGAGTTCCCTATGGAGTCAGCAGAAATCTGGATTGAAACCATATCCCAACATAACTTCTCCCTCTGGCAAATCCTGCTTCCTTTCCAATCCTGCCCAATTCTGCTTCCTTCAGCAAGAGCTGATTGCAACAATTCTCAGTAATAAAACTGAATGAAGAGTTCCCTCCATTTCAGAATTTGCTTCCCAAATAACTCAACCTTCAACAGTGAGTAATATGTTATTACAAAGCCAAATCCTCATAAGACCTTGAGGTTTATAACAGTTAACACTTAGCATTTACTATGTGTCAGTTATTCTCTTAGGCATTTTACATGTATCACCTATTTTGTGTATATATGGTAACAATATTATAGGTAGATTCCATTGTCATGTCCAAGATGAGGACACTAAATTTTAGAGAGGCTAAGTAACTTGTCATGGTCAAACTGCTCACAAGTAGCTAACCTGATACATTCATCAAGTTAATCTGTCTACAACTGTCCTTTTCACTCCCTCACTAGAGCTGTCCTCTTCACTCCCTCACTAGAGCTCTCAAAGAAAATAGCAATTTCTATAGCTCTGGGACATTAAGATGGTGACAAGTTTGCCACAAGAGAGCTCTCTCCAGGTAAAATGTTCTCTGCTCTATACATTTTAGTAAGCAGACAGTCTGGACCTTACAAGCAAAATCTCAAGTCTACCTTTGTCTTCTTTATGTGAACTAAGGAAAGTTAATCTTTAAGACTCTGTTTCCTCAACCATTAGCCTGGGATAACTAAATTGTTCTGTGATGTCTCCCATGGAAGTGTAACAGAAAGTAGACATAAGTGGGGGAAAAAATTATTTCCTCTTTTCTCCAATTTTTATAGTCCCCCTATTTTTTTTAACTTGAGTTATCTGTGATGAGGTTTTTTAAGAGTAGTTCTTTGTGGAAGGGATCTCTGCCTTTTATCCCCACTCATGCTCCCAGTGATCTCTCCATAATGCCATCTGCAGCCCAGCACAAAGGAAATCGACCAGAGGTTACTGGAACTAGAAATAAGTTCAGAAATGATCTGTTCCAGTGTATGAAATGCTTTCGGCTTTTCAGTGAATCAAGAGATACAAAATATCTCAATTCATGATACAGGAAGGTTTAACTGTTATAAATTCATTTAGCTCAGCATAACTTGGGCGTTGGTTGAGATGGGAGTAGGTCATTCTTGTCTGCATTCTACCTGCATCTGATACTGAAACCACTCACTAATATGCCATCTCAGTTATGCCAGTTATACTTTTGAAATATAGCACAGCATGTTGACACAAATCCATCATTCCATCATCTATATCTTAATCCCCCTTTGCTAACAGACACCTTGAGTATGCTTGGTCTCTGTTCTCTTTTCCCACTTCCAAGACTATATTGCAAAAAAAAAAAAAATGTGTTATTGCTATGCTATCCACTTTACTACTCCTTACTTCTTTCCCTACCTCCTTTTTCACCATCTCTTTTTTCCCTCTTTCTTGCTTTTATCTACTACCAGTATTCCTTATGTTACAGTTGTAAAAACACATTCCTACAAGAGCAGTGGCATGCTAGTAGTAGATTTACTACCTATTTTTTGAGTCTGGCACTATCCAGAACACACTATCTTATACAAGCATAATGTGATTCATATGTGTAATTTTAGACTTTTTAGTAACCACATTAAAATATAAAAAGAAACAAGTAAAATTAATTTTAATAATTTACCTAGTAGCCCTAGACATTCAAAATATCACCATGTCAATAACCAATATAAAAACTGATATTGTATATCCTTTTTTAATATTAAATCTTTGAAATCAGATGTGTATTTTACACTTTCAGATACATGCATTCAGAGTAGCCACACTTTAAGTGCTGAATGGCACATGTGGCTACTATATTGGAGCGTGCAAGTATAGACTGGACTGAAAACATGATTGAGCCTTTTCTTTACACAAATCTGCCAATGACATGAGGACCACTGCCTGTACTGAGCACACCAATAATGCAAAATTTCCAGTAACTTAGCTAATCCTGACCTCTCTGTCTCGACACTGAAGCCCAAATTTACTTTTATCTCACCCTGACCTCTAACCTTAGGCAAGTTCTCCATTAATTTGATTCTGCAACATGCAGCCTAAAATTATCTAGCTCAAAAAACAGGAATGTTATGTACCCTCCAAAGAAAAAATAATAAATCAGTCAGCTATATATCAGAGTGAAGCACATAGAACAGGTAAACACTCCACATCCTGTTTCCATCCTGGGTTTACCCTCTTAGAAGTTGTCTGACTCTCAGAAGTTGCCTGAATCCTGTCTACTACCTCAGAATAGCAATTTAGGTGATGCTCCCTTTCCCAGAACCTGCTGTGATAGCTTACTCTCCCATGCCATGTCTTAAATAACTGCCAAAACCTAAAAGAAGGAACTCAGATGGCCTCCAGGCTTTAGAATTTCAGGCAGGAAGCACAGTAAAAGTGCCTCTCTTCAATCATTCTGTTTGCAGAAAATCAACAAAACTCACGAGTAAACAAAGTTTCCAGGCTCCTTCTTTTTACATTTCTTGAGACTGTGACAATTTCATGTGTGTGCATGTGTATGTGAGTATGTTTGTTTCCATTTTTGATATATCCTCTTTCATGGAGCTCAGAAATGAGCTGAATCTATTCATCTTGTATGCATATCATTGGTATGGTGGCAATAGCATCTTCCTGCCATGTTTTACATAAAATGCAGAAGTGTACATGTATAGAGTGATGGCTTATTTTTCCAGTATTATTAGGAAATTACCTATTTCATATACATGACTTTCTGTGTAATTTAGGTGCAATTTGATCTGTTATGTTTCATGGCACTATGCTATGTGATGTAAGGACTTCCAGCAACCCTACAAAGTATCCACCCCCATTCTGCACATAAGGAAATTGAGTCCAGGGAGGTGAAGCAAATTAGACTTGGAACTGCTGCTTATGCACTTTGTTACCTTAGACGTTTGCATATAGACTACATTGTCTATATGCAAAAATCCTCACTGCTCCTCTACCTCTAATTTTCTCTCCTAAAAAGCTTAACTTTACAAACCATGGTAAGTCTTCTCTGTTCTAATGGTAGTGTCATATCTCACCAAAGAGCAAAAGGGTACAGGATTTGTGAGAGCTCTTTTACTTAGAAATCTCTTTAACTAATTTCAACTACTTTGTGTGGATAGGGTGGCTGGAAATATGGCCTATGGGCAAATGAGGCATTTCTTTATGACTTAGGGAGAGAGATGGATCTAGAGCTCAATGCTCTAATTCTTGAATCAGAGGTTAATCGCCTTTCTTGTGATATGAGTTAGCTGAAGGCAAATGAGTAGCTCAGTACAGATAACAAATATTTCCTGGGTTATCATTATCTTCAAGGCATTATGTAAATATCTATCTATTGATCAGTATATATACATATATGAGTATATATTTATTTGAATATGCATATATTCCTTTGAATACAAATATGACAGAAGCATTCCACTGTGACATTTTGAGGCTTTCCCAGAAAATACCAGGATCTTTGTTTAGCCAGGTATTCATTTCTTACCAGACTCCCCTTTTAACCAATGCTACAGCTTTGGGTCAATGGTTACAGTTATAGTAATAGCTCATAATAGCTATCAAAAACCAGATGTCATATCCAAGCAAAACAAACTGAACTTGTACCTAAACAAAATTGTGACTTTGACATTATTTCTACCGTGGATTTTATATGTACCTTGAGACTGTATTGTCATAAATAATCAGAGACATCACAATAACTAAAGAAAGGCAAAAACTGCTCTCAGATTTAAGAGGATACATTTATTCAATCAATCTAAAAGTCTTGATTAAACTCTCATGGTATATAAGGTTTTAGGCAAGGACTAGTATTATGAAGAATTGGGAACATGGTCTTCACATGTAATAAAGAATTAAACACAGAAAGAACTAAAATTAGGAAAAAGAGAATTGAGATATTTATTTCAAGTCTTGTGTATCGCCTGTGCTAGAATCACCATGATACTCTATAGATACCCTATAGATGATGGAGACATTGCCTAGAGCTTTGGCATGGAAGAAAGGCTGGAGGAGGACCCACAGCCCTGAGAGCCCCCAACCACAGTCCACAAGGGATAGGATACTCTGGCCCTCTCTGAAAATGGAGCCTAGGTGACTTTGATTTTGTAGACATGGACCACTGACCTCTCACTGCCTTTAAATTTCCCATGAAATATATAAGATGTTTAAAAAATACAACTCGCACCCCCCACACACATATATATACAAAATCAAACACTGATCAGTGATCTACTGATAAGCCTACTTTCTTTTCTAAAGCTCATTCTAGATATATTCCTTCCTGCACATTGTGGATTAAAGATAGCCATATTTTATTTAATTTCATTTTGGTTTTTTTTTTACCTCTGCTCATGCAAAAGATGTAACCTATTTCCCTTCACCTTGAATCTTAGCTGGTCCTGGGATTCCCTTTGACTAACAGGATGCATCAGAAGTGACACTGTGTAATTTCCAACGCTGACCTCTTCATGTTTCACTTGCTCAAAGTTGGAATTCTACTCTTGGAACCCAGCCACTGTACTATGTGAAGCTGAATCCACGTAGAAGGCCACGAGGATATTCAGGGAGCTCTGGCTGACAGCCCAGCCGAGTGCTACCCTATAGCCAGCACGGACTGCCAGCTTTGTAATTGAGCCATCTTGGACATTACAAGCTCATTGTGCCTTCGGAAGACTGCAGCCCCAGCCAGTACCCCATAGAGCAGAAGAACTGCCCAGCTGACACTGGTCCCACACAGAATTGCAAGAGATTATAAATGGTCATAGTTCTAGGCCATTAAGCTTTGGGAGTGGTTTGTTATACAGTGATATATAACAGAACCACTCTCCATCTCCATTCAGCTTTTAGCCTCAACTTGGACCCTTAATATCCTCAGTTTTTGGAAATACGTTCCCAAGCATTTAGCACATAATAACTGCTCAGCGAATATTAAATGTGTGTGTGTTTACAAACCACTTCTGTACACCACAACAAAGTTGTTTTAGAAAATTAACTGGTAACTGCACGTCCTGGTAACTGCATGTCCTTAGTGTCTTCACACCACTCAGGGGACATCACTGTTCTTCTTGGCATGACAATACCAATTTAGAGGGACAGTGGCAGGACAATGTTGCCACTCTTGCTACTTACATCTCTCAACCATGTCTCATGAACCCTCTCTAGGTTCAATATGTGCAGCTGAGTTCCTTGTGGGTTTCCAATGATCAGGACTAGGAAAGGATATTTTCTTTCCTGAAACTAGATTGTCTCTATGACCTGAACTTCAGGATTCAAGAACAAAGGACTCTGATAGTGGAGGCTGCCAAAGGCACTTGTCAAAGACTACAGAGAATATTAGTCCATTTTAGAGACGTGTTCAATATGCAGAACATTCTAAAGATAATCATAGATTAGCATATATCAGTCAATGCAATTTTTTCTTCTATTTTAATAGGTCTCAGGTCTTCCCTATACATGTTAAACTACAGGCATCTTTCTTCATGTTTTCACCATTCTACAAGTACTAAAGACCCTTTCTAGTAAGTCTTTTGATGAATTGTTTAAACAGTATGTCTCACATCTGGACAGTTCCTTATAATATTCAAAGTACTTTAAATATACCATCTTCCTTTGAATCAGTCTCTGCATGAATAAAATTCTGGCTTTGGGTCTTTTAAGGTCTGCATTCCATGGAGGGTAATTGTGGGAGGGCTATTGATCTAGCAGATGTTTGCCTGCTTCTCTCAGATGTTTCTCTAGCCCATTGTCTTTGCTCCCAGGCATTTGTAAAGGCAGGAAATGTATTTTATTCTGGGACTTGTAGTAGCTAATTATTTTCAAAACAATCATTTTGAAACAGCAAAAAAAAAAAGCAAGAAAAGAAAAAGCAATGGCATCATTGATGCATTGATGCTTTACAATTACTCAAGTCTGCGAGAGGCGACATACTGCAGTTACTTCTGTCTGCTGTGAATGCACAAGTGTATCAAGTAGGTCCAGGTGAGTAACCTGATTCATCAGCATCAACAAACTCCATAGTCTCTTGCTCCTTTTGTGGTACTGAGAGTGAAAACTCCACTTTTGATTCCCCTGTTATGTTTTAGAAATACTACCATCATTATGAAAATAAATCACTTGGAATTCAAGGATCTTAGCTAACTGTGTAGTCACGGTGATTTATTTACTCCTTGTCCCTAACATCACGTTCCTATAAGCCCTTCCTCGGAGAATTTCTGGCCACTCACACATCTCTTCTTTTAACCATACCACTCTCTACCCTCACCCCCTCTAGGGGGTGATTATGGGGAGAAGAAACTGAGAATAAATCACAAAGTGAAGCCCTGGAGAGAAAGCTCCTCACATCATAGTTCATCTGCTCCGAGATAAGACTCTCACTTCAAATCCCAGCTCTGACACTTAGTGTACTATTTAAACCATCCAACTTCTCAATTTCCTTATTTATAAATTGGAATACTAATTGTATCTAACACATAGAGTTATTATGAGATAGCATGTATAATGTGCTTAGCACATAAGTGTTCAACAAAACCGTTATTATTCATCTTACATCCCACAAATATTGCTTAAGCAACTGGGCTGTGCCATACTTTGTGCCAGGCACTGACAATGAGGACAGGACATGGTTTAGCCATGCAGGGACAGATAGTCTACTGGGGAGCCTGATGGTTATTGTATGTGTCAACTTGACTGGGCTAAAAAATGCCCAGGATAGCTGGTGAAATACTATTTGTGGGTATGTCTGTGAAGGTGTTTCCAGAAGAGATTTTATTTGAATCAATAGACTGAGTAAAGAAAAACTGTCCTCAGCAATGTGGGTGGGTATCATTCAATCAGCTGAGGGCCCAGATAGAAAAAAAAGGCAGGGGAAGGGGGGGTGACTTTATTCTTTCTGTTTGAGCTGGGACATCCGACTTCTCTTGCTCTCAGACATCACATCGGTGCTCCTGCTTCTCAGGACTTAGGACTCTGATTGGGAATGAAACCACTGGCTTTTCCGATAAATCATAGGACTTCTCAGCCTCCATCAGTGCATGAGACAATTCTCAAAGTATTTACTGAACACATGACATAGCATGAGAAGCAAACGGGAACACAAGGGAAGTGTGCACTACTGGGAATGTACGTGGTCAGAGAAGTCTTCCTGAAGGTGGCAGACCTGAAGAAAGGACAGATTTTTGTAAGTGGTGGAGGGAAAGAGGAGTGAAATGCATGCAAGTGGAGTTGGGTGAGCATGAAGATAGATAAAGGGTCTTACTTAGATCAAAGATTTGGATATGTTCAATGTATTTGGAACAAAGTGGATCAGCTTCTTACATTCCACACACCCATAAAATAAGCCTCTGTAGCTCCAATGGATCATTGTGTTCTCTTCCAACTTCTATGTACACACAGATATGAGTAAACCCAAGTGGCTAATAGAAAGAAAGAAAGAAAGAAAGAAAGAGAGAGAAAGAAAGGGAGAGAAAGAAAAAAAAGGTATTTTAAAAGTAAGGGAGACATAAGAACGGGCTAGGAAAGCACACAATGAGGAAGTCACAGGTAAACACTGAGATGCATTACAGAGGAGATAGCAAATAATTACCTGAGTGTGGGCATTTCTACCATCACACGGGAATCTTGGACATGAAGGAGAAGAATTATGTCATGGATATGCATGAATAAGTTTTAGAACCCTACATTCTTACACTGAACTGCACATCTTTATTTTGTGAATATTTGCTCATTTCACCACCCTTAATATACTTGGTGGCTGCTCTTATATTGAATCCTAGGTAAGAGAAATGAGAATGGAATTAGCAACTAAATGAAATCATACCTTTGGCAAATATGATGCTAACAAGGATTATTGTTAGAAATAAGTTCTCATTTGTGTTCAGAGGCCAAACCAGTTTGGGAACAGGACGAGTGTTACCTTTCCATTCCGAGAAGATTCCAAAGCCCAACATCCCTAACATTTGCGTGGCTACATGCTATCGCTTGTTTCACCTAAACCATAGCAAAAATTTAGCAACCGAAGGCAAGACAATCTTAGGCAAAGCATTAAGCATATGAGGCAACAATAGAAAATAAAATATTTCAAGGCTAAGGAGAGAAGAAGCATTTTGATGATGGAAGAATCGATTTATACTTATTTCTAAGTCATTTTGGCTGGATGGTGTTTATCAAGAGACCGTGGATAAAAGTGGATTGGGTGTTGAAGGAAAGCGAGTGCTTCTTGCAGCCAACAGACTCAAGACACATTTTCCTCAATACTATTTTGGACTTTATTCCCCCCATAAGCTTTCAAATTTCAATCACTACCCCACTGAGTCTGGGGAGAAATTGATAAAGAAAATAATATAGCAGGCAATCACAAGTGAATTGAATTTGAGCACAATTGAGATGAACTGCAGTGTTTAAAAATAGAACCATTTCAGAAATGGGCTTAAGGGAGAGCTTTTTTCTCTTATGTGTTGCTTAAATGTTTGAGACCAGAAAGAAGAGGAGGAATTAGAAGGGTGGGCAGATGGGGGGCAGACTAGGAGGAGGTTATGCACTAACTTGGCCAAATGTTGACTTAATTCTTCTCAAATTTTTCATTTTTCAGACAGTTCTTCCAACTACATGAGCTGCATTAGAAGGGGAAATTGTTAAAATAAAATGATGTCACATACAATCACAGGTGAATTGGATTTTTCCACATGGGCTGTGGTGCATAAAGTCTTTTCAAGACTTTTATATATCTAAAAGCATACACACACACACACACACACACATATATATATATATAAATAAAATCACTGAAGTTTTGAGGAGGGACAACAGTATCACAAACTAATGGAATGTTAGAACTGAAAAGGAACCGAGAAATTATCTAACCTATTTCTCAAATTGGACTGTACCATCAGGATCCTCGAGAGAACTTGAAAAATACAATTTCCTGATCCAACTCAAGATCCACTGAATCAGACTCCCTGAGGCAAAGACTGCGGCATGGGTAGTTTAAAAGCTCTCCAAAAAACCTTAAAGAAGCCAGACTCATGTCTGAAACTACTGATTTAATGCACCTCTCATGATTTATAGAAGAGGAAACTAAATCTCAGAAAGGAGAATTCATATGGATATTAACTGACAAAGCAAAGAACCGAATCCAGCGTTCCCGTGTCCTGGTACATTGTACTTCCTAGTGCTCCAAAAAGAGAGGAATATAGAATTGTAAATGGCCCCAGAAAAATTTAGAGTAATAGAATCTCCTCAGGAAAGTGTGGATGTCCCCAGCTGATATGATGTGTAATTCCTGATCACAGATTGCCAGGGCTAGGTAAGAAGCACCCTTTTCAAGGCTGCCACTATGAAAACCAGCACTGCTCGAGTTAGAAATTACAGTGCTCCATCTCTGGCTTTGTTCTTTGGAATACAGGCTTATTGGACAACAATCATTTACTTAATTACTGGATAATACAATTGGTAGGCTTCAGTCCTGAAATGAGCTCAGGCCAGACAATATGAAGATACAGGTGCAAAGTCTTACCCACAAGGCATTGCTAGGCTTATGTCAGAAAAAGCTAATGCCTCTAAATATCTAGAGAACAAGCCAAATCAACATTTCCTGTAAGCATCTTTTCCTAATTTAGGAAGTTGCTCATGCCAATAACAGACTCTCAGAATTTGGAGTGACCTTAAAATTCATTCAGTCCAACCTTTTACCAAGGCAGGAATCTTGCTCACAACAGCCTTGCAGGGTAGGGGGCTAGACTCTGTCTGGACACAGGCTGTGAGGGGGAGCTCACTCTTTTTTTAAGATAACCTATTTTGTTGTCTCATCTTTTACTGTTAGAAAAAATTTTCATCTATTAATAAAATATTTTTTCCCTGCAATTTCCAAACTTTATGGTTCCTCCAGAGGTTTTCCTTAAAAACAAACAAAAAAAGTTTCCCGTACCAAATAGCAGCTCCTAAAATATTAGCAGAAAGCTATCAAATGACTCCCTTTCATGCCTCTCCCCAAACAAAAGCACTTTTGCTGACTTCCCTTGTGCAGAATAACAGCGTGTTATTCTGTTGTGTATATTACTAGCATAGTCATGTGCTGTGAAACCATGCTTCAGTAAACCACCAACTGCTTATTTGACTGTGGTCCTATGAGATTTTAACACCATATTTTGGGGGTACCTTTGTATGTTTGGATATGTTTATATACACAACTACTTACCATTGTGTTACAATTGCCAACAGTATTCAGCATGGTCCAGTTTTGTAGCCTAGGAGCAATAGGTTATATACCCTATTTGGGTAGCAGACTATATATACCCTAGTTGGGTAGTAGACTATACCATCTAGATTGTATAAGTACACGCTGATATTCTCACAATGACAAAATCACCTAATGACACATTTCTCAGAATATATCCCCATTGTCAAGTGGCACGTGACTGTATACCACTCATCGGACCACAGTTCGCTGTACAGGACCTCTCTTGCCCCTAGACTGTGGTCTTCCTGAGAGCAGACACTGTGATGTAGTTATTCATCGCTATATCCCTAGTCCCCAGCATAATGCACGACACAGAACAGGTATTTAAATGTTTTTGATAATTGAATCATACCTGATCCTACTCTCAAGCTACCTCTTCTATACAGTAATATCTATCACAGAGTACTGGATTAATGTGAATTACTTTGATGATGTTTTTCAGATCTTTCATGAATCTTACTGTTGTCTTCTTCTGAACACAATGCATCTTTAAAGGATCTTTTAAAAAAAATCAATACCACTCCAAATGGGGGCTTGATACACAGTGGGATTATTGCTTCCCTTGAGCTGGACATTAGGCAGCTCAGATTTGTATTTGATTTTTCAAATAGTTACCTTGTGCCTTTAGTTCAGGCTGACCTTATAGTTACTGAAATCTGAAGTCCTTTTCTCATAGTAATGTTTTTTCCAACCTTGAAAAACAAAAACTAGTTCTAATACAGACATAAACACTTAAAATAGCATAAGGGCTAACTGCCCATGTTCAAATCCTGGTTCTGCCACCTATTAGCTTGGGCAAGTTACATTTCTTTTCTTAACATCAGGGGTCTCCTTATCTATAGATTAGGCATAATTATAGTACCTATTTTATAGGTATCTTTATACATAATAAATGAGATTGTGCATTAAAACCCTTTCTTCTGTGTCTAGCACAGAGTAGACACTAAATAAATGTTTACAATGTTTATATGTTTCAGCCTATTATTCTAGTTTGGAAAGATTCTTTGAGCCCTATCTGTCAAACAGCTTATTAAACTGACCCTCCTAAATGTGGACCAAATAAAAATGTAATTAGTCTGCCTCTAGTGTTTTCAGACATGGCATTGATTGAAGAGAGAGAAAAGACAAGGGCTCGGATCCAAGTTATCTTAGACATATTGATTCACACTTTTTGATGCATTTGCTCAATCACTTATATAAATGAATCTACAACATATACCTTAAAGCTTCACTCTCTCCTTCCCTACAAATTTATTCTCAGTGGGTCAGCTAATGTGCTAGTGGGCCATTGTGCAAAGATACAATCTTGTTCTGCCACCAGACATATATCCTGTATCTTGTGTTACTACAGGAAGGCAAAACTATCTGTCTTCCAATCGATAGAGGGGATATTTAAAAATTTAGATCAAGGGAGCCATCTGCTGCTCTGCTATACCCAGACAAGCCTCTGGGCAGGTCATGGCTTATCACAGTAAGCTTTGCATTTCAGGCATAAGCTTATATGCTAGATGCAGAGCCACCATGTTTTACTTTAATTCCAGAATGTCTTGTGTCAGTCTCTAAATAATTCAAGCATGAATCTAAGATTCCCAAGAACACCACGAGCAACATGAGGGCAAGCACAGTGTATTCCTTCAACATCATCCTCATTCTAACCCCTGCAAGGGACGAAAGTAGTGACAGGAGACCATCCTTAGAGTCTTGTGAAATTTAAGTGGAAGTTGGCCCTTGGAGCCAACTGATATCCTTGGGCTTTGCTCCCCACCTTGCTTTTAGGTCCATTGTCCTGGAATGCAAGTGAGGGACCCAAAATATGGAATCCTTGCACATGTGAAAATCTGAAATATTATTTTAGAGTCACATCCTTAAAGCTTCCTGTTAGATAACATGTTACTGAGAACAATACAATGAAACACACACACACATATGCACACACAACTTATAAGCATTAGTGGAGTCATCATTAGAAGATAAACAACAAAACCACTCACAGCTTCCAGATCCTGTCTTAGAATTCTCTTTTCAAAGATTTCCACATATCTATGTCTGCTACCCAAGCCTCTCCTGGTATACATTCTGAAAAAAGCCAGTTAGAAAATGTATACTGAATATTTATTTATGTTGTACCTAATCATGTGTAAAGCTCTGTGCCAGCTTCAGTAAATTAAAAAAAAAAAAAAGAGAGAGAGAGAGAAAAAGCCCCAGCCCTGCCTTCAGCGAGCCCAATGTCATCCAGGAGAGAAGGGAACTGCCTGAAAAGGTGGTACACCTTTCTGCCAAGTATCCAACAGAGGAAAATTGTGTGTTATAGGCTGTAAGTGCCATAGGACTTTAGAGGAGAAACAGCACAGTACCAGAGGAGTGATTAAGGAAGGCTTCCTGGAAGAGGCGGCACTTCAACACATTGTAAAAAGATGAACAGGGACAGGTGCAGTGGCTCATGCCTGTAACCTTAGCATTTTGGGAGGCAGAGGTGGGAGGATCACTTGAGGCCAGGAGTTTGAGACCAGCCTGGACAATAGCAGGACCTCATCTCTACAAAAAAGAAAAAAGAAAATTATCTGGGCAAGGTAGCACTTGCCTGTAGTCCCAGCTACTCGGGAGGTTGGGGCAGGAGGATCACTTGAGCCCAGGAGTTTGAGGTTGCTGTGAGCTAGGCTGACGCCATGGCACTCTAGCCCAGACAACAGAGTGAGACCCTGTCTCAAAAAAGAAAAAAAAGTGATGAACAGGATTGTATAGAGGCAATGTGACATTTCCAATGTTTTCCAATCATTAAACCACACTGCAGCCTCCATACATCCAGTTGCTTCTATTTATTCAGAAAAAGAAATTTCTAATTCAAAGCCAAAAGTTAATCATGGGCCCCAGGCCTGTGCCTTTAGAAAGCTGCCTCCTCTGTCCCTGGGGTTTCCTGGGGAGCACAGTCTGCCAGAGGTCAGCAGGAAAAGAGGGTGAACACTAATTAATCTTACGCGCCAGTTTTATAACAAGATTATTTCCCAAATTGCAGGCAAGATTTTACGTACTGTGAAAGCATTTCTATGGACAGAATTGTATTTTTCACTTATGCTGAAATTTTATAAAGATTTCAAAATCCATTTATAGCAAAAAAAAAAAAAAAGAGAGAGAAAGAAATTATAATTATTTAAGCAAAGTGATAAAGTTACCCCTCAGGTGATGAAGCCTGAGATCCTTGGCTTTAAAGAAAGGAAAGGAAGAAAGAAGAGTTTAGAAGCTTAGTAGAACTGGCTGGCTTAAACACTTGCTCGTTTTCCTAGAAATCAGCTCAAACAACAATACCTTCTAGTACTTGATAGGATGAAAATAGTCTCAAAGCAAAGAAGGAAGTAGCACTATGGCAGTGACTGACCAGAAATGGCTGGGAGATATACGCTGGGGTCTGACTCATCAGCAGTTTTTCAGCCAACAAATCCTCGTTGAAAATGGCCACATGCTGGGTATGGTATGGACACTAAAATTCCTGGGTGAGGAGATACTGAAGCGAGGCAGAAACTGCCAGGAACGAGCTCAGACTTTGGAAGAGCTGTGTTCAGGCGTCAGTCCTCAGCAAGCAGGGGAAGCCATGATGAAAGAGGCTGAGTCAGAACCCACAGGAAATGTTAAAATATCCACCTGTGGGGCATTCTTAATTCACCTCAGTAACCAAACGGAGAAGAAAGGAAACTATTGTGACTTCAAACTATTGCTTTATTGGAATCTTTTTAACACTTTAAGGTTAGAGCATTTCCAACTATTTTCTGTGCTAGATATGCCACATGATAATGATGTTTTTTCTCATCGTGCTGTGATCTTTCAATGATTTCTACCAAGAAATGATTGCTTCATGGAATAGACAGATAGTCGTAGATATAGGTGTATACACACCTGTCTGTGTGGGGGGGTGTGTGCACATATGTAATGGGTTGACAAATTTTTTGGTTTATTTTTAAATGCCACAGTAGAGAGTCACAAAGGTTATCTAAATAGATGAAAATGAGACATGAAAATTGTTGAAAATGAAATAAATTTTGTTTTCACTTTTTCAGTTACAATTATCTATAATTATATAAATATACATAAATTTGTTTTATATTATATTATCTATAATTACCTATAGGTTAGGAACCAAAAGATATGTCTGGTAGTCCTTTTCTTTTTAAGACTGTCATGAAGGTTTAAGCAATTCCAGTAACGCTAAGGACAGCAAAACAAAGGGCTGCAGCTCCACCCAGAAAGGTAGTTTCTGAGGAGCAGGGGTGCGTAGTGGGGAAGGGGCTGGTGGGGTGAGGTAGGGGTTAAAACCTAGGTGAGAATGTCTGCTTATTGTAGCTCAGGTCCTTTGTCCTGAGGGGGCTCTGTCTAGAAAAACGTAAGGAAGATGACCAAGGTCCTCTCCAAGGAACTGAGGCTGGATCTGAGACATTCTCCAAGGCAGACATAGCAATGCCCAGGTGTTGGTCTGCTACTCACATTCCAGGTGTGCCACCAGGAGCGAGCAACTGCAAGGTGTCACTGAGTCCCTCTCTCAACTGCCTGAAAGTAAAGGCTGTGTCTCCCTTGCCAGCCAGGCACGTGGCACAGATGGCAGTAGCAACAGGGTCTGCCTGAGGAGCCAGGAGAGGTCCCTGGGCTCCTGTGTTTGGCAAAACTTAGTACGTACGTGTCCTCAGTCTCTCATGCTGTCCAAGGGGAGGGAGGCCTAGAATTGCAATCTCATTTGCCTCTTTCTTCTTTAGCAAGTGCAAAGAAAACCAAAAACAATGAAATTAAATGCTGTTGATTTCCCTCAGAATGGCACAAGAGTAGCAATTGTTAATGAAAAAAGGCAAAGAAATCTAATTCCATTATCTAATTTTCCAGTTGGAGACAATAATTTTTTTTTTTTTCCTCTCAGTGTTTGGATAACAATTACTCTAATTTAATATCACTTCTACACCCAAAACAAGTGAAAGGTAAAACAGAGAATACAAAATCAAGATGTAAACTGTGGAGAAATTCTGAAATGAAACATTTGCTGGGGAAAGATGTTGGATAATAAATGCATAAGCTCTAATTCGGAGTAATCCTCCCTGAAGAGGACATCCCGGCTCGATTTCCTTTCAGTCTTGGTGATAGTGGTCTCTGCACTGTACTGACGCACGGGATGGGCAACTGTGTTACTGAGGAGCCTCTTCGCCCTATTTAAGGGATGACCATTGACTTCTTGATAAATTCATGAAAATCATGATTCTCATGGGACCATCAGATGTTACAAAAATCAAATGCATGTTTTAGCCTGGAGAATAACCTAAAGGACTTAAATTTGGACTCTGATCCTGGAAGGAGAAAAACAGCAAAGGCAGAGCCTCTGTCCTTTGACTCCTCCATACCAGCAGGTGGGCAGTAAGATGGCAGGAGGTGGTGTGGTGTGAGGGGAGTATGTGGAGTAGAGCAGTGTGGTGTGCGAGTCTGGTGAAACCTTGGTGGGACCATCCCCATCATCCCAAAAGACACTTTACTGAAATATGCATTGTTTATAAAAATACATCTGTATGGCTCCTTGACGCACTCATTTGTCTTTTTTTAATATGCACAATGATGGCTCATACCACTCAAGGAACCTCCAGAATGGACTAAAACCATTAGATTCACACAGCTTCCTTTCCAAAATCTGTACTTTTGCTGTGATCAGAAAACAACTGACAGCCAGTGTTTGTGCCAGACTCCCAGATGTGTGTTAAAATGACTCATTAGTAACGGTTTCTCTCCAGAGCATGTATGAAGTCCTAGGAAAGTTCAAAAAAAAGAATCACCATCAGATGTGGTGTTCCACGTAGTCCTAGCTGGAGGCAGAGAGGCATTCAAGGGCTTGGCCCTACCTTGGTGTTGGTTATGATGAACAAAGCCACAACCAGATTGTCTCCCCCAGGGTATGGCTAAGGGTTCTGTGCCCATAGGAGGTCAATAAATATTTGTTAACTGACAGAAAAAAACAACAGTTGAGGGAAAGAGGGTCTCTCTTGAACTTAGCGCAGAAAGGAAGAAACGTATAGCAAAACACTGTTCACACAAAGATACAAGCTCAAAGCGATAACAAATTTGCTTCTGTGACAAGTGACAGTACAGACATCCATAGAAATTTCCACCCAACCTCACACCCTGACACCTTGCCTCACATCAATGTAATGACATTTCACCCATAGTAAATAGTGTCAATGGTGATTAATCAGCAAGGTCTCTATTACATAATCATGACATATTTTTGCTATCTGAATACAGATGATGAGAGACTAACAGAATTTGGACCAAAGCCAGAGAAAATTCCAAAAGAAAACTGATAGACTTATAGAATTCTTTTCTAAATTTTTGGCTAGGCCACTGCTGCCACTTATAAGCTTTATCTGTGTGATAAGGAGAACAGAAAAGACGAGAATGCAACCCACTGCATGATACCCTGTCATTTTACCGAAAATAGGGTGTGAGATGCCTCCTCTTTATCCACCACACTCAACTAGTTTTGCCTTTGCAAGGTCAAATCCTCAAGCACTGCTGCACGTAGCTCTGAAGTGGTTCCTGGCTTGCATAGGCAGAATGGGGATTATCTTTTATTTGTGAGCATAATTATATTATTATTACTAACCATTAATAATATGGAAATATTTGAAACTTTAAGTATTAAGACACTAAGAAAAGGGGTGACACATAAAAAGGGTCTATCTAAAAATGGGTAAAAAAAGAAAAATCTAAAAAACCTCAGGGCTGATCCTCACTAAGGTAATCAGAAAAGGAGTGAATTTGTAGAGTTTTTGATCCCAACTAAATAAAGTGGTGTGACTACCAAAGAAACTCCTTTAGAAGAATTAACAGAACTACAATTTCTAGATCCATGAAGGTGGTAGCCAGCCCTCTCATGTACTAGAGTAATATATCCCATTCTAGATATAAGACTGGGAAAAAAGGAAATAATGATGGCCTGTCTTGAGGTGCTGGACTAAAGTAATGAAGGGTCTAGCAATGTACTATATAGGGTACAACTGAAAGCTGAGAAGATGTTTAACCAGGGGAATAATGTTGAGAGTTACTGGAAATTGTATTGAAATGTTTGAAAGTGATCTGGTAGAGGAGGGAATGGGCATATTGGATGGCTCCAATAGGCCAAAGTCCAGCTGGTAGACATTGCAGGATGTAAATTCTTGACTCCATAAAAGAGACCATTTTGACCATTGTAGAGAGGTCGTCAACACCTCATTACAGTGGTGCTCAAGTAAACACTGAACATCCACCCAGGGAGGATATAGTATCAGATGGAATGAAATTAAAGGTTCCCCAATACAGCAATTATTCCCATGTAGTTTCCCCAAGTCCCCACTTCTCACTGAAGGTCACCAAATAGGGCAGGTCTTCTTGTGTAACTTTTCATCTCTAGTTCACTTTCTTTTCATTTTCCAAAACTGCCGCTCTCATCACGGGGTGCAATAGCATACTGTCTTCTCATGCTTTCTTGCTCCCTTGAGGAATGTGTTCCAGTTTGGGTAATTACATTCTGCCAGCCTAAATTATCTCTGCAATTTACATTGAGTAAGGCATTTTTCTTTAATATCTATCCTAAATTGTTACATAGTGTTTCTGTGTACCAGTAAATATTACATACATGCCAAGGTAATAGTCAGATCCTTGGAAACAGCCCACCCTATTTATGGGAGAACAAGGAAGGATTAAAACTAATTAAAATTTACTTCAATTGTTCATGTTCCTTTTGCATTTTTGGCCCTTGATGCTGGCAGTTAAGGGAAATTGGCTTCATATAATCTGCTCTTATTTTCCTTCATTTGTGAACCTTTTCAGCTCCCATACCTTTCTGATTCCTGCTTCACCCAAAGAGCACCCCAAGATAGGTTTGCAAGTGGCAAGAAGGAGAGATGGGTCAATAATGTAAAGGTGGGGTGAAGAGGCAGAGGTTTGGCCTGGACCTCTTCATCATGAAGATAATTTTTAAATTCAGCTCTGCAAATTCTATCACAGACACAGCTGCTTGAGTCAAAGGCTATATCGCTTTTATATTTTTTTTCTTTCACTTGTCTGCCTCCTTATTAAGAGTATTTATTCCAGTTACTTTCATTGCTGACCTTGGAATATTATTTCTCTTGCTTGCTTGCTTTCATTCTCATTCTTGTTTTTATTTTCTATCTCTCTGGCCTCTGACCTCATTCATTTAATAGTCTCAGTATCTCAAGATAACATTTTTTTCCATCTATGCATCATATTTTCCCACCACTATTTGTGTTAGATAAGAAGCCATAGTTGTGTCATAGTTGATCATGTCTTGGCTCTGAGGTCCTAGAGAGCAGGACTGAGAGTCAGGACATGAGTCTGCTTATCCTTGTCTCCCAAGGGCTCATGGGTCTAAACTAAATAGTTGTCCAGGAAATGCTGTTTGAACTGATGTGAATTGAATGGAAGAAGTGAATCAGATCTGGTAGACTCTGAAGCTCAATATTCCAAAGCTCTCTTAGGCATCTATCTGTCCAAGGTCCAGGAGCTCTTTTCTTTACTCTAATTCCACCTTTCCTTTCTTCCTTCAAGACGGACATTTATTTTTCTATTTCTCTCTTCTCCAAAGTAGAAAAGCCTCTCTCATAGGAGTATTCATTAGTGTCCCTTTTAGATTTGGGTCTTTTTCCTCTGCGTTATTGCTAGATCAAGATGTTCCTTTATTTATGCATAGGTTTGTCCTTCCATTTGGCAAGTATGTATGGAAACATGCTATGTGCCTGGAACTGCACTACTTCTAGAGATGCAGAGAGAAGAGCCACACTCATGAAACATGCAGTCAGGAAAAGACGACAAATATTAAACAAATATTTATACAAGGAGATATTTAATTTAACTTCTACAGAGAAAAATACCAGAGTGGAAAAAAAGAATGTAACAGAGGGCACAAAATCCTATAGTGATTACTGAAAGCCGAAGGCATCTATGAGCAATCTTGGCTGTTGGGTTGAGAAATGCGGCATCCAACCCTCCTGTCCTCAGGACTCCCCTCACTTCAAAGACTCTGGGAAGTCAGAGAGAGAAAAGAGTCACAGACTAGGAATCAGGAGACCTTAGTTCCTGCTTAGACCCTGCCACAGATTCCATGCTGGTCTTGAGAAAGCCCCTTCTTCTCTGTGTCTCAAATTCACTAGAAGTGGGGGGAATGGAAAGGTCTAATATTTACCGTGGTCCTTCAGGCTCTGAGATTCATGTTTCTCAGGGCAGATGCCTTAACTTACAGTGAACAGCAGGCATGTTTGACTGTGCTGCCATTTAGGCCGAAAGTCGCTAATTAGTCAAGGAACACTACATACATTTTACTTAATCTGAACTTTAGATAATTTTTGCTTTACAGTTTACTGTTTCCTCCATACAATTTCCTTATCTATTTTAAAACTGATTCACAAATGGTTGCAAGAAATTTGGGGGCTTACGTTGGCTGTTTTGCAATTCAGACAAGTGATTAGAATATTCCCAGCACATACACTTAATCAAAACAAGCCCAATTAAGCTCACTACTCCAGATTCCACCTCATTAGCTTTCTGTTCCTAAAATATAACAGATGTCATTGCTGCAGGCCCGGAGGTACAGACACATTTTTCAGCTAAGCACTTACAATGCAACCTAAGTTAGGGGAAGATTTAATTATTACTTTCATTGTCGTGGTTTCCTGTGGAAGCTCATTTTTCACTTAATAGCAAGCTCTCTCTACCTAGTTGCCCACTGCCACCAAAATAATGTGTCTTCCTCCTAAAGTAGTGAGTTCATAAAAAGTGTCATTCTTATCCTCTCCTTTTTTGCCTGGTAAATTGATTTTGGTTGCTCCTGAACTTATCCAACCCTGTACTTTTTATTAAAGGAATGGAATGAGGAAGAAATGGGATGCAATGATTGCCTCACCTCTTCTAGTAATACTCGGGCTTGTTTACTGAACACTCTGCCACCCGTACTCGGAGAAAGGTTCAGGTCTCTGTTTTTTTCCCCACTGCACTTTGACAATGTTGTATTATAGCACTTAGTTTACCCTGACATCCTTTTTATATGCTGTCTCCTTCTCAAGACCATTGATTTCTCTAAGCCTGGGCCCTAATCTTATTTATTTTATTATTTTCATATTCCCAGCTTCAATCACATACTGACACGTTGGAAACTTTTTTTTTTCTGAAGAGATGAAAGAAAAATAAATAAAAGAAAAAATGGAAATCAAATTATGCTATGGCTAGCAAAAGAAACAAAAATGCTTTATGTGAAAGGGAGAGTTATTGAGTCTTATAAATACAATAATTAGTGACTATTTGTCCAAAAAGCAGATAGCTGTAAATCTCAGTCTTATACATTATTCACTGATTCAATCAATTTTTCTAATCAGTGTCAGTGTTAGTTCATTAGGTCTTACTTTTTTTTATTAGTAGTACATTTGCTCCCAGTTACAATGGGAATGCCATATTTGGGGATTCTACATGCAGGGAAGTAACAAATATTCTGGTATGTTATATAGGCAAGCATCACCCAGTGCCTCTCTCATAGCCCAAGGGGAGAACTGTGTCAGAAAGAGCCTCTTATTCAAGGAAAACAAGTTATTTCAGGTTTGGGTTTTATTCGTGGGTACATCTCTTTCTCCTCCTCTTCTCACTTTGTATTTTTAGATAAGCACTTAATCTCTAAAGAAATTTTAGGTAGTTTTTTTCTGGGGGACATTAAACAAAAAAGACTCCAACATGGCCACAGCCCATAGGTGTATCTCTTATTTTCCTAATGTGTACAGGTGACTACAGGCCTGGAATTTATAGTCTAGTGGGAGACTAATCAGATATGTACCATATACACATGTACAGGAAACACAATGAGGTCTAAAAAATAAGAGTTGTGATTTTAAAAACTGACAAGAACTTATAGGTGCGAATGAGTGCCTTTCTCTTCAGTAGACTTTTATTTTGGTGAGGAGAAAATCTTTCTAAAAATATTGACATATATTAGAATTTTCCAGGTCCTCCTTTAGGAAATTTCTCAAGAGCCATGTATGGTCAGCTCAGGCTGTCATACCAAAGTATCATAGACTGGGTGTCTTGAGTGACAGAAATTAATTTTTCACAGTTCTAGAGGCTGGAAAGTCCAAGATCAAAGTGCCAGCTGATTCCATTCTGATGAGAGCTCTCCTCCCAGTGAGCAGAGAGCTGTCATTTGACTGTGTCATTTGACTGCGTGCACACAGGACCTCTTCTTTATGCATGAGCTCCGAGAAGAAAGCCAGAGAGCTCAAGGGCACTAATCCTAACAGACCAGGGCCCCATCCTGATAACCTCATTTAACCTCAATTACCTTCATAAAAGCACTATCTGCAAATACAATCAATCACTTTAAAGTTTGGGGCTTCAACACATAACTTTGGGAGGGATACAAACACTCAAGATAAAAATGCAGTTTAAGAAAAATCACATAAATTTTCACTGGATCGCCTTTCAGTAAGAGACCTTGTGTTCTGCTTGCCCTCTTTATTCATCCTTCCCTATCTGACTTACTCATCTGACTTGGCTTCAAATAACCTTTGCAGTTTCTAACACCCAAAAAATGGTTAATATAGAAAAAAAATTGAAGAATGTGTTGCAGAGTCTGAAGACAATTTTCAAGGAGGATTAAATATTTATTTTGCATGATTACAGTATTATTGGAATTAGTGCAGAGTCATCCAGGTTGATTTTTACATAGGCAAAAACATTTAATCAGATTTAAAATGTGGGGTAAGTTTAACAAGGCAGTCAGTATAGTAACACCTTGTAGTTGTAACACATCTACAGTATTTAAATAGCATCATGTCCTATAACAGCCAGTAGAGAATATGAAATTAAATACTATGTCTTGATTTCTGTTGCCTTAAAAATCATGAAATCTATAAATTTGGAAGGGAGACCTTTATTTCTTATACGTGGTTCCAACCTGCAGGCTGGGAAGCAAAGCCTCTGGTTGAAACCCAAAATAGGCACTTTGCCAGGGGAAGGGTGGGACAGGAGTTTTATGCTGAACTGTGTGGCTAATATGCATATTTAACAGGTTATGAGAGGATCTATGCATATTCATGAAGGAGGATTTTGAGCATACATGATGGGCAAACATATATGTTACATATGTCTCATGTTCACTGTGGGGTGGAGACAAAATGCAGAACTAGGCTCTGTATATCCAAAGGCGAAACACGTGACACAAAGGTACTTTGTGTGCAGCCTCTGTAAACCAGCCAGAACCAGTTCACGGTCGGCGGTCATTTATCAGGAAGAAATGCTTTGTAAAACCGGTCAGCAGTCATGTCAACATTGCAAAAAGGTAGGAGAGTCTGGCTGTGTTGGCAAGTGGTCAGTTGAAGTCAGTGAAGAGACTTCCAGTCTTTGCTTTTCAGGGCTGGTTTCTGTTGAACTTTTAGGAAAGAGTGTCTGGTGATGGTTAGTGAAGAAGGCGAGGGAGATGTACTGAGGTGTGACCAAACTCCCTTCTTGTCATGACTAAGAAACTTAGTTTTTAAAGTTTTTCTAGGGTCTCCTTGGCCGAGAAGTGTCCATTCAGCCTGTCAAAAGGCTTAGGAGTTTATTTTTATTTCACCTTTCTAAATTCCTTGAAAGTAGGACAATATTTGTCTTGTTCACGACTTGATCTCCAAGGGTCTAAAATAATGCTGAGCATGGAGTAGACGCCTCACAAGTGCTTATTGAATTGAATTGATAGGTAATTCTCTAAAAGGCAGATGAATCAGGTTCTGTTAAACCTGAAGTCTCTTTAATATAAAGCAAAGATTCGCAAATTACAGGTCTCAGGTCAAACCCAGCCAGGCTAGAAATGATTTTTACATTTTTAAAAGGTTGAGAAAAATATTCAAAAGAAAAGTACAATTTTGTGCCAATTCAAAGTTGTATAAAATGCAAATTTTAGTGTGTTATATTGGAACACAGTATCAATATGGGGATTTTTATTAACAAATCCAGACTTAGGAAAGAGAAAGTTTATTGGATTACTGCAAGGGAAGAAGGAGTGGGGGACCATTACAGTTGGGAGAGGGGGACTATTGCAAATAATAATATAATAAAAAGGCTCTGACCATAGGATTAGCAAGAGTCTTAGGGTGAGGTACAAAGGGATTCTCTTTTCTAGAGAGGAATGACCACGGCTGGAAAGAACCTAGTGTGGGGAAGTGGGTTAAAAGGGAAGTGTGATCACACAGCAGATGGGACACACTGAGGCCAGCCTACTTTCAGGGAGCAACCTTTAAGGAGGGGCTGTATGATGGCCAAGGTTGAGGGTGAGGCCAAAGTTCAGAGGTCTGGGGGAAAGAAAAGGATCAACCAAAGCTTCCGTAACACACATTTTGTTACCAGTCATCAGTGGGAATAAAAGAGTTCAGCTAATTATTTATGAGGCAAAAAAAAGGGAATTTGGAGGGTTTATGTCTGGCCTTATAATGAATAAGCAAGGGTAGAATCCATGAGACCTATCTAAGTCACAGGTACCAGGTAGGGTGGTTCTTGCAGTAAGCCATTTCCCAGGACAAAGACGGGAGGGAAGTGTTTAACCGTCTCTGTGGGTGCCAGGTGCCTGCTCCTCGTCCTGTGCACAGCCTCCCTCCCTGCTCTCCCTGCCCTGTAATGTCTGTCTCCTACCCAAGCACTTCAGTTCTTGAGGGAAGAATAAGACTTTGCCTTCCTTGAATTCTTAAAACCTAGAACAGTACCTGGAAAGCTAGAGAATGAACGAAACAACACGAGAACACACAAACTTTGATATTCAAAATCATTACTAACAACGTATTGTCAAAGACAAGTCTGACTCTAGGGAGAAGGTAAGAGCGATCTTTAATCACACGTGTCTATGCAAATAGCTGCTGTTAGAGTGCAGAGAGACACTTTGTTCTCTTTAGTAGGTTAAATATGCCTCTCCACAAATGTGTTAACATCCTTCCTTTGCTTAGCAAATCCTCTTTTCATGAGCTGCTCAAAGGTAAACTTTATCCCCAGGTTGGATTATCATAACCTCCAAATCTGTGTGCATATATTAAGCTTTCTCCCATCTTAAAAAGAAATTACTCCTCAGCCCCCAGATTCACCTCAAATATCAACTAACTTTTCCCTTCCCTTTCACAGTCAAACATCTTTAACAAGTCATTTACATTCTGTCACTGAAAACTTACTTTTACCACTGATAACTTTCCTGATACCAAGTCTCCTTTGGGGGCTCTTTCTCTGCCTAAATGTGAGTGTTTCTCCAAGTTTTCACCTAGGTTGTCTTCTAGTGCTGTCTATTCTTGAATGAGCTCATTCACTTCCATATCACCTGTAAGATTATCATAGACAAATCAGCATTTCCCCATCTAACATTGCTGGTGAGTTCCAGGACTATAATTATATGTTGCCAACAGTTACTGGACTAGGCCACAGACGGGAAAAAGTTAATATCCCTAACATAGAACTAATGCCCTTCTTCCCAGCCCCCAGGTCCTTCACACTGCATTTCCGACCTCAGACAACACCGTCATCCACCATGTCCTCTGGTTTATCCAGAATATCTGTCGTAGAATTAGTCACCAATGCGAAATGATTTTACTTCCTAAGGAGTTCCCAAAGACCTTCACATCTCATAATTGCACCTGCTTCTACCTTGCTTCTCCTAACACTACTTCTACCTGGTTTTATCCCTGCAAAAACCTCTTAAGATGATTTCCTAGTCCTCAGTTTTACCCACTGTAGATCATTCTTCCTTCTAAAATGCAAATTTGATCAAGGAATACAACTGCTTTAAAATACTTTAGCAGAGGTCCAAACTACTCAACATGGTTTCAAAGAAATGTTGTGATCCAGGACCTCCAGACCCATGTCTTGCTTCTTCCTCTCGCCACATCCCCAAATCTCACATTCTCTTGTACACACTAGCCTGTATCCATATGGAAGAATTTTGTTTTCTGAATATGTCTTTCTCTCTTTAGCCTCCCCTTCCTTTTCATGGGCTGTTTTATCATTCCAGAATACCCTCTTCCTTCCCAAACCCTACCCTTGTTCCCAGCCAGTTTCCCAGACATGTTCATCATTCCTGTCACTGCTTAGACATCCCTTTATCCTAAGAAATGTTCTGGCATTGCCCCTTCCTTGCCACCATCATGTCCTGGTTATGGGTCTTGCAGACTCTCCCTTGGGACTCTGCATTTCTCCTCTCACAGCGTGGATCACCTTGTGTTTTGATTGCTTACTTCCTTCTCTAAATCCCATGTAATTCGCATGTCTTATGAAGTCAGAACTCATTAGTACGGGTTTGTCATATGTCCCCCAAACCCATGACATCTCCTGGCACATCATTGCCATTCAATAAATACATATAAAATAAATGGAAGAATGAAGTCTTTTTTCCCTTCTTTTACCAATTGGCACAGCTTAATCAATGCCACAGTTTTTTTAAGTAAGTAACTGATGTACAGTCTCAAATCTTTTGAAATAACTTAAAAAACTAAAAGGTCTGTGATATGTAGGAGATTTTACCAAGAAAGTCACTGTGGTGCAGCTATTGTTATTGCTTTTGTTGTTTTCTAGATTAGTTTAGTGACTTGGAAATATATTGTCTCGCCAAATGTGGTAACTAAGGGTAACATCTTGAACGTCATCAGAATTGTCACTTTGAGGGATGCTACGAGATGTTCATAGATGTCAATCAATATGTAAGTATACTTGAAAATCTTGGCCCTCTATGAATTCTTGACCCACCCCTGCAGGTGCATCCCTTCTCTTCTACCCCTCCCTCTGTTTTGTGAAGCCCACCTTGATGAGTGGTAATCTTGCCTCTGCTTCCCTCCCTCTGCACCCACATGGATGTCACGTACATGTTCATCCATGCCTAGAAAATCTCTAGAAAATTGAAAGAGAGCTTGTAAAAGGATACAATCATTGTAGGCTTGGCATTACTCACATCACCCATTTCAGTTGATTTGCTATTAGCATCTGTGATGAAGCTTGGAGGTGGCTGCCAAACCTTGAATGTCACTGAGATGAAATTTAGCTGGTGGGGCTGGAGCCAGGCTTATCACTGTTCAGAATGTAGAGCTTCATGACTGTCCTCTCTTGTTAGCGTGCCTCCATTTGAGCACAAAGAGCATAGATTGCTTTGCAAAATCTATCTTAATTAATCATAAATACTTCCTGATGGGAAGATTGCTGCTTTCATCTTAGTTAAATAAAACACAGTCACTAAATCCTTTTCTTGCTCCAGGCTTTCCTAGTATTGTGCAGGTTGCCTCCTTACATATTTGAGATGCTTTGAGGTCTAATCGCATCAGTGTGTTACTGATAGCTTCATTAGGCTGTGCCATCAAGAGCTGTTCCCAGCCCCTTCTCCACCAGCAGAGCCAAGTCCCAATGAGTTAAATGGGGACACTGGAATGGCAAAACAATTTCACTCCTTCCCAGCAGCTAATTAAGAAGGAGGGTAAAGCACTGTTCTAAAGACAGCAGCGTTTGCCTTGCAGCTCTTCAAGAGTGACCTTGTAGCAAATGGGGAAAGTACAGAAGAGAGTCACCGTTGCGTGGTAAACGATCATCAGGAAAGTTCAAATGCTACTGAATGGGTGGCTGAGTATGCTAGTAGGAGCTGGCTTTGTTCTCTGCCCCTTTGAACTCACAAAATTTTCTTTCTGTACAAATATAGAAAGCAATAATGAAGAACTGAAGATTCCACTTAAACGAACAATATATAATCAGCCCCTTGAATCAGTAATATAAATGCTGGGTCTTGGGGCTTGGATGCAGCAGTTTACCATGGGCGCCCATGTAATAAATATAATGGGCCTGTGTATCCGCATGAGTAGTGTAATTGTCCTTCTTGTTCACCGGCCTCTACTTAGAGAGCTAAAACAATCTAAACACATAGTTTCCCATCTTCTTTTGCAGCTTCAGGTGAAGCCCTGTGATACAGTTCTGACCAATGAAATAGAAGGAGAAATCACTCTTTGCTCCACCTACTTCCTACCTGGAAATAAAGAAACGTAGGAGTACTTGGGACCAGGGAGACAAAACCCACATGCTGAAGATGGCAGGGCAGGAAGACGAAGATGAAGAGGCCTGATTTTTTGATGCTATACTTTGATTCACCTTACAAACCCTGGATGGTCCAGGCCCGCCCTCACAGTGCATAGCATAGCCTCCTACGTCTTTAAGTAACTGTTAGTTAGCTCTGCTGTTCCTGACAGCAGAAACATTCCTTCATGATAGGGAACACAAAGGACTTATGAACCCTTTGTCTTTTGTCTAAGAACTTCATATCTCTTTTACTCCATGGTGCAGACTGTTTACTGCAGCAGGGTGTCATGTGAAAAGAAATCAAACCTAATTCATCTCCTCTTCTGAAAAATGCAACATGTCCTTCACATTCAGGAGTTAATCAAATTTCCAAATTCACAAACATCAGAGTCCAGTCAGAAAAACAAGAACTACATTGTGTATTTCAATACAGGGAATTTAATACAGGAAAAAGGAGAAGAAAAACTGAGGTAACCCAGAGATAATAACAGCAGAAGATATTTACTACAGTGCAAGCTGCAGGGACAAAAGGGAAGAGGTAGGCACAGACAGAACCCAAGGCTCAGAGAAGGGCCTTAAACAGTTGGTGGTCAGATCTCGAAAAGGAAACACTGCCTGGGAAGTGAATGCATTAAGGATCTCAGAGCAGCCTGGGCACAGACCTCCCAGGCAGTCGCATCGCTAGGCTGTTGCTGATACATGTAAGGTGATGTGAGGAGGCTCATTCCAGGAGCAGAATAGAAAACAGTTGAGCAAACATTAGAAAATAAAAGCTACCAATAATCTCATCATTCAGACATGAGTATTGTCAGAAGTCAAGATTCACATCTTTAATAAACATAGATAATATTTCTAGCTGCCAGGTAACCTTTTACATGCTTTATGTGTGTTATATATTTTAATCCTCAAAACAACCCTCATAGTTAGATATGAATACACCACCCCCAGTTTGCAAATGTAGAAGATGAAACCAAGAGGGGTTAAGAAATCACCAGTGTCACACAGCTGTTAACAGTAAGCAGTGGAGCTAGGATCTAAATCCAGGTACTCCAGCTCTGGAAACCCCATCTTTAATCATTATGCAACATTACTTCTTCCCCTATATTGCCTTTGGTGATCTAAATTTCTCTTTTGCCCTCATATATAACACTTGATAATAAGATTTTTACTTCATCATATAAAAGTTATGTGTGTTGTCATCTTTTCTTTAGGCTTAAATACTAGACATGGATTTCATATGATATATCATAAACCCATGTTTAGAGAAATATATAATTTTGGGAAATATATCATTCTTCTCCAAGGTTAGAATTAGTTATAATCTCACCAGTGTATTGTGGGGAAATCTGTTTCCAGAAGCCTCACCAAAATGATATTTTAGCTTTTTACTCTTTGGCAGTTGTGCTTTCTATTATTGTGTCCATTATTGCTTCCCTTCCTGCTATCCTTTTTCCTTTTCCTAGAATTTCCATTCTACATTTATTAGATATCCTAAATTTGTCTGCATCAATCTCATATTTTCTCTCATTGTTTTTGTCTCTTTTCTCTAATTCCTAGGCAACTTCCTCAAATTGATTCCCTAATTCATTGATTTGGTTTTCTTTAGAATTAATGTCACTATTCAAAGGTTTCTTTGCAACTCCTTTAAATGAAGACAATGGAAAGGAAGAGGAAGAGTATTTGAGGATTTAAATTAAGGAGGCATCACGATGACACCGTGCAACTTAAATGGAAGCATCCTTTTTTACGTCACAACCACTGAATCTTCTCAACAAACAAAAGACATGTTTGTCACTAGAACTGTAACAAAGATTACATCATAATAATAAGTTTAGTAACTGTTGGGGGTTTTGCCAACACTGAAGATGTAAAGAGGAAAAAGGACTATGAATATGAAAATAAAGATGGAGGACAAACTTCAGTAAACAAAAAGCTCAAACTGGGAAAGTCACCTCATGCTGTCAATATAAAAAATGGGCCCATCAAAGAATCTGCCAATGTGTAAATACAGTTCTTCATCAAAGCTGCCAAGTCAAATAAGAGCCAAAGTGATGGTCAGATGATGGGTACAAATCCATCTCCATCACCCACCTGGAGGTCTATGAAAAGTGACTTGTAGGAATATCTAATTCACATATGCCAATAAAAGATTGCAAAGAAACTAGATACAGCATCAAGAATAGGACATCAGCAAAGCTGATGTGAATTCAAACACATTCTCAACTTTGTGCCTCAGATCAGAATTAAGGACCAGGCAAGAAGTATTCTTTTTATTCTATTCTTTGATTTGAATCTCAACACAACCTTTAAACTCCCCTGAGGGCAATGTGCAGAGCAATTGCATTACTACTTTTATTAAATACATGCCATTCTCTGAATGGATTTGGATCTGAATGTGTTCTCAGGTACTTACAGCTAACACTAAGTGGTGGGAGAAGCCAGAGGGAGGAACTAGATAGGGGTAAGACAGAGTTTTGCTGGACTGACGTGGCTATGTTAGAATCAGGAACAAAAATCATATCAATTTAGGTTGTAAACTCTATCCACATATCTAATGCCATAAAAATCCACTCACTAATATGCCATTTAGAAAGCATATCATATATTAAACTGATTAAAGCATGCTTTAAATTCAGTATGGGTCATGCTATCTCAGATTGGGATCATATTGGTCACCTCCTTTGAAAGTACTTGGTTGGTTGGTTGGTTGGGTTTACACAGAACAATCCAGGATATGTAAGCCCACTTAAATTTTCATTCTAAATCAAAATCTTACTTTGGATCTATGCATGACATCAGTCAACAACTCTTATCCATTTGCCCAAGACTCAGTACTCAAAGACACATAAAGAAGATCTTGGGGAGCTCACAGTCTAACTGACAAAATAATTTTTAAAAATCCTTTTTAAACAAAACAATGAAGACAGGCTATTATAATTCAGCTCCTAACTTTGAAGTAGAAACTGCATATCCTTCCAGAGTTTAGAAGAGGGGATTACAGTATGGGCTTGAACAGCAAGAGAAACCTTAATTGAAGTGGTAAAATCTGAATGAAGCCTTGATCAATACAATTTGATTAGGTAGAAGTGGGATATTTCAAGCAAGGGAAACAACACAATCAAAGCCAGGGAGAGAGGACCAGAGAGAAAAATACTTTTAACTACAGTGCATAAACACTTCCTTGACTCTCCACTTTCCTGCATTGTTTAAAAAAAAAAAAAAACTATCTCTGAACTAGTTTAGTGATGAATGGCCCCAGAAACAAAGGTGGAACATACAAATTAGTGTTAGATTTTTTTTTTTTTTTTAAAAAAAGCAAATCATTGGGAATTGAAACCATATAAGAAAAATTAAATTGCTAGGACTATATAATGGCTTCAGACTTACAGTCACAAACTGATATATGCAAAAATGTAACTTATTTTTCTGTAGTCAAATATAATTTCAATCATTAAGCTCCTATTCTGCTCAGTAGCAGAAAACTGATACCAAGTTACTTTCAGGTAAATTTCTTCCCATTTAGGCACTTCTCAGTCAATTCAAGTTTCTAACGCAGCCATATTCTAATTTTAAAATCACTCTCAGATTGTATTTTCTCTCTCCCTATCCCCCATATTGATTCAAATCTTAGGAAACTAAGACAACCGCCATTACAAAAGCAATAATGGAGAGAAAGAACCTGTATTTCAACGTCTCATTAGGGTTATGTCCTTTGCTGGCACTCTGTGAGATGCATCTTGTCTGATATGGTCTCCAGACACATCCCTTCATGCTGACACCCACTCAGGTGACCAGTCGTCGGGTCAAGGATTTTGGTTGATAGTCTGTGTTCCTGCTACTTTATGTGTCTGAAGTCCTGCCTTCGTCTTTAGGTTGTAGCCTAGTAGTTACTTAGGGTCTTCCTGTTTATATCCTCAGGATTTTTAGGCATTTTCAGCCCTCCCTCAGCCTTTCTATATCTTTTTCATGAGCCCTGGGAAGGTTAACCTCTTCTGCCCATGCTGTGGCCCTAAAAGGCTTTGGGCTGCCAGCAGAAACTCACTTTGCCCCTAACAAGTCTCTGAACATCTCTCTTCTCTAGAATCCTCACACCACTGTATGCAAGAGACATATCAACTGTCACCTGGCTATCACTGGGACTCAGGCTGGACAAGCAAAGCCCATCTACACTCTGCTCCTGCTCATATTTGTCACCCCCATCCCTACCCACAATGTCCTGGGGAGGGAGGAGTGATGCAAACAGTCTCAGAAACCCAATAGTTGTCCTCCCTCTTTCTCTTCTCCTTTCCCTGATAAGATTTTTAAATGGTTTTATTCAGGGACCTGGGTGGGAAAAGTAAATTAGATCTACCACTCTATTTTCATTTTCAATTTTTGCTGCCTTATATCTAGGAATGCCTTTTGAACTTAAACACTAACAATATAGCATATTTATTATTTCTCCTCTGGATAGTTCAAAGCTGGAAGGGTTATGAGCAGCTAAAGCAGGAGTGTTGGAAGAGTATAACATAGACCAAAATTATAATTCATCAATCAGTCTACCACAGCCAAGAGTTTTGATGTCAAGAAGCAAAACAGTAAACTGAAATATAATGGGAACTTAAGACTCCAGCAAGCTGTGGCTATAATTTCTATTACTCTGAAACAGAAATTCCACTCATTTATTCATTCATTTAAAAATACTCATTGCAGGCTTATAAGTGGCAAGGTACTGGGGTATATAGCAGGCAAGGTTCTTGCCCTCCTTGAATGTACATTATCATGGGGGACATACACAATAAAAAAGTAAACAAATAATTCCTGACAGTTTTAAGTGCCAGGAAGGAATTAGGATGTAGGAATAAACCCCCTGGAAGTGGGGGCTACTTTAGATTGGTGGTTGAAGTGATAAGATTTTTTTTCTTTTATAGTTTTTAATCAAATCTGGAACTTTCACAAAAACAAAATAGCACCTGAGAAGGCTGTCTGTTTACAGAGCTAGAAATACTGCTAATGGGAACAGGCTCTGCAGGCCTTCCTTCCCCTGAAATGGAGTTCTAAAATGCCTGAAAACAAGGAGAGTTCCAGACTCCTGTTGTTGTGATGCTTTTGTGAGAGTTTAATTGCTTTTGAATGCATATGAATGTCAATTAGAGCCAGGCTAAATATGTCTTCTTGGAGACAGAGCATTTGGTCTTTCTTTCAAGTTCTTTTGTTTGCCTGAATTAGCTTTGTAGTTTAACAGATGTTTTTGGAGGAAATGGAGACATAAGCTTTTATAATGCTGAAAATTAAATGAGAAACAATACTCTTCTCTTCACCTTCCCCCAAAACATGCAACCCTACAAAACTGGCAACCCACCTTACACTGCAGAAAATCTTCACTTTTGGAGGACACATGTTGCCAAAATGAAAGATATTTTTTATGCACCTGGAGTTCATTAAATATTGTTCATTCTTTGGGGACATGCACAATTGAATGCATAAGTGATTATCCAGTTAGGCTTAGAGAAGGAGAGTGTTTTCTAGACTCATAAAATGCCCTCCCTTTAATTAAAAATAAAGTAAAATTACCTTAAACAAGTAAATGCCATGATCTTCCAGGCAAATCCTACCCCTTCAACCTTCTGCTCCACCACACAAAGCAAACTCCTTGTTTAAGCTGAAGGAACCCACACTCATGTCTCTGCCACCTTCCCTGGTATGATGATATTCCTTTCACCAGAACTGCTCTCCTCTCACAACAATGCTTGTATGCTGCCCTTGATTCTGCATTATTGTAAGGTCCTTACTGGAAGGTAATAGAATACAAAAAGCATCATCTTTGGAATAAAACAAACCTATGCTAATTCTAGCTGTATCACTTAGTACATATGTAATATTGGACCAATTGATTAACTTTCCTCCACCTAAGTTCTCTATCCTATAAAACATGGATGATCTATGTAGAAGTATTTTGTTACTCTTACTTGATATATCTAAAGTACCTGGAACAAGATAGTCTTTTTCCTCTTGAGAATGAGGGATATGGACTTCCAGTATCTGGTTCAACATGTAAAGAGCTTGGAAGTCATCACTCCCATTTTTATAATAAGAAAAAATCAGAACAAACTGAAAAGCAACAACTCTTCTTAGATCCGTCAGAGGACTGGAGGTTACAGGAAGTTACAGTTGCTGTCCCCCGAACTGGAGAGACAGACAAGCAGATACAGAGAAACACAGCTTACTAGGGGCAGAGCCCAGGAGCAGAAGCCAACAGCTAAAGCCAGTATTAATAGAGACACTTTAAAACAACAGTAGATGATTTGTTGAAGGCTTAGTGTGGACTAACATGAGAGTTAAAACCTCTGGGAGGGCTCATTCTTAGAGAAGTCCCCTACTGGAGCTTTACCTACAGGAACCCTACCAAGTTCTGACTGTGAAGACTGGAGAAAAATCTCTTCATATATCCAGCAGGGGGAGGGGAAAGGTAACTATCTTAAAGTTTGCTGAGCAAATTCTGTTCTCTTTAAGAAGCACTTTAAGGAGTCCACTTGAGGGAAACTATTTAACCTAAATAGTTTAGTCTAAATAACTAGGGTTTCACCAGAGCCTAACTGACCTGGAGGAAGGAAATATCCAATTCTAGTTTCCATCTAGTCTTTGGCACGGAGAAAAGAAACCCAACTCAGGATCACTAAAAGACTGAGACCTAATCGTAGGACTATAGAACGCTCCCTCTCCTATATAATAACAGGGGATTACAGCTAAGAAAACTGCAAGCCTCAGACACTATTTAAGGGGGAGTCTCTAGGGACACCCAAAGACAACAGAGGAGACAAAAACAAAGACACTAGAGAAAATTTCATCTTCTGACACCACAGCTAAAGCAAATAGTAAACAGGACCTAATCCCTAGCCAGACAAACATAAAACCTCACACTAAAGGCCTATCTTCCTTAGTTCCATTTACCCAATATATCCTGTCTGACTTCCCACAAAAAAATGAAAAGCTACGGTAAAAGACAAAAATCACAGCCTAAGGAGACAGAATGAGCATCAGAATCAGACTTCGATATGTCAGAGATCCTGGTATTATCTGACTGGGAATTTAAAACAGCTATGATTAATATTCTAGTGACTCTAATAGAGAAAGTGGACAACATGGAAGAACAGATGCATAATGTAAACACACAGATGGAAACTTTAAGAAAAAATCAAAAGAAAATGCTAGAAACTAAAAACAACGTAACAGAAATGAATCATGTCTTTGATGGGCTCAATAATAGATCGGACAAAGCCAAAGAAAAAAATTGATGAGCTTGAAGATATGTCAATAGAAACTTCTCAAACTGAAATGCAAAGAGAGAAGAAAAGAATAAAAAACACAGAATAAAAGAGTAAAAAATCTGTGGGACAGTTGCAAAAGATGCAGCGTATGTGTAATGTTAATATCAGAAGGAAAATGAAAACACAAAGGAACAGCAAATATATTTGAATAATGACAGAATTTTCCAACATTAATGACAGATACCAAACCATAGACTCAGGAAACTCAGAGAACATCTGGCAGTGTAAATACTAAAAAAATCTATACCTAGACATATTATATTCAAACTGCAGAAAATCAAAGATAAAGTCTTGAAAGAAGCCAGAGGGGGAAAAGCACCTTACCTATAGAGAAATAGGGATGAGAATTACATAGAACTTTTCTTTAGAAACCATGCAAGAATAAAGTGTAGTGAAATATTTAAGGTGTTCAAAGGAAAACACCAACCTAGAATTCTGTATTCGGTGAAATTATCCTTCAAAAGTGAAGGAACAATGAAGATTTTCTCAAACAAAAATTGAGAAGATTCATCACTAGTGCACCCACCTTGTAAGAAACGTTAAAAAGAAGTTCTTCAGAAGAGAAGAAAAAGTATTTAGGTCAGAAACTCAGATCTGTGTTGAAAAAAAGGCAGAGCATTAGAGAAAGAATAAATTAAGGTAAAATAAAATATTTTATTTTTCTTAACCTTAATTGACCTAACAAATATCAATTTGTTCAAAATAATGACAGCAAAAACAGTGTGTGTGATGAGTATAGTGTCCATGGTGAGATGAATAGACAATATTATAAGGTGTGGGAGGGAGGAATTAGCAGTACTCTGTTACAAGGTACTTGCACTACCTGTGCAGCAGTATGGTGTTATTCAAAAGTAGACTTGGAAAATGGAGACCATATCGTCTACTCCTCCACTGTCTGGAGGTAATTCAGTTAGGACTCTGTACTAAAGCCAAAATGAACTATATTGGTTCTCATAACTGGAAAGTCCAGGAACCAGGCTGGCTGGCTTCAGTTATAGTTTGATGCTTGGTTCAATTTCAAGTTGAGGACCAATTTCCTCTATGCTTCAGACAGGCTTTGCTCTTATCCATCAGTAAGTTTCACTCTCAGACAGATCTCTTCTCTTTTGTATGAGATCGTGTCCACAGCCCAGACCATATCGTCACCAACTCAAGTCCAGCACAAAGGAGAGGATGACCTACCACATAACAAACATTCAGGGCCATAGAAGAGGCTTGAGTCACATTTCCATAGTTGAACAAACCCTGTATGCCGGGGAACATTATGTGCCGACTGTGTTACTTCATGTGCTCCACGATTCAATCTAGGAGTTTTGTCAATTTTACCAGAAGCACATGTGTTGAGCACAGAGAAAAGGATGCTTCTGCAGGGCAATTTTTCAAAAAACTGGGACACACTATTAGTGAATCGTGAAATCAATTTAGTGAGATGCAACCAAGCATTCCTTTTATTTTACATGTTTTTCTTATTTTTACTTATAATAGACAGAATAAGTAGATGGAATAGGAAGGGAAGGTATGGAAAAGAAAAATGTAAAGAGAATAGAGCATCACAAGTAATGAAGGTAAATATTACTTTATAAATTTTTGTTTCATATTATACAGTTTTTACTAGGCTGCAGGGTAAAATACATTCTTATAGTGGGTTGCTTTTGAAAATGTTAAAAACCAGTGTCCTAGTGGAAAATTAAAATATGATTATCAAAAGAGATATGGATGCTAAGCAACCAAAAATGTATGAAAATTTGCTACATCAGGTAAAATTATTTAGTGGGTACTCAAATGATATTCATTGAATAAGTTTTAGAATTTCTATGTTCATTGATATGCCTCTTGTCATTGAACAGAGTTTAATCACATCCTCTAGAAGGAGAGAGTTTATACCTCCATGGATTAGAATTTCTGAAGGAATTCTTATAATACTTGAATTATGTGTTGCAACAGTTCAGGGTGTTGAGTGTCCTGGGCTGAGGCTGGCATAAGGAGGTATTCCACAACCAGATGGCTAGAATGCAGAGATGGGTGGGAGTAGGCAGGAGATGAATGAATTGGGTACAGCTTGTGTCTGACACTCTCTCTCTCCCCGGATTATCCCTAGCCTGCCTCTAATAATCTACTGTCCTTGTTAACCCAAGCCAGGCACTGCCCTGCAGGTTTTAAAGGCTCCCTTTATTTTCACAATAGATGTCTTTAGAATAAAAATTGATTCAAAAGCAGAAGAATTTATTGGGTTGGAAGGGACAGGAAAAATGAAAAAAAAAAAGAGAGAAAGGAAGGAAAAAAGTAAAGGAGGGAAAGGGAAAAATACATTGTAATTTTTTTCCAGGTTATACATACTTAGAGTAGAACAATAGACCTTGAAAGAAATTAATTTGACAACATTAAGCACACAGTTAGAATTGTCACATTATAGTACGAAGACCCAGGCACACAGCCCAAAGGAAAAAGCATAAAAGCCAACATTGGCCACAATAGCCTTGTAACGTGGAACAACAATAAAGCTATAGAGAAAAATAAACCCAATGACAACACATCTTTTAACTCTAGTCTCTACTAGGTATTGGATATCTTTTCCCTTTCCTTTCTTTCTCCTTTCCTAACTTTCTTCCTTCCCTTCTTTTTGGTAGAGAATGCCAGAAATATCCACACAGGTCTTAAATATATAATAGAAAATGAATAGCATCATAAAACCGGGTTATGCAAGATCACTCCCTGATCACTCCTTTCTCACAGCAGAGAGTACAGTGTGTGGAATCCTGGTCCAATAAATAATTTTTTTGGATAAACTGATGCAAAATATCAACCTACCCTCTTATATAATCATCTTCATCTACATCCCTTTTATTCATATGGTGCTTAATTAATATTATTTAATTTGCTCATGTAAAACCACAGTATGTCAGAGCTGGAAGGGATTTTAGAAAACGTCTTTTGGGGACCTGCATTTTATAAATAAGAAAACTGAGGCCTTGAGCAGTCAAGCAACTTGGTCAATATCACAAAATATTAGAGCCAGAATTAGAATTGGATGTTACCAATGGCTAACTTGTTGGAAAAGGCAAAATGCAGGTGGAAATATTCATGGAGTGGTTTGATTTCTCCAAAGAGAAGACACTGAAACATGACTTGAGATTGGTCCAGTGGCCAGTGATGGTCCAGCAACAGTAGCAAAAAGGTACAAAACGACTACAAACCAATTAGATTGAGAAAATGGTCAACAAGTGTTTTGATCAATATATTGAATCTCACAGAGACTGATCAAACAATTATGAGTGTAGCTTTTGTTAGGACTGAAATGTCTATCAATGACTCAGAAGTTTGTCCTCCAGTGAAGAAAGAAAGGAACCTGGTCACTCACCAGGCACCAAAGCAACTTTTTTTTCACACCTTAAATGCATTTAGTCTTCAAGCCCAGTAAATAAAATGATAATCCTCAAAAATATTACATTTTAAAACAAAGCCATGAAAATTGCATACTACATTCAATTGAGAGAAAATCACATTCATATAGCACCATTAGTGTTTACTTTGCATCATAAAATAGATACTAGCACGTTATCTTGTCTGATTTATGATTTTAAGATTTATGATCTTAAAATTCTGAGTACCTAGTCTGTTATCCTAAATACAGCATAAGCTGCAGTCAGTAAAGAGGCACAACTCATAATTCTACATTATTAAAACTGGTCCTTGCCCTTTTAGGGGAATGAGAGCTATTCACAGGGTAGAAGTAGAAAGAGACACAAAGATATACCAATACCAAAGGTACCAGGTAAATTCCCACAAGTTTTATAAAAGGGACTCCACAAATTTAAAAAAGGGACCCCACCAGATGAAAACAGCAAAGGCTATCCAGAAAGCTTAATATGTAACAGCCAGATTAATTTATGAAGCATTCACTGTCTTTGGAAAAGGAAGCAGGTATCAAAAATTCAAAGAGTTGTCACTGAAAATATTCTTTTTCTTCCAATTTTTTCTTGGTTTTAAGTTGGAAACCCAATATTATTAAATATTTAGGGATGACATTTCTTCTGGACATTCAAGAAACCACATTTCATCAACACAATGAAAAAGAATAATTCTTAGATATATAAATAGATGGTCATTTTTTTTTGTCTCTGTCGGTGGTGTTACAATTATTCAAGACACAATGACTTTTTGCTGAATGTTTCTCTTCATATCTGAAAAGTCTTTCAAACACTACACGCACATCTAAACTCTCATAGAGCTTGATAAGCTTCTTCTGAAAAATCCAGTCATCAGTATTCCATCATCTTGCTTCACTGAGATCTTGTGAGAAAGACCTCAGAGAACTTTTCCTTTTTTATCTTTTTTTCCATTGGCTGTTTATGATTTAAAAACGTTGGGCACAAAATCCAAACCCGAAGAGATACTAGCTTTTCTTTTTCCTTGAGGAACAGATTCAGCACATTCTAGTAACCCCAGTAGAAAGCATTTGCCTTTTGTCCCTGAGTCTGCATGCTGTTTAGACTAATATGATATAGGTACTTGGGGTCTCCATAAGCATCCATCCCTTTTTGAGAGTTCACTAAGCTTCTACTATGTGACAACTCCAGTCTAGAAATTTGAGGGCAACACATAAATATAAGACATCACCTTGGCCCTCCTGTTGCATAGAGTGTAGCTCAAAATGCACAAAGTTAGTATAATCTCAATATGAAAAAGCTCATTCCAGTATCTACTGGGCCTTACAATAAGTTAATATTATAAACATTCAATACAAGGAGACCCAAATACATAAAAAGGGGATGGGAGCAAAAGTTGCACCTTTAAACTTTGAAGTAGTATCTCTCTCCTCTGGATTCTTTACACTCCTTCCCCTGAGAAACCAATGAAGGAATGAATGAGTGGAATTTGGAAGGGGAAAGATAATCCATAAGAGGAACATAATTTGAGAGCAGATAATACAGTCAAGTTTCACCATATTAGAAATATTAGGAAGAGGAATTTTAGGGAAAAAGGCAGAGAGGTTGACTGGGAAAATTGTCTAGAGTTCTGACTCTCTGATTAGAAGCCTGTTTCTGAAATAGCGCTGCTTCCTCCTTTCTTCTTTTTATTTTCTGTGAATCTGTATTTTATTTTTTTAAATTTTTAATTTTTTTAATGGACAATAATTGTACATAATTATGAGGTTTCTATACATACAATGTATAGTGATCAGAGCAGGGTAATTAGCATATCCATCATCTCAAACATTTATCATTTCTTTGTGATGGGAATATTCAATATTCTCTCTTCTAGCTATTTGAAAATTATACTATTGTTAACTGTAGTCATTCAAAAGTACTATAGAATAGCAGAACTTATTCCTCCTATCTAGCTGTAATTTTGTATTCTTTAATAAATCTCTCCCTATCCCCCGCTTCCCTTCCCAGCCTCTAGTTCTTTACTTCTATTCTCTATTCTTTACTTCTATGACTTCAACTTCTTTAGCTTCCACATATGAGTGAGAACATGTGGTATTTATCTTTCTATGCCTGACTTATTTCACTTAATATAATTTCCTCCAGGCTCATCTATGTTGTCACAAATGGCAGAATTTCATTCTTTTTTTATGGCTGAACATATTCCATTGTATATATATGTATATGAGTGTGTCTGTATGTGTATACACACACATATATATATGTATACACAATGGAATATATATATGTAGACACACATATTTTCTTTTTCTATTCATATGTTGATGGACACTTGAGTTGCTTCCATTACTTGGCTACTGTGAATAGTGCTGCAATAAACATGAGGGTGCAGATATCTCTTCACTATACTGATTTCCATTCCTTTGGAAAAATACCAAGTAGTGGGATTGTTGGATCACATTATTCCTGACCTATAAAGCTATTGTAAGATCAGAGTTGAGGAGGCTGGAATGAACCAAGCCTTCTCTCTGTCAAGCCTAGTGTTCCTTACAGAGCTCTGACTTCAAGTAAGAGCAGGTCCTTTAGCCTACAAGGTGTTTAGAACTGTGGATGAGTACTGAGAAAAGGGTTTGGTAGTCCCTGTGCAGAGAAATGGCAGCCACATAGGTATTCACACAGATAATGCACTCATATGGGTGCTCCCTCTCCCCAACACACACCCTACCACACGCATATACTCGTTTATTCTAGGCCAGCTATGGTCCAAGGGATTCTACTTCAGAGCAGAGGATAGTAATGTCAGAAGATTAGAGGATGCCTCCATTCTAATAGTTTGTATGAGGCCAGGAGTGTGGAGATTTCAGTTCTGTATTGCAGCCATCAGGGACTTTCAAGTAGACTCTACATCCCATTTAGCTAGGCTTCCATTATAAAGAATTAGACCTCCAGGGATAATGTGAATAGCAATCTGCCATGGAAACTACAATGCAGTTGATTGACCAGCATTGCACCGTGGCCAGAGCAGAGTATTTGGAGTCTGCCAGGATTTGTATCCTCACTCAGCTACTTATCTTCTATAATTTGGGGGCATGTTGCCTGATTAATTTGAGCTATTCTATTCATCTGATGCCTCTTAAAAAAAATCAAAAGAATTATAAGCCCTGATTCAGTGGTTATCCTCTAAGTGCTTTCCTTCCTCCTCTCTGGCTTCCTTTAAATTGCCCTGTCCTTGTTTCTAGGTTTTCTCTTATGCAATTCTCTGTGTCTTTTCCTTGTTCCATTTTCTCTGCCCACTCTTTACATGTTTGTGTAATCTGGGGCTGTGACCTTCTTCTCATCTCTTCAGTTTCCCTGGGGTATCTCATTGTCTTTAATGGCTTTAAATACTACTCATAAGAAAGTAAATTCTGAACCTTTAGTTCCAAGCTCAGCCTCTGTTAACTCAGACTCGGACTGCCTACAGAACATCAGCATCATGACTGACACAGAGCAGAATTTACACTTAATCCCACTCTTCTTCCAGGCATCATTGCACCATGTAAGACATTAGGAGCAAAAGCTCTCAGAGCAGTACAGGGTTCACATATCATATTTTGTACACATTAGACTGAAAGGCAAAAAGGTATCAAGAAACTCAAAAATACCTGAGAGAGAAAATTTAAAAAAATATGAGCACCACTAAGGATAATAATGGCAGTCGATGCTAGAATTTCAAATTTGCTTAAACCCCTAAAAATCTGTCATGATATTTTTAAAAATTCACAAACAAGGCCTTCTTTGAAGGATGCTCAGAAACCTAATTATTATTTTGAAAACTGGTAAAGGGAAAAAATCAGGTACCTGTCTTGCCTTTCTCAAAAGAAATATACCTCAGGGCAAACAAGGAGTTGATGCAGTAAAGTTTCTCCTTATAAGAAATAGTCTAGACATTGAATAAAGAGGGAATGAAAAAACAGAATATCATCATATCACATATAATGCAGCATAATGAAATAATAGGCCCAGATGCTGATAATCAATAGTTACTAACATCACAGAAAGACAAGCAGATATAATATGCCTCCTAGTGGAAATAAACAATTCTACCTCTGAAATATTCTTGCTAAAGATAAGAATCTGAATCTGATCAACTGTCTAACATCAACTTACAGGAAATAAAAGGAACAGAGGAAATGCAATCAGCAATATTTACGATAAATGTTAGAAGAAAAATAACCTTGTTTCTTCAACAAATAAATAGAAAGATACAGCGAGGGAACTTAAAACAGACCTAAGAGATATATCAACCAAATTTAATGTATGCTCCTTATTCAGAACCTGATTGTTCAAACTAAAGATAGATAATAGAGTAGATAGATAGATGATAAATAGACATTTGATAAAAATTGAACACTGACCAGAAATTTGGTAAAAGAAAGGGATTATTATTTATTGTATATATATGATAATGGTATTGTTTTTATTTTTTAAAAAAGATTTATTATCTTTTAGGCAGCAATATTGAAATATTTATGAATGAAATATGATATCTGAAACTTGTTTAAAAAAATCAGGAGTGAGGGAAAATCAGTGAAGTATAGCTGAAACAAAATTAGCTATGCATAGTTAATTGTTGATGCTAGCAGTGGACATATAGAGTTTTATTAAACTGTTCTCCCTAATTTTGTGTATGTTTATAATTGTCCATAATTAATTTTAAAAATATTTTGGACGTTAGATTGAAGCAAGGTACTGATATATCTAGAGGCTTGTTATAAAACCACTGTTAGAGTAGGAATTAGTAGGACATAAGACACCAAAGACGGCTGCAGGTAAGATGGGTCCCTAGGTGCAGAGTCTAGGATGGTTTTCTTGGTGCACTATGGATCATTAAGGAGGAAGGAGAGAGAGTGCCAAGGAGTAATTGAGAGTTCTCTCAGCCCCTCAAGTCAAGCACTTTATTAAACATTCTTGTAACATAAGAATCACCTGGAGGACTGATTAAAAACACAAATTCTAGGATCCCATCAAGATCCTCTGGGAAAGGGGCTCGGAAGTTTGAGGTTTAACAAGCTCTCCAAGTGGTGCTCATCATCAAAGTTTAGGAATCCATCAAACCTTAATTTCAAGGTACAACAGGGCATTCAACTGGAAATACCTTGTAAACTGTTGGAAGTTGGAGACAGTTGGACTAGAATTAAATAAACAAGAAGTGATACAGGTTTGGGAGTCATTTTCATATATTTTCAAAAAGAATTCAATAAAGGCACTCCCTGAAGGGAGACGAGGGAGACAGAATCTCTAATAGTTCAAGAGTACTATTGGTGGCCAGGTGCAATGGCTCATGCTTGTAACCCCAGTAATTTGGGAGGCCCAAGTGGGAGAATCCCTGGAGGCCAGGAGTTGGAGGCTGGAGTTAGCTATGATCAGGCCACTGCACTCCAGCCTGGGCCATACAGCAAGCCTCTATCTCCAAAGATAAATAAATAAATAAAAGAATACTATTGGCAATTCTGGATGCAGATCGCTCTTGCCCTCCATATCCCAACTGATTAAGAACTGCACACACAGACACAAAGGACTTAACATATCAATTGTTTTGAAGGCAATGAATAGAAGAATGAAATTTAGACCTGATGCCAAAGTGGGTATTCCTGCTCCTTTCCTATTAGGGTTGAAGATAATGCAACGCAGGTAAAGGACTCACCTGATCTTAATACATCTGGGCCTTCAAGAGGTTGCCAGTCCTAGTCTCTTTGTCCCTTCTGAGGAGGGATGGATAAAGCATTGGCCCTTCTAATCGATCAATAAGTTAGGCGTCTATAGAGAGAAACAGAATGGGGCCTGTTTCCTGTTTTTCTGTCATCATAATTTTAATGGCCCAATGGATGTCAAGTTCTCCCCTAGGAAAGACTCAGTAAGTAATAGCAAAAGGCCAGAAGTAACCCTTCCAACAAGCGTTTACTCACAAACCAAACAGAATTTAGAGATTAACATTGTTTGCTACTGGCATTATTTGCACAAGCCTCTCTGTGCTTCTTTGATGCTCATTGAGAGTTTCCATAAAAAATAACCGGCTCTTAGCATAATGTAGAACAAAAATGGGATTTCAAGGTTTATTTCAGTCACTTTGTAAGACTAAAGAATGCTACATGAAGGTTACAAGTTTATTGAAAAAGATCAATTGAAAGTTTTGTCAAAAAATTTTACTTTCTGTATCTTATTAATTGATATAATATGTGTTCTATGCTTAGAAGATGCACATATATTAAGGCTCAGATAAATTGTTGTTGTTGTTGAATGAAACTTGTTCAGGGATGTAGCACTTGTGACAGTGTTTTAGGGGAATGAGTTTGCTTCATTAAACCTAAGAATTTCAATATTACTACCATTATAAAATGCTGAATCTGCCCAATTGACCCCCAAAAAGATACAAACTTAGGTATGGATCTGACACAGTTTTTCAACATGCTCTATTTTACTAGGAATCAGTGGAAAAATCCCAGGGTTTGGAATCTAATATTTGTGAGTTTAAATCTTAGCCCCACCATGTACAGCCTATGTTGACTTAAATTCATTAGTTGACCTCTCTGATGTTCAGAGTCTTCATCTGTAAAATAGGTGTATTGGTTCCCATAGCTAGAATATAGAGATGATAGTATTACATCCTTCAAAGTGTTGTTGGAGGAATAAATATGATCACATTTATAAAGTGTTTCTGTTAAAATGTAACCCTTATGTAGTGTTTTAACATTTTAAAGTTCTCTTATGTATATTGTCTTCTCATTTCAACTATTAAAAAATCCTATGGCTAAAGTAGGACAGACATTTCTGTTTACATTTCACAACTAGAGAGACCAATACTCAGTGATGTTAGTTTTCTATTGCTATTACCAAAATAATACTACAAACTTAGCAGCTTGAAACAACCCACATTTGTTTTCTCACAGCTTTTGTGAGTCATGAGTCTAGGCAGTTTATCTGGGTTCTCTCTTTAGCGTCTTCCCATAGGTGTCACCAAGATATAATCAAGGGCTGCAGCCTCATTTGAGGGTCAACTATGGTAGACACACCTTCTAATTCATTCAGGCACTGGAATAATCAGTTCCTGATAGTTGTAGGACTGAGGGATTCCATTTCCTACTGGCTGTTGTCTGGAGGCCACCCTCAGTTCCTAAAGGCCATCACAGTCCCTTAACCATGTGGTGCCCCAACATGGCAACGTGCTGCCTCATAGTCAACAAGGGAGAAAGAAACCCCAGCAAGGTGAGCACTACGATGTCATCTAATGTAATCATGTGATCACATACATCTTGTTACCTTGCCAAATTATATTGATTACAAGTAAGGGAAATGTCTTAGCCAAAGAGAGGGATGAGTTTGTTTGTCTCAATTACTTTCTGCCCACACCTGTTGAGGATGACATCAGTGGCTTAAATAGGCACGATAGACCGAGACTAATTTTTCCTGGTGATCATGTACTGCCGTCTGTTCTGTTCCAAGTACTCCGGTCCCTACATTCCAAGAGAGGTGATCTCACAAGGGTATGAACATCAGGAAATGCAGATCACAGGGCCACCTTAAGAGTTTGTCTGCCACACTTACCCAAAGGCATATTTTTAGAGGCAGAACCAGAATGCTAACCCAGTGCTTTCAGTCTCTATTAAATGCTCTTTTCGTTTATGCACTCAGTCCATTTTCAGGGAATGTTTAATGAGTATCTATTATATACAAGTCACTGTACCAGGTATAGGAAGGGCTGCAATAATGAATATGACATGGAAATTATCCTCAAAAAAGCAGGGAATATAGGAGGTGCCAAAATATTATTAATTATGCCACACTGATAAGAATGTTAGAGGAAGAGGGGAAAATGAGTCATGACTGATACTTTTAAAGGGCAAAAACTAGAAAAGTAATTATACCAAATGAAGAAAAATATTGTGTTTACAGAAATGGAGTAGATTAGGGAAGATTATAACTTTCAGTAAAAAGATAAAATGTTTTGAATTTGTTTTATAAGCAAGGAATAATGAAAACATTTTTGTTTGTTTTTCAATATTTGTTTTTGAAGAAAAGTAATATGTGCAATGTGAGTCCAAAAATAACATTGCTGAAAATATACTGGAAGCGAGTCACAGTTAACTTGGCCACAATTGTCATTTCCTGTTCAAAGACATTTTCTAAATATGAAAATAGAATTTGGTAAATGTTGGTTGTTGATGTCCTCCAAAAGAAAAAAAAAATCTCATGATAAACACTGGCAACAACACAGCAGTTATTTCCCCTTACGCGTCTCAGAGCAAGAATGACTTAAACTGTTAGAATGTTAAGCCTTATCGGTGGAGGTATAGAATTGAAAGGCTTTAAGCTGGGGAAAGAAAAATGATTTAAGGATTCGGATGAATTGCACAGGCCCATAAAATGGTATTAACTCAGTTCTGAAAAGACGTGAAGAGGACACAACACCCTGTGTAAGTGGGTTACACTTTGGTATCATTAAAAGATGATTGGACAACAGAGAAGAGGGAAATGTGAGAGGGAATATTGGAATCGCGCGAGACACTTAACGTCTTAAGAGGCATCTGAACCATGATAGTTGACAACTAAGCCATCGCCCTTCATCACGCCAATAATGATCACTGTAAGGAAGCTTGCTCTCAAAGCAGAACTCCCAAAGCCAGGGACTGATAGAGGCACTCAGAGACAAAGTTTTGTTTCTATGTCGTGGATCAACTCAAGAATGCTGTGGCCATGTATGATGGCAACCATGTGGGAAATCAGACTGGAAGTCTTATAAAAGCTAGTTTATCAGCAAGCACAATATTCCACAAAATGAGTTAGGCAATTACTATTTAAATTTCCATATCCAGCGCTCTTTTGTGGTCCCTTAGTCACCCCATCTATGGTGCTGTTGTCATCCAAAACATTTCCACCCCCTACATAATATGTTTTTCAGTCAAGAAACAGGGAAATATCTTAGCCAATGATAAGGACAAGATTGTTTATCTCAATTCCTTTCTTCCCACACCTGGTGAGGGTGACAACACTGGCATAAATAGGCGTGATAGACCAGGACTGATTTTCCTTGGTGATCATGTCCTGCTGTCTGTCTGTTCCAAGTGCTTTCCCTGTCCTTCGTATTTAACTTCATAAGAATGGCATGAATCTATTTCCAAATGAGGAAACTGATACATAGAGAGGTGACTAAACAACTTCTTCAAGCTCAGAGAGCAAGTGAGGGCAGAGCCAGAAGTGAAACCCAGGCATCCGGCCCAAGGACCCCACTCTTCTCCACCACACTCCAAGCACAGCTCCTCGATGATGTCACCAAAAATCCCATATTGTTAGCAGTTGGGGGACAATGTGTCATATGCTCTGGTTCCCAACAGATTAGTGGCCAGAATTATTTTAAGTAATTGAATTTCAGGTCCCGAGACTATAAATTTGACCCATTAAAATAGTTGAGCCACCCAGTTCAGAGACTACAGCTGTTTGTGTTACCTCAGAGTAGAACCTGTGAATGGCTGACCTGGGCTGCCTCTCAGAGCAAGATGCCTGGGTATCCATAAAATGCAGAGGACGGGAGAAGGATGCTATGACCCATTCCTGCCAATGCATGAGGGATTTCAGTTAAAAACAGTGATATACTCTCATTGAAAAGGTAGAGAGCTGATATTATTATTTTTATTTTTACAGTTCTATAAGAGCAGAAGTAAACAAACATATCATATGGAGGAGGTGGATTATCAATTACTAATTAGCCCATAAATGAACAGAAATAGGAACCCAATAAGTTAGGTGCTCCAAAGATAATTCCTTCTCATCTTCTTCCTCTAACAGGGACTTATAAAGTAATTGACTAGGGGTCATTTCCAATAGATTGAGTACCTGAAGCTAATATGACACTTTTATAAACTAAGTTGTCAATGACTATAGAGCACCTAAAATATAATATTTCTTCTAAAGTGAACACCCGATTTTTAAGGGCTTATGTCTGTTCATGGCCCCAGATTCTCAGTCTGGGATGACTAGATCATGTGAAGGAAAGTCAGAGTCAGGTTAGTTATAAGTCAAAACAGGTCTCTAGAAGTCAGCATACCTGTTATTGCAACCAGATAAAAGTGCAAGTGTGTTAGGAGAATGCAACAGAGAGTTACTGGGATGAAGAGGATTCTGGTTGGAAGAGACAACAGGTGCTGGGGGCCCTCTAGTTCAAGAAGGCAAATTTCAGGGTATATCAAACATGTCTCAACATTTAACATGCATAAGGATCACCTGGAGAGCTGGTTAAGATGCAGATTTTCTTTGGAGGGTGGCCTGGGATTCTGCATTTTTAGTAATTATCCAGGGATACTCACTCTGCTTCCCTGTAGATCGTGCTTTGAGCAGCAGAGTTCTAGATCAAATAGAAAAATGTGCCTTTCATGGCACTGGATCAGAGAAAACTGGAGTCATGCCAGTCCCCTAGCAGTAACCAGAATGGCAAATGCTCAGCCTGCTTTTGAAGGGAGTACAATCACAGGGCTTAGTCCCCAAAGCTAAAGGGTATACTCAGCTGGTTTTATTCACGCCATCACTGGTTACTAAAGAAGATCAGAGGTTTTGCACTGGACCTATGCCTTATGGGGCAAGGAGTCAACCTCTGCCCTCTATGTAGAGGAGATATATTATGGAGAATGGCAAAAACAGTGACTCTAGAGTGACACACAACCTGAGTTCAAGTGGAGTTTTCATTATCTGCCTGCCATTTTGCCTTGGACCAAGTTTTCTTTTATACTAATAATTATTTTCTTAATTGTAAACCTGTTAAAATAGCTTTTCAGCTATATTAATGAAGGTAGGTTAATCACTTTAAGAAACAATTCCAAAAATTTAATGGCTTAACACAATAAAACTTTATTTCTTGTTTGCATAACAGTCCAATAATGGTGTCTGGCAGGTGAGTTTTGATACTGCAATTTGGGAATTCAGGATCCTTCCACTTTGTGGCTCTATACCTCTCTACATCCTCAGAGTCCCCCCTATTTCTGCCAGTGAATAGGGAAACTAGATAGAGAAGTATGCAGGGGGTGTTTTATCGGCTGGATGAGAAGTAGCACACATCAATTCTACAGGTGTTCTATCCACTGGAACTTAGTCACTTGGCCCCACCTTGCTTCTAGAGTGATTAGAAAATGTAGTCTATCTTTGTGGTCAGGACAAAAAGGTAATATGTTTGGTTAGTGTCTATCCTAGCCTTTCTCAACCAGAGAATTAAGTCTTAATGTCCCAAGACACCCATGCATGTAATGAATTAACTTTTCACCTATGGATATAGAAAAGTACAATCTATATACTCTCCTTAGGAATACTGAGAAAACATCACTCAAATAACTTACTGTAATGTTGGCCAATCTTTGCTATACTTGCATACCACAGAAGGTATCTAGAGATCAAATGAAGAAATATGTGGAAATATTCTTACACTATATGGGACTATATGAATGAAAGCTGCTACAGAATAGAAAAAGAGATGAGGCAGACTGAGCTGGAGGAAGGGAAATAGCCATGGTAAGAGAAGAGGCAGGCACTGTGTAACTTTCTGCGTTACTTTTGCAATATTTTAAACTGCCTGTCCACCTGGTGACCTCTTAATGTTTCTAGAAGTCTTGCTCTGAAGTTGCTTTCTTTGTAAAGCCTTACTGAACTGCTTTCTCAAGCCCGATGTGCCACTGATTTCTCAATAAACCTCAAGCAACATAATGTGTTCCTCAAATGGCATATTCCATATGTGCAGTTATTTATTTATATACTTGCCTCCTGCCAAGAACAGAAGTCATTCCCTCATTGCTTGGCACACAGTATTAAGCATTTAATTCATGTGTTTTGAAAAACTTTTGATTTTTAATTAATTAACTTATTTTTTGGCAGAAAGGAGAGTACTTTTGTCTATCTGGACCAGCTGGAGGATCCACAAGCATGTTTAGATCCTCTGAGGTTGCAGGGGAGGGTCTCTATTTCTCACCCTAATACAGTTCAGTAGTCAGTGCCATCCCTAAACTGGACCAGGGGAAAATATGATCCAGGAGACTTTTGTTCCTAGGATTGGCAAACAGTGTGGATGATTTCTGAAACTTGAGTAAGCTGGGGAAATGATCCTTAGGGTCTAAGAAGGTTTTATGCACCCCAAATTATGCTTTATAGGCATAATGACATACAGCACTCAATGAACATACAATGGCATGGGTATGATGCAATGATAGAGGACTGTATTCTTCCATTACTCTTCCTTGTCTGAGGAAACAATCTTGTTTTCCCAAATGCTTTCGAGCTATGGTTTGTGTCTCTAGAAGAGCTCTGTTGAAAAGACGAAGACAGAGGACTGCCTTCTCTACACTCACTGCTGTGTGAAAGAGATGAAAAATCTGTCTTGCATAACCACCTCTCAATTTAGTTGCACCAGAAAAATCAAATGAATATGTGTTTCATCTATTTAATTCTATACAAGCCTAGTCCAATGGCTAAGTGTGACAGGCCATCAAATATCTCTTCTTAATTTTATATTTTCCCATTTTATAATTACCTGATAAACGATTATATCTGACAGTTTTTAATCCAAACAAGAGTGATCGCTGGCGTTGGGGGCTTTTGAAGCACTGTGTATGTGTTGTCCTACTCGCACATCCGTTACCTGCTTTTTAATCAACAGATATGCTGCACGCTGACAGAGTCCTTCATTACATGCTCTATTCAAGGCTCTAGTATTTTTTTTTAACTGCTGGTACATGATAAACAGTGCACCCCCTACTACAAAAACAGATTTATTAATAAATAGATGACACTTTGTACTTTTGCAGAATACCAAAGCAATTAGTGACAACAGTAGAATGATTTTCAATACTTACAGAACAAAATACCATATTGATTCAAGCTCAAAGCTTTTTCTAAATAACAACCAAGGAATTGTCTACTGTATTTGGTCAATTTCTTTAAATAACACATTGAAAAAAAAGGAAATACATCAGTACAACCACTTTGAATGTTTCTCCCCTTAGTTCAACTGGATATAGAAACCAATTTGCCAATATAGAATAACTGGTAGACTAAGAAAGTCAAAAAACCATTCTGGTTTCTTTTATCATATATATATGACATATATACACACACATGACACATACATATATACACATATACACACATACATACATACATATGTGTGTATATGTATATGGAGAGAGATATTTCCAAAAAAGTTCATCTCTAGATCTCATGTAAAATTGAGATATTCACTTGATTTAAGACAGAGGATTCACTGTAGAAAACAGAACATTTAGATGATGAAATCTTAGAATTGCAAAGTCATAGGACTATCAACCAGAAGAAATTCAAAGAGATGGACTAGTCCAGTTACTTCCCTGAGGAAACATGTTATTCCTATTCCCAACCTTTCTTAATTCACCCGATATTACAGATGACACATTGAAGCCCACGAAGAGAACCTGGTTATCCAGAAAATTAAGAATTTGTGTTGGATCCAGAATTTTGCACAGCCCAGTTCTCAGCACATTTCCTCCAATGAGTGTCCCTTCACTGATTCCTTCAGTGCCTGCTACTGAGCACCATTTTAGGTGCTGGGGAGGCAGCAGAGGACAAACACAGAGAACATTCCTGCCTTTATACACTGTATGTTACTCTTGAAAGAGACAGATCATAAATAAGTAAATAAATGGTATTTTTAGGAAGTTAAAAATGCTATGTAGAGAAGCAGGGTAAGTAGATATAAAGAGGGGTGGGGAAATGTCTTGACTATGATGGTCAAGGAAAAATTCATTGATAAAATGATCACTGAGCTGGAACCTGCAGAAAGGGAAGAAGGGAGCCATGCAGCTCTCTAGAGGGAGAGCACACTGGACAGCAACCCAAGGTGAAAGCATGCTTACTATGCTCATGTGTATGCCTGTCTGCATATTTATTTTTCCTATGATTTATTATATTCTATCCCTTTAAACTTCTTTGCAGAAACTGCCTTCCATGTTTCTGTTGGAGACTAAGATAGCTCCACAAATCATCTCTGCTTCCACAAGGGCTCCTGAATCTTGGATCTGGGCCATTTTCAAATCACTGCCTCTGTTTCTATTCCATCCTCCTAGCAAAATTGTCAATCTCCCCCCTCCTTTGCCCAGTTCATCTCAGGACACCTCAAGTTTCTCAGCTAGGGGGAGTCATACATGTCTTTTCCTGTCGCATTCAAAACTTGAGGCTTATCTGACCCAATTTCTTCTCTTGAATTCTAGTTCCATCTTTTGCCTAATGATTCCTTGAAAGAAGGATGAGTGGAAGGGCTGTAAGGATGCAGGTTACAAAGAGAGTCCGTACCTTAAATAGAATTGCAAACAAACATGTCTCTTCATTTTGCCAATTATTAGCTGCCCACTCTGGGCTAAGCTTCATGCTGGATGTTAGGGATTGAGAAGCCCCTGTCCTTCAAGTGTTCTCAGAAGAGTGTTCTTCACCAGTCCCCCCGTGTCTGGGTACAGCACTGCAGGGGCCGCCCACCACTCAGCTCCAAGCCCATCCTCTCCACATTTGAGAATGTTTCTGTTCGTTTGTTTATCTTGTGTATATGTGTGTGTTCTAACATGACCAGCACTGTGCTAAGTGCTATATGGCAGAATAAAAAGTATAATATATTTCTCCTAAGGAGCTGACAGCTTAGTTGGTATAACAATATAAATGTATACCCAGGAAGTTATATAGCAATACACCATGAAAACCATAGTTCAAAGCCACAAGAGAATTATAAAACGAAAATCACCAATTCTTGTCCTACAGCCATTTTTGAACATTACGCTTCTCTACTCTAAGGTAAATTGCTAACATGCAAAGGAATCAGCAACATAACTGCTCAAGTGAATTTGGATATACTACAGGTGATTTTATTTTATATATATATATATATATACATAGCAAAAATTAATCTTCTGTAAATTCTAGTTTGGAAGTATCAAGATGTATCCCTTATCCCCTCTTTATAAATCCAGAGTCTAATTATATGTCTTCAGATATATCAGAATCCATTAGTCAATTTTTATTTCTATTAATAGTCCTTAGCAGTTCACCTATATTTGTGTCTTTTTTTTTCAATCCTACATGCTATCTGGCAAAAGTTATGAAAAATGTCTACTATAAAGACTTCTTGCTATTTTTTTAATCCGTCTTTAAATACTTTGCTTCTGACCAGCTTCACTGTGGGAGATGCCTGCCCTGCCTTTTCCATGACTTTCCTATACGGGACACTGTCCCCAGCCATCTTATTGCTGTGTCTTCCACGCCACTCCTCTGCTCAGTCCTGTTAGTATTCCATGCATGCAAACTGCTTCACTGAGCTTCAGTCCTGTTAAGTTTGAAGTAAATATGTAGAATAATATATTCAGATATTAGCTTTTCTGGTTGAAAAGCTCTAATGAAAAAGGAATACCTGTGCCAAAGCAGGAATATTAAAGTTCGAAAGGGAGAAGCAGCTCTGCCTGTATGGTGGGCCCAATTTTGCTCAGAAAGATAGGATTCGAATAGGTGCAGTTTTCAAGAGTCATCATTTATTTGCAGGATAACTAGCAAATGTATTATTTATTTATCCTCATGTCAAATTATTCTCTCTGATGTGATTTTGAACATCCTGGGCAACATTAAGTCTGAATTCTTATCTGCTAAAACCCAGGATTCTGTGTGCACAGCCATTATTCACTTGTCTTTGAAGCAGAAGATGGGATGTGGGAGCATCAGGGGTCCAGATCCTTCTAAGGATCATCCCAGGCGAATCCCAGTGATTGGCCCAGTCTGACCAGTCAGATCCTGGGGCAGGTGATGGCCGCTTTCCATCAGGATGTGGGAAAATCCTGATTTCCCTTTCTTATGAGGCTATATCAGTAGGAATTGCTGCTTCCAGAAGGAGCCAGTGTGGTCTCCAGACCTCTGTGTATGGGAAAGGGGAATCCACATGAGGGTGTAGTGCTTGAAAATCATCCGGGATTTATTAAACGGGTAAGTTGGCACCATCTTTCTCCCCTTCATGTGCCTTTTTAAAAATGTAGCTTTTCCGGCTTTTTTGAAATGTATCCTCCACTAAATATATTTCAAAGCTTTAGCACAGCAGAGTAAGTACAGAGTTCATCTTCTGGGTCTGAGACGGTGTCCTGGCATTGCCCAAGTGTGGGTCGAAGGCCTGTCTACGTGCTATGAAACGTGCCGTCTCTGTACCAAGCGTTCCATGTACTCTGCCGACAGTACGTGTGTCTCAGCTCCGAGGCAGCAGCCATGTAGTCCTTGACTGCTGAGGAAGGCGGGTCAGGCACGAACCTTGCAGGTCACCCATTCTGTGTGGCATAATCTGTGTGCTCTACTTTTCAGTTTTCTCTCTCACGAAACTAGAAGCTTATGGGCAAAGGAGGCAGATGGTTAACCAAATGGTGAATTTTGATGACTCAAAGGAGAAAGTAGGAGTGGAGGAATGTTCTTTACCTGTCTGTAAATATCTTTTCTTAATTAGATTGACAAATACGAACTGAGTACATACTCTTTGCCATGCATTGTGTTAAGCTTCACGGGTACCTTCCAAAAGCTTGCAATCTGTTGTAGAAATATGCGTGTCAAGATGCCACACAAGCTCACCCACACCTGCTGTTATTTCAGGTATTTAACCTTGCTTCAAGACATCCTTTCTAGTCCACTTCATCATAATTACTTCTCTTTCATAGCCTCTTATATTTCCTAACCTGTGGTTGATATGGTATGCTTACAGACGGCAGGCAAATGCAACAGAAAAGCTGTTTATCACATTCTCTTACTTATCCAAAAAATATATATATATATGTACTGAGAACCCAGTAGGCTTTGAGGCAAATATAAAGGAAATAAAAAGGTTCCATCTCTTCACTCCAAGGGTTCATAATCTGGTTGTGGGGACAAAAGAGACACACGGGAAGCACTAGAAAAATATGTGCAAAAGACTGTAATAATGGACGTGAGTCCTGGAGGAGACCAGACAAGACAGAAAGAGTGTGTGTTGGAGAGGAAGACAAGGCTGCATGGCAGATTTGGAAGTTGAAGCGCCCCTTGAAGAAATTTGCAAAAGCAGAAGAGAAGCTGCAAATTATGACACCAGACCCTAGTGTGGTGGCATTTACTGTTGTTGTTTAATGAGATACTGATTGATAGTAACACCCTAAAATTGATCATAGTCATTTCAAAGTATGTGTTTATACAAAGTGATATAAATATAATTATTGTATTCAGGGTATTTAAAATGACCATTTTTATCTTCTAAGTTGTAGCTGTTTCTCTCATCATTTTTCAAGATGTTATATATTTAATAGTTGGGCTAACAGCTGACAAGATTACGCATACTAGTTTTGGGTACATTTTGTGATCCCTAAGGAAGAAATATTTATTAATCTGACAAGTATGAGCTTAGAATCTATGCTTTATTCAAGGCCATACTAGTTGCTACTGAATGTGTAAGAGTCGAAGACACAGGCCTCGTGGTGCAAGAAAGAGCACCAAACTAGGAGTCCTTGGGGGAGGGATCAGCCCTGGTTCTTATTACCTCATTGAACAGATCATTTGAACTCTCTCAGCCTCAGTATTCTCAACTACAAAATAGGGTCATTATATTGGCCTCACCTCCATAACAAGGTGGTAAATATAAGACCTATCACAGATATAAAAAGTTCTTGCAAGTATTCAAGTGCTCTCAGAAATCCTTCAGATTTCAAAACCTACTTTCATGAGAGTGAAAAAAAATTTTACTATTATTATGGATGAACTCTTCCATTGAATACACACACACACACACACACACACACACACAAACACACACGCACCATACCCTGAATGCAAGAATGAAATATATGGAAAGAATTATGCCCAGTGTCCTTCCTGGCAGAGGCACAAATCCATGTAGACCTTGAAGGAAGTGAGGGGACATGGCTTGGCCCAGTCTGGAATACATCCCACCTGGACCCCGAGTCCCTGCACTGCATTCCCAGTATCGTCTCCCAGTGCTCTTTGAAAAGATCTTTCAACCTCCCTTTGGAAAGAGAAGTTGGCTGCTATCGAAGGGGTGTCTGTTTTATGTGTTCAAAATGGCCATATTCTTAGATGAACAGGGGGAGAAAAGGCTCACTACAGAGTGATAGTAAGGGCAGAGTCACCTCAGTTACAGACTCAAGCTTTAACTCTCTGAGGTGAATTCATTATACCTCTATTCACTTAGAAACAAAATGTCATTTCTCATGACCCGATAAATGAAGTGTAATTACTGAAAGCACACAAATGATAGAACTGAAAATTTCTCTTCCTGATCATGCTCATGACAAGAAGGGATTTCACACATCTAAATAACTGAGAACGGGGTAGGAACACCCCAAAACAGACCAAACACTTTGGATACAAAGTCAACATTAAAGATCATGTTAAATAATCAGACATCTTGGGCTGTTTGACAGCTGCTGAAACCCTGATGTGAGTTTCACTGTCCCTTAGGAAATATTTAACTCACATTGAAATTTATTTGAAGAGACAGAAACCTGGGAAATATGACTGAAAAATGCCTAGCGTAGTTCTTTACCTGCTTGACCAAGAGCATTGACCCTTTCTGCTTTACCAGGGACTTCTTGCCACTCATTCCTTTCAGGGATTTCAGTCCTTGGTGGTGCAAAGATAATAAACAAACAGTCCGCTGATTGCTTGTAATACAACTTTTATAAAGTTCTCGATATGAGTAAGGTGCAGTGGAGTATACAATTCTATGTTTATCTGAGAACCACCAACTCAATGATTCCCTTTCTACTTTGGACTACTGAATGCTCAGTCTTTAAACATTATTTTTATAGGAAGAAAAATTATTCTGTTGAGCACTTCTTCCCAGAGAAAAGCTGCCTAAATGCCTTCTTCTTCTTGAAATGATGCCGATTCCTTTCCTGAAACTGTGTACACCACTCAATGATATATGATTAGAAATTATGAGGCCAATTTTCCAAAGGTGTTTCTTCATTTGCATCAGCAAAAAAAAGAGTACTTATAATTAATTGTCCATGCAAATCAAGGACTTTCATATGCAAATGCTTATATGTGGATGTAATTATGCTGCTCCAATACATAGATTGAGGTTTTAATCTGTAATACAAATAAGTGTGTAAATATGCATTTGTATTTTTAGTTTAACTTGAAAGAAAATATTGCCCATATGTGTAACTACTGGTAGAAACAGATGAAAAAGCTAGCACGGGTCACCTGTTACAGTCCAGTTAATGTTATTTTCACCAGTCAACAAGTTATAAAGAGAACCGCCTCTCCTCACCCCCATGTCCTGTTACAGAATCTTGATCCTTTAGCCAAACTTCATCTTCCATTATGATAAATTTACCCTCTCTTTGCATTTTGGTTCCCATTGAGTCTACTTGTCCTCCAGTCTTTCAGACATGCCTGAATCTCATTATTGTTTAAGTTCGTTTCCCAAAAGATATTTCAACCCCATATAAATCAGGCTATGTAATCGTTGCTGGGGAGGGGATGTTTCTAGCACTAACAGAAGTTTAGTTCTAGCTCCACTGGAATGCCTATTGTATAAATGTTTGCCCAAACCATCTCATCTGCCATATATTTTCTGAGAAATCAGTTACCCCCAGGGAAATAGTTTTTAAAGGGATGATCCTTTGTTCTAGAAATCTAAACTATTCAGCCATCACAAAACTAAAGATTTGTAAAGGACAATGAATGCTTACTTTTAGGAACCTCTTTCTTTACACAATGAAGCAGTGCAGAGAGACAGATCTATTTACTGGAGAGGACACTTTGCTAATTGACAATGTGGTTCATTTTATTTTGACCCAGAGAGGATATTTCACTGGATGGGTAAATTACACAGCATTGTCAAACCCTGAGTATTTCTCTCACCTTCCTGATTCCCCCAATGGACAGTGAAACCTAATAACCAGAATAGATTTGCCTCGTTTGACTATAGATCACATCCTATTTTATACAAAATCTGAAAAGGAGAAGGGTTTACAAGTAACAACTAGTGATCTTCCTGCTGGAAATCTTGATGGTACAAGCTGTGACAGTATTTCCAATCTGAAAGTATAGCTCATGGTCTGAATATTTATATTTATCTTGCTTTCAAGGGCAAGAAGAAGCTAGGATGATGTGACCTGAATGAAGATGTTAACATTTCTGGAACATTTAAATGGTTTAATTGAGAAAGTAAGACTAAATATTAAAATGATAGACATGGTTAGAACAAACCACAACATAGGAGGAAAATAGCTTATTCTATTGAGGTTGCTAAAAGCACTAACTGGTCCATGGATCACATAAGAGATTCTGGGGTATCCTAAAATTATTTGGGAGAAGTAAGAAGAAAGACTGGTGAGTATGCAATTGTTTTTTAATTGTTATTGAAATGCTATGTTTTGTCTCCAAACTAGTATAGCTTGGAGCATGAGAATTACAATAGTGTAATAACAATATTGCAACTTCTACATAATCAGTACAATTAAACCTTCCCAAGCTCTTTCATAGATAAAGCAACATTATTAATTTTTCTGAAATTTAAAATGGTCATTGGACATTCAGACTTGGTTTCTACTTCAATCAAATTTAACCCTGGGCAACAGGACAGAGTTGTAATTGGTTATTGCTGAAAGAGCCACAGGATTTCATGAAACTCAGTAAAAGTTCATAAAAAATATTGGAAAACAAAAACCAAAAAAAAAAGCATTTAAAGTTTTATTGAACTGAGAACTTTCATTGTTGCATCGCCGTATCCCTGCAGCAACAGTACCGGTCTATTATCTCATAAATCTTGACTGGAAGCTACAGGGCCCTGTATGGATATACTAAGACAGGTTTAGAATAAAATAAAGATCAGATGGTAAATGAAATGCATGTGTTTGTCCTTTCAACAGGGGTATACTGGATAAACACAAACACAGCATTGAATCAGATATAATTCTTCTTAGAAATGTGCATTTTTCCACCACAGTAAGGAAAGTTTGTATCATGGTATCTTACAGGTGACTTAGACAAAATAGAAGGAGAATTCTGGGTTCCTGATAGTGTGATATGCTTGCTCTCCATGGAACCAGGGAAATCCATCAGCTCCACTTTATTAATTTGAGATAGGGAAATAAGGTAATTGTAAAAAGACAGAGCAAAGCCTAATCCCTCGTGTCTAACAATGGAATCCTCCTCTCTTTTTAAAGACAGGGATGGAGATATAATTTGCCATCTATTCTTATCATTTAAGTAGATGCATTCAGATAATTTCCCAAGATTATTCTTAATGGAACTATACGAGTATCAGTCACAAATATCACAAAATCCAATGTTAATCCCTTGTCTACAAGTTAAAAGAGTCTGATCTTGCATGCTGCCAACCAGCCTCCAGCCTTGCAGTGTGCTCTCCCTCTGATTCCCATCATAGACAATTTTATCTGTTAGCAGAGCCTAAAGTATAATCACATTGTAATACAACAGGGGTTGTGTGTACTTGTAAGCAAACACTTCTTTTAGGGAAAAACCTCTCTGTCTTATACCCTACTGGGACTGGCAGGCCCACCAGCTCCTGCCACTCAGCACAAATACATCTCAGCATCAAGAAGTTAATAGATACTGACACATGAAGCGCTTTGCCTTAATAGATCTGTATTTATATCTAGCTTGATTCAAGTTCAATTTGCAAGGAAGCTTTATCTTGGTTGCTATCAAATATGCTACTTACCCTGCCATTTCCACTTGACAGCACCTGATGGTACAGATCTCATTGCAATGAAACCCACAGCTGCCTTCTTCACTTGCACGTGCCTTCTGGGCTATCACATTGTCATGTCTATACTCACATGGTTTCCTGTGCCTTTCCTCTCATCTCCGTAGCTGACCTGATTTATCACTGATGCTCAGCTCAAAGTCATGTCCTCTACCAAGCTTTTTTGACCTTGAGACTCATTTTGCAATTGACCACATCTTCCCTTGGAGCACTTCCTCTAAACTAATTCAAAACCCTGAAGATACTTCAAACATAGCACCTGTGATACTCTTTTTGCCTTTATTTATCTTTAACCTTGGTTCTCCTCCAATTAGGTTTCAAGACCCTTCAGGACAGAAATCAGGCTGCACCCATATTTATACTCCTAGCACTTAGTACCATGCCTGTCACATAATAAGTGCTCAGTGCATGCATGTTCAGGGAATAATTCCTCTAAATACGTAGTGTGATCACATAGTACCACAGGCTAACAATGAAGAATCTTTACAGAAATAAGACATCTTTGCTTATATCAGAATTTAGTTTTAAAAGAATCTCCAAAACTAAAATTTGTTCACAGTATAACCATTATTCAATACCCTTTCTATCTTCATTTTTGCTACTATCTCTATTTTCATAATTGTTCTTAAGGTTTTTCAAGATCCTTAATTGTTTCCAAATAACACAGGCAGTTTAGCAAGGCAAGAAGATGAGAAGGTGAACTCTGGAATCATAGAATTAGTCCCCATAACATAGTTTATACTAAAAGTCACTCACCACTTATCTAAAAAGTGCAATTTATCACTTTACTCTACACCAAGTGTCTGAGCATTATTGTGAACCAAATATGAGTGAGCACATGGTCTCACTTCCCCACCTCCTTCCTTTGTTCTTTCATTAAATCAATACACATTTGAGAGCCATTTATCATACACCATACTAGGCACGGGAGATTCAAAGACTAATAAAAACAGAGTCCCTGTCTTAAAGGAGCTTATTGTTTAGAAAAGGGGTTTATTGACATAAAAATGCATACTATGTATGATTAAGAGTTATAGATAACACAGAAACCAAAGGGCAAGGAGCAAAGGAAATTAATGGGAGCCTTCCATATATAATCCCCTGTAGAGTACCTATAGTGACTTCTGGGTGAACAGCAGCATCTATTTCCTTTGGCTCTCAGATCTGCTTTTTAATTTATACCAAAATCTCTCTTATTTTCACTAAAATCCTAATGGACATAGCCAAATGAGGAAATAAGAAGAGTCTCTTATCCTATTGGATATCAAGACATTTTCTCTGTCTTGTTTTAGTTTATGAGGTTGCTTAGTCCATGTTATTTTAGCTGATCAATGATATACTCTTAAGCCATTTGCACTGACTGTCACATTAGATTGATCATGAAGGCAGATGCTCTTATTTTATTTGATTTCATTGTCATATTGGATTGATCTTGGAGCCTTTCAGCTAAATGGTAGATGCTCAGCCACAACATAAATAACTATTTGTTGAATATTTGTCTTCAGAAGCCTTGTGATAGAGATACTATTACTATACCAGTGCCATTCAAAGGTATAAAGCCGACTACAGTCTCATCTGCTCCGGTAGTGAAACTTGGAAGAGCTCCACCAGATGGTTATGCAGAGCTAGAACTTGAATATGGGAGAATCTTGCTCAAGGGCACTTATCCTGGGAAAATAAATGAATGCTGCAGTCCATAGAAATGTGTATGGGTCTGTGTGTGTGTCTATGTGGATGAGTTTAAATGAGGGAGAAGATATTTGGGATCAGACTAAAAGGAGAGATTTGAAGAGTTTGGAAAAAAATCAGGACCATACTACATGTTGATTTAAATGAACCACTGACAGTGGTTGGATGTTATGTTCTCTCTGAAGCTGGAAATGTGAGAAGAAAATGGCTATGCAGACAATTTTAGTGAGAGCTTCTGAAACTGGTAACTCAGCTTCTGTTCGCCTTCTTGCAAAGCTTAAGCATTTTTATTTTGGAAAATTTTCTATAAAATTTAAACTGGCAGCATGGGTAAGCTAAACAAAATACAACTATTTTATTTCTTCTATTTGGTCTTTTATGGGACCAATTATTTATTTCAGCATCTTTTCTTGTTCAGAGACATAAGTATATTAAAATGGTCTGGCTAGGTGTGAGTTCCTGGTATGAAATAAGAGATTTCTGGTATGCTATAAACATCCTGAATTAGTAATCCCTTTCAACCCAATAACTAGCCCTGGGAGCTGAAATCTAAATGGAAATGCTGTCTAAATCATTAACCACAATTCTCTTACTTTGGATAACAACTGGAGTCTGTCATAAGCAACATGAGGTCTATAGATGTATAGAAACTGTCAGAAATAGGCATTTAGATACAACTTGTTCCACTTTATCTCTAGGGACCATTAGTTCTGTTAATTATTCTGAGTGGAAGACCAATTATCCCCAGATTATGTTTCTTGTACACTCTTGCAAAAACATACCAAAGCCATCAACTTACATTTGGGAATCCCTGAGCTGCATAAGATAACACTCCATTCTTATTCCCTTAGCTTATTTATTAATTCAATAAAATTTAGTAGTTTACTATGAGCCAGTGACACTAAGAAGATAAAAACAAATGAATGTCCAGTATGATAAAGTCAGGATAGAGGTTAAAATAAATCTCCTTCTCAATAAGTAATTATGAAAGTGTATAAAACTGTCAAAAAAAAATTTTAGCTATCTAGAAATTGACCGAAATTTGGTATGTATTTATTTATGAAAACTATTGAACAGCAAGTAAGAACAATGGGGTTCTGTGATGCTCTTTCCCAGTACTGCTACCATTATTGCTCCCCTAAGTGTGACAGTTCAACCAGGGTGGAGCAGGCCACGAAAACCAGTAGCCTTTTTGTTATTGCTGGGGGAAGGGGTAGAGCTCACTTGATTTGGAGCACTGTCCATTAAAGTTGTGATCTTTATGACGACCAAAAGGTGAGGGCCAATAGCGCTACAAGTCTGAGATCGTGGTTCTGTTTACGATAAGCCATTGACCCATGAACTAGCTGGGGTATTAGAAGGGAGCTCCAGAAGATGAGGTAGCCATGCGAGGCATGATAATTTCTCCACATACTCTGGGAAGGCTGTGTTGGGTCTATGATATCATATGCAGTATAGTCTAGAGTGGGCTCAAGCCACTGACATATCCCTACCTGACACACCCAAGTGCATGCTCAGAGAGGACATGAGAAGGAGTATCAGAAAATTAATGCAAGGAAGAGTTGAAATTGGTCTAAACTATGATTGTGGTCTTTAGTCCACATACAGATCCATTAACAAAGAACGAAAAACTTAGAGGCATTTGAGTACAACCTCTTAAAATATCTGCCTATGAAGACATAGGCCAATCCCTATGAATCCAAACTTAAAATAGAAAAAATAAAATTAAGTAGAGACATCAGTACATGCACATTGTGGGGAAAGAGATTTCTCAGATTTAGTCTAGGTAATTTCAATGTTTATTAGTATATAAGCAAATAAAAATTACAACAGCAACTCTCAGGGGCAGGGGTGTATCAGAACACAGAGTTGATATAACATCTAAAATGCCCAGTACACAACAAAATACCATGATATGTACAAAGAAAAAAAAAGTATGACATATACTCAAAAGGAAAACAAAGAAAATAAAATACAACTGTCAATAGGAACTTTCTCTGAGTGTCCCCAGATGTTGGATTTTGCAGGCAAAGATTTTAAAGCAACTATGATAATTTCTTTCAAAGAATAACATGGAAATCATGTTTTAATAATTAATGAAGAGTATATCAATAAATTAATAAATACAGAATCCCAACAAAATGATAAGAAATTATATTTTAAAAATAGAAATTTTGGAGATAGAATAACTGAAATTAAAATTTTACTAGAGGGCCTTAACACTATATCTGATATGATATGAGAAAGATTTAGTGAACTTGAATATAGATCAATAAAAATTATCCAATTTGAAGAACAGAGAAGAAAGATAAGGAAAGTAAACCAAGACTTGGAGACCTAAGACAACATGAAGCACACCAACAGATGTGTGTAATGGGAGTCACAGAAGGAGTAAAGAGGTAAGGAAGGGTAAATAGTTGACAAATAATAGCCTCAAATTACCTAAATTAGATGAAAAACATTAATTAAAAATCTAAGAAGCTCAACAAAATCAAGTAGAATAATTTACAAAGAGTCACACTAGACATATCTTGGTCAAATTATTGAAAGACAAAGAGATCTTAAGAGTAGCAAAAGAAATACAACTCATCACATAAAGAGAAACAACAATGTGATAATTAGCTGACTCCCATAAAAACATGGGAGACCCAAAGGCACGGGGATTACACATTCGAAGTGCTGAAAAACAAAATGTCAAGTAAGCATACTATATTCAGTAAACTATCTTTCAAATATTCAAATTTCAAATATTGTGAAACAAAAACATTCCAAGAAAAACAAAGCTTGAAAAAATATGTTCTTATTAGATGTGACTTAAAAAAGTATTAAAGGAAATCTAAACTGCAAAGAAGTGATACCAAAGGGTAACTCAATTCCAAATCAAGAATTGAAGAATGCTAGATGGTAAGTGCTTTGGGTAAATTAAAAAAATTCTATAAATATATATTTTATCATTTAAGAAAAATTATAGTTTTCATGTTTATAAAATATAGATGTAACACATATATCAATCCAAAGGAGCAATAAATAGGAGATATATTAGAACAAAGATGATATTTTACTGTGTTTATAATAGTACTATTCTGAAGTACACTGGGTTATGTCAAGATACATATTGTAATTCTGAGAGCAACTGCAAAGAAAACACTAAAACTACATAGTAAAGAATCATTAGAGGCATTTAAATGGCATATGTAGAATATTGACTTAACAAAAAGACAATAAAGAAAGAATAAGGGAAAAAATAAGATAAATAGTAAACAAGCATCAAAACAAGCAATACCAAACACAGTGATAATTATATTAAATATGAATGGTCTACACAACCTCATTCAAATAGTACAGATTGTCAGACTGGGTAAAAAAGCAAATGAAATAAGATGTTATAATGACATAAGACATATAATGATATTATATGGCATAAGAAAGAATCAATAAGCCTGAATATAGATGAATAAAAATTATCTAATTTGAAGAATGGAGAAAAAAAGGATGAATAAAAATAAACAGAGTCTTGGAGACCTATGAGAAAAAGTAGACCCCACTAAATGCTGTCTACAAGACAAGTATATTAGATTCAAAGACATAAATACATGGAAAATAAAAAGATGGAAATACAATATATATTATGCAAACAATAACAATAAAAGCTGAACTGACTATATTAATATTATACAAAATAGATTTTAAGATAAGAAAATTATTACAGTTAAAGATAAACATTTCATAAGGATGAAAACAATACATCAGAAAATATAAAAATTATGAATGCATGTAAACCTAACAAAAATGTTACAAAATAGCCCAAACTGATGGAATTGAAAGAAGAAATAGGCAGTTTAATAGTAATAGTTGAAAATCTCAATGCCCCACTCCCCAAAATTAATACCAATACTAGAAATAAAATCAACAAGGACACAGAAGATGTAAATAACCCTATCAAAAAATTGGCCCTAACCAACATCAATAAAACACTTCAACCAAAGTCTGCAGAATGCTCATTTTTTTTTTTTCAAACAGACATGGAACATCCAGAATAAACCAGTTTCTGGATCATGAAACAATTCTCAATAAATTGAAAGAGTGAAAGTATACAAAGTATTTTCTCTGACTACTCAAAATTAAATTGAAAATGCACAACAGAAGCAAATCTGAGACAACCATCATATTTGTGCATTTAAACAATACATTTTATACAACCAATGGGTCAAACGAAAAAACATGAAATAGTTTAAACTATTGAAATTATGAAAACATAACATATCAAAATTTACAGAATGCAACTAATGTCTCACAGGAAAATCTGTAGCTTTAAATACCTATATCAGAAAAGAAAAAAATGATCAAAAATCAAATATCCTGTTTCCAACCTAGTGAATTAAAAAAGAAAAGCAAACTAAATTTAAAGCAAGAACTAAATAATAAAAATTAGAGTAAAAATGTAATAGAGAACAGAATAACACTGAGAAAATCAATCAAACCAAAAATGTATTCTTTTAAACCATCAACAAAATTTATAAACTCTTAGCAAGAATGACTAACAAAATAAAAGTAACAAATTATGAAAATTAGTCATGAAAAAGGGGCATCACTACCTTCTCTACAGACATTAAAAGGATTATGAGGATATATTAGCCTAACTATTCTAGCAGATTAGGGAAGTTAAGAGTATATGGACACATTCCTAGAAAGGTACACATTATCAAAATCCACCTAGAAGAACAAAAATTAGAATCTGAATAGATTTATAACAAGTAAGGAAATTTAATTAACAATACAAAATACTCTTAAATTTCAGGCCAAAGTGGTTTCACTGGCAAATTATTCTAAACATTTAAAGAACTAATACCATTCCTTCACAAATTCTCCCCAAAAATATAATAGAAACCAACACTTCACAAATTTTTACATGAAACCATTTTTATCTCGACACCAAAAACTTTATCAGGAAAATATTACTACTAACCTGTAGCCATCATGAATACAAATTCAAAAATCTTTAACAAAATATTAGAAAACTGAATTCAGCCACATATAATAAGGATTATTCATCATGACCAAGTGAAATTTCTACCATGAATGCAAGATTTGTTAAACGTCTGAAATCAAATACTATAATAGACCAGCCATATTAATGAAATAAAGGGAAAGATATACATGATTTTCCCCATAAGTGCAGGATAAGCTTATGAGAAAAAATATGTAACACCCTTTCATAATAAAATTTCACTACAAATTAGGGAAAGTTGGAATAGTCCCTAATCGAACAATACAAAAAATCCTCATCTAACATCATACTTAATGGTGAAAGACTAAGTACTTTCCCCCAAAGATTAGAAACAAGGCAAGGATGCTCTGGTCTGCTTGCTCCACTTCTATTCAACGTTGTACTGACAACTCTAATTGGTACATTAAGCCAAAGAGGAGGAAGAAGGAGAAGGAGAAAGAGGAAAAGGAGGAGGAGGAAAAGGAAGAAGAAAAACAAAGAGAAAGAGGAGAAGAGGAGGAGGAGGAAGAGAAGGAAAAGAAAAAGAAAGAGAAAAAGGAAAAAAGGATGAAAAGAAGGAGGAAGCAGAAGAGAAGGAAAAAAGGAGCAGTGGAAGAGCAGGGGAAGGGAACACGATAGAGGGCTAAAGCAATTCAGGTATAAAGAGATAAAACTGTCTTGATTTACAGGTGATCAATTTCATATATGGAGAATCCTAAGAAATAGACTCACATACACACAACTTACTAATATGAGTAAATTAGTTTAGCAGATACAAGATTAACACTCACAAATTATACATATTGTATATATAACATATTTTCTATATAGTAGCAATGAGCAAGCAGGAAATAAAAAGCAATTCCATTCAGAAATCACAAAAAAGAATAATACACCTAGGAATAAATTTAACACAAGATGAACAAGATTTCTATACTAAATACCATAAATTACTGAGAGAGATAAGTTAAATTCAAATAAATGAGGAGATACTCCATACTCATGGATTGGAAGACTTGATATTTTTGAGATACAGTTTTCCCCAAACTGATCTATAAATTTAAAGCAATCCTTATCAAAACCCTAGCAAGAATTATTTTTGGAGAAAACAGCAAGCTAAATTTATATGAATGTGCAAACACCTAGTATAGTCAAAACAATTTTTCAAAAAAAAAGAAGAAATGTAGAAGACTGACACTATCAGATTTCAAAACTTAGAATAAAATGACAGGAATGACAGGATAGCTGATAAGTGTGGTATTGGCTTAAAGACAAGCACATAGGTCAATGAAACTGAATTAAGACTTCAGAAATAAACCCTTATATTTATGGGCAATTGTTTTAGGTAAAGGCAATTCAATTGTCTTCCTAATGAATAGTACTGCTGTAATCAGATATCCATATGTAAAAAGATAAATTTAAATGCTTAGGTAAGATCATAAACAAAAATTAACTCAAAGTCAATCATCGACCTATGTTTACATTTTACAACTCAAAATTATAAAACTCTTCAAAGAAAACATAGGGGTACAGTTGCACGACTTAGGCAAAGAGTTCTTAGATACAACACCAGAAGCTGAAGTCATAAAAGAAAATATGATAAACTGTATTTAATTAAATGAAAAACATTTCTACTTCAAAAGATACCATTAAGAAAATAAAAAGACAAGGCATAGATTAGGGAAAAATATTTGTAAAACATATATCTGATAAAGGGCTTTAATTCATAATATATATTATAAAACATAATATATAGTTTGCAACTTAATAACATAATACCATAATATGGCATGATATAAAACATAACTCAAAGATAAGAGAACAAATGACTTATTTTTAAAACTGCCGAAAGCTTGTATATACCAAGGAAGATGTACACATGGTTTCACCAAAGAAGGCACACAAATGGCTAATAGCCACATGAAAAGTTTCTGCACATTATAAGTCATTCAGAAAATAAAATTAAACCCATAATAAGATACCATTAAAAACCTAGCAGAATGATTATAATGAAAACATCTGACCATACTAAATTTTGGCAAGGCTATGAAGAAAATAGAACCATCATGCATTGCTAGTAGAAACGTAAAGTGGTGCAGTCACTTTGGAAAACAGATTGACAGTCTCTTAAAACATAAAATATACACTTACCATCTGACCAAGCAATTCCGCTCTCAGTAATCTGCCCAAGAGAAATGAAAATATGTCCACATGATGATTTATACACAAATGCTCATAGAAGCATTTTCATAATAGCCCAAAACTAAACAATCCAAATATCTATTAAGGGGTAAATGGATAATATGACAAAATGTGGTCTATATCCATACAATAGATTATCCAGCAATATAAAGGAATGAAATATTGATACACGTTACATATAATATGTATGAACCTCAAAAACAGTGCACTAAGTAAAAGAAGCCAGATGCCTAAGACTACATACCATATGATTTTATTTATAAGAAATTTCCAGAAGAAATCCCAAATTCATAGAAACAGAAAGCAAACAAGTGGATGCCTCTAGATGAGGGCAGGTGGGGTTGCAGTGTAGACAGGCTGCAAACAAGCTCAAGGGAAGTTGATGCAGTGATAGAAAATTCTATAACTGCATTATGGTGACAGTTATGCAACTCTATAAATTCAATAAATACTGATTTGTATATTTACAATACATAAATAAAAAACAGTCCCTTTCCTCAAGCCCATCATTAACTCATTTTGATGGATTAAGACTGAAGTACCCAGATGTGAACTCGCACAAAGGCAAAAAGTTAGACTTTCAAAAGGATGTCTCAGTAACATTGAAATTTAAGTCCAACATTGAAAAAAACAAAGTAGCAGGTGCCAATCAAATCACCCTTATTTGAAACCATGCAAATAAGAACTTGGCAGATGCCCGTAAATATTTAAATAACATTTTATTTTTTCCTGAAAGAAGGATACAAGGTAATAGGAGACAGCTAGATTCAAAGCTAGGTTGGTTCACTTTAGCATCATTCACTGAGAACCTAATGCATGATGAAGACTGTGGACATTCTGAGGGTTTATATGTGACAAAATTAGGCCTCTGTAAGACGTCCTGCTCTACTAAGTACTATTTGTGAACCTTGGGTAAAACACTTGACCCTTCTGAGTGCCAGTTCCCCTCTCTATAAAGGAGGGATTAAATGAGAAAACATGTGAACTCTATAGTAGACACTTAAAAAATGTTTCCTCCAAGCTACATTTCTAAAATAAATGGGAAGCTAAGAAGGTGTAGTCTTGTGGTTTAAATAATTGTGTTTTTCCAGAGAGTTGCACCTTTATGGTGCCTTCATTACAGGGATTCAGAAAAAGTAACAGATGTTCTTTGAACAGAAACCTGCTGAGATAAACCATCCAAGTGTCCAACTAGGTAAGTAGAATGAATAGTGATTGACATTATTCCTTACCTGTGGAGTTTCACTGTTGCTTTCCAAATTTAGAGCTTTGTTTCTGAAGAGAGCACAACAGAATGTCAAGGAGCTGGTCCTCCCAAAGCCACAAAAATATCTGGGGTTCCTGGACATTCCCAGGAGTCAGAACTCCCGGGCTGGGAATTGCAGTGCACACAGAAGTGAAAGATCCTAGGAAGGGGAGAGAGAAAAATACCTAGTAATTCAGTAAGGGCACAGTGCAAAATCCTGAGGAGAGACACCAATGCTCAATTAAACCCCAATGAATGAATATTTTTTGTAAACTAATGTTGAGCCCAAATATAACTCTTCTAGGATCTGAAGATATAGAGTCAAAAATATAACCTTCCTTTAAGAAACTCACAAATGTATAGGGGATATAGATGCTAACAAATAATTACATATGTGAGAAATGCAAAAATGGGAATACATACAAGGAAATACAATCACTCCTGCTTTCACCATCCAATTTTTACAAATTCCAGCAATCAAAAAGGATTTTTTTTTCTTTTTTTTTTTTGAGACAGAGTCTCCCTCTGTTGCCCGGGCTAGAGTACAGTGGTGTCATCACAGGTCACTACAACCTCAGACTTCTGGGCTCAAGCAATCCTCCTGCCTTAGCCTCCCAAGTAGCTGGAACTACAGACTACAGGCACTACCACCAGTTAGTTTTTTCCTATTTTTTTTAGAGAGGGGGTCTTGCTCTTGTTCAGTCTATCAAAAAGAATTTTTATGTATCAAGGAAAATTCTGCAAACCTTGGAATAGTAATAAAAACCTTGAGATGATTTAGCAATGCAGTTTCCAGGGAAAATTTCCTTTTGTGCTAATAATCAGGACCTTTTTGGCTGAAAGTGCTAGAAATATAAACCAAAATAGTTTCAACAAAATAGACAAGCTTCAAGAGGGGTTGGGTTGCCTCTGGGCCTCAGAGACGACCAGATGCCTATGTGCTCTCAAATACCACCCAGGCTTTTTCTTCACCTCCCTTTGTCCCTGTATGACAGTTTCTTTCTTCCTTAGGGGCTTCCAGGGTACAACTGAAACCATACCTAATGGTAGCTTCAAAGTTTACATGTTGCAGGTTCTCTACGGAGAAAAGAACTAATGATACTTGCGCTCTATGAACCTGAGTCAATATCTAGAGACACATGATTGCAATGTGGGTGGGTTTACATCCCTGGACCAATCAACTGTGATAACAGTGTGGGGTCCTTAAAGATATAAAGTCCCCACACTAGCCCTGGGTTATTGGTCTGGAAGAGAATTTTGTAAAAGTAAGAGGGTACATTTCTCAGAAGAACGGCCAGCTCTGTATAAACAGAAAAAATAACACTTTTCCACTATATTGTTTTTGCTTTCCTTTCTGATCTTTTTGCACATTTCTTGAATCCTGCTCTGACCCCATCTCCAGTCAATCCTAATAGCAAATTTCCCCTCTCTCTCCACCCACACTACATGAAATTGTTCTTAAAAATCAAGTTGTGAACACAGATGGCAACATGCCTTCTAGATTCTGTGCTCTTTGGAGAGTGTTTATTAAAACAGAGATCACAAAGGGTTGAATTGCCCAGGGAGGCCAAGGAGGCAATTCTGGAGTAGCTAGTTAAACATGGAGGAAATGGAGCAAAATGACACGTTTTGTAATTAGAGTAGCATTTACAGTGATCTAGAGAACACAACACTCTCTTGACAGATATTTTGAGTAATCAACTTTCTTTACCAAGTATAGGCTCTGAGTGCTTCTGATAATACATTACATTTAATCATTTTTTTCCCTTTTACACATAATGGCACATTAACCACAAATAAAGAATAGTAGTGATTATCTTCCCAATGAAATATGGAGTAAAAAGCATTTCTGCAATCCCAGAGTCTTGTTTATCTATAATAAGAGGAGCTCATGTGGATGCATGCGTGTTGAGGAGGGGCAACAGGCAATGTCAATCAACTGTATTCATAAACACAGCTTAGAGGCAGACCCTGCATAATTCAGAGTCCCCCCCCCCCCCGCCTTGCCACTGCTGCAAGCAGGCATGCTTTACGTTGCATTACCATTTTGATTGAACAAACAGGGTCAATAATGTCACTTTTTCTCATCCAAGGAAAGAAAATTATTCTGAATCCAATCATCAATCAATGCATGTAATCAGTCTGTTTAAAATATCTTGGACTCTCACACAAATGACTATTCCTAGGAACACAGTTGAAAAAGCCATAGTTTGGGCTGACTTGTTAATCCTACTACATCCTTACTAAAGTATTAAAAGGCCAACCAGGACTCAACATGTGCTCCACTATTAACAAGATTATGGCAAGGGAATCATTTGAGAAGTTAGAGTCTGCACTCTGAGACCTCTAGTATCTGCATTCATTTGCATATAATTGTTTATCCATTACTTTGCCATACCATACAGCTATACCATTTTTCTCTAATTTCTGGAGGTTAATGGCTTTTTTCCCCCCTCTAAATTCAAAGTCAACACAACTGACACTGAAGTCAAGAAAATGTGCTTTTCAGAGTGCTGTAACAACAGTTGGCAGTCTGTACATTGTGAAAAATGTATTTGATCAAGGAACTTTTGCTAGCAGCATGCCAATGGATCCACATTGATTTACTTGAGAAATAAAGGAATTAATCCTCATCTCCCATTTAGGGACAGAAAACAGTCTGAGACATCTTGCACCACACAAATCTCTGACTTTGCCTTCAGTCAGCCTTTTGTGCAAGGAAATATAATTACTGAGCCAAAGAGAGGAACAAAAGAGCAGATTTTGAATTTCCCCCTGAATGGCCAGAGCAATCAGCAGGCAGCTGGAGATGAGTGGGTTTTAATTGTAGCCATCCCGTTCTGAATCCTCTGACTAGGCACAGTGTTGGGGGCATCTGGGCTATGGGGCCAGATTGAATGACGTGACTGGGCAAACCCACCCAACACTCTTTGGATGTGTGCTCCCGGTGCAAATCATAGATACCTCTTTCCCTTGCTCTCAACACTCTATATGTGCTTTCTGATTTACACAGAGAAATACTATTGCTAAAAAAATATTCTAACTGAGTACCCCAATATTGGGTAAGATGGGCAGGTATTAAAAATTATTTTAAAACATGAGTAAGACAGAGGTAAACACAGGGCACAACTCAGAAGCCATAAGTGTTGGACGCTGTGGGAGAGCTAACATGGAGCCGGAGAGTGCCAGGAGGGCATCTGTTTATATGTGGGGACTGAGATTCAGCTTAATTTAAATTTTTTTAAAAATTGTGATTAAAATATATATAACATAAAATATATGCCATTGTAAGCATTTTAAGTGTACAATTCAGTGGCATTAATTGCATTTTCACTGTTGTGCAACTATCATTTCTATCTACCTCCAAGTCTGTTCCATCATCCCAAACAGAAAGCAGTAGCTCACCATTTCCCTCTTTCCCAGGCCCTGATAACCTCTAATCTACTTTCTGTCTCTAAAATTTTGCCTATTTTGAATATTTCATATACATGAAATAATATTTGCCCTTTTGTCACTGGCTTATTTTACTTAACATAATATTTTCAATGTTCATCTATATAATACCATCATAAGAATTCATTCCTTTTTAAAGCTAAATCAAATTCTGTTGTATATGTGTACCGCTTTTTGTTTATCCATCCATCCACTGGTGGATACTTAGGTTGTTTCTATGTTTTGGCTATTGTGAATAATGCTCCCATAAACATATGATAGATTCAGAGTTTTAATGGGCCACATAAAATCAAGAGAAGTAGACAAGGCCTAGAGTGCCAGTATTAAGTCCCTAATAAACCTTAGACCACCAAAGGGCAATACTCTCAGTGAACGAAATAGGAACATAAAAACTTCCTCCCTATAGAAGGCTTGCTGCATAGATTTTGGCTGTAAATGTGTGGAACAGAGAGAAAAAGAAAAAGTAATTCAGAGCATTCCTAAACTAGAACCCTGAATTGCATGGGTTTGTAGCTATAATTCACATTGCCTAGATGGCCTGAAAAACTCTAACCACATGGTCCTGGATTGATTGGGCCTCCAAGTAACTAGGGAAAGCAAAAACATCCTTTCTCAAACATAAATTTTCAAGAAACATGAACTAACAATAAGAAATCACTAAACAAGTGTAGAAGCAATTCACATACAAATAAAACAGAAAAAATATAAACAATATATAAAATCAACCCCAAAGTCTGCAGATAGTAGAATCATCAGGTATTTTTCAGGTCCTGAAAAATATAATTGAAGGAATTATCCAAAAACAGAAAAATATATAGAAAAAGTATAACATTGATGTGAAGATACAGAGGACATAGAATAACACAACCCAATATATCTAGTCAGAGAACTAGGAGAGAATACTCCCCACAAAAGGCAATATTTAGAAATACAATAGCAAAGAATCTTCTGAGTAGATGAAAGACATAATTCTTAAATTCTAGAAAATCAACAAATCTCCAGCAGAATAAACAAGAAACTAATATCAAATCAAGTAAGACCATCACTTAATAAAGCTGTAGAAGCTCCAAATCGACAAAGCATGCAAATGAAAAAATATAGTTTGCTTTTAGAAAAAGGACAATTAGACTGACAGCTAACTTTTCAACAGCAGAAAAATAGAAGGCAGAATTACTGAGAAAATAACTTTCAATCTAGACTTGTATTTCTAGCAATATAATCTAAAAAAATAGTGTGAAATAAAGATATTTCCAGTCTAACAAAAATTAAGAGGTCAGTAGCAACAGACCCTCACTAACAGAATATGTAAAGGAGAAAAACACGGGAGAAGCAATCCCAGAAGGAAGATATGATATCCAAGAAGGAACTGTAAACAATGAATACTACCTGTTTATACGTACATCCACATTATTCTTCTCTTTAGAAAACATTAACAGTGAATTCTATTTTGGATATGGAAAAAAAAATCAAGATAGAACTAAAATCTTGAATGATAATTGCATATAAAAGGGGTATGGATAAAAATTAACAAGTATTCGTGACTTGTCTTGTTTGGGAGAAGGGTAAAGATTAGCATTAGATCTGTTAAGTCAAATATGCATGCTAGGGTGATTGTGGTAGGCAGAATAAAGTCCTTCCAAAGATGTACATGTCCTAATCCCAGAAACCTGTGAATATGTTACATTATATGGCAAAAGGGAATTGGGAAAGCAAGTGGATTCAAGGTTACCAATGTGCTATCCTTTATGTAGGTTGATTATCATGGATTATCCACATGGGCACAATGTAACCACAAGCATCCTTAAATGTAGAAGGGGTAGAAAGAAAAGTTGGTGTCAGAGTGATGCAACGTGGGAAAGACTCTACCAGCCATTGCTGTCTTTAAAGACGGAAGTAGACTGTTAGCCAAAGAGTGCAGGCTGCCCCCAGAAGCTAGACAAGGCAAGAAAACAGATCCTCTCTTAGAGTCTCCAAAATGGGAGACAGCCCTGCTGACAACTTAATTTTAGACCAGTGTGACTCATTTCAGACTTCAGAACTTAAGAACTGTAAGACAATAAATTTCTGTTTTTATTATGTCACTGAGTTTGTGGTCATTTGTCACAGCAGCAATAGGAAACCAATATAGTGACTGCACAAAAAATATAAAAGAGATTATCAATACCAAATTAGTGGAGGAAAAAAAGAATACAATCAGAAAGAAAATAAGGTAATCTAAAACAAATTGTGGAGAGAAAGAGAGACCAAAAACAGGAAAGGTAAGACAACTAGATTCACCAATATAATGTAGTAGAAATAAATCCACAAATATGAAATTCACACTTAATGTTTATGTAAGAGACAAAACTCATCAAACTGGATTTGAAAAAAATCCAACTATATTTTGTTTTCAAGATACATATTGAAAACACGTTCTTTGAAAAAATAAAATTGATAAACCTCTGGCAAAACTGATAATGGAAAAAAGGAGTAAAGACACACAAATAATATTAGGATTCAAATTACAAATGCAACAATATATTTTAATAAATTAGTCTATTATGAAATCTGGTGCCAAAGAAATTGAAAACCTAGTTAAAATGGAGGCATCCTATGAAAAACACAAATTACAAATCTTACCTAATAAAAAATGGAAAATCTGAATTGTTTCTTAAACATTAACAAAATTCAATCAAGTAAATAAAATATTTTCCCATAAATAAAGCCATCAGGCCTCCATGGTTCTAGAGACAAGTTCCAAAAAATTTAAAAGAACACATAAAAGTAAGAAAGGTCATTTGGTATCTTTACACATTTTTAAAGAACACAAGAAGGTTACTCTCTAACGCTTTTTATGAAGGTAGTAAAATCTTGAAATCAAAACCATAAAAAAGACAACACAAGAAAGAAAACATATAAGACAATCTCATTCATGTAATTAGATGCAAAATCCTTAAAAAATACACATACATCAAATTCAGCAATGGATTTAAAAATATAAAACATTATGATCAATATGGGAACCTTCAAGAATATAATTTTAAAAAACTATTAATGTAATTACCACATAATCACATTAAAGAAAAAATCTGTTTATGATTAACTCAATAGTTGCAGAAAATATATTCAGAAAGATTTAACACCTAGTCTTCATAAAAAAATTCATAGCAAACTATGAATAAAACTCCCATATCTTGACAAAGAATATCTACAAAAAATTGAATAGACATAATTCTTAACAATGAAACATTGAAGCATTCTCTTTAACATGTAGGAATAAACAAGAACATCCACACTGCCTTTTACTTTCAACGTAGTATTGATTTGTGTAGTAAGACAAAAAGAAGCTAAAAGCATAAGGCAGAAGTATAGTGAGAAGAAAAAAATATATTATTATTGCCAATCATATGGCTACCTACATAGAAAACCCCAAATAATCTATAAATAAGTTATTATTAACAGAACATTAATTACGTTCCTGGACACAAGAAAAAAATATAAAAGTCAATAAATTTTTATATTCCAGGAACAGAAAATGCAAATTTTGAAAAAATCTTTTAAATAGCAACAAAAAATAAGGAGTAAATGCAACAAAAGATATTTGAATCCCTTATGTAGGAAGGTATAAAATTTAATTTAAAAAATTTTAGAAGACTTACATAAAGATACATAACATATTCATACATAAAAATTCTAAATAGTGCAATTATTCTGTCCAAATAGATCAATATCTTCATTGCAATTCTAATCAAATTCTCAACAGAGATCCCTGGAACAGAATACACATACATACAGATACGTATGAAAAGAGGGTACATTAAAGAGCTAGCATTGCCATTCAATAGGGATAGGATGGATTTTTCAATTAGTTTTGCTTGAAAAATTGTATATTCATATAGAAAAAGAAAGAAATTGAATCCCTGCCTTTTTTCAGACACAAAAAACAATACCTGATCGATTAAAAACTTAAATGTAAATACAAAACCTTAAAATATTTAGAAAAAAATCACTGAAATCATTAGAATTTTAAGGTAGTGAGAACATCTCAGATAAAACATAGAAAGTGTTATCCCTAAAGTAAAAGATAAACTACTTTGCCAGCATTAAAATTTTGTGATAGTTTTTGTTATCAGGCATTCATGAATGAGAAAATGATAGGTGAATGGGCATTAAATCCACACGAGATGCTATTTCAAATCTTCCTCAGCATCTTCAAATATAGCCCATCCACTTGTGCATTTTCATTGCTTATTGCTACGAGAGAAGAATTTTTGAGTCACAGATGTGCACACAATGGTGCTTCTTGCTATTTCTGGCCTCTAGTTTGGAGGGTGTGGCAAGGGAGTTATTCAATGTTACAAAAATATGCCAGACTGTTTTTTAAAGTAGTATTCCAGTCATGCAAATATCAGCTTGCACCTATGAGAAGTTGTATTGATCTCGTCAATCTAAATAACAAACATAAAATTTTTATAGGACAAAGGAGGAATTTTACATGATTATTTTGAGAAGATTATCCTTGGTTACATAGATCAATAACAAGAGTGACACCCATCCAAGTTTGGGCGGATGTCCTTGCAGAAGTATGTTTTTTAGTAACATTGTGATGGCCTTGGTGAAAATTTATGGTTTTTGCAGAGTCCTTTATGATGGTTTTTGTTATCAGACATTCATGCATGAGAACCTGCCTTTCATGGCCTTTCCTGGATCCATTTTTCAGGGTTTTGGTTTTGGTTTTAACACAAGTGACTCCATTTTGAGTCCAACAACTTTCTCATTTCCCCTTTTGATCAAAACCTTTATCCAAAAACATCACTGATCAATCATCCTGCAGTTAGGTTTTGATTGGCTCTCAGTGCCAAGATGGAACTGTTCTGGTCCCATGTCAGAGGGAGTGACTGTTGACTAGAAGTCAGTGTCAAAACCCTCTTAGCTAGCCACACTGAGCAACGAGGGAGGTTTGAAGAAAGTGACTCTCAGGTCAAGTCTACCTGGAGTCAATTATTAAGTTCAATTTTGTCTGTTTCATAATATTTTGCCATCATCTCAATGTGCTGGAAGAGCATTATTCCGTTAAGAGTTGTACTTCTGCAGAAATTTAACTAGTAGCCAGTACAAAGTTTAAAAAAGAAAACGCAAAGTATAATGATCATCTCAGTTTGCATAATAGTTTTGAGCCATGAACATGGGCTTAAAGGCAATCCATTGAATGAATCAAATGATCATGGAAATTAAGTAAGACGTGTGACCACGTGGCTTGTTTCTTTATTTCATATATTTGGGTGTCAGTGTTCCCAGTGGAATTTATCTTAGCTAGCCACACTGAGCAACGAGGGAGGTTTGAAGAAAGTGACTCTCAGGTTAAGTCTACCTGGAGTCAATTATTAAGTTCAATTTTGTCTGTTTCATAATATTTTGCCATCATCTCAATGTGCTGGAAGAGCATTATTCTGTTAAGAGTTGTACTTCTGCAGAAATTTAACTAGTAGCCAGTACAAAGTTTAAAAAAGAAAACACAAAGTATAATGATCATCTCAGTTTGCATAATAGTTTTGAGCCATGAACATGGGCTTAAAGGCAATCCATTAAATGAATCAAATGATCATGGAAATTAAGTAAGACGTGTGACCACGTGGCTTGTTTCTTTATTTCATGTATTTGGGTGTCAGTGTTCCCAGTGGAATTTATCCATGTACAGCATGTAGTATTAGCAATAGCACAGACATTTCCTTGTTCAACAAATAGATACCAAAGGATCTCTTAGGTCAGGTTCTGTCAAGTTACCAGCAGAAGTTGTTGATCATGAAATTTCAAATTCATCATTATGATACCAAATAAAAAAGGTAGGTATCAGGAGGGGTATGGTATGGAATCTTGTTTCAGTATCTTGGGAAAAGCTGTCTATAGCACGAAACTGTCAATTTCTTGTCTTAGTTTGCAGTTTTAATGTCTCTGATTATGTCATTGAGTGGTTTGGTGAACTTTTTGTGTGATTTATACATCAGGCACAGGACTTGTCCCTTAAATTCATCAAGTTTCAGCTTTGAGGGCTCCAGGAGCAGAGCAGTTCCCATGTTTGGTAATTTTATGCAAGAAAATTGTATTGGAGGAATTTAGAAGAATTAATGATCTAGTCTAGTCTACAGGTAGATAATAAAAACTCCAAAATAATGCACAGGGCTACAATCTAATGACAGTGTATTATAGCTATTTTTTAGAAACACAACTTTTTCTCTGTATATTGATCACAAGGAATCTCATATTTAAAAATGTCTGGGGCCAGAAAGCCAAACCAAGGCAGACTTTAGATTTTACCTACAGCCTTAAGGTTCCTGGACCTGCCAGGAAGTGACAATATTTACTAGCTCACTGTAAGGTTTGGAACTCTTGAAGCCCTGCATGCTATGCACATTCTCAAAGATGCTATTTCAGTCAAAGTCTTGCTAATAACCAATGCTTCCAGTTGTATCCTGTTGTAAAGAGAAAATATTCTTCCTGAATTTATGCAAAGAACCATATTACCATAAAAATAAGAATACTCATGGACAATTTTTGAATTTTGGACGAATCAAGTAAGGAGAAAAAGCAAATGCTTCCACCTTTGATCACAGAAGTATACTTCACCAAACTGTAAACTACAGATAGCTTCAGAGAAAAAAATTCCTTAAATGTGGAAAACAAAACATTTAGTAAAGTATGTTTTTCAAGTAAACATCTTATAAAACATTATCTTCCTCAATTACTTAATATCACATAATAAAATTTTGTTCTTGTTAGCAGTTTTATGAATTCATCAGTTTCTCCATTAGAATTCTGAAAACTTTTCTTTAGTTCATAGATCTTAAAATTTAGGAGAAACCTGCATTCAAGAGTATTTTTTAGAGTATTTTCCACAAAATCAGATTGCAGATCCTTTAGAGACAAAGGGGTTGACAAAAACTAGGAATTACCACGATTAAAAACCTGATGAAAATTCACTATAACCAAAAATTGAGGAGGAAATTCAGTTATTTTGTGGCATACAACATAATACCCAAAATTATTACTGAAAATATATTGAATTTCTGAATGTTTTATATAATTTTAGAACATTCATATCAATACCATATCCATAAATATAACTGAAAGGATATTTATCATCACTGATCATTTGACCGTGCACCCTATACAATTCACAAAATATGCCTAATCATTGAATATCTCTAAGAGATGAGAGATGTGTCTTTTTGGACTCTTTAGGGGCCTGGCTGGAAATTCCCAAAGTTAATTCTAGGTCAAAAAGACTTAATTTAGAATTTTGATACTGGGAAATCCTACCAAAGACACCAAAAGGTTTAACATCTGATCAAAACAGTATCAGAGATCATTGTGAAATAATAGGCATGAATTTAACCACATGATAACCTAAGACTTTAACAGCAATGGAGAAAGTTACGTGGAACAGACATTCATGTGTGAGAACTGTCCCTTCATGGCCTTTCTTGGTTCTGTTTCTCCGGTTTGTCGTCTGCCTTTTATTTTTTTTAATTAAAGTGACTTTATTTTGATTCTGACAGCATTCCGTCTGGTCCTCACTAATACTGACATATTTTAGGAATGTATTAAACACATTGAAGGTGAGTATCTTAGTCCATTTGTGTTACTCTAAAGGAATACCTGAGGCTGGGTAGTTTATAAGGAAGGGGGTTTATTTGGCTCACAATTCTGATGGCTGGACAATTTATGATTGGGCATCTCCTCCTGGTGAGGGCCTCAGGCTGCTTCCACTCATGAGAGAAGGCACAGGGGAGCCGGTGTGTGCAGAGATCCCTTAGCAAGAGAGGAATCAAGAGGGGGGAGGCACCAGGCTCTTTTTAACAACCAGCTCTTGCAATAGCTAATAGAGTGGGAACTCACTCAGAGGGACACTTGTAACCCAACCACCTCCCATTAGGCCCCATATCCAACACTGGGGATCAAATTTCAACATGAGATTTCAAAGAGACAAACACCCAAGCCATAGCAGTGAGTCATCACCAATATTAGCCCTTAAGAGAAATGTTAAAGGAGGCCAACTTGTCTTCTGTTCCCATTTCCCCTTAAATATTGACCTTATATTCTTCTTCTCATTCTCTTTCAGTTTATAAGTGGACGTGCATCCTCTCCTCTTAGGTCTTGGAACACTTACTAACAGGAATGAGTGTTTACATGATGTAGGGTAATTGTAGGCCTGAATGTCATATTCTCTGTTTGAATGCAGAAATGGAAGCAATTAATGAGATGTTAGACCTGTTTCAAAAAGCAGCTCCCACATAGCAGAGGAAAAGCTACCTGATGCTTTGCTTGGAGCACAATTTACTATTCTGAATCCAGGCACAAAGAGTAGGAAAGATGAAGTTTTTTACCTAGTTTAAAAAATCATCAAGTCAAATCGGGGCTTCCATTTTACACTCTAGTTTTATATACCACAGAGTGTGACAATTCTCCTAGATGCCAGCAATAATGCAACAATCAGTACTAATTCTTGTTGCTTTTGTAATTTCTCTTTTTGGGTATCTCCCTAGGTATACAAATGCAGAATCAGGGGCATCTGCAACAGAGGCTAAGGCCACAGTATGCATACTCACTCCTGAAAGTGAATCGTCATCTTGGAGATTCCTAGGCCACACAGATTAATCCTATTCTTAAAACTTGTCTTGGGGAACAGCAAAACTACAGGGGCCACCTGCCAGCCTACCTCCTTCCTCATTGCTCTCAATAACCACATGACGTTATTTACTTGGCCTTGTCAGGAGGCCACAGATGCCACTGATAGCAGTCTTCACACTCTAAAGAACTTTAAATGTTGGGCAGACAATGATAAACAGAGAAGCCTGCTCTATTTCCCTCATCAGATGAATACCAAAACCCCTGTCAAGGTGACAGAGCTATTAAGTGTCTATTCACATGGCAATCAGAAATTTGAGCATCAATCAGTAATCATAAAGTCAGGGGCATTTTCTCACAAAGTCAGGAATTCAGAGGGCTTTCATAAGCTAATCAGCAGGCATCAAATAGACAATCAATCTAATTAGCTGCTCACATTCCGATGGCAATCAAAGCATCACAGTGAGCTTCATTAGTAATGATATTGAAAACTGTGATCTGTGCAGTATTCAGCTAGAAAATGAATATCCATTTTTATAAATAGGTAAGAAACATGTGGCTATACTGTGTATACCATGTGCCAGTTCATAGATACAGGCAACAGAATCTCAACTGATGCCTATTTTTGCTTTTCTCCTGGCCTGAAAGTAAGGTTGGGGGAAGGCAGCGCCATTTATTATAAGCCTGACAATAGCATATCAATGAACTTTGGGTGACATGACCATCTTAGAGGAAAAATGAGCCAAAGGGAAGTGGAGGAGACGTCAACAACTCTGAGAATTTACTGTTCTTTATGAAAATGTCATTATTTAGCCCTAACTTCAACATCTCTTTGCTTTCAAAATCCATAACTTTTTCACTACAAATCTCTTCCTTGGAGAAAGTGGGCACCAAAGCACTCCATGATAGGTGTCTGGAAAAAATTTATCTTTCTTCAAGGTAAGACTACTCTTCTCACTGCAAAGCAACCATCCACCAGAAAGCTGTTGGCCACATTGGTGGTAAAAGGCCTTCTCAAGCAGAGACTGAACCTTTTTACAACCCAGTGTCAAGTACCAGGCATTTGGAAGGTAATCTTAGGGGACAAACATGGCCACTGCTCTCCAGAAACTTACCTTAACTCTGAGTAACACTAATAAAAAAAGCAAACAATAAAACATAATAGCATGTAATTAACAACTGGATGCTGCATTACAAATCTGCATTTTTTGGATTTCAGAATTGAACAGAAGGAAGATCACTGCTATATGGAATGTCAGAAGAGGCTTCTGGAAATAGCTAGCAGCCAGGAGCTGATTGCTTTCAAAGTGGTGTATTTCTAAACTGCCAGTGTTTCAAGAGAATTGATACTCACTTTTAGTGAAAGGTAGACTATACTTCAGAAAGCTAGGACAAAATTGTCAAATATAACTGAAAGAAAAAACAAACCTACAAATAAATTCACATATTTTGCTCAGCTTAGCACACTTTTAAGGACCAAATTTCTCTATCAAATCTTTGTGGGTCAATACATGTTTATAAATGAGAAATATTTAAAAAATATTCAGGGATGTCATAAAACGTGCCAGCTAGACTGCAAATAAGTTTCCTTAAAGGAAAAGCCTCCTGTCCCACACATCTGAGGGTATCTGCAGTAAAGTTGGACAGACTGTCTTTCTGAGTTACAAAAAATTGTACGTCTATCTGGGTACAAAAAGGGGTCTGCTTTGTCCTTTGATTAACATTTATAATACTTTTTATTTATAAACACACATTTATTTACATTTTTTGAGTCCCCATGTTAAGTTGAAAACCCCCTTAGAGCCAACAGTGTTTCTGATTCAACTTCACAGCCCCATCAACGGATTCATGTCCAGTGAATAAATGAGTGAATGACTATTTTTCAGTTAATTTGAGTTATGTGAAAACTTGTTGAGTTCTATAGAAGCAAGATGCTTTAGACACTGAGGATGCCATTACAGGGATTTATTAAGAACACTTAGTGCCCAGAAGGCTGTGTGTAAGATATAAAACTACGTCTCTGTCTCCAAGGAGTTTCTGTGCTTATGTATGACAGATCACTTGCAGAGTCACTCTGCAGGAAGTTTAATATGAGGGTTGGAGAGAACAAGCATTCAAAGAATGAAAAATCTGGTTTATGATCAAAAAAAAAAATTCCTAAGAGGTGTTCAAGGGGCTTGTTATATAGAAAGAAAAGTTTAAAGGCACAGAAATAAATGAGGACATGGTATCTTAAGAGAGAGAGCAAGAGCAGACCTTACTTTATACAAAGAAGAACACCAGAGTCTTAGAAAATGTGTAATAATTCCATTGAAGATATTTAAACTTCCACGTTTCAAGATAAAAATTTCAGATGAAAGGTGTCATAAATGAACTAGAAAATAAAATCCCCACGAGTGAAGTATGCTGTGAGTTTCATTTGTTTCCTGCTTTTTTACGTCTCACTGTGCAGAGCACTTGCTTATATGAAGCCAGGGCTCAGCTGCACTTGACCATGGCACCAAGTAGGAGCCTGGAGCCCACAGGTACGATAGCCCCCAACCTCAGCAGGTGCCCCCAATCTCAGCAGGTGCCCCCACCATAGCAGGCACTCACAGAGGTGCTGTAGGGTCTGCCCTGGTTGGATTTAGATGCTAAGAGGCGTGTCATCACATTCTGCCCTGAGAGGATTAACAGTCTATTGCTGCTCTGGGCAGAAAACCGGGGTGCTCTGCAGAGACAGGCATGTCAAGTAGTCGTTGTCCTGGTAGACAGGGAAGTGCTCCTGCAAGAGACCTTCTGTCCCTGGGTGTGAATTAATTTGCTCCAAGCTGCCATAACAAAATACCACCAATGGGGATGAGGGGTGGCTTCAACAACAGAAATGCATTTTCTCACCATTCTAGAGGCTGGAAGTTCAAGATCAAGGTTTTGGCTGGGTCGTCTCTTCTGAGGCCTCTCTCCTTGGCTTGCAGATGGCCATCTCCTCCCCTTGTCTTCACGTGGCTTTTTCTCCATATGTGCACATCCTTGGTGTCTCTGTGTCCTAATCCCCTCTTCTTATATGGACACCAGTCATATTGGATTAGGTTCCATTCTAATGACCCCATTTTAACTTAATTACTTCTTTAAAGGCCCTGACTTCAAACATAGTCCCATTCTGAGGTGCAGGGGCTTTAGGACTTGAACGTATGAATTTGGGGAAGATGCAATTTAGCTCATAACAGGGGGAAGGGGTTGCCCTTCAGTCTCCGCCTGCAATATTGCTTCAAAAAGCACCCTGTCTATTCTTCTCAGAGACAAATTCTTTTAGTAATTCAATAATAAAAAAATTGCTAATATTTAAAGAGGATTTACTATTGCCAGGTACAATGGTAAACACTCTCTATAGGTTATCTTATTACATAATCACAATAACCTTATGAAGCAGGTATGGCTGTTGGTCTTATTTATTTGAGGGTTGCATAATAGATTTTTTAATGTTTACTTTTTCAAGCAGCTTTTAAAGGTATAACTGATATAAAATTAACAGATATAAAACAAACACTGAAAGAATTACTGTATAATTTGGTAAGCTGTGACATACATGTACACCTATGATCCATCATCCAGTGGAAACTTCACTCATGTCCCTTTGTCATCCCTCCCTCCCTCCCCCTCCTTCCTACAACCCACTCACTGCATCCCCAGGAAACCATGAACCTGCTTTCTATCACAACAGAGTTTCTTGCATTTTGCAGAATTGTATATGAATGGAATTCACAGTGGGTACTCTTTAATGTCTGACTTCCTTCTCTCAACAGATCTCACTCTAAAGTCATCCATATTCTTGGGTACATCAATAGTTCATTCCTTTTATTGCTGAGTAGTATTTCATTGTATGGATACATCACAGTTTGTTTATTCACCTATTAATGTACATTTGGATTATTTCTAGTCTAGGGCTACTACAGATAAAGCTGCTATGAGTATTCATATATAAGTCTTTGCATGCATGTATGCTTATATTTTTGTTGGGCAAATTTCTAGGCATGGAGAGGCTGGATCTTATATACAGTGTATGTTAAGCTTTTAAGAAACTGACAAACTATTTGGCAAAGTGGTTGTACCATTTTACATTCTCATCAACATAGTATGAGAGTTCCAGTTTCCCTACATCCTTGCCAGATCTTAATATTGTCTGTCTTTTTGATTATAGTCATTCTAGTGAGTGAGTAGTGGTATTTGAAAGTGATTCTAATTTTCATTTTTCTAACAACTAATGATGAGCTTTTTTGCCCATCATCGTTCACTTCCTTGGTGAAAGGCCTATTAAAAATCTTTTGTCTACCTTTCGTTAGGTTATTTTATTAATATTGAGTTTTATATTCTAGATATAAAACCTTTTTCAGATTTGTGATGTGCAAATTATTTCTCCCACTCTCTAATTTGTCTCTTCATTTTCTTAAGAGTATTTTTCAAAGGCAAATTTTTAGTTTTTGTTTTTTGTTTTTTACAGCAGGATCTTAGTCTGTCATCCAGGCTGGAGAACAGTGGTGAGATCACAGCTCACTACAACTCAAACTCCTGGGCTCAAGCCATCCTCCTGCCCCAGCCTCCCGAGTAGCTGCAACTAAAGGCATGTGCCACCACACCTGGCTAATTTTTTTCACTTTTTTGTAGAGAAAGTGTCTTGCAATGTTGCCTAGGCTGGTCTCGAACTCCTAGCTTCAGACAAATCCTCCCAAAGTGCTGAGATTGCAGGTGTGAGCCACAACACCAGCCAAGTTTTTAATTTTAATGAAGTCTAACTTATCAAATTTTTCCTTTTACATATTATGCTTTTGGTGTGATATACAAAAAAAATGTGTGCCTAACACAAGGGTATGGAGATTTTTTTCCTGTGTTTACCTATAGAAGTTTTATAGCTTTATGCTTTACAAATAGGTCTATTTATCAAGTTTTACTTGATTTCTGTGTATTGTGTGAGGTATACAGAATTCTTTGTTCTGTTTTGCACATAGATATCCCATTGTTCTAGCACCATTTCCCCACTCGTTGAAGACTATCCTTTCTCCGCTGACATGCCTTTGCACCTTTGTCAAAAATCAGTTGCCTATATATGTGTGTGACTATTTCTGGGCTCTCTCTTCTGTCAAACAATCTATTTGTCAGACGGTGCTAGTCCTCTATGTTCTTTTTCAAAGTTTCAATGATTATTCTAGGTCCTCACATTTCAGCTAGTAAGAGATGGAACCTGAACTTGAGAATGGGTGGCCTTTCAGACCAGGGTGAGCTGGTCTGATATACTGCCTTGTGGAAAGCATGTCTCCCCTTCACAACTGGTGGAGACATGAGTACAACAAGAACCACCATCTTCCCCTTCTAACATAATGGAACAATGTCCTCTTCCTGATCTTAAGAAGCTATCTCTTATCTTGTTTGAGATCCATTCTGTTAATATGTTAACTTCAATTTTTATTTCTTTGTCTTCTTAGAAATTCTAAAGAGCTACTTCTATTCCCAATACCAACACTACAAATCAAAAATTGTTAGGTCCACTTGTGTTAGTTAAGGTAGTAACCAGGAATCAAGAGAGAGCCTACATTGTTACTGGGGAAAAATTGTATTTTCAGTTTTGAAATACCATATACAAGCTGTGAAGCTAAAGGATTTGGTGCACAGTTTTATATCTACACATTCTTACTAATGACAAAAAATCCTGAACTACTTTTCTCCTTCTTTCCCAACTGTGTTTAAAATAACTGTACTTTTCTCTTTCTGTCTGCAGTGTAATTTAACCTCCCACTTGAATATAGAGCATAATTCAATTGAGAGGTGTGTTTATATCACATGAAACACAATAAAGCATGATGAAGTATTTCTTAAATCATTTGCAAATGAATGGCTGCAATATTCCCAGGTCGCTCTCTGCTCTCCTGCAAACTAAAAACAACTGTGGCTATTTATTAATATATGGATCCCAAAGGACTTCTTGAGACATTTAAAAACTGGATGAAATGAGTGTGACCTAATGGAAAATCACAGGGAAAGGCATTGAACAGAGGATGTGTGCTGACACTGGGAGAAATTTTCAGATGGAAAATAACAGAGGAAAAAACTGTAATCTGACGCCATGATACAAACTAGGTAACAGCAAGATAAAGTTGGAAGAAATGACCCAGGAATCCCAGAAAAAAGCAGTACCATAGCCAAAGTTAAAGCCAAGAATAATACCCCGGTCTCCTGATCCCAAAGTCTGTGTTGCAGCAGAGGGTACAAGAGAAAAATCAACCACAGCTGGGCATCTGGTCTCTTGGTTCAGCTACAATTAGGAGCCAGCCAGTCCTTAGTCCTTTATTATAAAAAACATTTGTTCTGCTACATTAACTCTTTTAGTGCTTAAGTATTATGTTATATTTTCCCTTAGTAGCTATTTTCATTTTTAAACAAAATACATTTTTGCCATTTTTTCAATGCAAGGTTACTCATATTTCAGATAATGATAAAATATTCTTTCAACATTTCCATTAAATAATTATTTTACAATCATCTTAAGTTTAGGAAAGACCTGAAAAGATACTAAGAAACTACCAGGCCTAAGTGGAGGAAAACCCTGAGTGGCAATTCAGAACTGCAGCAGATCCTGGGCTCTGGCCTCTCCCCATGAACACATGAGCAACCCATCCACTTCATTAGCAAAGTAAAAGTGAAGATAATTTTATAACCTCACATGACACACAAAAAAGCACTTGATGAAGTTCAGCATCCATTCATAATGAAAATAAAATCTCTTAGCAAGCTGAAAAAAGAAAAAAAAGATTAAAAGTAAAATACAGTGACGCATCATTTAATGACCAGAGTATCATCTGAGAACTGCATCATTAGGCGATTTCATAGTTATGTGAATATCATAGAGTGTACTTCACAAACTGATGGCATAACCTACAAAACACCTTAGGCTATATGGTATAGCCTATTGCTCCTAGGTTACACACATACACAGCATGTTACTCTACTGAATACCATAGGCAATTGTAACACAATGGTACTTGTGTATCTAAACATGTATAAAAAAAATCCAGTAAAATATGGTATTATAATCTTATGGGATCACCATTGTATATTGGTCTATCATGGACTGAAATGCTGTTATGCGGTGCATGACTGCATATGCATAAAAATCTTGTAGCGAGATCAGAAAAAAAGATAAGGATGGACTCTCTCACAACTTCTAGTCCATGTTATACTAGAGGTCCTGACCAAAACAGGAAGACAAGAAACAGAAATGTAAGGGAAAAGGATAAGAAAAAAAGAAAAAAAATTATGATTCACAGATTATTTATTCAAATTGCTGAGTTTTTCAATATTTCTACATAAAAAAGTCAATATACAAAAATTGTTTTTATTTCAATAAATCAAAATTAAAAGTAGAATTATCAAAAGTACTATCACTAAAATTATAAAATATCAAATAATTCTATGACAAATGTGCAAGATTCCTACAAATCAAATGATAAAACTGTATTGACATGCATTAAAAGAGAGTTAAGGAAATACCTGTTGACGAGTTGAGAGAGCTCATATTTAAAGTCAATTTTTCCTAAATAAATCTATAGATTCAATGTATTACCATTCAAAATCCAACAAGTTTGTTCAAGCATGTAATTTGACAAGTGGGTAGTACAATTTCAAAGAAAATGGAAAATAAATAGCCAAAATTCATTTTAAGAAGAACAACAAGGTGGGAGGATTTGCTTTCCAGACATAAAATAGTATTATAAAGCTTTGATAATGATGAAATAGATAAATGGGAGAGAAACGGAGTCTAAAAAGAGATCTACCCACGTATGCGTACTTGACTTATACAGAAGTGAAACTGCAGAGCTGTGGAGCAGGTACATGTTTTCAATAAACGTTTCTGGGATAATTGGATAAGCCATAAGAAAAATAAAATAAAATTAGAACCCTGATCCCCACCATACAAAAGATATAAAATTCATGTAAATCATAAATGTAAATTTGAAAGGAAAATGAATAAAGCTTTCTGAGGTCAATATACAATAATATTTTATAAATTTGGATATGAAGTGTTTTTTTAATAAAACAAAAATGTGATAATCATAAAGATTGATAAATATAAGTAAATTAAAACTAAAGATACCTGTTCCTTAAAAGGTACCATAAAAAGAGAGGGGAACAAAAGCCAGAGAATATATTTGTCATGCATACAAACAAAGAGCTTTTATTTGAAATACAGAAAGATTTCCTACAAATCAATTAAGAAAAGACAAGAAAGATAGGCAAGAGTTGTGAAAAGACACTTATTAAAGAGATCAAATGGTTAATAAAACCAGGAAATTTTGTTCAATCTTTACTCATCAAAGAATTGCAAATTGAAGTTGAAATGTGATACCATTTACATGTAACAGCTCAGATAAAATCTAAACAGCTGATAATACCAAGTGTTGGTGGTGATCTGGAGCAAATGCAACTCTCATACACAGCTGATGAGACTACCAATTGTTTTAACAAACTTAGAAAACTGTTTGATATTGTCTGATAAGGTGAAGCCTATACCACTAGCCTGTTATCCTTAATTCTATTCCTAGGCATATAACCAACAGAGTTATGTACACATGATCACCAAAAGACACATACAGCAATTTTATAGAAGTATTATTTGCAACATTCAAAGAATTTATATATATATGTATATATGTATATATAAATTGTAATGTTTTCATTAAAAAACACTAAATAGCAATGAAAATGAAAGAACCACAGCTACATATAACCAGCATAAATGAACCTCATAATGTTGAATGAAGGAATAAAGATACAACAGAATTTGCACAGTATGGTTACATTTATAGAAAACTCAAAAATAGACAATCCTAAACTATACTATTTAGTGATGAGGGCTTATATAGTAAAGAAAAGGTAATTATTATCATAAAAGGAAGAGGAGGAGGATATAGTGATTATGAAAAGGCTTGAAGGCTTCGTGTCTTTAGTATGAGGCTTCTTAACCCAGGTAGTGGTTACTAAAGAATGCACTTTATGATGTGTCTGTATCTTATTATACAACAACAAAATATGTTCCAAAAATCTTTTCAAATCGCTTTTGGCACTTTAAATATTGAGTGTAAAAACCATACAACTGGGAAAAGGAACCCTTGTACATTGTTGGTGGGAATGTAAATTGATGCAGCTGTATGGAAAACAGTGTGGAGGTTCCTCAAAAAATTAAAAATAGAACCGCCATAGGACTTAGCAGTCCCACTTCTGGATATATTAATATACCCAAAGGAAATGAAATCAATGTCTTGAAGACATACCTACACTTATGTGTTCATTGCAATATTCACAAAAGTTAAGATATGGAAACAACCTAAATGTGCATTCCTAAATGTCCTTCAACAGATAATTGGAGAAAGAAAATGTGTGTGTGTGTGTGTGTGTGTGTGTGTGTGTGTGTGTGTGTGTCTGTGCGCACGCACGCACGCACGTGAGGGGGTGGGGAGGGAGGGAGGGAGAGAGAGAGAGAGAGAGAGATGGAATTTTATTTGGCCATAAAAAATCCTGACCTTTGCAGAAACATGGATGAACGTGGAGAACATTAGACAATTATACTAAGTGAAATAAGCCAGACTCAGACAAATACTATACTGCACGATTTCACTTTTATGCGGAATCTAAAATAGTCAAACTCACAGAAACAGGAGAATAGGGGTTGCCAATGGTCGGGGGAGAGGAAAATGAAGAGATGATCAAGGATACCAAGTTTTAGTTTTGCAAGATAAACAAGTTCTAGAGACAATATAAAACAAGGTGACTATAGTTCACAATATTGTATTGTATATTTGGAATTTGCTAAGAGGGTAGATCTTAAGTGTTCTTACACGCCATTAGATTGCTGGATGTCCACTGGATGACACCTTTTATGTATCTCAAGACTTTTCCTAACTCCATTGCTTTGCCATATATTATGCTATATATTGATGCCATCAACTGAAATCTTTAGAATACACTGCTATCAGTGTTTTTGCCGAATCAATCCTGCATGTTTTTCCTGAAGGTTTTTGACTCCCAAAATTCAGCCTGTCGTTATCAGCCCTTTCCCTCTCCACATACTTCACACAGTTGCATTTTGACAATTTCAGTCTTTTGCTAGATGCTGAAGGAGAAGCAATACAGGTGTGGTTTGGAGATGGAGTTGAAATATGGGAGGCAAGTGGGAGGTGAAAGAGAATAGCTCTCTAGATATCTCAAATAAAAGCACGTACAGTGGAGGGAGAGATATCTGGTTAGGAGAGAGCGTGTGTTTATAAACAAGAGGGCAGAGAATACATGAGGGAGGGAGAGATTTTCTAACTACATTGGAGTTAGCAGATTTCTCATGAGCTTGGAAAATGGACCATCAATTACACTTTTCAATCTAGTTCAATCAACTTAATAGTAGAAATTCCTTCTAGATTTCACAATAGGTTTACTGTCAGTCTTAATTTATCCTGTTGTGAGTTACTTTAGTGGTACAGGCATACCTCATTTTATTGTGCTTCACTTTATTGCACTTCACAGATTATTGTGTTTTTTACAAAGTGAAGATTTGTGGCAACCCCTCATGGAGCAAGTCTATCGGCCCCATTTGTCCAAAAGCATGTGTTTATTTCCTGTCTCTGTGTCACACTTTGGTGATTCTCAAAACATTTCAAACTTATTCATTATTGTATCTGTGACAGTGCTCTGTGATCAGTAATCTTTGAGGTTACTATTGTAATTATTTTGGGGTGCCATGAACCCTGTCCATATAAGATGGTGAACTCAATCGATAAATGTTGTGTTCTGACTGATCCACCAGTTGGCCATTTCCTTGTCTCCATCCTTCTCTTCAGTCCTCCCTCTTCCCTAAGACACAATAATATTGAAATTAAGGCAACTAATAACCCTATAATGGCCTCTAAGTGTTCGAGTGAAAAGGAAGAGTGGCCCATCTCTCACTTTAAATCAAAATGTAGAAATGATTAAGCTTAGTGAAAAAAGCATGTTGAAAACCGAGATAGGCTGAAAGCCAGGCCTCTTGTGCCAAACAGTTAGCCAAGTTGAGAGTGCAAAGAAAAGCTTCTTGAAGGAAATTAAATTGCTACTCCAGTGAACACATGAATGATAGGAAAGTGAAACAACCTTACTGCTGGTATGGAGAAAGTTTGAGTGGTCTGGATAGAAGATCATAACAGTCACAGAATTTCCTTAAGACAAAGCCTAATCCAGAGCAAGATCCTAATTCTCTTCAATTCTATGAAGGCAGAGAGGTGAGGAAGCTGCAGAAGACAAGCTGAAAGCTAGCAGAGTTTGGTTCATGAGGTTTAAGGAAAGAAGCTGTCTCTATAACATAAAAGTATAAGGTAAAGCAACAAGTGCTGATGTAGAAGCTGCAAAAAGTTATCCAGAAAATATAGATAAGATTATCAATGAAGGTGATTACACTAACCAATGGATTTTCAATGTAGACAAAACAGCCTTATATTGGAAAAAGATGCCATCTAGGGCTTTCATAGCTACAGAGGAGAAGTCAATGCCTAGCTTCAAAGCCTTACAGGATAGATTGAGTTTCTTGTTAAAGGTTAATGCAGGTGATGACTTTAAATTAAAGTCAATGCTCATTTACCATTCTGAAAATCCCAGAACCCTTGAAACTTATGCTAAATCCATTTTGCCTGTGCTTTATCAATGGAACAACAAAGCCTGGATGCCAGTACATCTGTTTACAGCACAGTTTACTAAATATTTTAAGTCCACTGTGGAGACCTACTACTAAGGAATAAAAGATTCCTTTCAAAATACACCTGGTCTCCCATGAGCTCTGATAGAGATGTACAGATATATTAATGTTGTCTTTATGCCTACTAATGCAACACCCATTCTGCAGCCCATGGATCAAGGGGTAATTTTGACTTTCAAGAGTTATTATTTAAGAAACACATTTTGTAAGGCTATAGCTGCCATAGATGTTTCATGGATTTGGGCAAAGTAAACTGTAAAACTTTGGATAGGATTCACCATTCAAGATGGCATTAAGAACATTTGTAATTCAGAGGAGGATGTCAAAATAGCAACATTACTAGGGGTTTGAAAGAAGTTGATTCCAACCTCTATGGATGACTTTGAAGGGTTCAAGACTTCAGTGGAGGAAGTAACTACAGATGTGGTAGAAATATCAAGAAAATTAGAATTTAAAGTAGAGCCTGAAGATGTGGCTGAATTGCTACAATCTCATGATAAAATTGAATGGATGAGAAGCTGCTTCTCGTGAGTGAGCAAAGAAAGTGAATTCTTAAAGTGGAATCAACTCCTGGTGAAGATGCTGTGAACATTGTTGAAACTACAACAAAGGATTTAGAATATTCCATAAACTTAGTTGATAAAGCAGTGGCAGGGTTCAAGAGGATTGACTCCAATTTTGAAAGAAGTTCTACTGTGGTTGGGTAAAGAGAGAAATGTGTTTTTCTACAGAAAAATCTTTCATGAAAGGAAGAGTCAATTGATGTGGCAAACTTCACTGTCGTCTCATTTTAAGAAATTGCCCCAGCCACCCCAGCTTTCATCACCCACTACCCTGATCAGTCAGAGGTCATCAACATCAAGGCAAGACCATCAACCAGCAAAAAGATTATGACTCACTTAGGCTCAGATGATCATTAGTGTTTTTTAGCAATAAAGCATTTTTGATTAAGATATATACATTGTATTTTTATATATAATGCTATTGCACAGTTAATATAGTGTAAACATAACTTTTATATGCACTGAGAAACCAAAATATATATATGCCTCACCACTTTATTGTGGTGTTCACTTTATGGTAATAGTCTGGACTCAAACTCAGAATATTTCAGAGGTATGCCTGTAATTAATATAGAAACCAGAAGTCTCTCATTTTACATATTTTCTAAATAAAATTTGCATTTTAAAATTCCAATTGAACTTCTAGAACATGAAATTCTGGGAACATGGTAGACTCAGCCAACAAAGAAACAAATGCACTTTTTTATTACATATACTTTATAATGTGATTTACATTTGAACTCAAAGGAAAGAAAGGGATATCCCTAGGTAGCACAAAATAGAGGAAACTTAAAGAAGGATGAGTGGTAAGCTAACAAGTCAAAACCATAGTGGCCCAAGAAATACTGCACAGCATACTGAACAAAGGAGCTGCAGGGTTGGGTTTTGTAACATGTATAAGGAGAAGATATGTGATATGTTGCACGCATGAAGCAGGATGCTGGAATTTAGATACCCCAGTGACTGTAAGATTAGAAGGAGTATATCCACTAGCTTAGAAACTTAAAAAAAGGAGGAATATACGAAAACATAAAGGAAAAAATACAAACCAAAATCTAGCACAGAAAATAGGTAATATAACCCACATTAGGTAAAGTTGTAAAGCCTAAATTTATTCTACCAATATGTAATTCAAATCACCAGAGTGATAAGTGAATTTAAAAAGATTGTTCTAGACCAATAAATCCCCTGGGCTACCTGGAAAATTTTTTTAAAAAACCAAACAAACATAAAAACATTTCATAGCAACATGTCTATAACCAAGATTTATGGGACCAGATCCCCTTGGAATAAAACAATGCCTGTGAACATAAGCCTATAATTTAAGTGAAATCACAAACCACATGAGGAAATGATCTCTGTAAGGAAAATACTGACAAACAAGAATATTAGAATCCAAATGACTGGAGATAATAGAAAAATCAGGCTCCATGAAATGATACATTCAAAATGAATACAGAGATTAAAAAAAGAGAAAAAATAAAAAGGAAAACTTTATGGAAGACTATAGAAAAAAGCTAGCAGCTTTGGAAATAAAACTTAAAAGTAATGCCTAGGAATTACAAAAACACAATATTTTCAGAAAGAATAAACATTCCGTGGGTAGGCACAGCTGGAAATTGAATTGGGGAACTGGAAGTTAAAGCTGAGGGAATTCTAAGAATGCAACACATATGATTAAAAGATGAGAAATCTGAGACAAAGTTTAAGAGACACGGATGGTAGAAGGAGACATCCAACATATACCTAATAAATGTTCTACCAGGATATTAGAGAGAATGTTGAAAAGTCAACATTTGAAATAATAATGTCTTAGGATTTTCCACAATTAAATGTGTGAATCCTCAGATTAAAATTTTGCCCCAACATAATCAGAACACCTATAAAAAAATCCACACCTAGACACATGGCCATGGAATTGCAAAATCCTAAAGACAAGCAGAGAATCTTAGGAACAACCAAATAGAAAAGGCAGAATATTTACAGAGAATTAACTATTAGACCTATCCTTAGCAAAAGTAACAGTCAAAAGAAAACAAATTCATATCCTCAACATACTAATGAAAAAAAATTACTTGAGGAATTTTATTCCCAGATTAATTATCATTCAAGAGGGCACAGCAGGCATGTTCAGACAGACTTAATTCATCAAACCTTACTAAAAGAAACAATAAAGTGTGTACTTCAGTAAGAGCAAAATTACATCCAGAAGGAAGAAGAGATATGTAAGAAGCAATTATGATGCAATAAATTGGTAAACAAGTTCATACATTTAAATATTTTTAAACTGTGAATTATAAGCATTATAATGACTATGTTTTTGGTACTAAAACTAACCTAGAATTAACAATAACTTGACAAATACTAGGCCAAATGCATATAATAATAATCACAATAAGTAAAAACATTAAACTTGCCAGTTAAAAGAAAAACTGACAGATGAATTTTTTAATCCTCAAAGTTCAGTTGCATGTTTTTTATCAGGTTCACTTCCATAATAATGACACAGAAGCAATAGAAGTTAAAAGACAGAAAAAGATAAAGCAAAAGCCAACTACAGGACCCCTGACATTGTAATATTAACAAACACAAATAACTAAATAAAATCAGTGCTAGTTAGTTTTTCTCATTATGTTATAACATAATATCAAAATATATAAATTAAAAATCATCAAAATTCTAAGAAAAGTTGGCAAATATATAATCATAGTAAGCCTTAGCAACTGGAATATCTCAGAAACTATTTAAACTAATCAGAATTGTATTTACCAAATGAGGGATGATATAGAAAATAAGTATGTCATCAATGGATAAATATAGATTAATATAGTTATATTTTACTGTAAATTTTCTTTACTTCATGGCTTAACTTTTACTCTCTTAATAGTGCCTTTTGATGAACAGAGGTTTTTAAATTTAATATAGTTTATATTCTATTTAACAAATCTTTTCCTAACCTACAGTTATGAAGGAATTCGCCTATATTAACTTTTAAGAGCTTTCGGTGTGGCTTTTCATACTTAGGTATAAATTCCTCCTGGAGTTGATTCTTTTAGCATGGTAAAACATGTGGGTCAATTTTCATTTCTTCCATATGGATATGCAAATATAGCAGCTCCATTACATACATAGACCACCTTTTCCTCTGCTGCTCTGCTTGGGCTTGGCTGGGTGGTTCCCTTTCAGGCTGTGGGTGAGCTGCCTGAATGAGAACTATTTCTGCTATAAATCAAGTGTTTCTGTATGCATCGATTTGTTTCTGGGCTACCTTATTCGATTTTTTTTTATTCTTGTCTCAATTAGAAAAGAAGACAAAGCATCTTTCAACAAAGGCAAAAAACACGAGTATAGATTTAATGCAAGAATGACTCTTGTAGGTCAAGAATTACGATGCTGCTGCTTTGTCTACTTAGTTCTTCCCATGGTTCTCATCTTACTCAGAATAAAGATCAAAATCTGACCATGCTGTAATAGCTTATGTTGTTGGCCCCAATTCTCTACTTCTCTGTGACAGGACTAGTCATCCACACCCTTGCCATGGTTTCCTCAAGAGCAGCTGCCCACTGACTAAGTTTCTCTGAATGATTTGCTTAGGCCAATGGGATATTAGCAGAGATGATCCAAGTAGAAGCTTGAAATGAGCTTGCAGAGTTGAGCTTATCGTCCCTGAACTCTGTGATACGCTATGTGAAGGACATGTCCTAGGTGGCCACTGACTATAGGCCTATATCCTAGATGAACCACATATGGAGGAAACAGAGCCAAGGCCAGCTCACCTTCTGCCTGAAAGAGAACCACCAAGCCAAGCCCAGTAAAGACCAGACAGCCCACAGTCCTGTAGAAGTATCACTGTTATAAGCCAGTGAAGGGATTATTGAAGAAAGAGAGGTGTCTAATTACACCATTCCAAAAGCATTTATTGAACACACATTATAACAGGGCATTGTACTAGATGATCCGTGTGACACAAAGATGAATCTCATTGGGTCCTTTATTTCAAAATGCTTGTGGTGTTGTAAGGAAATATTGATTATTTTACTTTACCAGGAGGGGCTGAAGAGGGTAATATTGGAGGCACAGAGCTGGTTATACTTGGCTACCTTTCAACTTCATATTCTGTAGTTTGTAAAGTCCCAAAAGCATCCTAGGTTTCCTTGTGCACAGAGAGCTAAGGGATTCCTAAGGCCACTCCCCACATGTTGACTGTGGCCCCAGGGGCCACATTTCCTTGAGTGAGATCCTTAGGCCAAAGCATGGTAACCTACAGGCTGCCACTCACTGTTGGCTGCCTTCATGACAGGACCTTTTTAGAAAACTTGACATTTAGGCCAGATCTGAGGTTTTGTTCTCCAGACTGCTGGAACCCACAGTGAATACATTTCTCCCATCTACTTCCTGCAGGATGTGCATGCCAGCACAGTAGCGGGTCTCGCTTGCCATTTCTGCTTTGCAGCAGGAGGCTCTGGGAGTTTTCTGGCTTTGTGTTTTACATGCCAATAGTCTTAACCAAGGCACTTGGAAACAGAAGAGGCTTGAAGAAAGCAGGTGACACAAGTGAAATTCTTTACCTTTATATGCTAGAGACTCCTCAGTACTGGCAACAAGGAACTTATTCCCCAGAGGGAGGTATCAGTCAACCAGTGGGAGGGGGACCAACCAACAAAGGAAGCCCTGAGGTTCAGAGGGATACAGCCTCTGTCATGAAGGTGTCTCTCTCAGTGCTCCCCAATCCCCTCTCCGGGGTCTTTAGGTATCTCTGAGCACGCTTTCATTCTCTGAAAAGCCTACAGCCCCTATAGCTGTCACCTCACACAGTTAACAGTCATATTACCTATAGATGTACATGATTCACTGGTGGCTCCAAATGCGAAATCTTATTTCTTTAATGCAGATCAGGGTAGGCTGTGGTCAGACCATCTCTATGGTGCTGAGTTGGTATAATAATACTTCCCATTTATATAATAATTTGCTTCTCTGGAAATCTCTGTGACTTCTATTTTTTAATTTTCAAAACAGGCATCAGAACAAACTACATTCTATTTTTAAAGAAAAAAAGCACACACAGTTCGGTGGTCCAACCAAAGGTCCTCATCTAGTTAAATAATAGGAGCAGGAGACCCCATAACCCCTTTCATTTATCCAGTGGTATTTTTACTGGAACATGCTGTCTCTCTGTCTACTGATTGATTTGGCTGACAAACCCCAGTCCCTGGATGAGTGATAAGAACCAAAAAGCAAATTATTGAGAGCCATGTGCCTGGCCCTGACTAAGCCCAGCAGAGCAGATGCCGATTTGCTGGAGACAGTTACAGTGTCATTAAGGAAACAGGATTTCACATCTGGAGCCACCAGAGAATCATATATAACCACAGACAATATAATTTTAATTGTGGGGTGCCAGCAACAGGAACTGTAGGATTTTCAGACAATGAAAGACAGTGAAAAAAGATGTTTAAAAATGCTTCAAGCTGATCTTGAACGATGGGAAACAGTTGGAAAGTCTGAGGTGATGTAGGTGGGTGAGAGAACAGCAAAATGTGCAAAGGAATGTCATCTCGCAAATGAGACAGGTCTGCACTGCTGCTTCTCCCAGGGTTTTATCCTCAGGGCTTTCCTTGGGGCTGGGAGAAAGAACCTGAGGACTCCACCACCCTCAAGTGGGGCTCACTCTGTCAGGCTGCCCATCTGCTAAGCATCTCTCTGCGCTGGATACTCCGCCAGGTGAGGAGACAGAGCCTGAGGAGGGCAGGAGGATTCTAGGACTCACACTGTAAAAACGTCCAGCCTCATGGGCCTAGCTCAGACACTTGCTTGTGTTCTGCCCGGCAGTCCTGCCAGTTTAAAATAATGCTTCATCTCCTTACAGTGTGTAACATAAATACTTCTATAAAGTGAGTTTACAGTGGAAAATAATATTTTTATCTTAAATTTTTGCATTAAAGTTATTTAGAACAACCATGAGTTGGGGTCTCAAACTACCAATCTAGGCATTTCCCTCTCTCTTTTCTCTCTTAAAAGCTGTCTCTACATGGACATTTTGGAGACGGCTTTGTTCAAGGCAAAGACATCTCAGCCGTCAACCGCGTGTTGAAACTTCCCTGGTCTCGGATGGCGCTGCTGGCCGAGTGGCCGCTAGGGCAGAGAAGCAGCCTGAGCAATTGCACGGTCTGGATTTGCCACTGGAGCAGCCAGATCCCAGAGGTTTTCTCCGTTGCCTTTTGGGGGATTTGGGGTTAAGATATATCCCTGCTCCCCACCACCCCCCAAAAAAAATTCTTCTCTGCCCTCTAGTGGTCATTCCTCCTCTTGCCTTCTCCTCTTGCTCCTGCTCTGTCCCCTTAACCCTTGGCGACCCTTTCATAAAGCACCAGCCTGGACAAACAGACAGACACACACGTTCTCCTATAGGCCTGCAGCTGAAACGCCTAGAAAGACACAGACTACCCTTTTTCCAGACCCCAAATGACCCTGCGCGTTGCTTTGAAACTTCTCACCATTCTAAATTGTCTGTTAAACTGTAGGTTTTATACGGCACCTTCGACAGTGTTTTATAAGGCACTTTGTAGGCACTGCCACTAAAATTAACTGAGTTATTAAAAGGGACGCTGCTGAAACAGAAGCCACGCCCATCCTCGCCTTTCTGGGGAGGTGCCGATGATCATCCCTAGGCTTCGCCCCGCGGCCCACGTGCCTGCCTTTGGCACAGCACAGGTGCACATTCTGGGCCCAGCGAGCTTTTCACGTGCACACGCTGTCCTAGAGCCCGATGAGAAGCCTGAAACTGGATTTCACTGGGAATGTTTCTTCTAGACTCTATTTTCTCTCATTATTATGGAAAGCATGGTGCGCTGGGATTTCTGGGATTTTGTTTTCCACATCTTTCTATGCTAGCCAATTTCTGGGATTTTTTTTTTTTAAGTCATTGCTTTATTTTATGCCTCTTAATCACTCTGAGAGGTCAGTCCCCTTTGGAGAGAAGCCCTGGAAACCAGGGTTCACTTGAGCTGGAGACGTGGAGGGTAGATTTCCAGGGAGGGATGGGGAACGGCCTCACAGAGTGGCCAAGGGACACCAGGTAGGGAGGAAGACGGGGCGACCGATACCGAGTGCTGGCCTCAGGGCTTTTCACTGGGCCGCTGCTGGCTCCTGAGTCTTGGGTTAGTAGCTTCAAATTTATTTCTCTTCAAGGGTCATTATCAGAAAGACTCAGTTCTCAGGTTTGCCTTTGGCATTCAGAAATGATGCCGCTCCCAGAGCACGCATTCTGGTTTAATGGCTACTCTGTGTGACCTTGGAGAAGTCACTCCACTTTCTTAACTTGGTGTAGAGGACTCCAGTTCCCCCCGCTTTTGTTCTTTGTCCTGAGCAAGAAACACAGAGGGCCGTGGCTGCTCTGTGGCCTGGTCAGCTGCTCGATTCCCACTGCAGCCTTGCACATTCTCGGGCACTGATAAAACCTGTCTAGGTTGTTGTCCAAAACACTGAAAGACCAAACATGTAGGAACTAGCCTCAGCCCTGAGCCAAATTTCTTAAACCTTCATACAAACTCCATAACCTGCCCCCCTTGTTGTGGACTTACCGGGGTAGAACATCTCATTTCTTGCTGTCGATTGGGAAGTCTGCTGCCGCAATCTGTATGTAAGTTCCCTTAATCAATGCTTCAGACTGATCACCCTGGCATTTCCTGCTTCTTTCTTTGGAACCCCAACTGACCCATCTTGGGACAATTTGGAGCAGTTCCTTTCAGGAACTCCTCTGCCACTGCTTTTGAGGCAACTCCAGCCACGGTGGAAATGAAACACGAACGCAGCGTTTCAGTAAGTGCCCCTTGGAGACCACCTGCCTCAGAGGCCACAATGATCCCTGCTAAATTGCAGATTCCTGGGATCTGTCACAGACCTACTGGATCAGAATCTCCAAAGGTAGTGCTCCCAGGATTTGCATTTGTTTTACAAACTCCCCAGGTATTACTTATTGACAGTGAAATTGGCAAACCACTACCTTAACTTATAAGGGCACTGCCACTTATGGTATCTAAATGATTTGAAAGCACTGGTTTCAATTGAGACGTCAGAGGAAGCACTGTCTTGCCATTTTACTAAAAGCCCTGCTTCCCAGGTGAGCTTTGTCAGAACAACCTTGAAATGCCAACATGAAAAACGAAAGTGCCATTAGGCTCCATTTAGTAACTGCAGAATTACTGGGTAGTTTTACTTTTTTTCAACCCATTGGGTACAAATTATATTTTCTAATGTGTCAGCATTTTTCTAATTCAAATTTCCACTAGTAATCTGTTTTGCTGTGAATACTGGGTAAACTTCATGCCCAGCAGCCAAAATTTTTGGATGCAACAACTCATTTACAGAATTCTCATACATTCATCAAGAAATGAAAGCATGATTTCATAGAATTGAATTTTAGAGCTCTTATGCAACTGAAAATTACATGGACCAATTTCCTCATTTTAAATTAGAAGCATTGAGGCGACTTTTCTCTTCCCATCCCCATGTCTGTCCCCGACTCGTCACAGCCTGCCTAATTCTAAGCATCCTCCTGCTCAAATGCCACATCCTTAGCCTTGCTAGATCTGCTCCTCCCCTGCTCTCTGCTGCCTCAGCGTTTTGTCTCAACCTCCCTAAAGCACGTAGCACATCTGCCTGATATTGGTCTCATTTATGTATTTTTTACCCCTAATGAATCCTTGAAAACAGAAACTGCACATTGTTTATCCCTGTAACTTATAGGTAATGCAAGGTACACTGTAAGTGCTTAGTCAATTTTCATGGAAAAGACTTGGCACAGGGCATGCTGAGAGGCAGTAAATGAATGGATACTGCTATCATTACTATGAATCACAGATATTTATCTAGTTCTTGACAAACACTGTTCTAAGGCCTTTATATGCATCATCTCACTTAATCCTCCAAGAACCTACAGGACAATACACTATTATCTTCCTCATTGTAGAGATGAAAAGCTGAGGCACAGACAGGCCAAATAACTCTCCCTCAACTATGAGACTAGAAAATGAGAGAGCCCTCATCTGAGTAGGGAAGCCAAAATCCAGAAATGCTGATCTCATTTTCACACTACATTGTTCCTTATACTGGAACACGAGGGTCCTCGTACCACAGACGTGCTTTCCTCACCGTGAACACCCCGTCAAGGCCAAAGATGGGGAACTTGACATCAGGAAAACTAACTGCTCAAGGAATCAAACTCTGTTACAAGTTAGAAGGAGTGAATCTCACAGCATGGCCACAGAATCTTGGTATGTCAAGAACAGGACCAAAATGGATATATCTTTAACATTTCTGCAGATTTTTCATGACCTGAACCTATGAGGTCTAACGTATATAAAATCAGCCAATGAATAATTGTTAAAGTTATAAAAAGTACACAGATATTTATTAATATTTGGAAGGAAAAGGCCATGGGTGATCCATATGGAAATGCTAATATCTTAGAATATGACAAATCAATAAATGTCTATGGAGGGCACAGGAAACCAATGCAAAAGGTAAGCACATGTTTGCCAGAATCTAAGAAGCTACCACAGTTTGATGCCTTAATCCCAGGACCCTGATAACTACTCTTTAGTCAGGATCTTAAGTTGTATTTCTTTGATTTTCAGCTACTCAAAGCCCTCCATAGTGTTGGCTAAACCGCCATCTCAGCTGTTACCAGTTGTATTGCTTCTTGTCCTCCAATCTTCTAAATCCATCTCACCACCAGGCAGGTGGTGGATGGTAAATTAAGCCAATTGATCAAAAACCTGAGCTCACCTGACTTCTTGGTGACTTTGTGACAGGCTAAATCACATTTTTCTCTATTGGCCTGCTTCTGACATGTCACGCTCACGAGAGAGACATTTCCAATCCAGCTTTCCCTAACTCACCTTAGCACAACTCAACCAGCGGGGTGCTTCAACTCCACCAATCTGTGCTTGTCCACCTCTTATAGCAACAACAAGGTACCCTTATCACCCTTACCTAAACCCTTCCTCTTTTTCATATTTCTTATTGTAAAATATCACAGTATTGCTATTTTTGCAGACATTGTGTGATACATATTTATCTATGTATCTGTCCCTCCCACTACAGTGTGAGCTCCTAGAAGTCAGAAACAATATCTTTATTTTCCCTTTTGTTAAAACTGGTCTTCCCTACAGAGTGCCTAACATAGTACCTTGCTTATAAAACTTGTTTAATAAATGCATGCCTAATTTCATTGGTCCAAAATACAGAATCAAGAAGACCCCTGACTTGAATGCTCAGTGTTCACTTCTGCTGGCACCACCTCTGAGATTGTTTTTGTTTTTATTAGGAATTTTGTTTTAGTTTTCAAAAGTGCCCACAGCCCTTCATCCCTCTTTGTAATGTGACGCCCTTAGTAATGTGACTGCAGCTCTTGTCACCAGGAGGTGGAGTTTATTTCCCCTCCTTTTGATTCTGGGCTAGCATGATGACTTGCTTTTGCCAATAGAATTCAGTGGCAATGATGGTGTTCTGGTTCTGAATGAGGCTTCCTGAGGTCTTGCATGCTCTGCTCACTTTTGGAACCATTAACAACCATGAGGACAAGTTTGGCTTCAGTTGCTGGAGGCCTGAAAGCACTTGTCCCAATCATCCTGACACCCCATCCAACAGCTGGCCAACCCCGGAATCACCACTGCTCAACGCCCCTGCACCTGACTTCAGACACACGAGTGGGCTAAAGAGAGACCACTACTGAATGCAGCCTAAATTATGATCTATTTGGTTGTTGTTAAAAGCCACTAAGTTCCAGGGTGACTTGTTGCACATTAGTTCATTAACTGATATACAAATTCCAAATTCTGACACCAGATTATTTGAATCTCCAGCTCCAATAAACAGGAACCCATGGCTGAGTCCTCAGAGGCCTCACAGCAGGTGAAAACCCCTGGCCTACCTCCTGTTCAGCTCTCTGGTGCTGGGTGTCAGAGGGAGTGCCAATGGCCCTTCCTGCTTGTGCTACTGCTGTTGCTCTCCAGGTTTGTTCAGACTTGAGAGTTTTAATCTCATGTTAATAAATATGTGGCTGTTCAGGCAATTTGTTTGGGTATAATTATGCCAGCCTCCTAGGAAATCACAGCCACCTAAGTTATTAATATTACAGATTCACCTTGGAGACACTACATCTGGCTGGTTCTTGTTCAGTCAAGTGTTCCCTTGCCAGAGACCAACACATAATGCTCTAAAATTCTCTCTGCCTAAATTTCTCTGCCTGCTTGGGTTGGGTTTTACCAGCAATACCCAGCATCAAACACAGCTCTCAAGAATCAAAAGGAGACGGCGTATCTGAGGACACACTGGAGCAAGGAGTAAGAGGCTCTCAGACTTAGCAGGACAACACTAGCTCGAATCTTAGGTTTCCTTTTTCTTTTCTTCTCACTGTCTTGAGAAAATGAGGCTGTTTTGCTTCAATTAAATGGTGCCCCTCAGAGAAGAATTGACAGAATGTTCAATGCCCACGAATTAAATATCTTTGATCTCCAGGGACTTTGTGGAAATTCCTTTTCTGGAAAGTCTATTTCTGTTTGATCCTTTGAACAATAGTGATGTGTGGCCATGACCGTAATAAAGTGGATAACTTACAAAAAAGGACCTTTGTGCCTCTGAGCAGCAGCGCACCAAGGCCAGAACAATGGGCAGGGTCCACTGCAGGTGCAAATAATAAAAGAGAATGTTGTCTCTAGAGAATTTTAAAACAATAATAAAACAGACCAAAAAAAATCAGTCTGCTTTTCATTATTACGCTGATCCAGGACTTCTGAACAATGTCAGTGTTAACATATTCCTTTCCACTGGATCCTGTCACCCTGAACTCTGTGCATCCCTGCCCCTATGCCTGTGTGCTCACTTCAGAGGAGCCCCCGAGGGAGGGTGCAGACCTATCCCAGTGATTTTGGCAAAGCAGAGACCATTTCAGGAACTTCCCTACAGGAGCTGCCTTCAGTCAGTCTTCTCAACTGATGCTGAAATCTAGACTGTTCTTTGCTATCCCAGAATGTACCCAGCAGGGGATTGGGAGAGGTCACAACCCTCCCTGTGTACAGAGGAGCGAAGATGGGGAACACAGTCTCCCCAGATTCCATGTTCCAAATCCAGTACCCTCCCCTCCTTTCAGAGACCCTGTAACACAGGTGTGCAAGCTGTGTGGTTATATAATTCAATTGGCTCTGATAGCTTTGAATTGTTTCCAACCCCTACGAGGTGTGGTTTCTTGACTAGCCACATTCTCTCAGCATCATCTGAGAATTTATTGGAAATGCAAATTCTTGGGCCCATCCTCTACTGAGTCAGAAATTCTGTAAGTTTCAGCCCAGCAATTTGTATTTTAACACGTCTCCAGGTGATTCTGATGCATGCTAAAGTTTGTCAACTTTGTTATAGAACAACGATTCATACCCAGAACAATATATCAGAAATGCCTGTATGTATATATCAAGTTAAGGTATTAAATAACATGTACATGCAAGTGTTTCTTATATATACTCCTAATGCTCAGATACAGTAGAGCTGAGATAAAACCCGAGCATCTGCATTTTTAAATCTCCCAAGAGTTTTTAATAGAGACTTCGAGTTGATAACCACTATTCTGGAGAAATGAGATTTCAAGTAACTCTAAATTAGGCTTGGAAGAGTTGTTCCTAGGACTTAGTTTCCACAGACAGTTTTAACATACGCTATGCCAATGAAGTAAGTGCATAGATTTGTTTGAAAATTATCACCACTATAGCCAAATGTCTCGATTTCATATTTAGACCTTATAAATAGGCTCCCTCCACAATTTTGTTCATTTGTCTGACACTTCAGGCTTCTTGCCTTTCTGTAGGGACTGACGAGAAGTGAAATTGTATCGAGTGCCAAACTAGTTCCAACTCTTCGACGTGACTAACTATACCACCAAGTTGTCTCTGTGTCTAAACCCACTACCGGTGCTTTAAAGCCCTGCTGAAGTCCCGTTTGCTATGTGACATCTCCCTGAGATATCTCCCTTTGTCTCTCAGCACTTTTCTATCTGCTTCCTCATCTGAGCTCCTTCACTGCATTGTCTGAACCATTTGTTGGACAACTTTCAAGCATTATGCTAAGTGAAATAAGCCAGGCACAGAAAGCCCAGTACTGTGTGATCTCACTTACGCGTGGAATCTGAAAAAATCAATTTCATAGAAACAGAGAGTAGAAGGGTGGCTGCCAGAGCCCAGTGGATGGTGGGTGGGGGCGATGGGGAAAGAGAAGATGTTGATCAAAGGGTACAAAGTCTCAGTTAAACGGAAGGAATAAGTTTCAGTGATCTATTGCACTGCACGGTGACCACAGTTAATAATAATGCATTGTATATCTCAAAAAATTGTGAAAAGAATATAGATTTTTAATGTTATCACCATAAAAAAATAAGTTAGTGAGGTGATGGATATGTTAATTAGCTTGACTAAATCTTTCTACAGTGTATACATAGATCAAAACATCACATTGTACCCTATAAACATACACAATTATTTGTCAATTAAAATTTCAAAAAAAAGAGCAACAAAATAATGCTTGATATTTTGGCTAATTATATGTATGAGTTTCCTGATCTAGAGTATAATCTCCTTTACTTAAGAGAGCACATCATGTAACTACAATCACTTTATTATGCTGGTCACAGAGGAAGTACTCAATACAAGCTTGTTGTTTAGTTGTCTCTACCTGCTATTTAAGTTCAAGGAAATTTTGAACTTCTTGTTGATAGTGAGTAATTCTTCTAAAAGAAAAAAAATAGACTCTGGGGGAACTACACTGAATGTCTGTTTAAATTATTTTTATATATATTTTTCCTATACCATCTGACTCAAAGCTGAAATAAACTTCTAGTTTCTATCTTCCCTTGAATCATGTACAAGCCCTCTGAGGACCACAGATGTGTACCTTGAACATGCTGTGCATCTCAGTCATGCACAGATTGTAGTGTTATGTGCAGCAAGGAGTCTGCAGGTTTCTACAAGACCGTTTTACCATGCACCATCTTTGTACAGATAATTTTCAAATGTTGAGCTCCCTCAGATCAAGGAACCAAGCATGGTACTGCTAACCCTTCAAATTCACTAACATCATCTCCACCTGGATTGTCAAGAATCTAAGAGTTCCTACTTTATTTACAGAATCTAGGCCAATGTGTCCATTTTTTTGCTTTTGTTTTTTGTTTGTTTACTGAAAGTTAAACCTGAATCTTAACTTGTAAGTAACTGGCATTTCAAGGATTGGCAATAGAATGAAGTGCCTCTTAAGTCTGGTCAGTTGTTCCAATGTACAGGAGGACTTTGATTCCAGGAGTGTACAAGAAAGGAAATCATTCCTGGGATTGGCTTCAAGTGAGCTAACTGCCAATTCCCATTGACTGAGAGGAGTCTGGTTGCAAGGGAATGTATCCCAACAAGGACATTTTCCATGTCCATAAAAGAAGAAAAGAGGATGGAATCCTTCCACCTCAAAATACTGATATTATGAAGACAGCAGACCCTCAAACATCATGACCTCAGCAGATCTCTATAAGGAATCAGGAATAAAAAGTAGTACAGTTTTATAAGTAGGAAATAAAAAACTCAGACAACAGAAGTTATGGGTGAGAATGGCAGAATGGTCAGTTTCTGCTTCTGGTTAGGCTGAAAAGAAATCACAAAGACAGTTACTGCCACCCTAACAATAAGGAAAGACTGGACAACTTAGAACCCATTGTTTTTGTTTCTGTTTTAATTCACTGGGCAACTGAGAACACAGAAAAATGTAATTACACAAAATTTTACAAGTGGCAAGCCTTTCCTAGAAGATTGGAAAACTGTGGCTTCTTTCATTCTTAGTGGAACAGCAGCAGGGAGGAGCATCCGCTATAGTCAGGATAAGGAGAAAACAGCCAACCTTGAACCAGGTCTAATGGCCATGTGGAAATTGCCTCAACCAATCGGAATTCTGAGCTGCCTCAGGGAGTGAATCTGTACCTACCTGTCAACAGAGTGGGGAACATGAGAGATAGTCCCTATGAGTGAATGGGGCCTTTCTTAAATATAGGGCATCAGTTACCAAGGACTGTGGATGGAATGTAAGAAAGGAGAGATATTTACTGATATATAAAAAGCTAAAGATGAAAATGGAGAAAAAGGGAATGCCACAGTGACCCAAAAAGCTGGCAACTGGGATGCAAACACAAAGAGACAGGCAAAAATGCATCTGTGCTAAAATCCCAATTCTTCTGCTGATGTTGATGTAAACACACACATAAACACATTAGATTAAGTTAGTCCCTACAATTACAACCTGATAGCTAATGAGGCACATCCTTTTCTAGGAATAAATAATATTTTTGTCTGACTCTAATATTCTTTTTTACAAATTACTCATAAAAAATCATGAAGTTATGGGACATATAAGGAAAAAATGAGTTGGATTGTCAAGAGAGAAAATGGTGAATAGAAACAGGGCCATAGATGCCCCAAATGTTAGATTTCCAAGAAGTTTAAAATGACTATGATAAATATGTTTAAAAATCTTGTGGGAAGTAGAACTACATGTGTGAAGTTATAAGGAATCTCAGTACAGAGATGAAAAATACAAAAAAAAAGTATAAATGAGTAAGCTAGAAATGAAGAATACAATGTTAGAAATTAAGAATTATTTAATGGTATTAACAGTCACTGATACAACAGGAAAGAACCAAAGCAGTGTAATACTAGGGCATATAAGTAATCCAAACTGAAACACACACACACACACACACACACACCACACAAAAACCAGTAGTGAAAAATTTTGAACAGAGCATCAAAGATCTGTGGGACAATATTTAATAGATTAACATTTGTATAATTAGAATTCTTAGAGAAAAGGAGAGAGAGCACAGATATGTGGAAGTAGCTGAAGAGCTACTGGATGAGATTTTCAAAAACTGTTGAAAGATTTCAATCACAGATTTAAAAAGCTCATTGAAACTTAAACAAGATAAATAAAAAGAAAGCCAGAACAATGCATAGCATAGTTACACTGCTAAAAACTCAAGATAAGAAAAAATATTAAGAGCAGACAGAGGCAATAGATTATATCTAAGGGAAAACTGTTACAAAAAAAAATACTAACTTGTCACCTAAAATGATAGACGCCAGAAAACATAGGAAAAGCATCTGTAAAGGGTTGAATGAAAAAATTCTGTAAAATTAGACATTTATACACAGAAAAAAAAGCTAACATAATTTATTTTCAAAAGGTTTGCCCTACAAGAACTACTAAAAGAATTTCTTCAGGCTAAAGGGAAATAATAACAGATGGAAACTCAAATGAGCAAAAAGAAATGATAAAATTTGAATAATATTTATATATTAGATAACATCATTATATCAGTGTTAATTTTCTGAGTTTGGTATTGTTTATGTAAGTTATTAACATTCTAGAAAATGGAGTGAATTCTTTGTATTATTTTTACAAACTTTTTGTAAGTCTGGTAATATTTCAAAACTAAAAGTTAAAAAATATTTTAAAGGAAAGAACAAAGTTGGAGAATTTAGGGTACCTAATTTCAAAACATGCTATAAAGCTACAATAATCAAGAAACTCTGGTATTAATGTCTTGTAAATAAATCATATACATAAATGACATAGGTCAATAAAATAAAATAGCCCAGAAAGAGGTCCTCACATATATGTTAAATTGGTTTATGACAAAGGCATCAAGGCAATTCACTAGGAAAAGTGTAACTTTTTCAATAACTAGTGCCAGAACAACAAGATATCTATATGAAAAAGAAATTAACTGAGATCCTTATCTCACACCATACATAAAAGTCAATTTGAAATGGATCATAAAACTAAATTTAAAACTTCTAGAAGATAACATAGAAGAATATCTTTGCAATCTCAAGCTAGGCAAAGATTTATTTCACAGGACACCAAAATATATAATATAAACATTAAAAGGAAATAGTTGATAAATTGAACTTTACCAAAATAAAAACTTTCACTTTTTGAAAGATATGGCTAAGAAAATGAAAAAACAATCCCCAGATTGGATGAAATGTTAATATTATATATGAAACTATTATATGTATCTGGCAAAAAATTTGTATCCCAAATACATAAAGCACTCCTACAAATCAGCAATAAAAAATTAAACAATGCAATAAAAAATTGAGCAAAACACTTGAATGTTTTATAAATAAAAGATGCACAAACAGCCCATAAACATGAAACGATACTCAATTTATTACTCAACAGAGAAATGCAAATTTTAAAAGAATGAGGTACCATTTTATAACCACTAGAATGGCTGAACTTGAAGAAAGAAAGGAAAGAGGCAGGTAGGAAGGAAGGAATGAAAAAAGGAAGGACGGGAGGGAGGGAGGGAAATCTAATGTCAATGAAAATTTGGAGCAAGTGAACTCTCATACTGGTGGAAGTATAAAATCATTCAACAACTGTGAAGACCTATTTGTTCACTTTTGAAAAAAGTTAACATACACTTATCCTATCACCCAGCAATTATATCTCTAAGTATTACCAAGAAAAAATGAAAACACATGTCCACAAAAAGACTTGCAGCAGCCTTATTCATAAGAGTCAAAAACTGGAAACATACTGATGTTTTTTCAACAAGAAAATTGATACACAAAATTTAGTATATTCATAGGATGGAATACCATTCAGCAATATAAAGGATCAAATTCCTTATCAACATGGATGAATTTCAAAAACGTTGAGAGAAGGAAGTCAAGCACAAAAGATGCATACCATATGTTTAAAAGAAATCAAAGACTAGGCAACACTGTGATGATGAAAATCCAAATACTGGGTGCCTATGGATTGGGGAGGAGCACAGGGTATCTTTCCGAGGTGAAGAATATATCCTGTATCACATTTTGGGTACTGGCCAGATAGGTATAAGTAAGTGTCAAAATTCATCAAACTGAACAATTTAGATCAGTGAATTTTATTGTATGCAAATCATACCTCCAAAAGAGAGAGAGGGAGGGAGGGAAGAGGAGTAGAAGGAGGAGAGGAGTAGGAGGAAGAAGAGGAGCAGGGAAGGGGAAATGAAGAGAGGAAGGGAGAGATGGAGGAAGGGAGGAAGAAAGGAATGGCAAGGTGTCGAAGACAGATTATATGCTAATATTTGGGAACAAAAACAAACTTTTACAATCCATGGTAACAGAACTGGCTCTTTCAAAGAGTAGGCATTGTTACATATTTTTCAAGTTAACCCACCATTACATTTCCAAGAAAATTAACAATCCAACTGTAAACTTTGCTCTCTTCACATGTAGATAAATAGAATCTATAGAAACTGATCTTTTTTTAATACTAAAGCTTTAAAAATCAAATTCCTGGATGAATTTCATACCAAAATGAGTCATTATTTCAAGGTCTGAGATTGTACACAGCAGGCTCTATGCCCTCTCTCTCAAGTATCCAGTGGATAACAGCTTCTTTCTACACCCCAGCAGGATGTAGAAAGTTTCCTCAAGAACATGAATTCAAAAGTCCTATTGAGAAGCTTCTGGAAACATCCTACTCTAAAAATTAAAATTTCAGCCACAGCAGGCTCTTTTCTCTCTCCCTTTCTCCTCTTCAGGAGAAGAAAAAAAAAAAAGAAAGAAAGAAAAATAAAAAAGAACTTAGCAGTGAGGACCTTATGCTCTTAGAGAGATTCCATTTTTGAAAGGAAATAGGTTTAATTATTTGGAGGTCATATACTGCATTTAAGCTTCATCATTCATCCCTTAGCAGATAATACAGTGAAATTAGGGGAGGATTTGCTTAAAAAGAACAGGTGGATTAGTAAATGAAAGTAATATTAAGGTGTTCTTTATTCTAACAACAGAAGCAGCCACCTATTTCCATAAGCTGTTTTTTTCTTTAATTTAAATTCTCCAAAAATGTCCACTGATCAGTTTGTGATAATTAGACCTGAAAATTCAAGCACTTCCTTTATTTTTCTCTAAATTAATTTATTTCTTCTTTCAATCTCTCAGCAAGTGGGAACAGGAAAGTTTTTTTAATCATGTTTAAGTGACTGTGACATTGCATTTATTCATTTTTGGTCTTTTTGGAGACACAGCATTAAGCAAGAGTCTTTTCCCACTACCATTTTTCTCTTGAGTGGAAACTAAATTCTGGGGGATTTTTCAGTGTCATGAAATCATTAGGAAGAATAACCCTCATCGGAAACTATCCTATGACTTCAATTGGTGTCTACTAAGATATAACTTGTCCTATCCGGTCTTTGGTTATACATTTGTTTAGTTTCTCCAATGTGTCCTCAAAACAGTTCCCTGAGCCAGCCCCCTTCCTGCCTCTGGACGTAGGATCCACATGGCCAGTCTTTGGCTCCATCCTTCACCCCAGCTGCTAACCTACTGTGGGCCACCAGAGCTGTCAGCTAACTTCTGCTCCTGCTCAGGGGTGATAACTGATTTAGCTGTGTTCTTTTCCTTTTTTCTTTGGGATAGGAGGAATGTGTGTGTGGCAGGGCAGGGGGAGGTCTTCTTAGCTGTGTAAGGTCTTGTGCCTTGCTGATGGGCAGAGTGATGTAGTGTAAAAATAGGATAGAGATTTACACTTGGGCTCTCAGAGATAGTCACTGTGATACCTGTTAATGCAGTTTACGCAAATGAAGAGTATTGACTGAAACCAAAATGCCAAATGTGTCACACATCACTTTCAAACATCATTTATTCATGCAGCACATTTCTTAGATATTTACACAGAACATGATGAAACAGGTAAAATCCCCACCCTCTTAGAACTCATCAAGGAAAAGTAAGACAAAGAGAGGACTAGTGATTGTAGATTTTGCATAGATTTGGGGAATGAAACAGGGGTGCTACAAGAGCCCATGAGATGAGCCTAATCTTGGGGGAAGGGGGAATATTCAACAATGCTTCTTCCTATTTTTTATTAACACCAAATAGTTTTATACTCCATATAGTGTGCCCAGAACTACATTAGGCATTGAGATTCTTAGATTTGAAACTCAGAAGTTCTACCTTAGAACAAAGAGATGGGATCCTAGTTATAATAGAAGTATCAACAAAACTTAATTCATACATTTTCTTATTGTTATCCCTGCTATTCAAAAACAAATAAAAATGTGATTTTTCTTTACAATCAATTGCCCTTATCCCTCCTTTCCATTGAGATTTCTCAGCAGCATCTACCTGCAACACTCAGTAAAGAAAGAGTTGACAGCAGTGAGAAGTTGGACTTTTCTACTCTTGTACTGAGCCCTCCTGGCTCAGACTTAACCAGTGCCCAGTCGATAGTGAACAGCAGAGCAAAATGCAGCAATCCCAAATGTAACTCAGCCCTCCTGCTCTTTGAGAGGGTAGTCTGCTGCCTCTGTGCAGGGTCAAGGTTATTTCCCCATAGTAAGACCCAGGCAACTCCTTTTTGGTGCTCACACTGTTCACAGCTGCCTTTGACATCCTGCGGTGTCTGCTCCAGAGGTCAGGCTGCAACTTTCCATTCACACCATTTGATTAAAAGAATCAGAGATGTGTTGCCCTTGGAAATAGGCTACTGTAAAAATAGATCAAAATATCCAATGTCTCCAGGAACGTTCAGGTTATTGTCTCTTTATCCAATTTCTTCAGATTTGTAAAGGCAGGAAAAGCTCCAGGTCTTTGAAGAAATTGTACAGTGAAGAGTAGATTTAATAATATAAACTTTTCTCCTGCACAATACTAGTGACTCACAAAAATCTGAACTCACAAAGCATTTAGGGTTGTGACATCCAGGGGAACAGCAAGAAGTTGGAACTCATATTTATCTTTCCATAATTAGACTTTGCTTGAGCTGTCACAAGGAACATCGCAGCACTCAGAGACACCAACAGCATTCAAATTTGGTGTGATGCTAAAAATGAAGGCAGACTCCGCTTTCAAGCAAGCTGATCAGTTTGGAGAAATCTCCCCAAAGAAGGCATGTCATTCAGAATGTTGTTTAAACTCAACGGTTTCTCTAGAGGTACTTCCACCTCTCAGGCATAGCCATCTACTTGAAATAGACAAAGGCTGCACATTCAATAGCTCCGAAGACTTTTTGGAGAGCACAATTAATGTGAGTGGTCATTAAAAGCTGTGTCAGGGCCTCGTAAACTTAGGCACTGTGCAGAGTTTGCAAAACAATCCATCAATCAGGAACAGTCCACGAGGGCCTGTTCTAAAGGCAGTGGGAGCCACAGAAGGTCCTTGACCAGATGACTGGCACACGGAAAAGGCTACTTTCTTATGGAGATGGTGGGTTGGTAGCTAGAGGGAAAAGCCTGTTAGAAGACAGTGCAATGGATCACAGCCTTCCAGGACATAACCTAGGCAGGTGGCAGTGGATGTGTAATGGATGATGTGGAGAGGACTTGAAAACAAGAAGGACAGGACTAGCACTAAATGAAATGTAGGGGCTTGAACAGGTAGAGTCTGGAATCCAGACAACCACACCCTGGCAATGAGAGAGCCCATGCAAGCATCAGATATAGAAAGGTTAGAACCTACAGAAGCCTGTGGGTAAGATGATGCAGAACTTCAAGGTGATGCCAGCCCAAGTTGAAGAGAAAGGAGTCTTTAAAAGTCTTTCAGAAAGAGTTCCAGCTGGGTCACACAGAAGCCCCATTTTCACTGCCCCACCCCACTGCCCCACTCCCACTGAATTCCTCTCCCCTTAGTAAACCACAGGTCTCAAAGCAGCTTCTGCAAGCCTTATTCTAATTTTTGGCTGCAGGCTCCTGCACTGAATCTAAGGCAGGGCAGAGGAAGTCTGCTATGCACAAAGCCATCCCTATCTACCTATCCCAGGCACTCTCAAGGGAGGAAAAGCACAAAGTATTTTGGAAATGTAAACATGTTAAGGGAACAGTCGTCTATCAAGGCCATGAGAAGCACTGTGGATCCATGAAGGCACAATTAGCAGCTGCAGAGCTTACTGCCCCAGAAATGTAGCAGAGAGAGACACTTACAAAGACATAGGGACACAGGAAGAAACTAAATCAGGGCAATAAAGAACAAATTTTAACCTTTTATAGTGAAGCTTGTTTCCTTTAAAGTTGGACAGAACAGATCAAAAAGATGCTTCAGTTAATTCTGTGTTGCTGCTAAGATCCATTTTATCCTCTGTGCTGTGTAACATTATCTTTCCATTACGCTTATTTGTTTTGTCTACTGTCAAGTCATGCTTTTGCTTAATCTAACAAATATTTATTGAATGCTCCGTGTTCCATAGTACTCTGCTGCATGCTAACCGGGACTGGGTAAAGGCAGAAGTGAAGATAGGAAAGAGGAAGAACAACATGTGGGAGGAAGCACAGTGCTGGGGAGGGAAGTGCTGGCTCAAGGTTCTAATCTGAGTCCTGGATGTTAGTGTTTGCAAGAGTCGGTCTTAACGTCCATCAAGGCAATAAAATGGGTGATTGAGAAACAGGCGATGGAGAACAAGCTTGACAGAGAAGTTTCATTGAAAAGCACTGCAGAATCAAATAGATCCACATGTCCTGAAGGTCCTCAGAGGTTAGTGAAAGTGTTCTCAGATCACGAAGCACAGGTCGCAGGTAGCAAAGCATTGGTATGGTGCAAAGGGGAGTGGACGGAGTCGTGCAATAATCCTGGGTCCTGGCATCAGCTTATGTGACCTTAGCAAACCCTCCTCAGACTCAGTCCTCCCAAATATCCAAGAAAGAAGGTGATTTGCATACCTCCTGTTACCCCGATAACATTCTTAGTGACATTCATCCTCTATTCCCCAAAGACATCTTCCTTTTCATCTTCATCATAAAACTTCTTCAATTTCTGATAAGTAAAAATATCATATGGTACATAGTTGACTCCAACTCCTACCTGAGCTAACTCAAAAGCAAAATCATAAATGAAACTCAGCCTAAAACTCCCCTTCATTGTCCTTCAAAAATAGAATCCCTGCTAGAGTGAGTGTCCTATATGTATTCATCACTTCACAATGCAAACTTCCTCGGCAGGCCCTGGGGAAGGAAGAAACAGAGAAAACAAGGAAAGGGATGACTCCTTAGGTGGAAGCCAGAAGCATGTTAAATCAGATATGACCTACCTTTGCAATATGTCATTTCTGAATTTGTTTGCACATATTAGGAGAGAACAGATTTTCCTGGTGTTATTTCATCATGAGCCTGATCACACAAACCTTGGAAATAAATATAGTTCAGTGAATCAAAGTGCTCTCTGGCTCGCTAAAACCCACTTGGTTTTAGAGAAATGGGGCTCAGTCCTTTCTCTAGGCTACCCTGTATGCACCCCTACTGTTAACCTTATCCAGTTTAATGCAAGTACTTCTCTGTGAGCGTATTTCAAGGACAGAGACCACATCAAAATCACCTCTGTATTTCTGGTCCCTAACACAGTATATGGCACTGAGTAGGCACCCACTAAATACTTGTGTAGGCACCCAATGAACAAGCAAATGAATAAGTGCGGCAAGCGGGTAATGTCCTAGTTTAATAGGTCACCAATGGCTACTTTAGAGATTTAATAACATGTGCTATTGGATTGCTCTCTGCCAAAGAACTCATCTGTGTGCTCCACAATTATTTCTAAATGGTGTATATGTAATAGTAAGAGCCATGATTTGAGCCTCACAGCATGCCAGATTGTGGGCCATTAGCTCATTTAATTCTCACAACAACCCTGTAGACACTATCATTATCTTCATTTTACAGAGGAGCTAATAGACGTTAAGAGAAACAATGTAACTTGCTCAAGGTTATTTCATGACTCTGATTTTGAAAATCCAAAGCCACCTAACTCTAAATCTTGTGCTCTAAACTACTATGATATATGTCTCTCCAGAGGCAGCTTAACAGGGTGGGTTCAGTATCCCAGAATGTGCCTCCTCACAGTGGGATTTTATGTTAAATGAATCGGAGTAGCCAGTCCAAAGGTTGCCCACCCAGATTACAACCCAAAACCTTTCACTGACTTGCTAGGTGACCAGGAAAAATCACTTACTTTTTGTGTTTTAAGTTCCTTGTTGCAAATAGTGGGTATTGAATTCTGAATTCTTTTTCTCAAATACGATATTATAACTCTAATAAACTATGTATTTTAAAACAATTTTTCCCTCTATCAGCTTTTCCACATCGGCTGCATCTCCTGTCACCATTCCTCGCAAATGCAGACATGTTTCTTCAGTTTCAAAAAAGAAGACAACGGTAAAAACTTCGAGCTAAGTGGAGTATGAAAATGAACAGGAAAGGATTGTTAACTGAGTTTGACGTTGGAGGTGACATTGCTAATTTCTACTGCCTCTTCTGTCTTTATGAAATGCATGGAATGACAGAATGTCTGTCAAGGAGTGGCAGAATTCCCTGTCTTATCACAGATCTGCGCAAATGTAAATGCTATGCAGAAGGTCAGTGAAAAAGAGGAAAAAAGAAGGGTAATGTATGCCAGGTAATAATTGGAGCCAAAAAGAAGTTTTAGTGGGTTTCTATGATGCAAAAGGATGCTCTAAGAAATTTGAAATGAAGATTCATTTAGAAGACAAGATGCAATCTTTCCCTTTGGCTTATAGAAATTTGGTAAATATTAGTAAATCAGTAAAGGACACTGAAATTTACTTATGCAATTCAGTCAACTGGCTACTATCCTCTCACCTCTCCTTTGTGCAAAGTGTTAATACTGTGCTGGGCTGTGCTAGGAGGAAATATCAGCTGCATCCTGTCCTTTGGGAGCTCATGATCTCATGGGTAAAGCAAGGTCAAAACATGAAAGAAAAAATAACAAATGCCATAAAACATATGATGCGGTATTCCCAGAAACCAGCACTGGATCTCACGAACAGTAGATGCTCACACAAGTGTTGAATGGAATTGAAGTGAAATGAAAGCCTGTGGTAGTACCAATCCCCAGGGCTGAAGATCAGAGGAAGGTGAGTTCATCCTGGGCTTTGGACAATCGGCAAGATTACAAATCAGTTGATCTTGAACACATTTAGGCAAATATTTTCTAAGGTTTATGACATCTTTAGAACCAAGGTCAATAAAACCTGGATGATTTCACCTCTCAGTTGATGTCCAAATTGTATCTGACTTGAGACAGTGCAAGTACAAAGTACTGTGAGCATGACCGGTTGGTCTATGAGAGTTGAATGGCAAGATGCAGAGTCTGATTTCCAAGTCGCTTTTTGTTTAGAAGACTTTTAATATAGAGTCTCTGTTGATACTAAGTAGTTGCTGCATAATGAGTGATTCCTTTGAAAATACATTACTTCAGAGAGGTTGCGTGTCAGTTGGTAAACCGGACTTGAGCCACTATAGCTCCTTAGTGCTTTGCAGTGACCCCTCCCACCTGTGGTCTTCCAAGGGACATCACTGAATCTCCCAGGGCTATCTGCAGTGCAGGTCCAGCCAGAACTGTCTATGCAGCAGTGACTCCCACCTCTGAGCCCCTTTTCAGACAGAATCCCATAGATCCACCCTGCAGTAATAAGTCTGATTTCTCATAATTTTCAGCTGGGTGAGATCATTAAGCCCCTGATACTGACTACGAAGTGGGCTTCAAAATATTCCTTTTATTCTATCTGCATCAGTTACTGTATTTATGAAATGGGAATAACAGAGCTGTTGGAAGGAACAATTATTAAAAGTGATTATGAAGAACTTTGCAATATAAAGTGCTTGTTAAAATTGAGAAGTGTTCAATGTACCCTTCCCAATTCCCCCCAGACTATGAAAACCCCATTTGTAGAAATATCACAAGCTTGCCTAGACAGCAAGTATTTTGAAGCGTATGCTTCACCATTTAAATCTGTCATCTTGCAAAGTAGCTCATTATTTCAGAAATATGAGCATTTTAAAGGTGCTGCTGCAGTTCTCAATCACAAGTTTTCACTGCTTTTATTTAAAATAAGCCACCTTGAAATCCATCTCCAAATCCACATCTTTGCACATAGGTCTTAAGTGGCAGTTATGTGTGTGTGCATGTGTGTACACTTTAAATTTGATGTCTCTTTTAATTATCCCTGTTAGAATGCTCTTTCCTTTTAGAATTCCCATTCAATTGAACAATATGTGGAAGAATTCATTTTCTCCTGTACACCTCATTGAAATGAGCTTTAGTGAGAAGTTAACTTAGCTAATTTGTTTGCTTTGTGTAATTATTATAATCACCCACTAAGAACTACCAGTGAGTAAGCACTAATATCCTACAAGAACATCACAGGCACTTTTTTATAATATTTTCCTTTTAGTCCAAGGAATATATTTTTGCTTCCTTTCCTATTATAGGAAAACAAAAGGAATGAGAGAAACTGAAATCTTCGTATAAATAAACTCAGATTTCCCTGGAAGAAGGTGACAGTGAGTAGAAGGGTCCAGATGGCAACACAAAGGCAACAGACTGCACACGGTACAGAAGGCAAGTGTGACTCAATGGTTACGTGTTCAGGCTCTGCAATCAGACTGCCTGAGTATGACACTTAGCTCTAAAATGTGCTGTGTAACCCTGGAAATGCTAGTTTGTCTCTGTACAAGTCTCCTCACCTGTACAATAGAGGCAATGATAGTTCCACTTCAAATTCATGTTGTATCAGAAGAGAGACTAGGTATACACCACTCAGAAGAGTAGCCCATCATGACTAGCCAGTGCCAGTGGGAAGGGCACAGGTTTGGAGGGACTCCTGGGAGCAGGTTCCGGGGCCCCTTCCTAAGAGGGAGCTGAGTGAAGAGCACCAAGCCACACCTACCCACGTGCACCAAATCCTCCTCCCCATGGAAGGGAGTCAGAGAGGGAGGGAGAATTGCCTGGGAGTCGGAGAACCTGGCTTTCATTTCCAGCAACGTTCCATGCATTCTGTTCTGACTGTATTCCAGACACTTATGCTAGTTGCCTTACACTGAGTCTTAAGTCTATAAATGTATACAATTTTGAAAATAGGAACTCTTACCCCGGGTTTGTTGTAGGAATCAATGGAGAGAATGCATGTGAAAGCACTCTGCACACTGAGCAAACCCAGCAGCTGTACACCTGGGGGTATTAAGGCTAAAAACATATGGCTGTCTCTATTTTACTATATAATGTATCTATTTTTAGGTAATCCACATCTGCACTGACAACAAAGCACAAGTTTTTATGGCCAATAGTCTAAATGTATTCACTGTAAACCATTTCCTCCAAGGGCAGAGTGGGACACTGGGTATGGGGGACCTTGACCCAAAAAGCCCCTGCCTGCTGTTTTCCCTACAGAGGTCTGATGTGAGGAAGAGAGTTTTCAAGAGAACCTGTCGTTGCTTGTAGCAGCTAGATGGGAGCTGTCAGGATGACTCATTAGCTGCTGTCGGGGTGAACCTGTAATTTAAAACAAGAGCAAAGGCCTAGGAATTTCAGAATATTCACACAAGATGCTGCTCTTGTTTGCCATTCACTAACCTGCTTGTTTGACGTCCTCCTCTCCGGAGTGGTTGCCCCTGGCTGTCCCACAGATGCATGTTCCAGTTCTGTGGATGAGGAAAGGGCTCATCCAATACTTTATTCAACCAATATTTACAAAATGCCTTCTACACGGGGCTACACAAACATCAGGGATATACTTGTAAGCAAAACTGAAACATGCCTTGCCTTTTATTCATTATCCATTTAGCGAAGACTTCTGGACTACCTACTATGTGCTGGGTTATGTTCTAAGGACTAGGGCTACAGCAGTGAAGAAAGCACCATCCTTCTGTCCATAGTTCTAGGAGCTTGTGTTTCAGTGGGAGAAATGGACTGTAGGCAAATTCCATGATTAGGTATTTCATTACAATTACGCTCTGAAGGGAAAGTACCGAGGAGTGAGAGAGCATTTCACAGGGGACCTGACTCAAACTGAGAAGTCAGGGAAAGCTGCTTGGAGAAAATGAAATTTCATCTGAGATCCCAAGGCTGAGGAGGGGCTAGCTGGGAAAAGGAGAGATAGAGAAAGAAAATATTCAAGAAAATAAAAATATCACGTGTAACGTCCCTAGTATAGAAAGGTCATGAACGTTCAAAGAACCGTGAGAAGGCCAGTGCGCCGGAGTGTGGGAAGGACGGAGGGAAAGCTCGAATGACAAGGTGGCTGGCGCTTAATCTCTCAGGCCACGTTAGGGATTCCAAGTTTATGTCATGGAAACAAGAAATAGTTAAGGGTTCTATCAGGAAGATTATATAATAAAATTAGTGTTTGAAAGACCACTGTGCAGGAAATGGATTGGTGGGGGCAGTACTGGATGTGGGAGGCCACTAGAGAATGATCAGTGGCCCGAGCTAGAGGTGTTGTGGGGTAAAGGTATATGGTGACTGTCAATATGGGAAGTGAGGATATTTGAGAGATGTTTTAGGAGCTAGAAGTTTCTGGATTTATTTGTCTGAATGATTGGCATTAAGAAGAGAGTGGTGTCAAGGATGACAACCACAATCCTGGTTTGCCCACCTAGGCAGATTTTAACACACCATTCACTGAGACAGGTAACTGTGGAGGAGGGCCAGGGGTGGGAAAGGATGGGTTTACTTCTATTTTTGTGGCATTTTAGGTGTCTGTGAGACTGGTGTCCTTATATTAAGAAGAGAGGACAGAGACACAGACGCACGAGAGGAGAAAGCAATGTGGAGACCGAGACAGAGATTGTGGTGCAGGAGTTGCAGGAGCTGCAAGCCAAGGAGCTCCTGGGGCCACCAGGTGCTTCAAGAGGCACGGAAGGACCCTCCCCTGTAGACATCAGAGAGACCACAGCCTGACAGATGCCCGGATTTCAAACTTCTGGCCTCCAGAGCGTGAGAGAATAAATCTCTGTTGTCTTAAGCCACAGTGTTTGTTGTACTTTGTTATAGCAGCCCAGGAAATGAAGACAGGCAGTCATTGGCCAACTGATGGTCACTGATGCCAGGCTGTGGTGAGATCTCAGCATAGAGCAGAGAGGATCCAAGTCCAGGAGCTCCAAGATGGAAAGCCCAGGAGAAAAAAGGTGACATGACAAAGGAGACAGAGAAGAAGCCACTGAGCCCCAAAAGACATGTGTGGGGTTTAGCAAACGAAGTGACACGGAGTTAACATCAGAGTTGCAGCAAAGTGGTCCCCAAACCCAAAGCACCACAGCCAACATGAAAATGCAGATGAAAAGTCTGCCAGAGAGGCCAACCAAGCCTTCTAAGTGTAGGTCTTAAGAAGACTTTGCTTTCAGCAGAAAATGAAAATACAGTGTCCATATCACAGTTTAACATCCAAAGTTAATTTGTGGAGGAAAATTCTCATCTCATTAGTTATACAAAAGTAGAAATTATTTTCACTGGTCATAATATTGAGACTTAGGGAAAGCAATCAGAGGTTATCAACCCTGCCTCAAATTAGAATTGCCCGGAATGTTTCTTAAAATCATACCAATCCCTGGGGCCCCCTTTCACCAAATTCTCATTTATTTTGTCTCAAGGAGGCCCCAAGGTATTTTTAAAACCTCCCAGGAGGATTCTAATGTGTAGCTGAGTTTGGGCCCCACGAGAGGAGAGCCAGAGGTCCAGGTGCTACCACCCTGCTCTGTCTGGTGTCAGGGGATCAGCTCTCCAACCTGTATGCTCACAAGGTCCTCCCACCCCCTTTCCCTTTTTTACAGTGAAACTAGGCTGCATGTGTACATGCCTGTACGTTTGTCTGTTTGCATTTATTTATGTGACTGTTTTTACAAGTATATATCACATGGGTTCATTGATTTGTTGATTCATTCAGCAAACGTATTGAGCATCTATAAGGCTATAAGTTTCCTGGTATTAGGCAAAGCATTTAAAATAAGATTTAGGCCCTCACTTAATGAAACTCAGTCTGAAGTAGGAAAGAGATGAGAGCAGGCTGTAATAATACAGGATGGTAAGTCTCTAATCAGGAATAAGCACAAGGTGTTATGGAAATGTGGAGATCACAATTCTGCTGAGAAGGGCAAGAAAAGCTTAATAGCTTAATAGATAAAACAGTTTTGGTATTTTTTTTTTTAATTCAGTGCTAAGTAAGTGAATACAATGAAAGGACATTCCTGGCAGAGCAAACTTTTTAAACAAAATTGCAGCTGTGCAAATGTAGCCTGTTCAGGAACTGCAAAGTGCTTGACTCATGCTTCACACAAAGTAAGGGCTCAGACAACCAGGCCGCGTTGTCACACAGTCCACGCAACAGATGGGAGTGCAGTCATGACAGGCCACGTGCACCAGGACAAGGAACTTGACTTTTATTTTCCAGGCCAGTATTCGTCAAAGTTGAGTTTTGTCTTAGTCTGATCCAGCTGCCACAGCAAAACACCTCAGACTGCGTGTGACTTAAACAATAGGAATTCACTTCTCACAGCGCTGGAGATTGGGAAATCGAAGATCAAGGTGCTGGCCAAGCCAGCTCCCTGGTGCAGGCCCTCTGCTTGGCTTACAGATGGCTGCCTGCCTTCTGGCTGTGTCCTCCCAGGGTGAAGGGAGATAGAGAGAACTCTGGTCTCTTCCACTTCTTATACTGACACCAATCCCATTATGACCTCATCTAAACCTAATTACATCTCAAAGACCCCACCTCAGATACCATCATGTTGGTATTTAGAACTTTGGGGCTTAGAGCTTTGACTTGTAAATTTGGGGGGACACATTCAGTCCATAACAAGTATATACAAACCACCTGGGAATCTTGTTAAAACACACACTCTTACACAGTAGCTCGGGCATAGGGCCTGAGAGTCAGCATTTCCAACAAGCTCCCAAGTGACACCAAAGCTGCTAGGGTAAGGACCATTCTTTGAGTAGCGAAGTTCACAACCATGGCAGGGACGGGTAGCACAAGCAGATTCAGAATTCCTCCCTCTTCTTTTTCACTTTTATAAGGAAAAATTTTAAACATACAGAAACGGAAAGAGTACAAAACAATAAAAAACCCACAATTTTTAATATTTTGCCTAATTTGCATCATCTACATTTTTGATTAACTACTTCACTGTAAATTATAGATATGAAATTTTACTAAATATTAATAATGCAGTATGCATCTTCAAAAATAGGGATTTTTCCTACATAATCACAATGCCATGGTCGCCCTCAACAAAACTAACAGTAATTGCTAAGTATCATCAAGTAGCATGGTTGAGTTTGTGTTTTAGAAAGGTAATTCTGGTGACTGTGTGAAAAGTTATATTTTTCTCCTATTTGTATGAGAAGGTGTATATGCATGTGGGAATGTGTTTAAATGCATCCATCTGCACTCACAGCTGTTCACGTACGTGCAGATGTATTTATCGGAGCTGCTGTGTGTGTGCTCGTGCGTGCGCTCGTGCGTGCTTAAGCACACACAGAACCCTGAGCACCGGTGATCCCCGTTTCCCTGGCTCTCGGAGGCAGCTGCTTGCTCCGCGGAGCCGGCTGCTCAGGGTGATGTGGCTGCTGCTTCTCTGCATGGAGGGAGCTGTTTGAGTCCATGACTGTGTCCCCGAGCAAGCCTTTGGCAGATGCCACAGCCTCTGTGTACCCAGTGTGTCTTCACCTCAGCAGGACACGAAACATGGCAAGAGATAGAAATGTATCAAATACCGTGGGATCTAAACTCAGGGAAGCATTTGGAATTTAGTCAGTTCACACTGAGCAGGGCACTTGCATGAGGCTAGGCTGATGAACAGAGGTTCTACAGATGGGGGACAGGGGCTCAGAGGGGCCTTGCCTGCCCTCGTCATGGCTCGATGGAAGCCCCAAGGTCCACAGAGGGAAGATCATTAAGTGACGTGTTCGGAGTGCCTGTTCTCAACAAGGCTTCTTAGAGAAGGGCTTGGTGTACCTCTCCTCTCCCTTTTTCCCTCCTCTCAGCAGTTTAACATATCCACACCTTACTAAGGTCACAGCCCACAGGACTGAGATGCTTGAAGCTTTGCAGAGGAGGAATCACACTGCAACGATGAGCAGTTGAAAAGTGAGCTGATCACTCATCCCCAGCAGTACCCACCCTCCCCATGGGTGCCCAGAGGACAAGCTCGTGTCTTCTCCAGGAACTGTCAGAAGTGGCCATAATCCCATGGAACCCAGCCAGGGATGATTTATTGCTTTAATAACATTAAAATGAGACTGATTCCAATGGGGCGGAAACTGCATCTAAAAGCCACCCAGCAGCATGGCCCAGGCAGAGTCCCAGGCAGGGGCCTGGAGGAGCCGGTCCTTTCTCCCTTCCCATGACTGCTCTCGACCAGCAAAACCACCTCCACCCAGCACTCGGTATGGTCCCATTATTCCTCATGCACTGGCGAGGCAGACAGACCACATAATTAAACACAGGCTTGTCAAGCTAAGGGACACGGGTTCAAGCTTCAGCTCTGCCACTTCCAGCTAAGGGGGCTTCAGCAAACTGCTTCACACCTCAGAACCTCCTTAGCCTCTTTGTATAAGCGGAATGATGGGACCTACCACACGGTACTGATGGGCAGAGTAACTGAGTTAGTGCTTATGCTTTGGGTGATGATAATTACTGTTTCAGACTAAACTAAAACTCATGGAGGACACAGCCTGTGTCTACTCCTTCCGCATACCCATAAAATACAGGGGTAGATGCCATAAGAGTTTAATAAATGCTTGTTGATGTATTGACATGTTTACAGAATCTGTAACAATTTATTGGCAAGTTCATTAATTCGTGGAACAAATGATGTTACTTACTTACCATGTGCAAATTCCTATGGGGAAGGAATCCCAGGAGAGAGTGATCCATAAGAAGTAATCTGTCCAGAATCATGCAGTCTTTCCCTGTTTCAGCCAGAGCATCTCCTCCCTTACCTGTCTGTAACGTGATACACTAGAGATAGAGGGTATAGTTTGCTTGATAAATGGTGTTCCTAGGACAGGAGCTAGGGGATAAGGGGAGAGGCAGGACCTGGATGACTGAAGTATTGTAATTGTTTTATGTAGTTTGGGGTCAGGCCTGATCATACAAGGCTTAGCTTGCTCCCAGCTGTCAGGCAGGTCAGCAGGGGTATCTCAACTTAGCCTTATGCTTGGTGGGTTACCATGAAGTCTTGAATAGTTTTAGCCATAACATCCTCCACAGACAACTACCTTTGCACACACTGAATTCCCACTGGTCCCACATCCCTCCCCTGCTCCCTGCAGGGAAGGGCTGCCCCATGGAGCTCTGCACAGCTAGTGACTGTAACACGAGGATGCTGAGAGGCCTGTGCTCCCCACAGTAGGGCCTGTGGAGGATGGACCCAGGGGAGGGGGAAAAAGAGACAAGTGTGCCTGGCCTGTGTTACTGATATTTCCCTCAGCCAGAGACCTCTGCCCAGTCTCCCACAGCGAAGATGAGGGAGGGGCTGCGAAGGGGCCTCATTTGATCCTTCTCCATGAAGGCTGTCACTGTCTCCATGTGGTTGGTTTCTCTCTGAGGGGCCATGGCTGTTTGCATAAATCTGTTTCCTACTCACCTCTGTTCAGTGCCTGCCCCCAGGAGCTGCAGGAAGATCACTTATCTTTTTAGTGTCTTTTTAGTATTAATTTGTCCATAAAAATCATGCAGGAGAAATGGGCACAGACAAGATTTGCTCCCAAAGCTACTATTGATCAGCTTATTTGAGCACAAAATGCAGGCGCTATTAAAAACCTACACGCAAAATAATTCCATCCGGGGAGGACTGCACGTATTTTCAATTTAGCCACGACATGACATAGAAATTGGCCTGTTTTATCATTATAATAGCCAACAAGCTTGGCTTCTTACTGAAACTGGATTTCAAATCTGGACATATGGTTATACATTTTTAAAGGTTTTACTTTCACAAGTTGAAAAAAATATCTCAGGATATGCTAAAAAAATGTATGTACCCTTAAAATTATTTATGGGAGCAACCCTTTGTAGCTGTGATGAGATGGTCATGCACAGGAAAAGCTATTTTCTACAGAAAGAAACTCACCATGGATCTTCATGTATTCATCAGCATAATGCCCAAGCTTGGGCCTTATACTCTTTTAATTCCCAGTCAGAAAATAAAAAGTGCTGAATTAGCTTTTATATTCTTCTTGTGTAATTGCATTTGCTGCCATCTGGACTGCTGAAGACAGAGTAAGAACATTTGAGATGGAGGGCAGATTTTGACCCATAAACTGTCTGCATGAGTCATTTAGAATATAGTGAACAGAATGGCTATTTCTGGGAAAACCCACTGGCTGAGGGGTAAAGAGCTTCCAGCTTTAGTTCCAAACCTCACTTTTAACCTGGAGTAAGACATTAACTTTGTAGAGAAATAGATAGACACTTCTTAAGACTGCAAATATATATCTAAAATTGAAAACTAGAAATATACTTAATGGAAACCCTAAAAGCCTTATCATGAATGTCAGAGACAATACAAGAATGTCCGCCATTTCCATACTTATCTTTAAACAAGTACAAACCAATGCAATTAGGGGAAAAAAGGCAGCAATAAAGGTGTGAGATTGAAATCAAGAAATGTGTCTATTATTTTATTATTTTGTGGATGATAATTTTTTTTTACCAAAGTCAGGATAGCTCAGACAAAATCCATTAAAAATAAAAAAACATTTTAACAAATGCATAAAGTTAATATTAAAAGTTTTCTTATATACAAAATATAACCACCAGAATATATAATGGAAGAAAAGATCTAATTCACAATGCCACTTCAAAAAATAAAAGAACTTAAAATTAACTTGAGAAATTTGTAGAATCCATTGAAACAAATTTTAAAACTACTGGGAAACATGAAATAAGATGGAATTTCATGCCATGTCCTGACATAAGTGGAGATTCAATATTTTAAAAAATATAAATTTTTCCCAAATTAATATATAGTTTTTATATGGTCCAAATTAAAATACCAATGAGATTTTTTTAGTAACTTGACAAATCTGCTAAAGATTTTCTTGAAGACTGTATATAAAATAATATCCAAGAAAATTCTGAGAATGTATAGTAATGAAGGGATTCAAACCTTACCACATATTCAAACATTATGAAGTTATCATGATTAAAACAGTTTGGTACTATTTTATATTGAAGATAATTTATAAGAAATTACATTGGGACAACTGGCTAATGCTTTGGGGGAACAAAAAAAAAGCTTTATTGCCTATACCTAACTTCTTATATCAATCAACAAATCAATACAGTCCTAGAAGAAAGCATATGTATATAATTACTATAATCCCAAGTCATAAAAATATTTCTAAAGCAGGATAAAACACTAGAAGCCATGAGAAAAAATTAATGATTTCTCTATGGCAAAAAAAAAAAAAATGAGTGAAAAAATAAACTAAACAAATTCATATATATCACAAGACAGAGGACTTCCTTCACATACAAGAAATTCAGGAAATTTAATGAACAATGTGAACAAGACAACAGAAAAACTGACAAATTTCATAGGAAGAGAAATATAAATGGTCAATAAAGACATCAAAAATATATTCAACTCAATTCCCAATTAAAATAAATCAAATCAAAATAATATATCATTTCTTACTCATTAATTTAATAAAAAGTAAATTATTTAATATGCTAATCAGTACTGGCAAAGATATACAAACCTTATATATAGTTCCTGAGTATATACATTGTTGCATTGTTTTGTAGAGCATTTTATCAATTTGTATCAATTTTAAAAACTATAATTTTATTTGTCTTAAATTCCACTGTTTGGAATTTACTACAAGTATCTCAAAAATATATTTATTGTAGTAATTGTAAGATAAAAATATTTCTAAATAGCCTATTAATTATGTGTTTATTAAACTGTATTGCACGTACAGTAGAAGAACATGCAGTGATAAAGAATGAAGATTATCCATATGTAGCAAACTGGGCAAAGATCACCAAGATACATAAGTGAAAAGAGAGAGATGAGGAAGAGTGTGAGCACCGTACATGCTCCCTTGAGTAAAGGATTTGTAGGGAGAGTGGGTATATGTCTGTGGGTATGGATGCAGATGTAAAAATTTGGAAAACTACATAAAAAACTGTTACCAGTAACCACCTTTGGGTAAGGTTGGTAAGGGCATAGGGCTTCTACTTTTCATTTTGTACCCTTCTGTTTCTGGAATGCATTATTTCCCTTTAACAAAGTAAAGGAAGGACCAATAGAATTAGGGCCCACTTTTTGCTCTCCTCTATGTTTTTTCGTTATGGAAATAGACTTATTGTATTATTTATCTAATGTTCAAAAGTACTATTCAATTATTTGTCAAAAACTACTTAGAAAAATAAATATAAATAAATAAAGGCACAGAGAAGAAAGTTAAAATTCATCAGTGATCCTCTTACCACTTAGAGAAAGCCACTGGGGTGAGACCATACATTTCCACAATTTGCTAAGTGTATGTGTCTATATTATTTGTCAATAGGATCGCATCATGCTTGCTGTTTAGTGGGCTTTTATACATTTATCATGTGCATAGATCTATGTAAAATATGGATTCATGTCATCATTTTCAATGTGACTACATAGGATTTCATTGTAATGGCTGCTGCATAATTTATTTAACTATGAAACTCATTAATAGATATTTCTAAATATTTGCTAATTTTAATTTCAGTGTGATGAATATTTTCTCCTGTGCTCAGAAGAGAAGTTTTCCACTTGTCCTTTTTTGAAAAGTATATTCCTATAAGTGAATATATGCCAAGAGGTGGAATTGCTGGTAAAACCAGAATGATTGTTTTATTCTTAAAATAATGTCTAAAACAAACACCCCTTCAGAATCCATGTTCCTTTCACACTCTCCCCAGTAATAAGAATGCATATCTTTGCCAAGAATTCTTCAAAACCATCTTTTTCCTGATACTTTTGCATTCCTCTCTGATCATGCTTGAAATTTAAAATATATAACTAAGTATATTTGGGGGCTTTTAATCCTGTTCTCATTGTCTGTTTGCTGATTTTTACATTAGTACCACCCTGATTAATCTACTATAGCTTGAAAACATATTTTAATATCTTGCAAGGCTAAGTCTCCTTCCTGTATTTTTCTTCCAGAAATTTTTATGACTTTTTCTGACATTATTATCTTTCCTGATGAACTTTATAACATTTTTTAAAAAACTGAAAAATTTGATATTTTGGTTGGGGAAAATTTACAGCTTCATGATATTGACTGTTGCTGTCCAATTTTTGAGCCTTTTTTGTTTCTCAGTATAGTTTCATAGTTTTCCTCACCTGTGTCCCACAGTCTACATTAAGTTTATAATTTGATATATTCTATTGTAGTATATTGCTGGTTGTTTTGCTATATTAAAAAACAGATTAATTTTTCTTTACTGATTTTAAGCTGACCATATTGTGAACTTTTATTGGTTCTAATGTGTCTAATTTTTTTCAGTTAATTATTTTAGGTTTTTCAGGTAGATAATAATATCTTCTGAAAGTAATATTGACCTTTTTTTTTGCCTTCTCAGACAATACTTTCAAATGTACTTCCAAATTACTAAATGACTTTCTATTAAACCATATATATATATAATATTTCTTGAGTAGAAGGGGTGCTACCTTTGGTCTTAGCATATATTCATACATTTCGAGACGTGTCAGCAGCCTTGATGGACTGAGCTCCCAAATGCTCAAATTCTGAGTACCAGTGAATTTGACCTTGGCCATTGAAAAGAGGCACAATTCGAGTATATCGTGGTGTCTGCTATCGGACATCGTGACTGGCAACCTATGGGCTTATGTCTGACTTTTATGACGAAGAGTGGGTAAGCTTATTTCATTTTTTACCCCAAACTATAAAAGCATGGCTTCACAGCCAGCATTACTTCAGATCACTCTAGCAAAGTGTTTTCTCTTGTTCAATCATCACAAAAGCCCTTGTGTAGTAGTAATTATTATCCCCACTCCAGAGTTGGAAAAACTGAGGCTCGTAGAGGTTCAATACATCACTTGAGGTCCCCAGATCCTAAAACTATTACCTTGTGCAGCCAGAGTTTGAGCACAACATCCATCTCCAAGCTCAGTGGCCCCCACTAACATTTGCTGAACAATTTACAACATTGTGTCTGTCTGCTCTGAAACTGGGAAATCCCATGAGGTTATGTCTGTGTGTGGTGTCCCTTTTGTGATGTTTTTCTGAAACACAACATCGCTTAACAATTTGAAGCCCCAGATCTTTTCTGTGTCATCATCTTTGATCATATGTTCCCCTTACTGCTTCTCTTCTCCCTGTTCACACTCTCTGGGATTCCTACAATACAGACAGTGAATCTGTTCTCCACCTTTGTCTCATCATTCATCTCATTCTCATCTATGTGTCCTTTTCTTCTGAGCTAGAGAATGTCTCTCATTCACTCCTCTAATTCACCAGTCTGACTTAATACAGTGTCCAGTTTGCCATTAGCTGACCCCGCTGAGTTTTTAATTGGACGAATTGGATTCTCATTTCCACACAAACCCCCACAGTCTGCCTGTGTTCTACCCTAATGCCATCGTGGTTGCGGCATCTGCTTTTGTCTTGTTGAAAACACAAATTTTCTATTTATTGCAGTAAGTATATTTCCATCAAAGGCTCTTGTTCTAGTTTTCAAGGGTAGCTTGCTTTTTGTTTTGTTCCATTCTGTTTAAATCTGTAGTATTTGCTTACAGGTCTTCCTTTCCTGCCCCCCCTCCCTTGTTCTCTCTTAGAAAGAGAGAATAGAGTTTATGTATTATTAGTTTTTAGCCAAGGAGGAGTTGGGTTGGCCTCTGTCAGAGATTTGTGTCATTGGCTGAGTCCTTAGGCTCTGGAATAAGTTGAGGAGAAGAATCACATATAAAATAAATTATACTCTTCTGTTATAGCTCAAGCAGTGTCAGAAGAGTGGTGGTGCCAGAGCTGGATCTGAGGGAGCTCAGTGCTACACCCCTGTATTATAGGAAGCTGCCCAGGCCAGGCACAAACCTTAGTGTTCCCATCCCTCTGCAGGGTTTGGACATCAATACCTGAGAGAAAACCTGTAGCTGTTCCAATGCCACTGGTCAGGTGGTCTGGCAGCCAGAGGGTCCTGCTGCCTTATGTCCATCTCTCTCCCAGCTCAGATGAAGTGAGATTGGCCTGCTGACACCCTCTCATTTATTTTCTTCTGAGCATACCTCTTGTTCCCAGAGAGGGACCACACACTAGTCCTCCAAACTTCTTCAGTATGGTATCATGTTAACTTTAGTTAGCAGAAATTCCTTGAAATTCCTGCCATGTGGTTGACACCTTTTTCTTTGTTTCCATAGCTGGTGAAAGATTTTCCATAATTTGTATTTTCTACTGGTTATTCCATTAGGGGAAGGGGAGATAAACCATCATGTCTTGAACATGAATGGGATTCCTAGTCATTAACTCTTAATTTTCACTTTTCTTTCATTTCATTGGCATCAGAAATAGGGTAGTTATAGTCATCTTCATTCCCTTTCTTTGCTCTTTATTTATTAGCATCACTGAAAAAAAATCTCCTTAGTGGAAAGATTGTCATTCTTTACTCACACTGAAAACACCCTGGGAATTTTCCTCAAATAATTGATTAAATTGTATTTAAAATAAGATCAGTTACTATTTGACTTTTTACTGTTTGGATGCACCTAAAATTCCTCTTAGTTCAAATTTATACCTAGTATTTTAGCATCCTTTAGTAATTGCATCTGCAGTTGATGAAATGGAGAAGAAGCTTAAGTTATTAGATTGGAAATTATTATGCAGTGTGCAATTCTGATTAGCAAAGAACACCATAGTGTTGTTATGGATTAATAAGAGGGAAAATGTTTGGTATTACCCAAGAGAAATGAAATGAAAATTTTAGCCCACAAAAATAATGGAAAATAATTGCTTGATTGTCCTATACATTCAACCGCAAAAAGAATTATTGCTAACATCTCTCTACCACCTGGCTCTTGAGAGTACTTGAATGGTACTTTAGTATTTTTTCTCAGAATATGCAATTTATAGCCTACCAAACCACTTGTACCATTTTTCCATTAGCTGCATTGAATGCATATTTATTCAAATGTATTTTATATATATTTGGCTATGAGTGCAAATATACACATAAAAACATATAAAAATAATCTTCCTAAGCATGACTTAATATGATCTGGGCTTGGTGAGTTAGAAATGGGGTTAGGAATATTGCCATGAGTTCAGCAGGACAGTAACTGAATTATAAGATAATTATTTCTCTTCAATGGCTCTCACCATGACAACTCAGTTCTGAAATTCAACTATTATTCAGCTCAAATTATTGTCAAAAGTTTAAAGCTTGAATTTTATTGACCTCCTTCTGATGTCTATGACATCTAATCATCTGGGTATATAAAACCAGATTGTTAACAGCAAGAGCATCTCAAAAGATTCTTACTGTACACACCTAGACAGGTCCTTTGTTAAAGCAAAGCTATGATTCAGTCTCTAGGCTCTGTTATACATGCAGAACCACTTTGGGACAGAAATTGAACACGGCATTCCCATCTCCCTTAATATCAATCTGCGAATCTTTCATGGCCCAAATATTCCAGGTTGTTTTATCACCAATATAGGCTATCTTGTGACTTAAATTGCAAATTTCTGTCCAATTTGTACAAGAAGAAGAAGTTCAGGAAGAGGAGGAGGAACACTAGGAGGAGGCACAGGAGAGGAAGGGGAGAGAAAAGGAGAAATATATAGAAGGAATCATTTGATTTCAGTGTCAGTAACTTCTGCCCTTGGCTTAAGATTATGTGGGAAAGTATCTTACCCATTTAACCCATTGTCTAGGTGGATTTGGTCCATCTCTAGAAATAAAAGTTACTTGGAAGGGTAGGTACAAAAAATGTCCCTTAAATAAAATTATTTTTAGTTCCTTTACTAAATAGTGTTTTCAAATGCCAAATCCAAAGGAAGCATGGCCCTCAACCCTCAAAACTGGTGAGTAGCATTTAACTAGCGTATTACTTTGCTAGTGTTGCCATAACAAAATATCAAAGACTGGGTGGCATAAACAACAGAAATATATTTTCTCACAATTCTGGTGGCTGGAAGTCCAAGATCACAGTGTCAGCAGGTCTGGTCCCTTCCGAGGCCTCTCTCCTCGGCTTGCGGACAGCTGCCTCATCACTGAGTCCTCACAGGGCTGCTCCCTCAGGAATGTGCTATCTGTGTCCTAATCCCATCTTCCTGTAAGGATACCTGTCACTTTGGATTAGGGACCACCCATATGACCTTATTTTACTTTAATTCACTATTTAAAGACACTATTCCCAAATACAGTCACATCATGTGATACTGGGGGTTGGGATTTCAACATCTGAATTTGCGTGTGGGGACACAATTCAGTGCATACCATCTAGTAAAGGAACTAAAAATAATTTTATTTAAGGGACATTTTTTGTACCTACCCTTCCAAGTAAATATTATTGACCACACCAAAATACATAGACTGTATCATTAATAAATTTACAGACTCTCTGGTGAAATTAGGCCTACACATGGGAAAGATTAAGAATTAAAGAGTAGCCCAATGAGTGGTGAGGGCTATGGATTACTTAGATTTTTCCTGGGTAGGATGGTACTTTGTTTCTGCCCACAAAGAGCTCACTCACTGTCTAGAGAGGAGGAACAGGTTCATAGACAATCAATTATAACCTGGCCTGTCCATTACTCTAGAGCAAAAGGCTGTAGCAACTCAGAGGAGGGAGCTATTTATTCTGAGTTGCTGATGGAAGGAGGGGTCTGGGAAGCTTTGCTGGGGAGGGGATGGGGTGAATGGCCATTAACCAAGAAGAAGTCAAATCAAGCGCCCATCTGCGAAGTACTGTGGAGATAATGACCAGGGTGTGTCACACGTCCAGTGTGACAACAGGAGTGGAGTTGTCAGCATTTAGGTAATTGGGAATAAGGGTCTAGAGATGAGAAGAGATGTACCTGACATTAAAAAAAGAAAAAAACAAACTTTGATTGTGGAGTCACAGGTGTACAGCAGGATCCGGGTGACGTGGAAGCTCTGGGCAAGAATGAAGAGCGTGCAGCAAAGAGCAGTACTGACACCAGAACTCTGAGGAACATCCATGTGTTTCGAGGTCAGGAGAGGAAGAGAAGCCAGTGAGAGGGGCTCATCCGAAGCAGAGATGCAGATAGCCAGGTGGGAGCCCAGAGCACAGAGGACACAGAAGGAAGCCACAGAGAGGCCAGCGGAGTGATCACACCACGAGTGGGTGGGTGGGAGACTGCAGGCAACTGTGCTGTGTGTTGCTTAGGTGTCCAGTGTTTCTGAAAGGTCAAACAGGCTCCAGATCAAGGAGAGACAATCGCTTTGGTAACTAGGAGGTCACCGGTGACCACCCAGGCATGTTTCAGAGGAATAACTGGTGAGAGGCCAGACTGGGGAGCAGGGGGGAGCAAAGGGTGCTGGAGCCATGGAGGGGCAGGGCCAAGCCTATAAATGGCAGCAGTGAAGGGAAGAGGCGAGTGCCCAGGGGAGGGGGCAGCGAAGCAAGAAGGGAGGGGTAGGAAGCAGGACTTGGTGGTCTTCAATAGAGCTGAGCTCTGTGTGAGAAACGTTAAATATGAATGTTTCCTCAATCTGTCCTGCCAACCACCTGTTACCCTATCTGACCACAAGGAAACCAAAGCTCGCAGTGGTGTCCAAGGCAAGGTGATTGACAGACAGATAAAACGAAACTCAGTTCTAAGCAGCAGTTGTCAATGTTTTGTCTATCTTCTTTTCTATTTCAAGAGAATTTCAAGAGGAGAAAAGGATAATTTAAATATTCGAAGTCAGAACCTTCTGTGCCTGATGAATTTGCCACTTCAGAGCACAGCGATGAAAGGAAATGAGGAGGTGAGGAGATGCCCTGGCGCCTGGGAGAAAGTTCTCCACCCACTTCAGTGTGCGTCAGCTGTGGGCGTGACAGCGTCCGGCAATCTGAGCTTCTGGCCACCTAGTTGACGAGATGTACAGAGCCCAGGACAGGCCCGTGGTCCTGGAGGTGTCCCTCTGGGCTCTTGCAGTGTCCTGCTGGAGGCCCTGATGCTGTGGGTTTTTCCAAGTGATTCCCTGGCACTGGCGGAGGTGGAGCGGGACCACGTTCTCCCTGTACTCCACCCACCTCACCTGCCACCGGGTCAGGCCACAGGGAGCAGTTAAGGGACTGGACTCTGCAGCCAGACTGCCTGCGTTTGAGTTTTGGTTCTGCACTTACCAAGTTCGTGATGTGTGACATTTTCTTACTTAATGGGACAGTTCTATGTATAAAGGGTACTATGATAACTTAAATCTCTGAATGTTGTCAAGAGCTAGTGCATTGGTTCAATAAATAAATCTGGAACTAAAAACAGTCCAACCAACTTCTCTACTTACCACTTGGCAGAAAATAAGGAATAAGAATATACTTTTTAACCATTTACAAATATTTTTTCATATATATCCCATTGAATTCCTACAGAATTTTGTCCAGTGGAAGGCAGAGAATTTTATTCCCATTTTTATATGAAGAAACTGAGGCCAAAGAAGTCAGGTGGGATGCCCTTGGAGCACCTAGCAAGTCCTTGGAGGAGCTGGACAGAGAGGCCCCGAGTCCACAGCTTCCTGCTGAGCCGACCGACGGTTGCTGGACATTACAGCTAATCCATTAGATGTAGGTCTTCTAATAAAGTACAAATGCCTTGAAATAGTGCAATAGGTGGAATGATGACTCCCCAAAGATGTCCACGTTCTAATCCCCAGAACCTGTGACTATGTCACCTTATGTGGCAAAAGGGATTTTGTAAATGTGAGATTTTGAGATGGGGAGTCTTCTGACACCCACCGGCAAACCGCAATTCAATTCTGTTACTAATAACCGAGAGTTACTGCAGACCCCACAAGTTAAAGGGCACAGTCCACAATAAGCCCGCCCTCACTTCAGACTAACTGCTACAAAGACAGGGAGGGGCTCCCAGGACCCCCCTCAGATATGATAACCCGCTAGAATGACTCACAGAACTCAGGGAAGCACTATATTTATAATTTCAGTTTTATTAAACTGTAGTTTTATGGGTTTTATTAAACCCATTTCATACTTCTAGCCTCAAGAACTAAAAGGGAATAAATTTGTATTCTTTTAAGAGAGTAAGTTTGCAACAATTGGCTGCAGCAGCTGTGAGAAACCACCACAAACAGCATGACGCAGCGGTTAGGAGAATGAGCACTGGAGCCGGACTACCTGGGTGTGAATTCTCATTTCCTCTCTCAGCACTGTGCGGCCTCAGCCAAATTTCATGCCCTTTCTGTTTCTCGTTATCCCCAACATACTCTGTAGTATTTATAGGGCTGCTTTTACCAAAAAAATGCTTAGAACAGTAACTAAAACGTAGTAGATAGCCACCATTATTTGGTATACATGGTTTGAAATGTATGAAACTACTTACACAAAACACTAATAAAATTATCCAACTCTCCTTGGGAATTCTGGTCTTAACAAATATCTTCCCTGCCCTTTGGCAACCTAAATGGCCGTTCTACTACTGGAATTTTGATTGCTGGTCATTATCAAAAAATCAGTCTCTTTCTGTCTGTCTGTCTGAAAGTGATTCAAGGAAATCATAGAGTGTGCCAAATCCCAGCTCTTGGGTCCTGACATCCTGCCACCCTGGCTTCATTTCCCAGGAGTAACCCATACATGCGCTTGCCCTGTCCCTGCAGTGCACTGTGCTCTGCACTACTCCAGGCCAGAGGCCTGTGATGCCGAGAGTGGCTGAATGCTCTGGCCCACAGGACCTGTCCCCTGGGGGGTCTTGAGCCTTTGAGCAGTTGCCAGCGTGGCCAGAACATTCTGTGGGTGTATTCTGTTGGTCCCGTTTACCTCTTGGTGTTACACACCCATTAGACTCATAAAGGTCTATTTTAGTGGGGACTGAATTTCAGGAAGCCCTAGATTTCTGGAGAGGAAGGTGTCTTACAGGCCAACCACCTCATTTTACAGGTAATGAATATGAAAACTCTAAGAGAGAATGGACTTAAATCATCAACATTGTTTTGGGCCTAATTCCAAACATGGACGCCGGTATAATCTTTATTGTACCACCTGCCTTTGGTTTGAGCTTGACAAAAACATCACTGAGCCTCCTGAAGGATCGTTCCAATGAGCAATCTTTAGAGTCAGTCACTCTCACACTGTTGGACTATGGAGGCAGCAGGGCAGGGACTGATTCTTGACAGCTACGCCTAATGTGTCATCCTGGTCCTCAGGCCAGGGATGATTCCAAGTGATGGGCAGCTGCCTGATCAGGGCCACAGCTGAGAGCATGTAAAGTGACAAATACATGGTTGGCTGCAAAATTCTAACTAGGGAAGAATGAGTTCCAACTACCAAAAAAAAAAAAAAATCTTTGGTTCCTAAATTTGATTTTGATAAAGGGACTCATTTCAGAGCCAGCTGCTGCACAAGTTGCTGGGCTCAGTTACAAGAGACGGAGGGAAGTGCACTGCGCTCAGCCTGGTGTCCTGGGAGCAGGTAACCCTGCCTTTCCTCAGACACCTGGTGAATAGTAAGTGCATGTTCAGCAGGACCAATCTACTGAGCCCGCAAGGAAGGTGACCAGGCAATTCCCAAGACTGTCCCTGCCAGCCACACTGATGGCAAACTGAGGCATGTCATGATCGGCTGTGCCACACCCTCCTAATAACCCCCCGTTGGCTTCCTATTGATGGCAGAATACAGTCAAATGGTTTATTAGGGCCACAGAGCTCTTCTTAATTGATTCTCAGCTTTATCTCCCAGCATTTTCTGTGTGCATCTTATCCTCAATCATCTCAAATGTCTGACTGTTCCTAAAATGTGTGAGAACTTCTAACTTCCAGGGTCATTCACCTGTGGTGACATGTTATCCTGGAATGCCCCCCAAAGACTGTATTTCCCCCTTCCTCATCCACTTCATACAGACCCACTTATCCTTCATGTACCAGGTCAAATGTCACCTCCTCCTTGATGCCCTCTGACCCTTTGAGCAGTGAGTGTCCCCTGTGCCATGTTTTCATGGCTCTCTGTTCATTACTGTTTGGTCACTTACATCCTTCCCTCGGAGTAATTGTTACATAACTCTTTGAGCTCCCAAAGGACAGAGAAAACACTTTCTTTTTTCTTTTGTAGCCGCATTTCCAAGTACCAGGGTAGGTTCCTGATCTAGGTTCACCAAATGGATAAATGAGCAGTGAGAGCTAATGTTTATGGCCTTCCCATCACAGGTCACGTGCCATGCTCAGTGCTGCACACACATTGTCTCTGTTACCCATGGACACTGTATCGGGGTCATTCTGCATGCATGAGGTGGGCCTGGACAGAAAAGCCACACTGCATGTCTCCCATTTTTGCCCCAGAAGCACTGGGAGTTAGGGAGATGGTACAATATCAATGCCCAATTCTGAGACCTCATGGACTCTCCTTGTGGATCTAAGCATGGCCATTTGGGCTACTGTAACAAAATACCATAAACTGGGTAACTTAAAAAAAATGTGTTGCTCACATTTCTGAAGGCTGACAAGTCCAAGATCAAGTGCCAGCAGATTCAGTGTCTGGTGGGGACCTGCTTTCTGTTCTATAGACGGCACCTTCTCTGTGTGCTCACATGGTGGAAGTGGCATGGCAGCTGTCTGGGGCGTCTTTTATAAGGGCACTAATCCCCTTCATGAAGGTGCCACCTCATGACCTGATCATCTCCCAAAGGCCCCACCTTCTAATACCGTGAGAATTAGGCTTCAACAGGTGAAATTTGATGGAGACACCAAAATTCAGAAATGTAGCAAAGTGCATGGGCTAGATGCTGTGACCTCTTTCAGAGCCCTTTTTTCCCCCCTGAGATATGTCTTTATTAGTCAAAATCCATCCTTAATGCCACCAGACCCAGCCAAGGGCAGCTCCCGCCTCTCTCCCCACCCCCTACAAATGCCCGTTCCCAGGTCTGGCGCCCCCTCCTGGCTAAAGCCTGACTCCTGTTAATAGCTTGGGAGGCACCTGCACCCCCCTCACTTCCCTGAGGGTTCGCTAAGCTTTATTCAGGACTTTTCATCCCCGCTTGCCTGCTGTTGCTTTCCTCCTTAAGACTCTGCATTTATTTCTTTACAAATTTGTTTCTTGCTTCACTCTCCTACCTAGAAGTCACAAGTGCACAATCTTATTTATTATTAGAATAAATAACCCAAACTGTGGCACACGTAAGCATTCTAAAATATCAAGGTAATATGCTCATCACCCGAACCACAGTTCTGGACATTTCCATCCTTCTGAGGGCTGACGTAAAAGCAAAGCCTACTCAGGGATGAGGCTGAGGTAGAAAAGCTCTCCTGTCACCTAACTGATGGCTCCCAGTACTTGACGGCTCACCAGTTGCACTGCGATCTTGTGCATGGTCAGGGAATCCAACTGGCCCCCAAATTGCTGCTCTGAAAGCTCTGTCATCATTTTAAGTAGGAGATTAAGAGATTTCATGTTGTTAAAACACTTTTATACATGGAATCTTGAATGACAGCATTTAAATAAGCAGAAAACTGCCTTGATTTCCATTGCCACAGCCAGGAGCTGGGGGACGGCTGAGGAGATGGGCGGCCGAGGTCTGCTCAGAGCTGACTGACAACTGTGGCTGTGTGGAAGGACAGCCAGGCACCGTGGGCAGACAGCGGGCTGCCCAACCTCATTGATTTCCTTAATAGGTCACTCCCACCCAAGCTCCCTGCTCTTCCTGTGAACACCCAGGCCCAGGGCAAATGGGAGATCTGCATCATGTTTCAGTAAGCGCCACCTGAATCCATACAAGCATATGATTCCGTCTAAAACTCAATAATTCACCGAACTGACATCCTTTTAGCATCTCTGCAGTCAATGCCTCTTAAAGAACAGCGTTACAATTGAACTAGAAAATTATAGCTTTCAGCTGGACTCCCTGGAGGTGCATATGTAAAACAGAATAATAAATGATTGTCATTTCAGTTCAGAGCATAAAATTAATCATGGCCAGAGAGGGAGTCCTGAGTCCTGTAGGAAAGGCCACCAAGGGTCACTGGTCACCATCACTTGCCAGCAATGAGGTCAGCAACAGAAGAAACATGTCTCCTTTGTTAACTGGAGTATCTGTGTGGCATGTCTTTTGTCATACATAACCTTTGTAGAACCCACCAACAGGAAAATTATTTGCCAGTGCAAGTTTTTTTGTTGTTGGTTTTGTTTTGTTTTCTTTTGTTTTGTTTGTGTATGTGTGTGTGTGTGTGTGTGTGTGTGTTTCTGCTGAAAAATTCAAAAGCCCAGCCTCAGGCAGTGGAAACACAAACAGGCCACGAGAATGATGAACACACTTGTCCCTCTTTCCAGGCAGGGAGGGGGCAAGAGAGGGGTCTGAGCAGGAGGCACGGTGGGCAAGGCAGAGGCTGTGAGAGTTTCCAGGAGCTTCTCCTGACCAGAGCAATTAGGTCACTGATGAATCATCAGTCTCTTTTTGAGCAGAGAAAACCTAACACCACCAGCAACTGGAATGGTGGTGAGAGCTGGTTGGAATGCACATCTATGAGCATGTCAGCTTAAGGGCTTGGGGCTTCTGGTGCAAAAGTAGTCAGAGCTACTCAAAGCGTGGTCTTTGGCCTCAGCATTAGCTGGAAAAAATGCAGGATCTTGGGCTCCAGCTTAGACCCACTCAGTCAGAATCTCTATTTTAACAATTCCTATGCACAGTGAATCAGGGTTTAGCCCTGGTTTAGAGCATTATGTCCTGGTCTTGGGGAGACATTTTACAGCTCCCGGTATTTACCTAGATGGGCCCTTATCAAGGCAGGAGAGATTTTATTTTATTTTATTGCCAGTTGATCTACATGCATGGCAAAGAGAGACTTCTGTTCTCCCGGGCTTTCTGTTTGGCATAAATGACTTGAACCTAGGATCCGTATAAACACAGGACTGTGGTCTATAGGTCAGTGTCATAGAGAAGAGGTGAACCCCTACTGCCCAGTCTACCAGGAATGGCTTCCAAGAACAGGAGCCTGAGCTGTAACTCAGGATGAGAGAAGAGGTCAGGCAGGGAGCAGTCCATAGTGAGAAGGTCCTAAACAGGAATATCGGGAGTGCCCTGTGGAAAGACCCTGTGCCTCAGGGAGGACCCTGTGGTGGACGGCAGGTGAACGTTCCTCCAGGGGAACATTGGGAAGGAGGGGATATACAAAGCCCTCACCTTGGGCCTCTGCACTTTCCCTGATCTCAAACCCTTGTTCTGTCCCCAGCCCTGCACCTGCCCCTGCCCAGCCCATGCCCCCAGCCCAGGCTCCACCTCCCCAGGCCTCTCAACCCTCTCACCCACCAAAGCTCCCAACACCACAGCCCAGCCTTGTCCTCTATTTACTCATCTTCCACCCCCTCCCCTGGGCTCTAAGACTTCTACACCTCTTGGAGCCCACTGCAGTCCCCATCCCCCTCCTGAGGGACAGCAAAGCTGAGTTAGGAAAAAGTTATGGGCAGGCCTGTTTAAACCCAAAGAATGTCTCCCAGAGGCTTTCGAAGTCTCTTCTCTCTCCCTCCCCCAACTGCCACCTCCTGCCCATCCTTAAGCTTAGCAATGCTACCAAGGTTGAATTGAAGGAAAGGCTGGGTGTGGCAGAGAAGGTGGGGGCGCTAGAATTGACTCTGCCTGCTCAGACCGTGGGGGAATAGGGTCCCTGAGAAGACGACAGTGCCCTGCCCAGGAGCGAACTTTCTCCAGGATTCCCCCACAAAGGAAAGAGACCTCTGGGCTCATCAGCCATTTGAAATATTTTATTTTCTGGGCTGGAAGCTAGAAGGGCTGGACAGTTATCATTACAGACTTGTGCATGACCAAATGAAATGAACATGCTCATTATTTTCTAAAGATGCTTTGGACAGCCTGGGGTTCCAGAAAACAAAAAGCAGTTGGCATCAGATAGACAAAATAATAGTATAAATCCTTTGGCATATCAGAAATCATGTGGATTTTTAATTCAATTTATTATATCAAAAGGATAATATCTTCAAACATACTTCCCAACTCCTCAGAAATAGATTTCTAATCTTAAATGGTTCTAAAATATCTAAAGGCTAAAATTTGAACTTCAGGATTTATTGGTTGAATAGTAGAAAGAAAGCCTACAATGACTTCAGATTTTGGAGACACTAAATAAGAAAATATTGTATCAATATAAAATTGATAAAAATACGGAAGCCAGAAGAATAAGTTGGTTGAGGGGGAAGAGGAGATAAGAGCAGAAACTTTGGTGACATTGTGTTTGTAAAATGCCTCTAGCACAATTAGAATCAAAGGAAATCCAATATTAACATCGTGAAACAGCAATAGCATCATTCATCTCCCTCTCGTTGCATGCCTATTATCAAAGATAGTCATCTGGCCGGCAGTCAATAACACATAAAAGGATTTGCTGATTTCAACTCCTTGGTACTAAGTATAGTTCTTGTATAATGCAAACATAATTTTTGAAATGCAAACATATGTTCATTTACCAGTAATCCTGAATTCATTAAAATAGAATCTACCTGCTTATATTGGCATCTTTGGGAATCAAATCTTACACTTTTAAAACTTAGATAAATAATCTTCCAGCTACAGTATTTATCAGTATTTATACTTAAGCTGCAATCAAATCATAGGCTAAAATATTTACAACTAAATATATATTTTTGCCATAATTGATTACAAATTGGATCTAAAAATCAAGCACTGTATTTGTTCATTCACAAAATGAATAAAATGTGACAGTTGAAAAGTGTATTTTTAAAAAAATGTATATTTCTCGAAAACAATCTAAAGTTCAAACCTCATTCTTTACTGAGTTTAGTTCCATCTCAAGAACTATCACACCAAAAGAGTCTAATTTTGGAAAGTTTTCACCTAAGGGGAAAACAGTGTTGGTCTGAAAGGAAGTGCAGATGCGTTTTCCATTATAACATTCATTGCTGCCAACATGACAGTAGCGTGGAATGTCAGAAGAGGAATAACACAGAAAGAGAACATGAGAACAAATGCATCTAAGGTTTTCTTCAGACCAACGCAATATCACCAGAGGCTCTTCTCTCTAGAGACACAGAGAGACAGACTGATTGTCTCAACCTAGGTACTGAAAAAGAAGCACTAATGATGGAGCTCGCTTCCTTAAACTCCTGCGTTCACATCTGCCTATCTCTAGGGGGTGAGGGTTTCCTAAGGGAGAGACCCCTTCTCTTCTTAATAAACCCTGTGCTTTATGCATAAAAATCAACACCTTCCAAAGGGGCTCTGTTTTACACTGTGTGATGCTGTGGGCTGCAATGACTCTCTGGTGGATAGGAGAAAACACATTGAAGAATACCTCTGGGAGATTTTTGGAAACCCATTTAGAATGCACCAACCACAAATATTCATTAAACACCTAGTGTTTGAAATGGAGCTCTGAGCTGCAGGGAAATAAAGAATCAGAGAGCACTCACTGCCCAGAGGAATCTTGCAAACTAGTAGCTGGTGGATTCTTTCTCTTTAAAATTGTACAATCAAAGAGAGTTTCTAGATATCTCGTCAAGTGGGTTTAGTAATTGTATCTTTGTCCAAGTATAATAAGCCATTCCATTAGCTACTTCTGCAAGGAAAAAAAAGCTAACAAACAAACAAACAAAAAACAATGCTAATAGTCACCACTTATTAAGCATCTGCCATTTTAGTTCCTGGGAGAGAGTATCGTGACATCTAACTTAAACCCTGGTACTTCTATCAGAGATTTGGGGGTGTGGTTTAGAGAGATAAGGTATATCTTGGTTGGTTTTCAGGTAATGTAAGTAAGAAAACCTGAAAGAAACTCCTTACCTTCACCAAGGACAAGGCAAAAAGTCTAGATTGGGTCTTAAGATGCTTCAGCCAGCCCTGGGCAAAGCAGAGGCTGTGTCCTCACAGATACTCCACCAAGAAGGCTTAGACACCCACGCTGAGCTCCACGTCCTGTGCCTGATCTGAAGGTTTCTGACCTTACATCCATCTCATAGGATTTCATTCTAAACAGCACACGCTATTGTTGGACCAGGACAGTCTTCAAAGATTATTTTGAGAAGGCATGTTTCCATGGGCAGAGAGCAGGTATTGATGGAAGACTCCAAAGCACAGGAAACTCTGATTTTACTCAGCATCCCTGCTGCCTAGGACACCCTCATTTGCAAGTCTGAGGGATGGGCTATCTTTGAGTGATGAGCACTGCTTTTTTTTAATTTGTGTTCTTAGCATATAGATCGCCCACAGGACTGTGCACTGGGCACTGAAAGGAGACTCTGGGGGCACACCCTGAAAAATGCTCTTTCCCGGAAGCCTTATTGCACTTCTCTGCCTTGGACCCAACAATCCTCTCTTCCAGTTCTCAGTCTTCCACTATGATGCATTTGACTCCAAAGCTTTGGGAATCAGGTGTGCCTCTGTATTGAACTGCTCTAACATTATCTTTGGTAGAATTTAGTCGACCTGCAATACATTCAAGATGTCACATTTTATGCCATTTAGAAAGATTTTTATTTTGTTTTTAAGTTTAAAAAAGACTTTAAAAAGCAACTAATTCAACCTCTAATTTTATTGATGGGAAACTGAGGCCTAAAGACAGGCAATGGGTTGCCATGATTGTTAGATCACCAGAAATCCTGAATCCTAGTCTGGGATCCTTTCCACTGTCTGGCTAGTATGAAAACAAATGATTTATCAAGATCTGGCATAAACAATAATATGGACAGGGCAGCACGAGGGAAATAGTAGCTGGAAGCTGCTCTGTTTCTACCATAAGGGCATTAATTTGGAAATTAGAGGCTTACAGAGAGCACCCGCAACTGCCTGCTATTGTCTCCATAGAGTATTGGCCTCTCATTCTCTTCTGCCTTCCAAATGTCATGTGAATGTCAGTCCTTGGCAGACTCTTCCCCCAAAACCCAGGAGCAAGGGGAGCCTGTGCAATGTGGCTCGCAGCTTCTCTGGAAGAGGAAAGTGGTGATGTTGAGTTGACAACAGATTCAGCATCTGTGGATTCACCAGTGTTAAAAACTGTGTGATGGGGCAAGGCTGTGACTACTTAAGCAAAGGGACTTGTTGAGCTTTTAATCAATTAACCAGAGAAATGACCTATCAGAATGAGTCTTTTCCAAATCATTCCTCTCTCTCTCTCACACACACACACACACACCATAATTACTTGGAAAATTCCTTCTCTCCAGTAGAGATCATGTTCAATCAAAAGGAAAGTACCCTTTCAGAAATTAGGGGCTATATAGGTGTCTTTGGTCTTAGGGTCTTTTGGTCACCCTCCAACAAGAAAAACAATGGCTGGGATGGGGGCCTGAGGGTGAGTGAGCAGCACACTGGGAGATTAGAGAGACCCCTCTCTCTCTCTGCAGAGCTAGGAGCAAGCTAAGGGGAGGGGGCAGGGCTTGGATACAAACTGATCTCAAACTTGCCCAGACTGAGTGGCCAATACCTTCTAATTAGTTCAGAAGTGCTTCATGTTTTACATTGTTCCTGGTAAAACACAAAGCCAAAGCAACAGACGGATTGTTTGTCTGACAAATTTGCCAAATGGCAGGTTTTATTAGTGGATTGTAATAATAAGTCTTTTGCTCAACCCATATTTATTGACCACCTACTGTAGTAGCTATAGTAGGTCCAAGCTCTGTGCTAAGAGTAGAAAATGCATAGATGAATGAGATAAAATGCCTGCCTCAAGAAGCAGGTAATCTAGCTCAGAGACGAGCTTAATAAATGAGCTATAATATTCACCGAGTGCTATAAAGGAAGACAAAGGACAATTGGGAAAAGGAAGATGTGAGTGTCAGACTCTTCATCTATAAGGAACAAGCTTTACAGAAGAGATGTTTGAACTGTTTTGTAAAATGAATAGGCATTCAACAGGCAGAAGAGTGTGCATCTTATGTGTGGGGGCCTGGGGGGTTCTACACAATCGGAACAGTACATACCAGAGCAGACAGACATCATGTGCTGGCTAAACTTTATGTGTCCACTTGGCTAGGCTATAGTGCCCCTTTGTTTGGTCAAATAATAGTCTGTATGTTGCTGTGAAGATATTTTGCAGACATGATTAATATCTATAATCAGTTGGCTTTAAGTAAAGGAGATTACCTTTCATACTATGGTTAGGCCTCATCCAATCAGTTGAGGGCCTTAAGAGCAAAAATTGATGTTTCCTAGAGAAAAAGGAATTTGGCTTCAAGACTGTGACATAGACATCCTGCTTGAATTCCCAGCCCAGTGGCCTGCACTACGGATTTTAGACTTGTCAGCCCCCACAACTGTGTAAGCTAATTCCTTAAAATAAATCTATGAATATACAATTGACCCTAAAACAATGCAGGAGTTAAGGACACTGACTCCCTCATTATACACAGTTGAAAATCTGTGCATAATTTTGGGCTCCCCAAAACTTAAGTATTAATGTTACAGCCTTACCAGGTTCATTGCCCACTGCTCAAGAGGAAGTCAATACGCTGGGACAGCAGGTGTTACAGCAGAGAAAGAGTTTAATATCGCCGGTACCACATAAGGAGACAGGAGGAAGTTCTCAAATACATCTCCCCAGGAATTTGGAAGAAAGGGTTTTTAAGATAGTTTGGCAGGCAAAGAGATAGGCAATTGGGTCTGATAATTTGTTGGGTTTTGGGCAAAATCATAGGGGTGTAGAAATTGTGTTCTTTGCTGAGTCAGTTCTTGGGTGGGAGTTGCAAGACCAGTTGACCTAGTTCCCTGGTATAGCCATTGGGTATGCCATTCCACCGAAAAGCAGAGCCTGGAGGATATCTCAAAAACTAGCCTTAGGTTTCACAAGGGTGATGCTATCTATGGGAGCAGTGAAGAAAGCTAAGAATCTTTATGACCATCAGCTATATGCTCCTGAGTACCAAGCAGTTATAGGAAAGCAAGTTAGTGAACAATGGCTGGTTATATACATATATATATATATATATATCCCCTACCACAGTTCCTGCCTGGTGGCCCTTTATTAATTTTATAAAGGGCAGTTTCACTAATAGCCTACTGTTGACCAGAAGCCTTACCCATGACACAAACTGTCAATTAACAAATATTTTGTATGTTATGTGTATTATATACTGTATTCTGACAATAAAGTAAGCTAGACAAAAGAAAATGTTATCAAGAAAATCATAAGGAAGAGAAAATATATGTATTATTCATCAAGTGGCTTAATCTTGAGAAGGCTGAGGAGGAAGAGGAAGAGAAGGGGTTGGTCTTGCTGTCTGAGGGGTGGCAGAGATGGAAGAAAGAAAATGCAAGTATAAGTGGACCTACACTCTTGAAACTTGTATTATTCAAGGGTCAATTTTATAAACTATTAGTTCTGTTTCTCCAGAGAACTCTGACTGATACACACCAGGTGCAACAGGTGCTTAGGCAAGAAGAAGAGATTCATTGTAGCAGAAGTGCAGAGAGTGGGAGGAGATGGAGCCATGAGGGAGATTGACGTTATCAAGAACTTTGTGGGCCATGGTAGGATCTTATCCTATAAGTGCATAGGGGCCACTGAAAGATTTTGGGCAAGCACTACCACACCTGTTAGAAAAACTCCCTGAAACCTTCCAAATAGAGGACAGATGAGATGGGGCAAAATGGTTGGCAGTGAAAGATGGCCTCACAGATACTATCTCTTTGCTGTCTCAGCCCTGGGATGGAGTCTTCACTATCATTCCTTCTCCTCTGTGTCTGTTATACTAGGTCTTGTTAGCCTCTTCACCTCGTTTTTACAGCATGTGCTAGGTGAGGTACATGAGCAAGCCCAGGCTGTGCTGGTGACCAGAATTTTAGGTCACCCACCCCACAAGGGACCCTAGCACAAGACCCACGAACACAGATTCTTTGCCTGTAGTCTGCCTTCCCAGGCCCATCAGCATTGCAATTGTCACCTTCCTGAGTGACACCCTTAGAAATTCATCACCATGTCACATTTGGCAGCTGAACCAGCAAGCGTCTTTTATTTATGTATGAGCTGAGCACTGGGGAGCCGTGAGCCTCTGTCTCCAGATCTATAGGGCTGCTGGTCTTGATATAGCAGCATATTTATTCAAAACCATCCTAAGCTGCGTGAGACCTTTACACATTTGTAAGTAAATAGACTGGGATTATTCATGCCTCCTGTGCAGGCCCCATTCATTGCCTTCCCTAAAGGCTGTAGGCAGCTCTGCAAGCGAGAAGGTTCCAGTCAGTCGGAAGGGCAGCATTCATCACCAGGTGATTTGTTTACTGCCTTTCATCCAAAGGGCTCCCAGCTGCATTGTAGAAGAATCACTAAACTGCCAGAAAAATATGACCACATTCCTACCCATGCTCTGGAGACAACCCGCTAGCATAGAGGCACCCGGGGCTGGGCAGAGAGGGAATATGATATCTGCCCTGAGAAGAGCCTCACAAAGAGCCACCCAGGTTTAGCTTCACTGTCAACCCAGCGTGCTCCTAAGCCAGGGGGTGCACAGAACCTAAAGCATTCCCTCTGGATTCCCCACAGCTCAACAGGCCTCCCTGACTGACACCTTTCTTTATTCTGGGGTTCTTAAAAATGGGTGGGACCAAGTAAGTTGGATTTGGATGCATGAAATACTAAGAACCCAATTTCAAATGTGATTCTACAGTCAGAGGATACTTTAAAACTCCTTTGCCATGTATTTTTCATCACTTTTTCTCTTTGGGGAGGGATTTAATAGCTCTCTAAGCATTAATTTAGCAAAACCTGAATCATGATTTTAAACAAGTCCAAGCTGCTGGGAATGACTTAGAGTATTTAAAGAAGTCAGTCTGACCAATGGAGCATGGGAGAAATGTCGCTGAGTGCCCAAGATGTCCCCGACGATTCAGACGCCTGCTGGTTTTGCCAACAGAAATTTAGGGCCCTCCAATCATTAGGAAAAGAGATGGGGGCTCAGGGCACAGAGTGGGTTTCAAATGGGAGGAGTATTTGCAGAAGTCTAGTCTCTGGTTTCAACTTCGAACTGTTGCTCTTGTCCAGCTAACAGGCAAATCCTGACTCAGCTCCTTTTATGGAGGACACGGTGGAGGCCAAGTTCCCAGAACACCCACATGACCCGGAGTACACAGGCAAACAGCTGCTGGGCCCGGTATTTTTCAGCATTTCAAAGAGAAGAGAAATGTGGGGCAGCACGGAGATCTGCAAACTCTGCCTCTTGATCTCCAGAGCTGAGGTTTACAGCCCATATTTCAGTCTCAGATTTCCTTGTGGGAGAATTGTAGGCTGTTGTGTGCTGCTGTTTTGTTTTAATGTCCTTTTCTACACTGTTTCTTAGCATAAACCAGAAGAAGCACATGAGTGATGTGGGGGGTGGCTGACAAGCCTCTGCTGGCCTGCGGCACTTTGTCTCAAAAAACATCATTCCTTCCTCTGTTCTAACCTTCCCTGCTCCTCTATTGATCTTTTCCCAGACACAGCCACTGCTTTGACCATGGGCCCAGAGAATACAGAAGCGTAATTGATACATACACCTGCTCTGCCCGGGAACAAGGAGGAACCCTGTCCCCCCTCAGTCACTCGCCCTCCACTCGATAAGCTATTTCTATGGCACTTTTTTTTTTATAAGTGCCTGTGGTCAGAAGTTGTCACATAAATCTATGCCACAGATGATATAATCTGCATATTCACAGAACCATCTTAACACCACACAAAAATCTGCCAAAAACATAATATATTTTGAAGATGGGTGACTAATAATGCAAATGTTAAGGCACTTCTTATAAGCATAATTAACTGAAAGATACTTTATAAGACATATGTGGGACATGGACATTTGGGGGGGGGTTAAAAATTGTAACAGAAACAAAAAACAATTATTTCAAAGTTTCCTATTGCCAAAGTAAGAGTTAATAGTGCTTAAAGTTGCTTATGACCCCTGCAAAGATGAGGCCAGATGAATTAATTCAGTGAGAAAAGAGTTTTGGAAAGAATAAGCTGTCATTCCCTCTTAGAATTGTCACTGTACCTAAGAGTAAGTAGGAGATGGTGAGATTCATGAACAAAGGACTCTGAGTCAAGGTCCCTTCCTGTTTACCACACCCTGGACACACCTGACCTCCGCCTTTGTCTGCGGTTTGCTCATCTGCCATTGAGGGAATTGTGCCAGGTGACACTGAAGAGCAAAGCAACAGACAAGGATAATTTCAAGAGAGCAAACTCTAAAGGACAGTGAGCTGCAGGAGACATTGCCTGAGAGCCACTTCTTGTTGTGCTGAAAACTAGAAGGCTCTGATGTGACCTTCATTAGTAGTACTGGTCACATTGGGAGCAGCTTCACCCAGAGCAACGAGGAGGAAAGGCCTTAAATGGCCCGAGATGGCCAAGATGCAAAAGGCTGTGGCTGGTGTAACAGTTGGGCCATGTTGCCCACTTGGTTACTACTGCTATCTGGAGGATCACAAAAGTAAATATTAATACAATAGGGAGAATTTAGTGGTTGATTTAATATTTGCTGAGCATCTATGGAATGGTCTCATTTGACATGAGAAGGATACTGAAATGAATAAGACACCACACCTTCCTTTGAGAAGCTTCCAATCTACCAGAAAGACAGACAGACATATGCATGAGTAATTAGACAGTAAAGTATGACAGCATCGCTTGGATGGAACTAAAGGTAGTGGCACAAAATAAATATGGAAAGATAGTTTAAAGATAAATGATGTTGGTATGGGTTGATGAGTTAGACTTCTATTTTTGTGAAGCAAGGAACCACTGGATATTTTAAATATAGAATTAGAGCTCTTTATTTATATATAATTGCCTTGACAGCATCTGCAAAGGTTTAACATAAGGAATGGGGGTTTGAGACAGGCAGGCTTGGTCAGAGGCCATAGTCAATATGGTAGACCAGGAAAAGATGGTGAACAGCACAGTGAGAATGAGAAAAGAAGACAATGTGAGCTCAAGTATCTTTTTTTTTAATTTTTAATGTTTATGGGTATATAATATTTGTACATATTTATGATGTACATGTGGCATTTTGATACAATCATACAATGTGTAATGATCAAATCAGGGTAATTGGGATATCCGTCACCTCAAGTGTTTATCATTTCTTTGTGTTGGGAACATTCTAAATCCACTCCTCTAGCTATTTTGAAATATACAATAAATTATTGTTAACTATAGTCACCCTATTGTGCTACCAAACACTAAATCTTATCCCTACTCTGTAACTGCATTTCATACCCATTAACCATCTCCTCTTTATCCCCACTTCCTACTACTCTTAAAAACAATAATAATTCTTGAAAAATTTGGTGAGTAACTGTAGGTGATCTGTGAAAGAAAAACTTTGATTTTTTCAGCCCAGGGGAGTAGTGGCAAGGGGTGGGGGGGGAGAGAAGGAGGTAGATATAAAGAGACAAAGGAGCAGATCCAATAATGACGGCATCTTGGGATAGTCAAGAAAATGTATCTAGTAGACAGTTGGATCAAGGGGATGAAACACAGAAAGATGGTCAGCTTTAAAGGTCAGGATTTGGGAGACCTCAACCTGTAGGCATTGTTTGAAATTTTGGGAGAGCAAACAAGTTTGAGTTCATATCTGTGCCAAGGGCCAGACCTAATGGCCAATGCTGGGAAAGCAGACCCAAGGGCTCAAGTCTCTATTCTTCCCTTGCCCTGTGTTATGAAGACTAAAAGAACATAGGCCCCTTGGGGTAGACAGGATAATGCTCCCTACAAAAGTTCCCACGTTCTCATCTCCAGAACCTGTGACTATGTTAGGTTATATGGCAAAGGGGAATTGGGGTTGCAGAAGGAAGTAAGGTTGCTAATCACTGACCTTAAAATAATATTATCCTGGATTATTCGGGAGGACTTAATGTAATCACAGAAGTCTTCATAAGTGGAAGAGAGCGACAGAAGAGAAGGTCTGAACCAGAGAGAGGCCAGTGTGAGACGGACTCAGCTGGACTCCGAGGGAGGAAGGTCTCCTGGAAGATGGAGGAGGGGCCAAGAACCACGGAATGTAAGTGGCCTCCAGAAGGTGGAAAAGACAAGGAAATGGAGTCTCCCTTAGAATCTCCAGAAGCAACTCAGCTCTGCCAGCATCTTTATTTTAGCCCAGTGAGATCCGTTAAGGACTTCTGACCTCCAGAACACTTTATCCTTCTCTCACAGGCCTTAGTTCCTTTCCACATTTCTTTATTTTTCCACCCTAAGTGCTCCTCTCTTCCTGGCCAAGTACCAGAAAGCAGCAGTTAAGACACCACCATTTGGGGGCTCTTGTAAGAGCAGTAGACCCTTCCCCAGGAGGCACTCTCCCACACCTCTTGGGAGCCAGCAATGGCAAAGCATCCCACTGAGAGAATGTGTATCCTGGCCCTGTATTCAGATGTGGTGCTGTCAAGATCAATGCCTGGCAGGGAGTGAAAGGAGAATTTACCAAAAGGCTGCGATGGAGTTTCAAAGGCCTCAGTCCTACTGAGAGCTCAGGATGTGGGATGGCCCTACAGCATTGGCCTAAATTGGGACAAGGGTACCAGGCCTTTTAACCTCTGTATCAGCCAGCCATTGGCTGAGAGCTACTCCATGGAAAGAGATATGACTTTAGGGAGGGCAACTTTCCTTTGCTGAAGATGATTGTGGAGTTGGGTGTATGACTCAGTTGTAAGCTATGGGCCATCAACATTGCAGCTGGGAAGTTGAGGGCTTCGGCCCTGCACGGGTTATCTGGGTGGTACACTATAGCACCCACCACAAAGGCCAACATTTTCCCCACATCAGGGTACCCTCATTCCCCTTCTTCCTCCACACCCATCTTCCAGGTCCAACCTAGACATTACCACCCTACCACACCTACCCCCAAGCCCATAGGGACCTCTCCCTTCCTCAGACTCTCAAAGGGCATCACTCCTCTCTTTTGGGAATTTATGTGAGTTGCTTCCTCTGTAATTTGCTGGTCAGCATCCTGTCCCCAGTTCAGAATGCTCTAAAGGACCTCCTTTGCTTCTTCAACCCCCTCCCAATCTTCTTCTACTTAACTCTGACCACACCCACACTCCCACCTCGGCAAGCAAACACACACACACTCAAGGCAAAATGTCAGCCAGACCACATAGCACAAGAATAACCACACTCATGTAGGTTTGTTAGATATTTGGTTGATGCATAAGAAAGAGAAACGGTGGTAGATGTGACCCTAGAACTAGGGGAATGCTGTAAGGTGGCAGCTGCATATGTTTCTTGGGTGCCTGATAAAATTCTGCTTCCAATACCACAACTCCAGGAAAGCTTCTGCTGCCTCTGAACCAGCACAGAAATCTCGGCCAGGTTTTGCTGCAGAATGACCACGGCACTGCTGGACAAGCAGCAAACCCTAAAGCTCCCCCAGCTCGGAACCAGAGCAGTCATAATATGGGACTCCCCAGTGGTGCCATTCTCTGCTCTGCAGCCACAGTCCTTCCAGCTAAACTGCCTGTTAATTGTACGTGACATAAACTCCAGGTTCTTGGTTCCCTGTTTAATAGTCAGACAAATAATGGTCTTAATTGCTCGTGAAAGACCTATAAGATTTTGGAAAGAAATGCTGATCAAATGAGAAAAAAGTCAAGCTGCCCTGGCTTGCCCTATCAGAATGAAGAACCCCACTGGGCTATAGCAGGTGATCCCAGATTTTTGCTTTATCTTCCTTACCTTTTCATTCCGTTGGTTATAGCTGCGGGGGTGACAGAGCAGAGAATACCACTTAGTGAGCTGTTATCGGTCTGAAACTGTCTTATTGCTTTGTGGAAGGAAATTGCAGGAAGCATTTTTAGATATTGATATCTGTTTGTCAGAGAAAATACAGTCATTCATAGAGGGTTTCGACAGGTCAATTTTGCAGAGAGAATCAACCTGGAATCTGTGGTCTCATATTTTCAAATGTCTGGTTTCACCCATGATTCACAAAATGGGTCCAGGAATCTTTGCCAACCCTTCCCCATCCCCCCACTCACATTCCAGTCCTGCCCCAAATTTGGAGAAAATATTTCCATGTGCTTTAGATTAGTATAATCACTCATTCTCCAATTTATTTCATTTGTAAATGGGAACTTAGCTGATTTTATTATTCTGCATTATTAAGCATCTTCTGCTTCCAGATGTCCCGCAGAGTCTGTCCTAACTGAGGATGTATGTCCCTGGGCTTTCGCTGATCGACCTCCAGGGGCACATGGTCTGCAGGCTTCAATTTCAGTAACTGGTCTGTGTTTTTCCAAATGGATTTACATTTTTATGTTCGAATGATGACTTCTCTAGAGACGCATACCATGAATGTCTGGCTCGCCATTATTACATGTACCAGTCATAAAGCTATGGCACAAGACTCATAAAAACATGCAAATAGTCCTTTTCCATGGAGGAAAGAAACATGATCAGTCCTAAAATCAAGAAATTTTGCAAAGCTGATTGCTATCCTGGGAAATGACAGAAAGGAGAAGGAAGCTTCCTCCGAGATGTCCATTCCCAAATAAATACATAAATAAATAAATAAGCAAGTAAGCTCAGCAACTCTAGAGTTTTGTGTGGCCAGGATAGCCATGTCTGGTGGTTGGGAGAAGAGGGCTGCTGCTTCATCCTGTTCTGTTCCTGCTTCCCACCACAGACCCCTCTGGAAGCCTCGTCATTCAAACTCTCCGCCCTGGGAACTCATGCATGAGCCCCACCTCTCCACTGACCACTTACAGTTTTTTTTTTCACTCCTCCAGCGCACACTGGCCCCTCCCCACTGGAACCCTCTGACTCGTCACACTAAGCTCATGATTTTATTTTCAGCATTGCTTTTCCTTCTCTGGGGGGTTCATGACACTATGTCCTCAGAAAGATTCCAAGCTCCTCAAGAACTTATACTTCTCCCCTATTTACTATCCAACCCCCATGACCTGCACATTCTACATCTCATCCAATAGTTGCTATAATCAATAGGCACTCAATAAAAGCTGTGCACTTTAGGTGTTCAGAGCCTGCTCACAGAGCATCCATGCATGCTCTCCTTCAATCCATTTTCCATCCTGCAGTGAATTTTTTCATGCAAATCTGATCATAGCACCCCCCATCTTAAATCTTCCCAAGTTATTAATCCACCGAACAAACCCTTCAAAGTCCAGGTCCTGCCCTCCCCCTAGCTTCCCTCATATCTCTCTGTCTCAGCTCTCTCTGCTTCACACACGGTGCTACTTTCATTTCCCCCATGCCTGGCTTCCTCCTGCTTCAGATATTTCAAGCAGGCAGTTCCCACTCTCTAAATTCTGTTCCCTTTTCTTTGAAAAGTTAACATACACTCCATGGTCTAATCATTCACTTCTCACTTATTTGATGTTCCTTCTTCATGGAAGTCTTCCCTGATTCTCTAAATCACTTTCAACCCCTCTGTCCCACATTCACGTAGCACCTGATACTTTCCCTCTGTAGTGTTTTTCAGCTATCATTTATATAATTAATTAATTTCTCTCAGCCTTGGGAAACCTGGGACAAAAACCATCCTCTTCTTCCTTAATAACAGGGACTTCATTTATCACTGCTGCTTAGAGATTAGCACAGATTCTTGAATGCAATAGGAACTCTACAAATATTTTTTAATCAATAAAAAAATAAATACAAAAGATGAACATTTCTAGTTGCACTTTCATCCTTGGTTTTCTCTGGCCCAGTCATCCTGAGTCTGTGGTAAAATACTGACCATAGGTAATTCAGAAAATTTCACATCTACATCACCAGGTCCCACGATGGCCCCAGGGGTGTCCAGACTACTCTCAGTGCCTGCTCACTATAGCCTCCCTCAGCTACAAAATTGAGCAATCCTGATGAAGCCCAGAGGCCCCAAGACAGCAGAAAAGTGCATGGGATGGTGAGACACTTGACCTTGCTGGGAGACCCGTCCTTCCTGAATTGTCCTCTCTGCTTGACTTCCATGCTGCCACCGCCTGGACTCCCTCCCCTCCTTCCCAGCTTCCTGCAAGGGCTCATTTACATAGATCTGTCCTATAAGTGTTCAAGGTCTATTCTTAGACCTGTTTTTTGACTTCTCTTTTTTCCCTTTGATCTTTAGACTTGTATATCCAGCTACCCCCTGAATGCTTGCTCTCCCACAAACACTTCAGTTCATGTAAAAATGAGCTTTTCATCTTCATTCTCTACTCCAAAACAAAACAGATAAAACAAAAACTCTTCTCTTGAACCTGGGTTCCCCATCTCAGGGAATGACACCACCTAGGGTTCTTTTTGATTCAAGCCAGTCAACCGTGCATCATACTTGACCATGTCTCAATTCCCACAACCAATTCATCACCAAATCCTACTATTAAAACCTCCCAAATGTCCCTCAGACCTGCCCATTCCCTGCCATGCCCACTGCCTCTCTTCAGTTCAGTCTAAACTTCTTTCACCTGGACAACTATAACAGTTTCCTATCTAGTCACCCTGCCCCCTGTAATCGCTCTAACTACAAACCAATTTCCACATCACAGCCACATTGAGATTTCTAAAATAAAAATCTGATCCAACCACTTCCCTGTCTAACCCGTCATTGACTCTCCATTGCTCTCGATATTAAATCCAACAGCTCAGCGTGGCATTCTCTTGCCACTTCCTCCCATCAGACTGTCTGGTTTAGTAGTCCTAAACCACTTGCTTCCCCACCATGATGTCTTTTCTTTCTGCGTTTTTGCATACATTCCTACCTCTACCTGTCCTTCCCTACTTGGTCTTCAGATCTTAATACAAATATTGCCTTTTCTGTAAAGATTTCCTGATTCTACCTGGTTTAGGGTAGTTATTCCTCACCTGTGCTCCCAGAGCAACCAGCTACCTGCATTTACCCCTGCACTTACTCTGGCAGTACTTACCTCTTTAATCTCTGAGTGTGATCTTCTGTTTCCAGCCTCCCTCTTTGCTGCTCATTTTTAAGAGCCATGTTTGCTCTTTCACCAAAGGCATAATCCCTTTCCCCCAAAATCTACAACCTTAAGCTCATCAAGATAAAAAAGGTCAAACAAAACTGACCATAGATAAATGGGCTAACTCAAAAAGCATCTGCACTTTAAAGTGTATTTTGATTTAGAAGATACAAGTACAGACCTTATTTCACATGGACAGAGAGGCAGATGATAACATGTGGGTGAGACTTTGAAATGGAAACAGATGTTAAGCTCAGTGCCCAAGGCTTGTTATGTGATCCTAGATGCTATTAGATTGTGGACAGAGACCATTTCCTATCAGTGAAATCCTACTGAAGTAGTTGTTGAAAGAATGGCTTGCAGTTGTAAAGCTACATGTAATCGGTGAAAAAAAAAAAAAAACACAAAGCAAAACAAAAAACAACCCCTGTAAATTCATTGTGAAGACTCTGAGTTTGCAATATCTTTTTCTTCAATACCCCTTTAGTCATTAAGTTTAAATTCTGAAAGAACTTTTGGATGAAGGATGAACAGACATAATATTGCTCTCTAAGCCATGTCTCACAAGGCCTACTGTGTGTCTGGGTGAAGTGCTGTAGGGTATACAGGGCTGAATTAGGGGAGAGCTCTAGTAACAGATGAACACTGGACTGGGAGGTAAAGATCCTCCCTCTAGGACCTTCCCGAGTCTCTTATTCTTTCCAAAACTCAATTTCTGTTCCTGTAAATTTGGGATATTCATGCTTACCTTGTGAGGCTGATGTGAAAGGTGAAGGAGATGATATTTTTGAAGTCTCAGACTGTCTCAGTCCATTTGGGCTCCTATAGCAGAACACCATAGACTGGGTGGCATATAAACAACATATATTTATGGCCCAAAGTTTTGGAGTCTAGGAACTTCAAGATCAGACACTTCTGGTGAGGGTCCATTTCCTGGTTCATAGTTGGTAGTCTTCTCACTGTGTCCCCACATAGCAGAAGCAAAGAGGGAACTCTATGGGGTCTATTTTATAAAGGCACTGATCTCATTCATAAGATCTCTGCCTTTATGATCTGATCACTTCTCAAAGGCCACCTCTCCTAATATCATCACATTGGGGATTAGGTTTTGACCTATGAATTTGGGAGAGACACAAACATTCAGATCATAGCACAGGTACTCATAAATATTAGTTTTATTTATTTCATAAAACAAGGCTCTTCTCCTTAGCAAGCTGAGCAGTTGGCAGAGGAGAGAGCACGTACATACATAAACCAAAACATAATGCAGGGTAGGACCTGAGCCTTCAGGAAAGAGGAGTGGGCGCTTTAGCAGAAGAGGCTGTTCTGAGACTAGAAAAGCAGTGAGCAGCAGGTGCTGCAGGGGACACCTGCCCCCTCCCAGGTTCTCATTCCCTCTTGCCCATCTCAGACTTTGCTTGCAGCCCCCATCTGGGCCAATGAGCTGCTCTGTGGTGCTGCCTCTGACTTGTTAGGCCTAAAGTATTGCAAGTTCCACATGAAACCAATGGAAGCCTTTCTATTGCCTCTAGTTTTATTATACTAGCAAGTCTCCCTTTGAAATGCAATGTTATCAATAGCAATAAGGCCAGACTAAGATATCACATTATTAAATATAATTCAGTCCCCTGGCTCTTCAGGTAATTTCATTTGAAAAGTTTATTGTCTTAGAAAACTTTTTCCTCCTACTGCGTTTCCTATAGCTCCATAACCTCACTGTCTCCTCTCATGCAGATACCTGGACTTCTGAAGAATGCAAAGCTTCCCCTGCACCCCGGGCAACATTAACCTTCCATACGAGTTAGGGACTAGAGCAAAGGAAGACCTTGTGTAAAAGCCCCAGCTCCACCCCAGCTGGACCAGTCCCCTACACCATTGCCTTCTCTGATCCTTAAACGAGAAATATATTCCCTGTACCTCATGCACTACCCCTTCCTGGCCTTCTTCTTCTCCACCTTTGCTTAATGGATTTCTACTCATCTTTGGAGAGAACTTGTTACCTCTTCTTAGAAATTTCTCCCAATTCCATGCTCACACATTGGTAGAATCAACATTGTTAAAATGTCCATACTGCCCAAAGTGATTTACAGATTCAATGCAATCCTCATCAAAATACCAAAATCATATTTCACAGATCTAGAAAAAATAATTCCATGCTTCATTTAGAACCAAAAAAGATCCCAAATAGACAAAACAATATTAAGCAAAAAGAACAAATCTGGAGGCATCACATTACCTAATTTCAAATTATACTACAAGGCTGTAGTAGCCAAAAGAACATGATACTGAAATAAAAGTAGAGACATAGACCAATGGAACAGAATAGAGAACTCAGATATAAAACCATCTACTTACAACAGATTTATCTTCAATAATGCAGACAACAACATACACTGGAGAAAGGACACCTTATTCAATAAACGGTGCTGGGAAAACTGGATAGCCACATGCAGAAGAATGAAACAGGATCCCTATCTCTCACCATATACAAAAATTAGTTCAACATGGAAAAAAGACTTAAATGTAAGTCATGAAACAATAAGAATTCTAGAAGAAAACATATGAAAAACTCTTTTAGACATCAGCCTAGGCAAATAATTTATGACTAAGACCCCAAAGGCAAATATAGCAACAACAAAAATAAATAAATGGGACTTAATTAAATTTAAAAGGCTTCTGCACAGCAAAAGAAATAATCAACAGAGTTAATAATCAGTCTACAGAATGGGAGAAAATATTTGCAAACTATACATCCTTTAAAGGGCTAATATCCAGAATCTACAAAGAACTCAAAACAAATCAGTGAGGAAAAAAAAAAAAAACATTAAAAAGTGGGCAAAAGACATGAATAGAATTTTTTCAAAAGAAGATAGACAAATAGCCGACAAATATGTGAAAAAATGTTCAACATCATTAATCATCATGAAAATGCAAGTTAAAACCACAATGAGATACCACCTTACACCTGTCAAAATGGCCATTAGTAAAAAGTCCAAAAACAGTAGATGCTGGCATAGATGCAGAGAGAAAGGAACACTTATATACTGGTTGGTGGGACTCCAAATTAATACAACCTCTATGGAATAAAGTATGGAGATTCCTTAAAGAAATAAATATAGACTTATCATTCAATCCAGCAATCTCACTTCTAGGTATCTACCCAAAGGAAAAGAAGTCATTTTATCAAAAAGACACCTGCACTCAAATGTTTTATCACAATACAATTCACAATTGCAAAGATATGGAATCAACCTAAGTTCCCATTACTTCATAAGTAGATAAAAAAAAAAATGTGGTATATATATACCATGGAGCATGACTCAGCTATAAAAAGGAATAAAATAATGTCTTTGGTGGCAACTTGCATGTAACTGGAGACCATTATCCTAAGTGAAGTATCTCAGGAATGGGAAAACAAACACCACATGTACTCTGTAATAACTGGGAGCTAAACAATGGGCACACGTGGACACAAAGAAATGTAAAGGATATTGGAAACCAATACTCGGGGATGAGAGGGGGTGAGGGGTAAACGTACCCCTCAGGGTACCTATCAGGGACAACAAACACTATTTTGGTAATGGGCACACTAAAATCCCCAACTTAAACATTATATAAGGTATCCACGAAACAAAAACTTTTGTACTCCCTTAATATTTTGAAATAAAAAATTACGTATTTTGGCCAGTCTTTGCCAGCCTATGGGTAAAAACTAGGTCCTAGTCGTAATAATGTATCACATTTTGCTTGCTTATTCTATCATCTACATGATGTAGAAACTCAGCCCCTGTCAGGCAGTCCCATCAAGACATTCTGGAAGTTTCCCAGGCAGTGGTACACAGTGGCTCACATATGCCTTTGGATAAGTCTGCTCCCAGTAGGAATTCCATCTCCTCTTCTGCCTTGGGCATGTTTTCTACTAATTTATATTGCTCTTCCCCGCTGAAAACTGTGCTCTCCTCAGGGCCATTTATTGTTCCTGTGAACTCCACAGCCTCTCCTGCTCTGGTGACACTATGATCTCCACTAGGATTGTCTACTCCTCCACAATCCCAGTATACCACTATGTAGGTATTTGAGTGTCTCGAATGTACTGCGACAATAAGAGTTCTGCAGAATGCCAACATGTGTTTCATAGATTAAAAAGAAATGCTAGATTCCATATTTAAGCAATCTGAGGAGTTATAAATTGTTGCTTCTCAAAAGATGGTCTTTGGACCAGCAGTATCAGTATCACTTAGCAGCTTCTTAAAAATGCAGAAATTCAGGACCCACCCCAGACTTAAATTTGAACAAAATCCCCAAGTGAATGGTATACACATTAAAGTCAGAGAAGCATTGCTCTAAATTAAACAAAATTAAGCAGGTTTCTTTATGCAAATTCCTCAGAGCTCTTAATATGCAAGTATGCATTACAAACTCCAAGAGGCGTATAAAGTATGCAAGAGTAGTGTTTTGCAATATACATTTTGAGGAACCTTGTATCGGAACTTCACCATGTCCAATTGTATTGTGGTCTGGAATGGCTTGGGAGACAACATCTTCTTCTCTTTCAGCCTATTGATTACATTTTGTTAGTATTTATAATATGCTGGCAAAGGCTTAATGGCTGGCTCTCCAGGAGACCAAACAGCCCTGATTCATAGTGCTAGCCAACTTCCATGGTGTGAATACTCCCATCATAACCGATTTCAAGCTACTGTGTTGGTGTTACTGGAAAGGGATGCAGAGTCAGCTCTTGAGAGCCAATAAGAGACAGCTCCAGCTTCCCCCTAGTGCAAGTACTCTACCTGTGCTGCTTGCACCCAGTGACTCATATGTGTTTGGCTGGAGTACCTAGCCCAGTTGACACTTTCCCTCTCCACTCACCCTTTAGTGGCAGTCACCAGTCTGTACCCAGATTCATGCCTCCATCACTAAGGTTTCCTTCATACGACCAGCCTCATCACACCCTTCTCTCATCATTCTTCCCTAAGAATGAGCTCTCCCATGAGGTCCTTATTCTTCCAGCAGATAGATTTCTGGAGCACTAAACCCACCAACTTGCCTGATGTGGTCTGAAAGCTCAACTCAGGCTGAGGAACGTATAGAGTTGATTCTCCCACAGCACATTGTCAGGGCTTCCATGACAGCGCACATTTGGCACTTTGTGCTATAATTGGCTGTGGTTCTTTTTCCCCTGGCATGCTATGATCTCCTTCAGGGCAGAGACCTTGTCTAAGTCAGATTTATAGCTTCAGTCCCCAATGTGGTACGTGTTTAAGGAGTGGCAATACATGGAAGAAAGCCCGCTCACGCTATAGCCTGGACTTGCACCCTCTCTCCTCTCACTCCCCTGCCCCGTGTTTCTACTCCAGCCACCATGACCAATTAAAGAAAACAGAAGTGATGCTTCCTCACTCCTGGCTCCATGAAGTATGGCCCAGGACTTTTTCCCAAGTTGTACAGGGGTCAAGCACAGCCTAGGGACAGATTTGGCGAAATTAGCAAAGTTTATTTCCCCTTTTGTCCCTACCAGCTTGGATAAGACTTCTGATTCTGGCTTTCTCAGTTCCTTATTTTCGGAAACATTTAGCCATTTAACACCTCACTCTCTCTCTCTCTCTTTACCTTCACTGCAAAGTTTGCATATAGAGCATTGTTCCAGGACAGGAGACCAGGAATACAGAGGAAAATTAAATAGGGAAAAGCTTTAAAGAGAGGAACTGGGTAGCTCCTATGAGGCAAATGATCTGCTTCCAAGCAGGCGAGGATTCCATATGGGCCCGGTTTTCTGTACTGGGGGCACCTTATCTCAGAAGCTGTCTCCTCCAGTCCCCTGCATGGAGGGCTCAAGAATATAGATGGAACATTAAGCTGGGCCTGAATTTTTCTGCCTACAATAAGAATCTGCATATTGAGAACTTCCACAGATCTAAGAAATGATCAGAACGGGAGGGGCTGGGAATCTCTGGCCTTTTTTTACGTCGTTAAAGGTGAAGGAAAACTATTTACCCTGTGGGCTCCACCTTCCATCCTGTGAGCCTTGCCTTTTCAACTTTGTGAGCCTTAGGAGTCCACTCCTATTACCCCATCACTTAACACAGATTTGCTGAGTACCTATTATGGGGTAGATCCTCTAAGCTACGCTGAAACAAGTAGCTCATTCCATAGGGAGCTTAGAGTAAGATGCTGCATGGCCAAGTTCACATAATTAAATAAGTGACAGGGATGAAATAAAAATACAGACTTCTGGATTCCCAGGCCAGAGTTCTTTCTTTATAGATTGCTCTTTGGAGCTGCCCTTTGTGGAATTAGTAATGTTTCTCAGTTTGAATCTTTGCTTGTGCTAATCTATGTCGTTTTGGATCTTCCATAGCCTGTCTTATAGCTCAAATATTTGTGAATTGATTTACTGAAGGTATTTGCTGCCTCCAGCATTTTGATGAAACTGAAACTGGGATTATATTACCGTCTTGCTTATCACAAGAAGGGAAACTGTGGTATGTGCCTGTAGTCTCAGCTTCTAGAGAGGTTGAGACAGTAGGATTCCTTGAGCTCAGGAGTTTGAGGCCACCCTGGGCAACATAGCGAGACCTCATCTCCAAAAAATAAAAATTCAAGAAAAGGAAAGAAGGAAAATTTTCATTTATGAATTTTATTCACTCAGCAAGAACATGCTGAGCATCTCCCATTGCCCAGTACTATCACAGGCAGGACACTTGAAACACAGCAGTGGGGAAGAAAAAGGAATCTCTGCCTTCTTGATGTTTATACTCTAGAAAAATAAGATAGAAATAAACAATAAACTTAATAACTTAAAAATCAGTTATATGTAATGTCAGAAGAGGGTAAGGGCTATGGTTTTACTTTGGTCACCTGCTGATTCCATCCAATCATCCAGCAATGTGCTTTCAGAGGAAACTTTATGAAATACAAATCTCACCACGCAGCTCCTTTGATGAAAACTTTCAATTATTCCCACTGTGTTGAGGATAAAGCCCCTGGCTCTGGCTTCCGCTTAACCCTCCAGCTGGGTCTCTTTCTTATCACAGAACTCTTTGCCACCCAACCTCCAAGAGTGCTGTGCCCATGGACACGCCATGCTGTTTTATGTCTTTCAAAGGGACCAGAGGAAAACTCGGTCACCCCTTTTCTCTGGGTCTTCATTGAACTCTGTCCTTCATGGATTCTTTGTAATACTTAAGGAATTCTATCACCATGATCCACCTCCATTGCCCTAAAAGGCATGGATCATGTTTGCTTATCTTTATAACCCAGGACCTGTACATAGAACATGTCTAATACATAATAGTTGATTGAGAAAACTAGCCAATTTGTGATGCCAGGGGCACAACATGGCAGGTTATTAATTCCAGGCCCAAGAGCACTAGTGGCCAACTTATTCCATAAGTTCTGTGTATTATATAGGGATTGGCTAGATATTTAGGTCATTTTTGTAGGCCAAATATGACCTAACACCTATTTTTGTAAATTACGAACTATTAGAACACAATAATTCCCATTCATTCACATATCTATGGTAACTTTCACCCTATAATGGCAGAGTGGAGTAATTGCAACAGAGACCATATGGCCCATGAAGCCTAAAAGATTTACTGTCTGGATCATTACATGAAGAGTTTGCTGACCTCTAATCTAGGCTATGCCAGTCAGAGTTGGTTTGATCAAATTTTTAAAATGCACACAATTTACATAACTTCTCCCCAGGCACTCCAGAAAAGGGCACAAAATAGGCCCATAATAAAGGGTTGTTGGGCAAACGAATATAGAACAGGCCAAAGGAGATCCATTAAAAGATACAGTACATCATATTGATCTTTTCAAAGGAAGGCCTTTTTTTTTTTTCCTTTCTAACATGATTTACATGATTCCACTTTCTATTAGAGCCTGACATCTTAAATGACTATTCCTTCAAGGAGATTGTAGCAATGAGCCAATAAAACCACCCTGGTCATTCTTTATGGCATTCAACATATATTTACTGATCGCCTGCTATATAAATAATCATCATTATCATGATAATACTTCTTGCATCAAGCTCAATATTTTAAGGGTACTGGTACAAGTCAGGGTAGACAGGAAGCAGGCTCTGAGATGGAGAGTGGCGTAAAGGACGCATCTTGGGCAGTGCTCTCAGGATGGATGTCTAAGAGAGGAAAGGAAACAGATTTGGAGAAAGGGAGAAGTTGAGCTGCAATGCAATCACCATGAAAGTCTCAGCTGATTTCTCCCCTACAGGGAAATCAGAAGCTGGAATGCTGTTTCAGAACGTCCCCAGTTGGGGTGAGGGTGGCTGGCCCTAATGCCCCTGTTGTGTCCCATCCTTGGGGGCAGATTTCCCATAGGAAGGGGGGTCTCCATGGTGGAGGGTACTACCTGGAAAGGGCTGACAGCTGAGGGATATATGCTGTAAGCTATAAGCTCCCCTTGAGGGGAAGATCCGGCCAGCACAATCCTGTGTCCACTGCAGTCCACCCTTGTGCCACCCAGAGTCCCTACACAGAAGCTCTGAGATCAGCAACTCTAGGAGTCATGGGGGCCTTTTTTCCTGGGGAACAGCTGTGGGACAAATTGTAGCGTCTGCTGCTGCTCATGGTCTCAAGGCCGAAATTGATACTAATCATCTCCATCCCTGTCACCCATCTTCATTTTTCCTTACCCAACAATAGCAGTTCTGATCTATAGGTGGCATGACCCAGACTCTCCTCTCCGAAGGGTCTGAGTCTCTGGCCATCTTATTCCTCTCAGGCCATGGCTTCCATCCTTGTCCACTGACGATTAAAATCAGGCAGAGAAGTACCAAGAGGGGCCCACGTGCAAAACATGTTTCCCTGTCTCCATTATGTAACAGCATCCCTACCTCCTCCTGATGTGTCAAGGTCAATTGCCCTTGGCATGATGGTAACCCCTCTCCTTGTCTGCTGGTTCCTTAGCACAGGGAACCCAAAATACTTGGGGAGCAGCTGAAACTTAACGTTCAATGAAGCTCTTGTCAAGTCCACTGGTGCAAGCATGTCTCCTGTGAAAATTTGGCCCTGATTTTCTAAACTTACAGACCCAAAGCTGTGGGAACAGGAAGCCCTAATTCTGCCAAACAGATTTCTGGGATTGATGATGAAATGCCCCCTTTCTTCTTTTACCTCTTGGTTCCCAGACTTATGTACTCTACCTATTTGAGACACAGCATTCATTTACCCCTCTGACCTTACCTCATTACCATAATTTTACACATTTTCCTTCTGATCATTAAGTGTTACCACCTGGACTTTATTATTTGGGGCTCTTATTATCCCATTGCTATTAGCAAATATAGTTCTCTAAGTACTCCAGCTGTCAGCCCTTGTCTTTAGGGACAGCCACTGATGAGTTCTGGGAGATGAAAGTGCCCTTATTTCTAGTACATCTCTTACTCCCTGGAGAAGTGGAGTTTCTTCTGGGTCCTCCCGCTAAATATAACCAGCTGGTGGCTTTTCCAGATTACATGGTACATAGTGTTCTAACATGCTCATTTTTCTGAGACTTTTGATCTACCATCTGCCATAGAATTCTGGCATTTCTACCTCACATGATTCAAGCTATCACTTTCTTCATGCTTTTCAGAGCCATCCTAACAACATGTTAGAATCATCTCCTGGGGGTCTTGCCAGGTTGCTAAATCCTACATCACAGAAAAGTGCATTCGTATCGACAAATCCGCCCTCATTCAACTTTATGTTCTATTCCCCTCCATTCAGCGACTTCAGAATCCACTCACAGATGTATGCTGCCCTCCTGGCTCCTGTAGGTCTGCCCTATATTGGGATATAGTCTCTGTGGTCCCTTTTCACATCTAGCACTTTCTTGGCCAATTTATCCAAACTTCAGATGAGAACATTAGGTGAAATCTGCCTCCAGGGAGGGAGGCGGTAACCTCAGGAGAGGAGGCCTGTTCCAGCCCAGGGTGATGCCTGGGCAGAGCTGTCAGCTGGGAGCCATCAACCAGCACAACTCCCAGCATCTGGGGAAATAAGTTCTTCAGTAGTGAAGGGGGCGGGTTCTGGAAGACACAATCCAGTGTCTACTACAAGTGCTTTTCCAACACCCTCCCATATGCCCAGTGACAATAAGACCTGTCTTCCAGGAGGTTAGTTCCTGGCAGCAGAGGATCTAACAGGTAAAAAACTTCTCTAAGGGAAAATTTTGCAGTCATACTGTTACAACAGAAAGAGAATTTAGTCTCCATTCTTATGTCGTGATGAGAAACCGAAGCCTGGAATTCAGGTGACTTGCACAAAGCTCACAGATGGTTTGTGACTGAGACTAGAATCCGGATTGATCTCTGACCCTGCTCCAGACATCTTCTCCCAACACCTTTTATCTTTAGTTTGCCTTTATGTAACCCTCGTGAAATTTCAAAGAGGGTACATACATACTGAGACGGAGATTCCTAGGATCCCAAATCTCCATCCAGGAAACCCGGGGTGAGGGTAGAGGGATGAAATCATCCATCAGGTGCATCTCACCAGCGGCTCACCCTGGGTCCTGCAGGTGAAACCTGCCTGTAATAGCAGGAACTTCATGGTGACCCTATCCAATCTCTTCACTTTACTGGGGCAAGCGACATGTCCCAAATCACACTGTGAATTGTAAGAGAGCTAAGGACAAAATAAAAGCTAGAGAAGGTAATGTCCTTGTCCTCCAGGAGTTAGTCATAACTGCTGGGGGGTTCAAACTTGTAACTTCTGTAATTGGAGAGTAGAAATCCAAGAGTAGAGGTGACACATCATAGCACACCTGCAAACAGAACTCAAATGCTTCCTCCTGCTAGCTGAAAGGCCCTCGGCAGGGCAGGTGACCAGTTGTTGGGGGTGTTCGACCAGATGGAGGATGAAAAAAGAGAACAGACTCCATTCAGCATTTCCCACCGACTCTATCCCAAGTGGATTGTGTGTGTTAGAGAAAGAGAGAGACCACCAGAGGCCCCAGAGCTGCCTCTTTTCCCTGGGGCACTAGGCCTCATGCTCTAGGTATAAGAGCCAGTCCTAACCAACCATCCACAGCAGAGCCCAGACTTCTTCCTCTCTTCGTGATTCCTAAGAAGGGAAGGGCCCCTTTAGGGTTGCCCTGAGTACATAGTTAGGTCTTGATTATTGTACTTAGGGAGAAAAGTATGACATGCTTGTAAGAAACTTCAATCAGTACACAACCGGAACTTAGGTAGGTCAAGAGTGCTGGCTTCATTCTCTGAAAAGTAGCCATGGAGACCCACATATGTCTCTAAAGAGCATGAACAGCAATTGCAGGGAAGCAGCACTCAGCTCTTCCTAACATGTGGCCTTCTTGTACCTAGAGCTGTTTAGCAGTGCTGAATGGCATAGTCTGCCCTTGGAAGTAAGTAGTTTCTCAACTCTTCAAATGTTCAGCAAACCATATGTCAGTAACACTACCAGTGGGGTTTCTAAATTGGGAAGAAGTCTTCAAGAGATAGAACTTAGGTGCCAGCCTACAAGAGACACCTCAACACTTTCTGGCCCTGATGGAGAAGCATGGGGCAGAGAAGCAGCCCCTATAAATAATACACACTTGTTTAGACTTTAACTATTAGAAGCAGAAGATTCTCCACTATCTCTGACCTGTGACTGGCAATTCCACAGGCAGCCTTGTGCCAACACTCACTCCTATGTGCCTCTGCTAATGAACCTCATGAATTAGGAATCCACCCCAATCCCAATGTTGCAATAGTGTTCATGACTATGGCTTCTCTACATAGAACTCTGAAAGTACCCCCAAGGTCACCAAAGATTTCTCAGACTTTTGATGTGTTTGGCTCTCCTCTCTCTAATATATATTGTTACTTAAGCAAATAAAACAGTGAGAATTCAGAGATTATATTTCAAGAGAATATTATGTTCTGGCTTCTGCTGACAGTGTTTAAGTGCTAGACATCTATGAAAAGAGATGATTCCTTGGGGCCAGTCCAGAGTCTAATGCCTCCCTGTTAGGAACTTTCAGAAGCAGCAAGTAGATTCAACCAGGAACCCAAGGCATCCTTACTCCATCTTCCCACCAGCAAGGAAATTACGTTTGAAAAAAGAATTGGCCAGTCACTTCTGAACATTAAAGTAATTCAAACAAATAAGTCATTAATTAAATTACTGATAAAAGGTAAGTTGTTGGCAGTTTGAAAACTAGGTTTGTGAGAAGGGATAAAGAGATAGAGGAGAACTAAATCAGGGTTTGGCAAATAACTAAATCCCTGGTGTTTACAGAGGCATCACTTCCTGCAACGGACTGAAAGTTTGTGTCCCCCTCAAAATCCATATGCTAAATACTAACCCCCCAAGTGATGGTATTAGGAGGTGGGTGCTTTAGGAGGTGATTAGGTCATGAAGATGGAGCCCTCATGAATGGGATTAGCACCCTTATAAAAGAGACCCCTGAGAGCTCTCTCACCCTCCTTCTGCATTTTGAGGGGACAATGGGAAGAAGGCAGTCTGCAACCAGAGCGCCCTCACCAGAACCCAACTATGTTAGCACTCTGATCTTGGACTTTGAGCCTCCAGATCTGTGAAGAATAAATTTCTTTTCTTTATAGGCCACCCTGTCTAAGGGAATTTATTATAACATCCCAAGCTAAGACACTCCCACAGCCGGTGCCATGGGCAAAGAGCTTAGGATGAAAGCAGGTAGCACCCAGAATCGCCTGCAGCTTAGAGCTCCCGGGCCAGAAGACAGGGAGTGTCTGCCACAGCAACCCGGCACCCAGTCTGGCAGTTCCATAGTAATAGCAGTATGGCTCCTTCTTGGAGTTATAAAATGCTACAATGCACAGGACCTAAGACTCTGAGAGCAATCCCCTCATTTGACAAATAAGGAAACAGCTTAGAGTGGTTTGACATGTTGCCAACGTTCCTAAGGAAATAATTGGCCGAACACGACTGGATCCTATTTTATCTGACCTCGAGGTCGGTGTGTTAATCCATCGTACCCCACCATCTAAGTGCCACTGTGGGTAAAGCTGACAATCTAACAGGATTCTAAGGTAAAGCCAACACTATATGTCTCTGTCACCAGCCTGCCTCTCCTTCTGTGACCCCACCCCACCCCGGCACACCCAGGAATGGCAAGACCTTCTCTGCCTTCCAGCTCTCCCTTGAGCTCCACACAGTCCAGCTATTCCCCTTGGACTCGATTTCTTCCTCCTGCAGTGTTCATGCACATGGATTTCTTGAAGGAAACTGCCCCCAGCCAGGTGATCCTAATCAAAAATCACTCACTAAGGTGGGTGATTTTCTGAGCTTAAGCTCCCCCAGAACTTGCCTGCTCAAAGGCATCTCTGCAGGCAAAGCGAGAGCTGCTGGTGAGCAAGGCGCTTTCCCGGTGGCCCTCACCCATGCCCACGCTATTCCCTGGTCATGGCCCTTCAGGATGTGGCTCTTGTCATAGATTTCCCTTCCCCCGTGCAGAGACTCTCTGGAAAGACAAGGGCCACAAACACACAGCTCCACTGACTGAGGTGGTGGCCGAGTTTCTGCAAGACGGGAGCCGAGGAGAAGGAGCAATCAACTCTCCCTCCCATGAGGCAACTGCACAGAGGTCATGGATAGAAAAGGAAAAATGTCATTACTGCCCATGGGAGAGTGTAATGACCCAAATTACGGCCTGTCAGATGAGGCAGCGCCTGCCGCGGGGTCTGCGGCTGCGAGCGGAGCTTACGGGGAAGGTGGGCAGGAGAAGCGCGCTTGTGGGCAGCCCAGGGGAGGTGGGGCTTGGGCTCCAGACCCCAGCTGCTGACTTCTGCTTTCACGTCTCATGCTCTGAAGTCCCCTGGGCCCCTCCTGGGAGACAGCATCAGGGCATCCTGGGCGGAGAGAGCGGGGAGGAGGACACACACAAGGCACCCTTTAGACAAGGCCACACGCCCAGCAAACATCCTCTTGACTACAGTCTTTAAAAGTTTTTTTTTTTTTTCAGATTTTAGTTTTTCAGAATTTTTGCAGAGCATAGAGTGTTATAAAAAAAAAAAGTCACTCCTGCTTGAAGTGGTGGGGGGGGGAGGGGGGTGGAACACAACGGCAACTGCATTCATGCCGGAGTCAGACAGGCCCGACCCATCCCTGCTCCATCACTGGGCAACCCGGGGCAAGTCCCTTTCCTCCCGGAGCCTCATTGTCCTCATGACGCTCCTTTATGTAACATCTCTGAGGATCAGGCATTCATTCAGTCAAAGATATTTACTGAGGACCCTTTATAAGCTGGGACATACTCTAATAAGTAAGTATCAGTACAGTTGTAGTAGTAGTAATAGTAACAGGAGTTGTTACTGCAGTTGTAGAAGTTGTAGCAGAGTAGTGGGGATAAACACAGAGTAAGGGTCAGACACACTTCTGAGAACATTACCTTGTTAACCCTCCAAGGTTAACATGCCGGCAAATACGTAGGGACGTGGGGACTCCTTTGATGGCTAGGGGAGTATAAATTGACATAACCACTTTGGAGGGACATTTGACATGACCTAGCAAATTTGCACATGCATGTACTCTATGGCACAACAATTTGGCTTCCAGTTTATGCCCCAGAGAGGCGTTGGCACACATGAAGCAGGAGGCGTGTAAAAAGATACTTCTTATAGCATTGCTTGTACAGCAAAACACTGAAGGCAAACTAATGGCCCATAAACCAAATGTATTATGTTTATAGAAGAAAATATTCCATCAGCTTATCTATCTGTCTATATAGATCTCAAAACCTAACTAGAAGTGTCGCAAAAGGAAAGGTACACTATGATAGCATTTAAATAAATCTATAAAATATATACATTATTAAATATTATTTTATAGATATATCTATATGTAGAAAAGCATAAAATTTTGAACCTGGAATGATAGGAAGCTCATGACAGAAATAGACTAATTTTTAATGAAATATATACAGATAGATGTGTAGATATAATGGGCCTAGTTGATGGCCAGGCAAAAGCCTGGTGCTCAATAATAATGATTATTTTTCCATACAAAGATGGCGGAGGAATCATTCTGTTGGATTTTGACATATGTGTAAGGAAGAGCTGATGTTCACCGGGTAGCTAAGATGACCACCCACAGCACTGACTTCTAGCCTTTTCCCTCCTGTGCTTTGAGGAAAAAATATTTTTTATTTTAATTCAGTTTCAACTCTAATAACATAGTGAGGTAAGAGAGTAAGCTATCATCCCAAAAATTTTTTTTCATTTTTTTTTCTGTGCCTCTAGAACTTTGATAAAGTGCCATGGCCTAGATTTTGGTTATACTGGCAAACAGATAAAAGTTTCTTATTGTTGCATTCTGAAACATGGCCAGAGCCTGACATCCTGCTCTCCGGGAGCAAGATCCTTCCTTTGTTATATTGTGCAAGATCACCCACAAATGTGAAGTCCATTGCCAGCTTGTTTTACAGGCTTCTCATGAAGGTACATTTAAATTTATGAATTCTCCCACCACAGACTCTACAAGGGCTGGAAGGAGAATCCTGTTCTCATAGGTTATTAAGTGAAATATGCTCTCAAGGATCATTTAGTTCTTTACTCCAAGTTTAGTCTGCAGATCAACAGCATTTGCCTTGCCTGAGAGCATGTTAGAAATGCAGAAAATCAGATCCTTTTCCAGAATGATTGAATCAAATCTAAGTTTTAACAAGATTCCCAGGTGATTTGTATGCACATTGAAGTTTAAAAGCACTGATGTTACCCAGTGGTTTTCAAACCTGGATATGAATGGCATGGATCCTATTAACATACAGACCCTTGGGTCTCACTTTCATAAATTCAGATTCTTCAGTAGGTCTAAGTGAGGTCCAGGAATTAATTTTGAAATAATTTCAAATTTTCAAGATAGTTACAAGACTATTAAAAACACTCTCCCCCACCCCGTGGTACACACACTAGACCATTTGAAATTAAATTGCAAATATCAAGCCCCACTAGTCCTGGAACAGTTTAGTGTATAATTTCTACAATTAAGAACCTTCTCTATAACAAAAATATAACCATCAAAATAACAAAGTTAACACTGACTTGTTACTGATATCTAATCATCTGATGCCACTTGAGCTTGGCCCATTGTCACTATAATGTCCTTTGTAGCAACAATGTCTAATCCATCATCATGAGTTGCATTTATTTATCATGCGTCTTTACTTTTCTTCTTCAATCCGGAATAGTTCTTCAGTCTTTCCTTAATTTTCATGACCTTGACACTTGTGAAGATTGCAGCCCAGTTATTTTGTAGAATGTCCTTCAGTGTGTGTTTGTCTCAAGTTTCTTCAAAATTAAACCCAAGTTATACTTTTTTTCTCATAAACATTAAGTAAGAGATTATGTGTTCTTATTGCATCTGATGATACGTAATTTCCAAGTGTTCTATTACTGGTGTTTTAACCATGACCTTTGACTAAAGTGATGACCACTAGGCTTTCCCATTGTAAAGTTACTCATCTTCCCTTTATAATCAATAAAAATTTTTGAGGAAAGGTATTCTGAGGCTGTCCCATGCCTCATCACACTTTTAAGTTTTAGTGTCCATTGATGTCTCTTGGCTGAATTAATTAATGTTATAATAGTTGCTATCTGGTCACTTTTGAACTCCATGCTGCCTTTGACATTTATCAGGTGGCATTTCACTGTAAAGAAAACTTTCTCTTCTCTCCATTCATGTATCTGTATCAAGACAGACTCAAGAGTTCCTATTTTACTCAATTGGGTTATAATCTTTTCCTATCCTTATTTTGTTACTCAAATTATCCCAGGTTTGACCAGAGGATCTCCTTCAAGTTGGTCCCTGTGTTCTTTTGACATGTTCCCATCCTTCACTGAGCACCTCCTTAATTTCTGATGGAAAAATATGCTCCAGCTCATCTTGCACTTCCCCTGGCTCAGCCCTAGGATCAGCTAGTTGTCCAGGGAGCCATGGTTTCTTTTAGTGGAGAACAGTATTTAGATACCAAGATCTCAGTCCGGGTGTGTTCGTTGTTATTGGGGTATCACTGCCACACTTCTTCTCAGTGGAAAGAGGCATGGTTGTGTGTATGTGTTTGTGTCATATATACACATATGTATACTTATTTATATGTCCATAGTTATCAATATATCTATATATTGAAAACCATAAATTCACGTCTCAAACTCCAATTATAATTCAACACTACTGGATTAATTCTAGTTTATTTGTTTGTTTTCCTTTCCAAATTTGTAATTTTATTCCCCAATAGTGAGAAGCCTGACTCCCATGATCCCACATATACTTACTTTTTTGAAAAATCCTCCCAGTATATAACCAGTATCCTGTCACAGGTCATTGACACTATCCTCCCAACCCCAGCCCCCACTGCAGAAACCTCTCCCACCTCTCCCAGGCTTCAATATTTGACACCAGGCTACCATGTTGGCTGCTCCCTTGGATAGACACCCTTCTCATCATCCTGCTACATTTCACACTGAGCTGCTGCCACTGCCACTGCCCCTGCCAAGCTACACGGATGCTTCCCTCACCCTGCTTAGGCTCTGATAACACATGCCAGGCTGCCATCAATGCCCCTTCTTGAGCTTTGTCACCCCACACTGGACTGCCATCCCACTGTTTCCCTCCTCACATGTCCTCCCCACCCCATTTAGACTCCAATCCTGGGCTGCCTCCCTTCCACTCCTCTCACCTCCCCTTGTGCCAACACCTCTCTCTGCATGGTCCCTGCTGTTCCACCTCAGATGGCTGCACTACCACCACCTCCCCACACCCAGCATGAAGGTCCACATTGCTTTGGCCTTGATTGCTTGGGCCCCACCTTGACTGCCTATTTTTTAACAATTTCTTTGGATGATTCCTATGAGCAAGACCTGTGATGAACTCTCATGGTCATGTTGAGGTCCAGTTGGTAGTTCAACCTCTTGGCCACTGCCATGATTTTCGGCATCATGCTTAAGATTGTATTTGCTGCCTTTTGCCCAAAAAGGAATGTCACACAGTTCCATTAATGGGAAGGTCTTTTAGATCCAAAGTTTTATTCCTTCTCATTTCCATCCCAATTCCTTGATCTGCCCACTTCAGACAAAGAACAAATTTGACTTTATCAAGATAATCATTACATTTCTCCCTAAATTCTCTCTTTTACAGTTCTAAAATTTCTAGGCCCGTAAACATTTTCTTATATGTCACAGTTTTTATAATCTTTAATATTTTAATCCTTTTTGTTGGGAATGTTCTAGGTTATGAATATTCTTCTTAAAATGCGGCTACTATTATAGTGACATCACCTCCTTCAACTTGAAATATATACTTCTATTAATTTATGCTAGGATTTATCCAATTTTCCAGTCATATATCAAACAGAGAGCTCAAATTGAGCTGGCTGTCCTCTAAAACTCTTAGGTCTTTCCCTCTAAAATATATTTATTTTTTAAAAGAGAAAGTAGATCATCACAGAATTCAAAATGATTTGCTCCCAGTGTGTAAACGAGATTGCAGGGGAAATATTTAAAGCTACTGGCTTACTCTTTAAGATATTCCAAAACTTTTTATTTACTTACCAAAAATATTATATGCTTATAATGATATTTCTTATTTATTTATTGAGAAAATCCTTAAAAAATGAAGCCTTTCAAGTTCCCTTAATTATAGAGGTTATTGTTACCTGCTTTCCACAGATCTACATTTTTTAAAAAGAGAATCTTCATGTTAACTTACATTGGACTCATGATTTAGCGATAAATTATTTAGTTTAAATAAATTCTTAGGCATAATTCCAACATATAAAATATATAAAAGTGGATCTTCCCTTTTTGTAACTTGTAATACCATCTTAGCTTTTTCTTTGTGTACTGGAGTATTTCTCAGAGCCTCTACAGAACGTAGAAGATGCACTACATAGATTATCAAGGAGCTTCAAAATATATTGAACAGTCATTTTGCCACAAATAGCTGGTCTGAAAGTACAGCTTCCATTACTAGCCTAATAGGTCCCCTGTCTGAGTGCTGGAAAATGTATTATTAAACTCTAAACCTAGCTTCTGTCAGGGTGAATTGGCTATTTCTCAATAGGAAGGTGATGATTGGAATAAGTCACTTAGAGACATCATGGAAAAAGGCCAACCATTCAACTATCCATCAATCTATCCATCCGCCCATCAAAATTGTTATAAGGAGTTGAGATCCTTAAACTCGTTGTAGAACAAGTGTCTAAATTTCTCCAAGGAGTGTCATCAGACAAATCCATTGGTTTATTACTTTCATGAGTCTTATGGATGGTGGACACCATCACACCCCATATACTCTCCTGTCATAGTGCCAGATCAGGCATTTGGAGTGGTGGTTGGGGGGAGGGGGTCCTTCCCTTTGGATGAGAGCCAGGATATTCCCTAGTTTCCTGGGGCTGCAATCACCTTGGGTCTTATGCAGTCAGGCAGGCTTTCTGTCTCAAAGGTCAGGTAGACTCTCATTTTTATCACTTTTTTTTCAATCTTAGAGATACAATTTTCCTCACCATGATTTCAGAAATTCCACTTGATATTCATGTCATGTGTCTATAACAAGGGGCTGACACAAAGGGGAGGCTGTGATTCATTAAGTAACTGCTATGCATTAGATGGTGTCCTAGATGTTTTCCTACTTTAGTTCATGATTTTCTCATGGCTGATGTTTTCTCACATCTCACACCTCACTTTAAAGTCACCCATGATTTGATCTAATTAGGTTTCTTTCATGCTATTTGTTAAGTTTTAACCTAGTGTATTCCATAATTTATAAATATCTGCTTATCACTTCTTATTACCTCTAGAATATAAGTATCCTGAAGGCAGCAGTTTTGGCTATTAGGTAAGTTACTTATATCATGAATTTATTCAATTATGAAAAATGAGGTACCATTAGGACCTCCCTCATAGGGTTATATAAGGCAGAAAATCCAAATAAAAGCATCTATCTGGTATGTCCAGCCTCTCAGTGATATGGGTAGACTCACAGCCTAGACTTGGAGGGAAATACTAGAAGGCAGCTGTCTATTTAATCCATATTTTCAAATTCATATTTATGATTAATAAAGTTGCCATTTTAATTTTAATCTCTCCGATTCTTTCATATATTTTCCTAATTGGTTCTAAACTCAGATTTTAAAAAAAGTATAATAACATAGTAAGCCTGCTCTCTGACTTCTGATCTGGGTGAAGTATCATAGATACCAAAGGTCTGACTGTTCACTGGGATTTCTGAGACTCAGGATGTGTTTCCTAACCACAGAGCAGGAACTCCAAGATCCACTTTGGGTGAGACTGGAACCAAAATGGAAGTTAAAGGGAACAGAACGGAGATGAGGATGACATCAAGAGTGTGGCTTTTAACTGAATAATTATTTGAAGTTTAGTTCAAATTCAGTCCTTTTTGTTCTGGGTGGATTGGGGAACACTTGACAACTTCACTCAGGAGACCTTCCTGACTCCCAGAGAGAACACAGCAGCAGTAGCTCCTGCCTTATTGGCTGGGGTAGAAAACAAAAATTGGGGGCATGGGTCCCAGGAGAAGGGACATCCCAGAAGTGCACTGTCACTAATGCTGTTGTCTTTCTAGTCAGGACAGCGGGAGGGCAAGTAAGATGACCAGGTATTCTTGGGTCAGGACAGGGCCGGCCAGCTTCTGGCCTCCATAGAGCTTGACTTTAGCCCCAGCTCTGCAGCAGCTCTTCGTAACCCCCCCTCACCCCACAGGCACTGGGGCAGGAGGTGGTGTGGGCAAGCTTCACAAGGATCTAGCATTCGAGAAAGGCATGGAGCAGCAAGGAAACTTATTCTGTACAGGAAGGTAGGAGGTACAAAGGATGTCCACTGGCCATTTCCGTTTGGAGCAGACATTTTGAATGAGGAAGAACTGGATGGTCAGTTTGAAAGCATATTTAGAAGCCCTCCAGTTCTGTGTGCTCAGAATAGCACATCATTATTTATTACCTTCCAAATGGTCAAGTTGAATAATCTTCCTAGCTTTTGCCACTCATTTTTCTTTTGGGTTTGAACAAATATGTCTACTACAGAAAGTCTCACGTACAGAAAAAGTTGTGTTTTCAAGGAATATATTCAAATATCTTAAAAATGTAGAAAGCACCTGCATCATTCCCTCCTTGTTACGTCTCACGAAGGTTATGCCAGTTCGCTCTTAGCTAATATTTGTGAAGAACTTATGCATGATACATGTTCTAGTATTGACAGTAGTAATAGAGCAGGCTGTTATTTGATTTAACTCGCTCATTGCGGAGTCACGGACAGCCTTGTTGTTGTGCCCTGCAGCACTTTAAGTAAAATGGCGCTGCAGAGGAGACAGCACAGACTTTCCCAGGTCTTCCAAAGGGAGCCTCAGCCTGCACCAGAGGAATTCCAGGCATGGGGAGTGAGGGGGTGGGGAGAGAACCGAGCAAAAGCCATGTGTGAGATGAGCCAATTTTAAGTGAAATGGCTGTTTGGAGAGTCCCATCAGCTCCTTTGCAAATGGACAAGTCATAAACCTGCTTAATGACTTGGAAACTCAAAATTGCCCCCTTCATTTTAAAGAATTTTTAATGTTGTCCTCTCCAATGAGCACCATTAACAAAGACACCCTTCACTCCTCCACATGGTTCCTCTGTTAGGCAAGTATGTTTTCAGTAAAACCAGAAGGAAAAAGATCTCTCAGTGGGGGTAAGATTTGTATGGAGAGAGGAGCACTTGCTAATTTCTCCAACCCACCCTATCCATTGAGCCTGAGAGACTGCAGGGCGTGCAAACCACAGAGACTGTAGAATTTAGCTCAGCTGTGATCGCATCTTCCAACCATTTTAATCTCTCTTTTTCTTTTGACACTGTATAATAATACTTTCTTCAAGGAATGTTCCTTAATCTTATAATTTGAAAACAAATTCTATTCCAGCTGTCCTTCTGGTAGGCGACCTTTAATGGTTTTGCTATAGGTAAAACTCTGTCATTATGTTCTGCCTCCCTGCTCAGCTTTGCGGATATCAAATTGCTCAGATGCTGCAGTTTTTGTCAGTGATAATATTGCCCTTTCAAAATTTCTCTGTAAGCAGGCTGAAAGGATTCATTCGGAGAGGTGGTTTCGTTAATTTATTTAAAGCATTTCTCAAACAAAGCAGGTTAGTTGTTTCGAAATGTCAAAGTCCTGGAGCAGATTTGAAAATATGCTGCAAAACACAATTGTCCAGGCTTTCTGAGGGAAACAAAGTAGAGACTTGTCAAAGAAGCAACATGGGACACATGGCCACGTGCTGGTCCCATAGAACCCAGCAGTCTCGTCCAAGGAGATGGGCAGCATTTGCTCCGGCCCCGCAGTGGGACTGGGCTCCTGCTTACAAAAAGGGCTGTGCTCCAGCAACGTGGTTCTGCTGTGGCTGAAAGTCAGCATTCATCTTTCTAACACGAATCCAACTACCCCTCCTTTAAGGGATTTGCTTAAGGCAGATTGTTTTAGCTTTGCAAAGTCCCTGGGCTTGTTTGATGAGAACCAGGATGGAATGAATCTTTCTTGCTCAACCTGGTGAATCAGGGTCTGGGGAGCATCAGGTTTGCAGAAACAGAGGGCTCTGCACCAGGCAGAGGGAGATAAAATAACATGTGTTGAAAACCTGCATGAAATGTGAACAGGCAGTTCTAAAGTACTGGCTGGTATATGTCATTTAAGGAAGAAGTAAAACATATCTTCTTCAAGCATAGCTCTTATCACTCCGGATTTTCAATCACCCAGATGTTTTAGCTTTTCTCATTCCCCACTAAAAAAGCAATGGCTCCCTATTGTCTACTGAATAATATCTAATCTTCTTAGCATGACATTCCAAACCCTCTGCAATCTGGCATCAGCTTGTCTTTGAAATCCTGATTCCCATTACAACCCCCCATACACATCACACATCCTCCAGTGAAACCAGGTATCCCTCCATTTCCTAGTCATTCCAGGCACTTTTACCCACCTTTATGCTTTTGTGACAGCTGGAGACCCTCTCCCCTTCCACCCTCCTTTCAATCCCTATTGAGTCTTCAAAACCCAGCACAAATGCCTGAAAACTCACCCCATCCTGCAAGGAAAGTCTCTACCTTTTGGATTTTCATGACACTTGGTAACTCTCTAAGGCCCACATGAGGGAATGAACTCCCTAAAGGCAAGACCAGTCCTCACCCTCCCACTGCAGCGCTTCTCAGGCACCTGGGGAGCACCACCACTGGGAGGCTTCCCCCAGACACTCTGTGCAAATAGTCTGAAGTTGGGGTCTGGATATGTTTTATTTTAATTTTGTTTTGGGGTGTTTTGGGATTTTTTTGTTACCATCTTAACCATTTTTAAGTTTACAGTTCAGTAATGTTATTTATATTCCCATGGTTGTGCAAATAATCTGCAGAACATTTTCATCTTGCAAAACTGAAACTCTAGACCCATTAAACAATGACTCTCCATTTCTCCCTACCCTGCTTCCAGCCACCACCATTCTACTTTTTGTTTCCATGAATTCAGCTACTTTAGATACCTCCCATAAGTAGAATCATATAGTATTTGTCTTTTTATGACTGGCTTGATTCACTTAGCATAATGTTCTCAAGGTTCATTCATGTTGTAGCGTGTGATAGGATTTTCTTCCTTTATAAAGCTGAGTAATATTTCACTGTATGTATACACTATATTTTCTTTGTCCATTCAGTTATCAATTTTTGCATTGTTTCCACCTCTTGTTTATTATAAATAATGAACAAGGATGTGCAAATATCTCTTTGAGATCCTACTTTCAATTCTTTTGGCTATATACCCAGAAGTAGGATTGGTGAATCATGTGGAACCATCGTACTGTTTTCCATAGTAGCTGCACCATTGTATATTCCTACCAACAGTGTATAATGGGTCTAACTTCTCCACATCCTCACCAACACTTACTATTTTCTGTTTTATTGCTAAGAGACGTCCTAATGGGTGTAAGCATGGTGGTTTTCATTTATATTAATATTTACCTACCTATTAGCGATGTTGAACATCTTTTAATGCTTGTTGGCTATTTGCATATCATCTTTGAAGAAATGTCTATTCAAGTCTTTTGCCCATATTTTAATTTGGTTGTTTGTTTATTGTTGAGCTGAAGGATTTCTTTATACATTCTATAGATTAGCCCCTTATCAAATTTGCAAATATATTCTGCCATTCAATAGAGTGAAAAGGCAAACCATGTCATTTGATGCATGGAGTTTTTATGTTTGACGTAGTCCTATTGGTCTATTTTTGCTTTTGTCATCTGTGCTTTGGGTACCACATCCAAGAATTCATCACCAAACTCAATGTCATGAAGGTTTTTTTCCTCCATTTTCTTCTCGGAGATTTGTAGTTTTGGGCCTTATTTTTAAGTCTTTAATCCATTTTTAGTGAATTTTTAAATATGGGATAAGAACTTCATTCTTTTGCACATAGATATCAGGTTTTCCAACACCCTTTGTTGAAAAAGCTGTTCTTTTCCCATTGAGTGGCCATGGTATTTTTGTCAAAGATCTTTTGATCATATACACTAGGATTTATTTCTGGGTTCTCTATTCTATTCCATTGGTCTATGTCTGTCAGTATGCCAATACCATACTGTTTTAATACTGTATATTTATAATAAGTTTTGAAATTAGGGAGTGTTGAATCTCCAACTTTGTTCTTTTTCAAGATGTTCTGTATTGTCTACTCAGAGTCCCTTGAGATTCCATATAAATTTCATGATGGATTTTTCTATTTCTGCAAAAAACAAATTCCATGGAGGTTTTGACAGGGATTGCATTTAATCTACAGGTCACCTTGGGTGGGCATGGTATTTCGTAGAAGCTCCTCAGGAGATTCCAAAGCATAATCTCCATTGAAAACTACCACTCCCCCCCTCTACGGTGGCTGACATAAAACCTTGAGAACATTCACTAAATGAGAATTTTCTTTAACTTATTAATCAATTATGTAGCATGTATTTTGTAACTATTTTGTTCTATGAAGAAATCTGCTTCATAGAACAAAATTGTAACTATTTTGTTCTATGAAGCAGATTTCTATGATTTAAAAGGTTTTTTTTTTTAAAGGCCAAGAAATGAGACTTAGAAGACTATAATCAAAAACAGTCAGATACTATAAAATGATGAACCCTAAAAGCAAACCACATCTGTAACTAAACATCTTTCCCAGAAGGATATCCCTCACTCAGAGAAGAAAGCATATGCCTCCAGGAAAATAAGGAAAAGGGAGGAGAGACATGAGGCCAGAGCCCAGCCTGACCATGGCCAGTTTATTCTGAATCTTCCAGAGATTCTTGTGAACCAGGATATCAGTGGAAGTCTTCTATCCTTAGGAATTCAAATAAACATTGGTTTGAACCCTGTTCTTCACATTGTCAGTGCTGAAAATTCCTCCCAATGTCTCCATGGCTAGAATTTTCCAGAACTCTAGCCTCCTACTCTACTTCTCCAGAAGGAATATGTAGCTATCTACAGCTCTGGTTTAAAAATCAGTTTCTCTCTCTCTCTCTCTCCCTCTCTCTCTCTCTCTCACACACACACACACACACACACACACACACACACACACCCCTTTCTCTAAGATCTTCCTCTTGGATCTCTGCACTTCCCCGCAGCTTGCAAATATGGGCATACTCTCTACAAACCTCCCTCTTTCAGGGAAGCCAGCATCAATAGAGCCAAAGGCAGGGAAGTGGGTGGGGGAGAGAGTGTCGTGTCACCTACAACTTCCGGAGGAAGAAAGGAGTTTGCAAATACAGTAACTACAAAAAGCACACAATGCATCTTATACATCGTGAAACATCCTTTTACACTTTACAAAGATATACTCTCTCATAAGGATAAAAAATGAAAACCAACTGCCAATGCACTCAAATGTTCTGCCATTCAGCCTGTGTTAACTGGGCAGGGTGCTGGAGGATCTGAGGAAACTCACTGGAGTTCACATGGCCCTGGGAACACAGCTCCTTCTGAGCTTCCCCAATGGTGAGTTCACAGCTATAAATGGATGAGCTCCCCAGGCAGGACCAGAACAATGATGCCCAGCAATCTGGTCATGTGAAAAGAAATCCTCTTGAGAAATAGTATCAGGCTCTCTTCTGGAAGGAACATTCAGCTTTGGCTCAGAGATGAAGAAGAAACAAAGAAGTACCCTTCTTTGGAAGTGCCCCAGCTGGGTCTTCAGCTGTTGGGGTTTTTTCTTCTGAATGATAATACTGGTGTTGAGGGGATTCCAGGAGATGACAGGAAACAATATTCATGTTAACCCCCAGAGTCCAAGCTTCTTATTTTAGAACAACAGCTCTGACAGTCTAGGGGGTCCCGGTTATGGATGCTGCAGTCCTAGTTCCCAGGACCATTGGAGGAACCAGGATAAAGTATGCCTGGGCAAGTGTGGTACAAATGCCCACAGGAAGTGAGTAGGAAGAAGATGGGAAGGAGAGGAAGAGGAAAGGAGAGGGAAGGGAAAAAGGGAAAGAAGGAAGAGGAGGCAGAGGAGAAGAAAGAGAAGTATAACTGGGGTACTGCCTCAGGCATTTCCAAGCTCATCTTTGGAGGATTTGGGGTTGCTGTGGAGCTGGAGAATTCCACCGTGAGTAGGGCTAGAGAGAGTGTTGACCACATATGTCTTCTTTGTGAAATACTGATAATTTTCACAAATTTCACTCCAGGCTAAATAATCAAAGTCAATTGATGAAATCCTAAAAAACAATCTTGCACTCTCATGCACATGGGGGAAACTTCTCTCCTTACCTAGTTCTTCAGCCCGTCCATCTTCCCAAATGCATCTCACACTATATCTTCTTATTACAGTTTTTACTGATCACATAACATTACGTAGTGACACCACCCCCCGTTGAATTTCTAAACTAATTACCAACTGTAAAATTCAGCTCACAATGAATGAGTTATACACTACACAGACAAGTCTATTTCATTGTTCTTGCAAAGTGCTACAAAATATAGGATGAGCATATGTCTAGGTTTGGACCAGACACTACGTGTTTATGCAGGTTAGTCCAAATTAATAATTATCACCCTCTTTTACTCTCACAAGTGTCTCAGTTTGGGAAGATAAATGATGTGGTTAGCCTATTTAATTGTACAACTCTATGTCACTCCAGACTCCCTAGTGCTCTCTGGGAGCTTTCTGTCACTCTCCATCCCAGTCTGATTCCTTATACACCATGACCAATAATATTTTTATTGTGAGCCTGAATTGCCCTTTTTGTTTTAAAAGATAGAAAATGAACAAGCCCTAAAAGCTTGTAAACATGTTTAATATAAAGAGGGAAGATTTCACTTTAAGCTAAGCCCTCATTGTTTAAGATCTAAAATGCATCACATTCCTGAACTGAAGATGAGTGTAATTCCCAGATTTGTGTCTGACTTTCAAAGATAACAGTGAAGGCTACAGTGCCAGTTCAGGGAAAGACACTCTGTCCTTCCCCTCCCGAGGCTGCAGACTGCTCACCTTCTAGCAAACTGGGCTTCCAGGTCACCCTGGGTCACTTGAAAATTCATTTATTCAATTTCATTCTCACAGGAATATATGTGTATGAGCAAATAAAATGAGAATTTAAATGACAAACATTCTGAAAACAACAGTATGGAAGATGAAATCTCTTCTTTCTTATTGAAACATTATGTTCTCCAGGTAAAACTGAAAGTCATCTCTTTTGTTCTCCTTCTGCATTTTCTTCCAGTGGGAGAGGCAGGAAGATGGTTATATTACCCTCCATCTATTCATCTACCCATGGATTGATATTCCTTAAGCATCTATCAGGTACAGAGCGCTGTGCTCGGTGTCTAACTTGAAGGATAAATGAAATGGACACAGTCCCTGCCTCAAAGTGGCTCATAATCTAACAGGCAAAAGAGGCACTAAACGCTTATGTAAAGAATAATGTAATTAATGTCTGTGTGTTAAGTAAAAGGATTATTTCAGCAAGAGATTGACAGAAATCCTTAACATACTCTGGAGAGAAAGAAACCAGAACTCTGCCTGGGATTTTCTTCCTCTTTTCTTTGCTGACCCAATTCCTCTTCATCTTTCGGGTCTCAGCCTAAACATCTCTAAACGTCCCAGGTCTTAGGGACTTTTAGTTTGGCATATATCATTTTGTGAAACAAAGGATGAGAATTACACTTAGTAGAACTCTGGGCCCTGGCCATACATTTTTGAAAAGATGGGCACAGCTAATTGCCATCACTTCTAAACCAATTGCTCTACTTTTAAGTATTCCTCATTTCTCCAGGTCGTGTTCTGCTTCAGGAATAACCAACATGTCAGTTATCAATTTTCTCAAATGCCAGCCTGGATGTGGCTGTGGGTTACTATGCTAAATGCTACCAAAACACAGAAGGAAAAGGCACAGTCTCTGTCCTTAAGAAATTAAAATGAACAAGGGAAACATTGAGAATACTGCTCTGGTGTGGCAGAAAGAATATGGCCTTTGGAGTCAGAGAGGGTTGGCTCTACCACTTATGAATTTTGTGACCTTACACAATTTTATTAACCTCTCTGAGCCTCGTTTATTAATTTGAAAAATGAAGATAATATCCACTTGTCTCCTAGAATTGTTGGGAAGATTGAATTAGGCAATATTTTCAGACACTGTGTATATGTGTGAGGGTATGCACAGAGAGTGGTCCTAGTGAGAAGGGAGATGGAACAGAAAGATAAACAGAAATTGTTCTCTCCTCTTAAATTTACAGACAGACGGGGATGTAGACACATGCACAAATGTTATAATCACCATATAAAATGTAAATTCAACAATCCAGAAAGAGATGATGAGTGAACTAAAGGAGAGGAAGAGGTGATGTAGAGGAACAGACAGCTTCAAGAGACATCTTAGATAAATTCAAGTTGCATTGATTTAAAAAATGTGATATAAAAATAGTAATAAGATTTTGTTTTATACAGACAATTTGAAATAATGTGAATCCTCTGCATGTATGATAAAATGCATTGACATGGTTCTTTGCAAAACTCTCAGGTCAAATGAATTGAAGCTTTGTTCACACTAGCCAGATGGCAGTGATACTTTAGGTGGTAAGCAGAACCTTCTATAGGGTCAGTCTTAACTTACACAAGTTTTCAGCTATGCATCTTCTTCAGGAGTGATATCCTTCCAGTAAGTGCAAGTTACCTTGTATTTGGGATGGGAGGAATTAATAAGACTTAGTAAATGAATCAAGGAGTAAAGGAATGCTTTAAGGGAGAAGGAAGAGTAAAGCTTCTGTGACTTGGTACTTGGCACAGTGTTAGTAGGATCACTTTGGTGCTTCAGAAAGAAGCAGGTTCCCCATTGAAAAGTGTGTAAGGATGTATTGGACAATTGTATGTCAGGAGTATTATAAATGAGATTCATGTGCTTCATCAGGTATAAGACAAGAGGAAAACTAAGGCTCCCACTAACCAAGAGAATTTAAGATGAAGGTCTCCCTTGTAATTGTGCTCAGTTCCCTAATCCTCGATGTGAATACCTCTCCTTTAGAACTGACTGTATTGGTCAGCTTTCAGTATGTCCCAGCATTGCCTTCTGTGTGGACTGTGAGCTCCTGGGGCTTCCGGTGACAGTCACAGTACTGAGTGGCAGCAGGAGCAATATGCTGATATGCATATTGTACTTACTATGTCCCCAACATTGTTTTAAATGCTGTTCACAAAGTATTCCCCTTATAGGCCTTTGCAGTAGGTAACAGTTTTCTCTGTCCCTTGTAGATGAAGAAACGGAAGGACAAAGAGGGAAACTGACTTACCCAAGGTCACACAGGAGAGCCAGGACTGAAACCCAGGTAGTCGCTCTCTGTCATCCATGCTCCTGTCCACCCTACCATGGAAGCTCTCCACCTGGCAGTCCCGCAGCTCTCGCGTGTGGTGAGAGCGGGAGTTCTCTGAGACACAGGACCCTGGCACATCAGGATCCCTAACCTGTAACAAGTGGCCCTGGCAGCATCAAAAGACTGAGGCTCCAGCAAAACTTGAAAGGGACAGGTAAGCACCTCAGGGCCTCTACTCTACTCAGCTTTTTGTGTGTGTGCCCTGGTCTATGAGTTTCCTGGAACGCAGTGTTAGAAACAGCCAATTTCTGCAGCTACAACACCATTGCAGCTTTTCTCTTATCTGTATCCCTGGGCTACTTCTGACAACCTCTGAACTTAGACGGTGTTACTTTTTCTTTCATTCAGAGGGTACTCAGAGAAAGAAAAGCAAAATACAGATAGTAATTTTAAAACTCATGTATTTACTATCTGATATGATTGTAATGATGACGACCAACTATTTAGAAAGACTAGGCAGGTGTAATGTCTACTAAGTGTAATATCCGTGAATACCTGCTAGACATCTGTGCTAAGAACCCTAACCCTCTGTGGTATAACATTTGTGGAAAAAGGTATTACTCAGAAATCCAGGGATTGCAAATGACAAAAACCCAACTCTCCATAGCTTAAGTGAAAGGATAGATGAATTATCTGAATCTGCTGGATCATCTCAAGGAGCCCAGGAATAGAAATATGGCTAGATCTGAGGAATAAATGAAACAAGTTATTATTCAGGATTTTTTCCCTAGTTCATGTTTCTACTCCTCTTTGCACATCAACTCCACATCCCTTTCTTTTTTTTCTTTCTTCCTTTCTCTTTCTCTCTTTCTCCAAACCAAACTTTTCTGCTTCTCAGGTCCACATGGCAGAAAGCATGGCCACCCTAATGCCCCCTGAGCCCTGGCTCTTACTGCTGCAGGACAGAGAAAGCCCCAACCCAACTGTCCAGGTCCCAAGTCCAAACTGTGGGGCCATTAGCTGTCTCAAAGGACTAGAATCACTGCATTAGCATAGTAACTCTCTTACAGCGATCTTACAGTTGAACAGTGGCAAGGCAAATATTAGAAAATGGGGGCTGAAAAGATGGCAACCATGAGTGTCTTCTTCAAGTAGCCACATGTCAGTTAATGAACCTGGCAGACGCCCTCCATGAGACAATGTGTGCCAAGGGCTTTGTCTTATGTATATCGAGGCCATAGCCACATGCTTTGATTAACATGTGCACAGCATGTATACAGTTGTTCTTCTATAATAACAAATAATTATTACACATTTAGTATCTGCCAAAAGTACTTAGTAGTGACAATGTCTTTATCAGGTAGTAATATAATTATCTCTATTTCAGAGAACGTGAAACTGAGTTTTAGAAAAACCAAATAGCCTGCTCAGGTTTATATAGCTAGTACATTTCAATACCAGAACTTGAATGTGGCTCTGTCTGACCTTAGACCAACACTCTTTGCCACCAAGACACTCTCTCTTTAACTGAGAAAACACAGAGTATGCATTAAGCCTGATGCCAAGTGAAAAAATTCCAGATGCACATTCCAGGATTAAAAGAAAAATAAAATGAAGTAAAACCACTAGCTATGTAGATATAAAATTTTGACTTTGATTTCTCTCACCCACTCAAAATGAAGAGCTGACACTGCCCACCTTATTAACCTCAAATGACCCCAGAAGTCATTCCAGGGAAGAAATATAGCCACTCAGCAGCCTTAAGAAGAACCCAACACCATGAATCTTTTTTGCCTTGGCTTTTCAAGGAAATGTTCTTCTAGGTTGCTAAGAATCTAGAAGATAATTCTATGACATAAACTGTCACTTACAGAGAAAGGTCAAATAGCTGCCGAGCCCCTACCTTGAAACCATCGTGGCTCAGGAAGCATTTGCTGTGTTTGGGATTCTAACCACGTGGCAGGAGCAAACTGGGGTTTTGCTATTTCTATTTTATAGGTGAGAAAAATGACCACATGAATGTTTCATTTGGCCTGTCTAAGCCCAGAATCACGGACACCTCTCAGATAAATAACAAGAAATATCAGAAAACCCTGTGTGTGGTATAGACCGTCAGTGCTGAAAGATTTCAGACGTAGGACCCATCCCCACCTGCCTGACTCCTCTTTGCACTGCAGAACCCTGTTCTCTCTGCCACGGAGGAGGTTATCAGAGGGCCTGTTTTCTCCCCCATCTCCCAACTAGACTGAAATTTCGCCACCATAACATTTCCAGTGCCTAGCAGAGTGTCAAGCATAGAGCAGCTCCAGAGGTGCTCAACATGAAAAGAAAGGAGGGAAAAAAAGACAAGGAGAGGAAGGGAGAAGGAGGGAGGCAGGGATGGAGGGAGGGAGGGAGGGAGGGATGAAGGGAAGGGGTCTTCGGAGATCAATGCAGGCTTCTTGTGGAGAAAGTACTTAGTGCATCTGTCTTAACACCAAGACGAGGTTTTGAGCAAGTCATCTACAAACCTAGATGAAGATCTGGTTGACACCTGCAGACCGCCAGTTCTGGCAAGGCGACAACAACCTGAGTGGTCAGTGGACTCTGTGAGCTGGACGGAGAAGAGTAGAGCCCTTGCCTAAAGCTACTCGGGACAGAGCTGCTGGCCCTCCCGCTCTGTGGAGGGAAGGGACATGAAGGCGGGAGCGCTCCCTGGTGACACTGTGTGGAAATGGCTGACTGAAGACAATGGCCTTTCGTCCCTCATTCTCAGTCCCGCAGGGAGATCTTCCTAGTTATGCCAATTAAATTCCATTTCCCATGTGCCTTCAACTCCTGTCTTTGGAAAAACCTGAGCCCACAAACAATCGCTCTGACCCTCACCGAGGAAAGAGTGTTAATTGTGTATCTGCTGGCTGTGGGACTTCAGACATGTAAATTGAAAAAGTAAACCTAATTTGAGGGATATGTAAATGACAACTGAAAGAATTAATATTTAGCTCTGTGAAAAACACAGCTCTCCTCCTCATTATGATGGTTGATTTTTCTGTAACCAGAGGAAAAATGAATTGTTGGAAGCTCCTCAAAATGTGCAGCTGAGGACGCCTTTCTATTAATGAGGAAAGTGATGTTGATTAACGGGCAGCCCAAAACCGAGAAGGAAGCTTTCCTCCCTCCTGTCTTCCTGCCAGCCTGGGCAGAAGCAGCCTCGCGAGGTCCCCAGGCAGGGTGAGCACAGTCTTCTGGGTCTGCTACTGGCCGGAGCGCTTGGAGTCTGATTGTGCTCCTTCCAATTACACTGACCAACGTGTCCAGGCTTGAACAAATTGGCCCCTGGGAATCAGGCTGCATTATTATAGAAATACAGATCTTTCGAGACTCCCTGACCTTAATTGATTAGGATCCCTCTATAGTAGCCCACAGCCGGTCCGGGAAAAGATTTTCTGAAAGTTTAGCTAAATGACAATATTGATTTTTACCCTTAATACTTTCTTCTACTCATCAAATCTCTTACATTTGCTTAGTGTATTACATGTCCCCATGGCTCTGTGGCTGGGATTATATAATATGTCCTTTAACACAATCGAGCAAGGGACTACAATTCCCATTTGACAGAACAGAAATCTAAGTCACAGGGAGGCTGAGTACCTTGACCAACAAGTAAGAATTTAGGTCTCCCTCTTCCTAGACTAGCAGAGTTTCTCTTTAACAATGGCTTTGAAGACAGTCATCTGGCTATGGGAAAAGCTTTTATCTGACTTTGACACTCTCGGGGTCACGCAAGCCAGGGGGCCACCTAGGAATGAGAGAAATGCGTTCACTTGCCTTTCTTCCTCACAAATAACAAGAAAAGCAGCCTCCTCTTCCTGGTTCCTAGTCTGCATATTGGCCATCCTTTACTCCTCCCTATGCAAAGAGACAGCTGACTGTCAAAGATCAGGGCTAGACTTCATATGCTGCTCTGCTCTGGGCATTGCCACTTGTCCTCAATTTCAGGTAGCCTTTAAAAAATTGGTGACCTCTGTAGTTCATTAGACATAGGTCCCTGCAGTGGAGGAACTGCCTAAATAAGCAAGAAAAGTCTGGATAGGATGTGGAGACAAAACAATAGGACATGTCTGGAGAAGTTGGGGAGAAAGAAAGAGTGGTCTCAGCTGATTGTGGCTAAAATATCTTAATTTCACAAATTTTTAAAAATGACCATTTTATTATATTGCTAAGACCCCAGACTTTGAAAGGGACCTACGTAAGTGCAGAGCCCTAAACTCAAGCTTCATCATCTTCAGGTAAAATTACATCTGGGCTTCTTCTCCGTGTCCCTGTGCTAGCAGGAGTGGACGCAACAAGGAACTCGAGAAGAGTATATCTCTAACACATCTGGGATTACCTAAAGCACCTGGACTAGAATCACAGGCCAAGCAGAAAATCAGACTCCGTGTGTCTGGGCTGCAGACCTTTGTTACACTATATTGCCATCCTTGCAGCAGCCCTGGTGCACATCCCAGCCTGAAGTTAACACTCTTTCCCAGGACCAAATAGGTCTGCCTAGTGCCTCTCATAACCACACTTTTTCTAGGAGGAAGGCAATCTGGTAGTGCAGGCTCTGTATGTAAGGGATTTAGCCCAAAACTTGAATCTCTGTTTGGCACCCAGTGATCTCCATTGCATATATAATAGAGATGCAGGTGCATGAACCTCAGCCCTAACATTGGGCCCCAACCCCTACATAAGACGCAACACTTTATCTACAATATGAATGAATAAATGAACGTGTAACACAACAGTATACTATTAAAACATGTAACACAGAAGCATACTATTAAAACAAAGTGAAATAACACTTTCAGGCAAGCAGAAGCACTTTAGGATTCTCAGCCCACCCGATACTCCTCTCCATGAATTTGATGGTTTTGTTAAAGGCAGAGGATTTAAATAGCTGGACATCTACTGATTAGCTTCTCTTTAATTTCTGCTTTTAGTTAATTTAGTGGTTCCCATCTATTACACATGGAATGTCACATACAACTGTACATTTAATACCTTGTACATTTTAATTTATGGGTAGTGGAAAAGGTTTTCATGTATAGTTTTAACTATATATGATTTTCACCTTACTCATTGAGTTTTGAACCTAACCCCTGCATAAGATGTGACTTCATAGTATTTTCATTAAATCAGGAAAGTAAATAATTTTCTTCATAATGAATAATGGTATGATAAACACTTTAGTTCTATAACCTGGGGATGAGGAGGAACAGAGTGGAAACAATAGTGTGCAGCATCCTGATAAACCTCTCTAGACACAAAAGGAAATTGCATCTCTAATCTCAAAATCTGATTAAATATGAAAGAGAGGAGATGGTTAGGGAGCATCACATAATCTTCGGCAATTCTTGCAAGGAGGGTTTCTTTTTTTTATTTTTTTTTATTTCAGGATATTATGAGGGTACAAACATTTTGGTTACATTTTGTGTCTTTGCCTCACCCAAGTGAGGATTAGAGGCTTGCCCTTCCCCTCTAAAATGCTCACTGTGTCCATTAGTTGTGAGTTTACCTCCCCCAACCCCCTAATCCCTGAAGAATATTACTACCGGGTGAGTACCACAGTGTTGATCAGTCAGTGCTAATTTGATGGCGAGTATATGTGGAGCCTATTCTTCCGTTCTTTTGATACATCACTTCAGAGATTGGGCCCAAGCTCTATCCAGGAAAATATAAGAAGCACTAGATCACTGTCATTTCTTATAATTGAATAATATTCCATTGTATACATATACAAATTTTAATAATCTACTCCTGAATTGACGGCCACTTGGATTGTTTCCACATCCTTGCAGTAGTGAATTGTGCTGCCATAAACATTCAGGTGCAGATGTCTTTATTATAAAATGTCTTTTGCTCTATTGGGTAGATGCCTAATAGTGCTATTGCTAGATCAAATGGTATTTCTATTTTTAGCTCTTTAAGATATCTCCAAATTCTTTTCCACAGAGGTTGCACTAATTTGCAGTCCCACCAGCAGTGTAAGAGTGTTCCCGTCTCTCCACATCCTCGCCAGCATTTGTTATTTTGTGATTTTTTTGATAGAGGTCAATCTCACTGAGGTTAGGTGATAGCTCATTGTGGTTTTGATTTGCATTTCTCTAATGATTAGAGATGTTGAGAATTTTTTATATGTTTTCTGGCCATTATTCTGTCTTCTTTTGAAAAGTTTCTGTGCATTTCCTTTGCCCATTTGTTGATGGCGTTGTTTGATTTTTTTCTTGTTGATTTTTTTTTTAAGTTCTAGTAGATTCTTGTTATCAGCCCTTTATCGGATATGTAGAGCACAAATATTTTCTCCCATTCTTTAGGCTAATCATTCACTTTGATAATAGTTTCCTTGGCTGTGCAAAAGCTTTTTAATTTGATCAGATTCCATTTATTTATTTTTGTTGCTGCTGTGATTGCTTTGGGAGTCTTCTTCAAAACTTCTTTGCCTAGGCTGATGTCTGAAAGGGTCTTCCTAACATCTTCTTCTAGAATTCTTAAGGTTTCATGCCTTAGATTTAAGTCTGTTATCCATCTTGAATTAACTTTTGTGAGAGGTGAGAGGTGGGGATCCAGTTTCAATCTTCTGCATGTAGCTATCCAGCTTTCCCAGCACCGTTTATTGAAAAGAGATTCTTTTCCCCAGTGTATGTTTTTGTCTTTTTTGTCAAAGATTAGATTACCATATGCAGATGGTTTCATCTCTGGATTCTCAGCCAGGTTCCACAGGTCTATGTCTCTGTTTTCTTGTGCCAGTACCACGCTGTTTTAATACTCTAGCCTTGTAGTACAGCTTGAAGTCTGGTAGACTGATACCTCCCAGTTTGTTCTTTTTACTTAAGATTGCTTTGGCTGTACGAGGTCTTCTCTGGTTCCATACAAAGCATAGAATTATTTTTTCTAGATCTGTAAAGAACGATGATGGTACTTTGATAGGGATTGCATTAATTCTGTAGATCACTTTAGGTAGTATGGACATTTTAACAATATTGATTCTACCAATCCATGAGCAAAGTAGATTTTTCCATCTGTTTACATCTTCTACAATTTCTTTTCTTAGTGTTTTGTAGTTCTCCCTGTATATGTCTCTCACATCTTTCTTTAAATATAGGTTTCTAAGCTCAACATCATAGGGCTTTTAATTGAGATTTCATATTTCTCTTATAAATATGAACCTGTACATTACTTAAGGAAATTACCTTTGATTATAACCATTGAAGTGGTTGAGTTTTTGTTTTTTAGAAGTTATGTTATTCAGACGGAAATGAAAATCAGAAATTTCATGCTGGAAAACAACAGCTGAGAAGGAAGCAGTGGGGACCCTAGAAGCCAACGTGTTTACCCAGCTGTCTGGTCAAATCCTGTGAAAGACCAACTCCAAAAGACCTCACCCTGGTTCTTATTTCTCCATTCTATTTCTGGCAGGTATTAAACAAGTTCCTTTAATTTCTTATTTATTTCTTATAAATTCTTCTTTTACTATGGGTTATTTAGATGCATTTTTAACTCCCATATGCAGTTGTTCTATTTATCCTTTGATGACAGGGTTCCAACTTGATGCTATTCATTCTTCCCATCAATAAATATTTATTCAGCACCTACTATGTCCGAGATACTATCCTAGGCATTGGAGATACAACCATGATCAAAAATCTCAGTGACATTCTATTACATCGAATCACAGAAAACTGCCACTTTTAGGCCAGGCACAGTGGCTCACGCCTGTAATCCTAGCCCTCTGGGAGGCTGAGGCGGGTGGATCGCTCGAGGTCAGGAGTTCGAGACCAACCTGAGCGAGACCCCATCTCTACTAAAAATAGAAATAAAAAATTATCTGGACAACTAAAAATATATATAGAAAAAATTAGCTGGGCATGGTGGTGCATGCCTGTAGTCCCAGCTACTCGAGAGGCTGAGGCAGTAGGATCGCTTAAGCCCAGGAGTTTGAGGTTGCTATGAGCTAGGCTGACGCCATGGCACTCTAGCCTGGGCAACAAAGTGAGACTCTGTCTCAAAAAAAAAAAAAACAAAAACAAACTGCCACTTTATAGGTCAAAAATGATCACAGATCAATCAACAGTTTGACATGGTTCAACCTAACATTGGGGAGACAGAAAAATGAGCATAATTAGTAAGAATCTTACCGTATTTTAGAACCTCTTCTGAGATTATCATCCTTTACACAATGGACTCTTATTAGACTTACCACCTTGGGGGAATTCCCTTTATTTACTTCCTTTCCCAGCCTTCACAACTGAAGCTCAAGGTCCCAGAAATCAGCAAGTGGCCTCAGGGGAAAAACTACAATCTGCAATTTTCCTACCCTCTCTCTTCTGCTTTCAGAAATTTTGTCCTGTGATAAATCCTAACTTTCCTACTGGCTCAATGATGGATTTAAAAACCATTTATCATTCTTCGTTCAAGAGTTTTAGTTATTTTTAACAGGAGGTTTGACATAAGGCTAGTTTAATAATATCTGAAATAAAGTAAGTCATTGGCGAGTATTGGAAACGTTTTTATTATCCTATCACTCCCAGCATAATCACATCTGCTAAACAAGACATTTGTTCAGTTTTGATGGTTCTGGCTTTTAGTGGGTGTTCCTTCTAACAGAATTGTGAAATTAAGTTCTCTTGAGAGATTTTAGGTGCTTCTGTGGTCCACTGGTGAATGAACCTCTAGAAACCTCCTGAGAGTTACTTGTACTCATATATTTTTGAGAGAAACCGCATCTGGTACAAAGGGAAAGGGAGAAACTGGATTCCCAGAATTAACAGGTTATTTAGAGGCTCTCATAGCACCCAGAGCGTGGAAAAAAAGCCCTGAAGCCAGAGAGTAGAGACTCTGCCACTTACCAGCTTTGGTAGCTTTGACACATTCTTAACCTACCTGGGCCTCAGTTTCTCAGCCATAAAATGAAGACGAGGTCCCCTATCCCACAGATTGTTAAATGGGAGAACAGACGTTAAAGTGCCTTGAGAACTATGAATATATGGAAGGGAATTTTCAAAATGAGGAAATAAAATTGAAAAGAAAAACAAAAAGCTGATTTATCTCAGGAATTAAAGCCAGAGCCCCCAGATGGCTAGACTGAGGGTTTCTAAGCAATTGGGGAAGGGAGGATCAGTGAACCTGAGCACGAATGCACAAAGAACAGCATAGGACCTATATTTATACACTGCTGGTAGTTTGGGGTGTGCATCGTTCCATAGCAAAGTGGGAACATGCCAAATGGAGAGAATATGCTGGTTTGCAAACAGAAAAGCTTGAGTTCACATCCTTGCTCTACCACCCTGTCAGAGTATGAGCCTGGGCAGTTAAACCACTTGGCAGAATCTCTGCTGCTCATCTGCTAACAGGTGATAAAAGTGCACACAGATTCAAGACACTCAAATTCATAAAGTGTCTCCATATAAAAGGGCTTATGTAGACGTAAATGCCTCCTTAATTGTATACTTTATTACACATAATCCTCATACCAACATTGTGAGTTGTATTTTTGCTGTTCTCATCTTAAAGCTGAAGAAACTGACCTTCCCAAGGAAATACATACGCATAAGTAGCATAACTATGGCTTGAACTTAGCTCATTTCTCATACTGACTCCAAGTATTTCTACTACACTACTGTGGCATCCACTGTAATAGATCAGGGCTGTGTAACTGATATGAAGGTGGTGGTTTTAAACAGAGTAACCACATGTCACCCTCCTGGGGAAAAATGGAGATATATAGGCTGCATAAAAGTGTTATCCAGGTATTTAAATGATTCACCATCTGGCCCAAAAGGTGAAGATTAATGACCTAAAGTCATCTTGCAGGTAAGATTCATTTCTCACCCTCTGGTACACAAGCTTCTTACCAATGTATCTTGGGTTATTGCTACCTTCAACTTGTGAGGTTCAAACAGTACAATATCATCAGGGTAATGAACCAACATGATCTACCTGAGAACTAGATTATAACACATGGCTGCAGGGTTGATGTTGCCTGAAGTAGTACAGAAAAGGTGTACTGTTGGTCCTGCCAGATGAAAGATAAACTTCTAAAGGTGTTTACTAAGATGTACAAATAAAAGGACATTTTCCAGATCTATAGCTACATATTAGGTGCCAGGGAATGTGTTGATTTGCTTGAGCGATGAAACCACAGCTGGATAACAGCTGCAATTGGAGGCACTACCTGATATCAAGTTTATGATAATCTACTGTCATTCTCCAAGATCCATCTGTCTTCTGTACCAGCCAAATAGACAAGTTGGATAAGATGTGGTAGGAATCATATCTTGTATCTTTCAGGTCCTTGATAGTGGCAATAATCTCTGAAATTTCTCCAGTAACACATTGTGCTCTAAATCAGCAAGCAATATATGACTCTGTTTCTTCCTTAGCCAGAATTTATAGGTACTAGAATCAAGGGTTTTGAAAATGGGGGTTATTTCTCCTATTGTCATTCCTAACGATCTACAAGAGCAAGTTTTGCTTGACTCACAACTTTGGCCCTTCTAATTCTAAGGGAGGACTGCTTCCACCAATGGATGCTCCCACCAAGGGATGTAACAGTGCTTTACTTAAATTGGAAACTCACAGACACCTGGCATTGTGGGCTCCTCCTGGCCTTGGTTCAACAGGTAAAGAAGGGTTGCTGACCTAACTGGGATGACTGATGCTTTCAAGTGGATATAGAGTTGCTACTACTGCATATTGGAGGTAATGAGACATTTACATGTAATTCAAGAGAATCCTTGGGCATTTCTTAGTACTCCAGGTCCTACAATTAAAGTCAATGAAAAATTTTAACAACCCAATACAGGCAGGACTATTAATACTCCAGACTCTTCAGGAATGAAGTTTTGAGTCCCCTCACCTGGCAAGGAACCACGACCAGCTGAGGTACTTTGTAGAGGCAAAGGAAATATGGAATGGATAGTAGAAGAAAGTTATAAATATGCTATAACCATGTAGTCAATTGCAGAAACAAGGACTAAAACAGTTATGAATACTTCTTCCTGATTTTAAGATGACTGTGTTTCAGTACATGTCAACCAAATGTTTTCCCTTCACCTCTCCACTTCCCTACTAACTAACATAAGACATGGTGAATAGCAGTTAACTTTATGTCTCAGTATTGAGGACATTGAAGGAGAAATGTTACTCAGCAAGAATAGAAATACACATCACTCAAGGATGAATAAAAGGAATTTGTATCCAGTTTGGGGAAGAGAGATCAGGCGTTTTCAGTTATACAAGAGATAGTTACATAATGTGAGGCTAAAGCACAGCTTTTCAATTTTCTTCACTTGGAAGATAAGTATGGTGAAAAGAGGTATATATCCACTTAGCTAAACTGGAACTGTTTCCCAGAATTCCCTTCCCCACATAGTCTCAGGTTACTTTGAGTGGATGGAGGTATTTTGCAGCATATCTGGAAGGTGGAATGAAGCGGCAGACATACATGCATGCTCAGAGGGTCAGCGCCGGGCGGCTGTTGCAGGTCATGTGCATCGCCACTGATCTGCTGGCTCACCCGGCTGGCATGGGGCAGGGGCCAGGCCCATAGGTCCCACTGCATCCCCTCCTTCAGGACCAAGTGCATATTTATCCACGTGAGGAAGGAACCAGCTTCCCCTGCAGGTCCCCTGCATCACCAAACCTGGAGCTGTGGAGGTAATGAGACATGGTTGCATGCTCTAGCCTATCCTGTGGGCTCCAGCACATGCTCACGGGTTCTCGTTTGTCCTTGCTGGCCCCTGGTTCACACTCATGTTTTCTTCGTGACCGCTACACTGCTGCTTCAGGCTCTTGCAATATGCACTGAAGTAACAGCATTTCATATACTGTTTTACCAGCTCCCACAATTGCATGCATTCAAATCCCTACAATGAATCCCTTATTATATAGCACTCTTAGCATTTCTGCTTCTCTGATCCACCCTAACTGAAGGGCACACAAATGTAAGTGGCAAAGCTAGAGCTCACACCTAGCTCATTTCTCATACTAATTCCAGGTGCCTTCCACTAAACAACTGCTGCCTGCACCATAATAACGCAGGGCCATGGAACTGGAGGGTGGTGGTGGTCTGGAATAAGGTGTTGGCCATCACTCTCCCTCTCATGAAGAGCTACAAAATAGTAAGATGATTGAATGAATGCCTGGTCCGAAAGGTGCAGATTAATGAACTGAAGTCAGCCTGCAGAGGAGTCTCTGGGAGCAGGTCCCATCCCAGGGGTTTTCTTCAACTTTGGCCTATTCAGCACTTTCAGCTGTGCATTGCATAATAAAGACAGAAGAAGGTGTGTTGATCAAATTTTCAGATGACATCAGGGTGGGCCAGCTAGCAAATACACTGAGTGATAGAATCAAGAATCCAAAAGATGTGACAGAATGAATAATGAGTAACAGCTAACAAGATGAAATTTAACAGGGATAGAGAGCAAGTTTTACCGTGCCCAGCCCTGGCCTGGATAGCGGCAGGGCCTGCAGCCCTCACTGCACTGCAGGATGGTGCCGGGTATCACCGCAGCTCAGCGTGGGCAGGAGCACGAGATGCTGATGAGAGGTTTGCTTCAAGGGAACACTCCTGAGTTCAAAAATCATCTCCAAAAATACAGACTTAGAGAGACTTGGCTTAATAGCACTCTTTGTGAAAAAGACATCGAACTCAATATCAATCAACGTTGTGAGGATGTTAAAGTATTCATTAGCACTTGGGCTTCATTATTCAAAGTATGGTGTTTCAGTACAGGCTGAAGATAATCTTACAATTTTGCCCTGCGGAAAATCAAATAGCTGAGGCTTGGGACACGATGCTGAAGGGACATGATGTCACTTTAGTGACAAACTAGGGTTTGACGAACATGGTCAGGGTGTATCAGAAGGTCATATGAAAAACATATTAAAGAGTGATCGTAAGAGTTGGCTTGAAATAATTTAGCATTTTCATATAAAAAACAAAGAATTTTATTTGGACTTCTAGATGACAGATGGACAGAAACAGTAGAAAGAAATCCTTTTGCTCACTATAAAGGTGAAGCATATAACGGACAGGTTCCCTCTGGACTCTGGAGCCAAATCACTTAGGTTAGCGCCCACGACCCACTCCCCAGCCACATGACTGCGAGCAAGTTACTCAATTTCTCTAGCCTCAGAGTTCTTATTTATAAAATGGGAAGAACAAGGGTATCTGCCTCATACATTTGTCGTGGGGCTTGAATAGAGTGAAAACAAATAGTATTCACCTCGTGTGGCTGTTGTGAAGCAACATATTTAGCGTTTATAAGAGGTCACATGATCAGAGGTCAATAAATATTCACCAGTTTTACTATGATAAGGAAGCACATTGTGATGAATATAGCTGTCCCCAAATAGAACATCCTGCAATATGAGCAGACTTCATTCTGCATCTGAATGTGTACTAAGACAGGGTGGTCATTGATAAGGGATATTGTAGACTAGTGTTTCTCAAACCTTGATGTACATGTGAATCGCCCTTGCATCTTACTAAAATGTGAGTTCTTATTCAGCAGGTCCAGGGTGGGGCCTGATGCTCTGCATTTCTAGTGTGCTCCCAGGTACCACACTCTGAGTAACCATATCGGAGGGGAACTTTTGCATTGAGTGTGAAAAAAGGCCTTAAGGTCCCTTCCATTCTAGAACATTCATATTTTGTGATGTTATAAATCTGTGAATGGTAATTATGTTTAAGTCACATTGGAACTGAGTTATCTAGAGCAAATGACCTAATCTCTTACCTTGCTTTGATATGTTCTGCAAAGCACTTTTTAAGCAATGAGTGCTTTTTACAGCAGAATACAAAGTCCTCAGATGGAAGCTGAGCTACTTCAACAGAGGGTTTCATTTCCTAATTGGCTAAACATCTGTTCCAGTTCTGAGCACAGATTTATCTTTATCAAATACTGATTGGTCTCTGGCTCCTGCCGGCTGCTGTGTCCTGGTGAGTCAGAGAACAAAGTAGGGCAGCTGTAGGAAGTCAGGAAGCCTCAGGAGGAAGGCGGTGGAGGGCCGGAGAAGCAGAAAAGAGAGACAGACACTCACGTTTGTGGCAGAAAGAAGCAGTAGAAAACTCTGCCAGCTTCAGAGCTGGATAGAACCAGGTCCAGAGCTGAGAAAATTTTAAAGATCACTTGATCCATTGTCTTTGGTTTTCAAATAGTGAAACGAAGGTTTTGTAAGAGGCTGTGACTTACATGCAGGTAGAATCAGAACTGGAAACCAGGCCACTTGGGTCCTGGTTCGGTGCCCACTCCCTGGCCCACACCTGCGTCCCACCTCCTCCTGAGGACTCCTGCCCCGGGGGTGCTGCTCAGTCCATTCATGATTTCTTTTCATGCTTCTGTTGCCCTCCAGGGTAAGGAGGGCTGAGGAAGTTTCCCAGGAGACAGAGAACAGTAAACTATTGTTCATTCAGGTTAATTTCTCAGGACAAAAATTGTTCCAAAAGATCTAAAAAGCATTTCCATAGCATTCACCTTGCTCTCTGTCTCTGCTTTATGAACACACACATTAAACAGCAAATGTAACGCAAATACCAAAGGCCTGGACACCTTTTCAAGAGCCAAGGGCCAGAGTCAAGCCATGGTTCTCAGTTTCTCCCTGTGTCATCTTGGGTTCTCTCCTACACCGTCTTCCATTTGTGCACGGTCCTCATTGTAATAAGAATCATAACTAAAAGGTGGAAAACCCACTTTCTTTTTTTGTGAGGACTAGGTCATGAAACAGCAACGGGGTGATGTAGAAGCTTTAGAGAAGAGGTAAGAAGCTGGGACATTTCATGGAATTAGTTCAGACCTGGAAATGCCCCTCGCCCCCAAACCCCACATCTTCCTGCTGGCTGAGAACTTGGCCATTCTTGGGAGAGCACCAAAGTCATTAGTTCTTACTAACATGCAATGCCTAGCCTCAAGGCCTATTCTGAGAGGCTGGCCTCTAGGGTGAACTGGACTTAGCTACTAAGCCTCTTCTACACAGAGAGGGTGGTTGTTTCAGTTATCTACAATTCCCTGATAACCTATAAATGGAGTTTTCCACGCCTGGCTTTCTTCAACCTGTGCAGCCATTTAGGACTGAAATCTCATCTCTGTGTATGATCCGATCTCCAACCTTGACCCTGTGACTCTAATTCTCTCTTTACAAATTTGCTGGAAAAAAAAAAAAAACAGTAAGGGTAGTACCCACCCACCACTCAAACAAGAGAAGATGCAGCATTATTGTTTGCCATTAATAAATTTGTAGCAAGAGATATATTATACAGATCAGCAAAAGAAGGACCCTAACTAGTGATGTTTTGAGAGGCTTCCAGGATCATGCATTTATTAGCTGGTATGACACAGCATTGGTGGTCCAGCCTCCAGAGTACAGCCAAAATCAGGAACCCAGAGGCTGCTACTCAGTGGTGAGGTGACACACGGTTCTCTGTATTTAGCTGTTTCAGTAACTTTTCAGTTTCTGTGGAACTGAGGGGTTGCCACTCATTTGCAAATCTACCTGCATCTATGACACACATAGTGAGGACAACTACAGGCAGCAGGAACAAGCTGAGCAAGCTATTGGCATTGTGACACTAATTATCACCTAGGAGACATTTGAAAAACAGAAAGGGTCAAGGGAATGACACATTGCTCTTCTCTGTCTTTTTGCTGAGATTTCTCTCCAACACCACTTGAGACTGCAAACCACTTCCATGTTTAGACCAATGCACTACAGGAAGTGGCAGAGTAAACATTTACCCTACAAGCTTATAATGATAACTATGTTAAGCATTGGAAAAAGATCACATGGACTACACCAACACAACCTAGTTGGAAAGCCCTGTTGCCAGCCTGCAGTCCTATGTTTGTCAGCCCATCTTCGGCATTAATGTCACAACGCCAATAACTGAGGCAATGTCAGAACTTAGCTCCCCACAGAGAGGAGAGGTCTTCAGAGGTTGAGTGAAAGAATTATGCATCTCAAGACTAACGCTGTCCTCCGTAGTTAGGCATTCCCTTCTGCGTATGCCTTGAAGGGCATGGAGGCCTTGGTACCTTTCTGACTCTCTCTCAGGACAGGCTAAGTCCTAGAGAATGACCACAGAAGAGGAAGACTGTATGGAATGATCTATATGAAATGACCACTCTGGTTTCGCTTGTAGCTGCAAAGTCAGAACTAAGAGCCCTCTTCTCCATATCTGCATGCAATTTTCTGAGTTTGCTTTAATGGATATGACATTTCATTAATTCTGATTCATTGTGTACTCAAGCCAAAACACATGCCGTTTAGTTCCACCTACTAACAGAAAATAGAAGCTGAAAAATTCTAAGTCAGAGTAATAAGTGAAGGTGTGTAATTACTCATTACCCAATCAGCTACCAGGTTCATGGGGCAAGAATGGTTTGGAGATAAATTGCAACTTCTGTGAGTGAATCTGACAGGCTGGGTTACTAGGTGTGTTTCTTTTGATTAATGACACAACGGAGAAAGGTTTAGAAAAGGTGTTTCCACTGATTCCACTACTTCTAGGCTGACCCTTAAAATGTTTCCACCAGTTACCAAGGAAAACATAAATTATAGTGAGCAAAGTGTGAATTTAGTAAAAACATACAAAAATATTTCATCTATAACTTCTCTGCTCTAATTAAAAAGAAACTCCAAATGATAAGTCTTAGGATGATGCCAGAATGGGTCATCTGGCTACAGATCTCAACTTTCTCAGAAAATGTACTTCCTAAAATAAAGAAATAACAAGCACAGCTGGAGCTATCTATTGTTGTCAATTAACATAAGAGTTTGAATACAGCACAGTTGCTGCACGTGTTCCAACATCCTTCAATATTTTTCTAATTGTTATTATATATTAGTATGTTAATATATATTAATAAAGTATTATAATTTATTTTTCTCATTTTTCAAACTCTCAGTTTCCTGAGTGTAAAGCAGGCATTTGGCTGGGAGCTTATGAAATGGGTCCCAGAGAACCTTTTCCAGGTCTCTGCCCTCTGATGGCACCTTGTGTAGATGTCTTGCTGAGATAATCACAAAAAAAACAAACAAACACAAAAACCACTAAGGAGCAGAACCTTAGAGTATCCAGTGAACTGACACACGGAAGGTCACAGATAGGGCTGAGATGCAGGGAGAAGTCTTGTGCACTGGGGATTGTTCAGGAAGCTTTCACAAAGGAGGCAAGGCTTGCACAGGACCGTGAGGATGAGCTCTGCTCTGGAGAGAACACCTTGAACAACACAGTGGCAGAAATGAACTTGACTTGGGTGAAAGGAAGTATGCCAGTAAAGTGATAGTAAGAGGCTTCATACAGATCAAATGGAGCCCTGCTGGGGTCAGGGAGAGGGATGGAGGGAGCTTCTGGATGTGAAAACAATGAATTTAATGCAGAGCCATCGGAGTTTGACTCAAGATATTGACACTCTACATTGGTACCAGTCACTCTCCATGAAAGGTTGGAGTAGCAAGAAAACAGAGCCATGAAGATCTGTTATGCATTCATGATAGTTGGGAGATGACAAGAGCCTGAACTAGAGGGGTGGTGAAAGGCAGCTGTGGAAAGGACACATGTCCAGATTTGGGGACTGGATGGGTAGGTGTATGGGGTGAAGAAGGGAGATGACCCAGGAAGTCAGAAAGAAGAACCAGCTTTAAGGTAAAATAATGAATTCTTTGCAGGGAGATGTGCTACAGAGAATGACAATGTGGGACAGTTGTGCAAATAGACATTTGGGGCAGGAAGCTGGGGATGTGGCACTGGAACAGACGTGAGCACCCAGCTCTGGGTTTGGAGCATAGACAGTGATTAGCTCTGCATGGTTAAAGCTGAGTCCAGCACCAAGCACACTTCCCTCAATACTCTTGCTGAAACCATTGCTACATGTATTCTACATGAGCAGGAGCTCTTTGCTCAACCCTTCCTTACTATGCAGCCCTCGTTCTACACACACACAGGACTGGCAACCAGGAAGGATGTCAGCATCTATTTATGGAGGACAAGAGCCATATGTGGAGAGAAAAAGTCTTGTTACTATTCTATTGAGAAAGTCCAGCAGATGGTGTGATGGGGCATAGGTGGCCTAAGGAGTCACTATCCTTGATTTGTGATGAAAGCAGTCATCAAATTTGAGAGTCATAGGACCCTTGGAGAGCATTCAACAAGGTGTTTTTAAAATTTTTAGCTTTATTTTCAAAAATAAAAACTTACATGGAAATTTAAACAGCTAAGCTGCTTCTGTTGGGGACCAGGGGTGGGAGGTGTGCAGGAGACCCGGAGACACCTTCAAGAAGTACTCTTTGTTTGAGTACAGATGTCTTATCCTATAAATGGGTGTACTGAAGCCCAGACTGGAGAGCCCAGAAAACACAGCCATACTGGGACTGTGACATAGGGCTGCAGGCCCCCAGGCTGGGACAACCACACTGCTCAGAGAAAGAGGAGGGGCCCCAACCCCACTCCACATTACATCATCCCAGGATGAATATATAACAGAATGTTATTGAATGTCTGCTTAGTAACAAATACACTCAGACCCCCTTAGTATTTTGTAGTTAAAAAAAAAGAAAATCAGTAAAAAACACATTACCTTTACCAACCCACAAAAATATTTAAAAACAGGGAGAGGCTCAGCCTTAGAGATGGGGCAGAGGCCGAAGGGGGGCCAGGTAAGTGCAGGGACCCTGGGTCTCAAGTCCTCCTCTGGTGCCAGATCAGAAGGTGAAGCTAATGTCCACAGAATGCACCAGCTGTCCCCAGGGCAGGGGCCATACCTCCTCTGGGTCCCTTAATGTCACCAAGTTATTCTTAGCATTCAGCTTCGAAGTAGTCTTTGCACATTTCATAGAAGAACTCTCCCTATAGAAACCCTGCTCCAAATTTCACCCCTATAAAAGTTCTTCAGAGCCTAGTGCTGCACAGCTCTGGCTTCAGGGACAGGCTGCCTGGGGCCTTCTCCCACCTTAAGAAGAAAGCAAGAGTCTAATTTGCTTTGAATGGTCATGAGCAATAAAACATTCATTAACTTTAATTGTAAACACTTTCAGGCCCAATCATTATAATGAAAGGATAAATTGAAAAATCAAGAGTTAAGTACCCTTTTAAAATTTCATATCTTTTATCTTCACCTGGCCTCTTAAACCAGACAAAGTCAGACTGAACAATACACAGAGTACCTGCCCCTCATTCCATCTGACAAAACCTTACCCAACTTTCAAGGCCCAGCTCAGACAGACAGCTTCTCTGAAATCTCCCTCAGTTGCAAGAAATGTGCCCATTCATGGTAGCCAAAAACACTTTTCTGGTACTCCTAATCATGGCACTTGTTTTTGTCTTGCAATATATTTTATTTGTTCCAACTAGACTGAGTTACTTGCCAACAGATATCACATCTCGATCAACCCTACCATTTCACAAGCAGCAATAGTGTCTCCTGCCCAGCAATTGCTCCAAAATAATTGTAGATGGATTGAATGAATGTTTTAATTTCTTTTTGAAAATTCATTATGAGATACTCAAAAATGCAATAATTTTTTAACCTATAACTGAAACTGAATTATATATTAAGCTGAAGAATTCTAGTGGCAGATATATCATTTTGCTAAACAATCTCACACCTGACACTGTCCAGTTATCTATATATTTGTTACCTTGACGTTTATATACAGCAGTAGAATACCTGGGTTAAGATACCCAACTTTACATTTTACTATAAATCCTTTTTTGTCTCTGGCTAGGACAGGGGTGAGGAAACTTTTCATGTTGAAAGTCCACATTAATTTGCCTGTAATCAAATAAGGCTGCATTCAAGAAACTTCAATTAGATCATTAAATGTGAAATGCCCAATTTTGATCAAAACTGTAGTTTATTATATCTCAAACAAGAAGCAGTAGAATTGATCCAAATATACACCTAAACTATCATAGTTTTGCCATCTTAACAGTAGCTTGTTTATGCCAGCAGCGTAGAAGCCTGGAGAGCGAGTGGTGATGAAATCGCCAAAGGCATTTTCCACAGCTTGCTGAGAATCGAATATTTTTCCTTGTAAGAAGTGGTCCAAAGCCTGGAAAAAGTGGTAGTCAGTTGGTGCAAAGTCTGATAAATACGGTGGATGACAGAGAGTTTCCAAGTCCAGCTTTTGTAGTTTGAGTACCGCTGTTTGTGCAACATGTGGTCAGCGTTGTTTTACAAGAGGATTGGCCTGTCTCTATTGACCAATCTCAGCTGCTTAACTGCAAGCATCCTCATCATTTCATCCAACTGGTTGCAGTAGGAATCTTCTATAATTGATTGACCAGGTTTCATGAAGCTGTAGTAGATAATACCAGCACTGGACCACCAAACAGACACCATTAGCTTTCTTTGATGAATAATCAGTTTTGCACTGTGTTTCAGCACTTCATCTTTATCCAAACACTGTGATGAACACTTGCAATTGTGAAAAAGAATCAATTTTTCATCACACGTACCAATACAGTGTAGAAATGGTTCGCCTTTTGTCATGACAGCAAAGAAATGAAAGCTTCTAGATGATTTCTCTTCTGATGCTTATTTAATTCATGCAGAACCCATCTATCCAGTTTCTTTACCTTGCCAATTTGTGTCAAATGGTCCAATATTATTGGAATAGTAATGTCAAACCTTGCTTCTAATGAACACACAGGTTGCGATGAATTCACTACTACACCTTTCAGCTCATCATTATCCACCTTGGTCTCAGGTCACCCACGTGGCTCATTTGCAAGATTAAAATTACCAGAATGGAACTTCTCAAACCATTGATGTACTATGCGTTCATTAGCCACATCCTTCCCAAACACTTTGTTGATATTTCAAGCTGTCTGCATTGTATTGGTTCCATAATGGAACTTATATTCAAAAATAACACAAATTTTTGACTTATCCATGTTTTCACAAAAATTGCTCTAAGAAATTTGAAAGGTAATCACAAGTCAACTATGTGTTTGCAAGACTGAGAATGTACCTTCACAATAAAAATAAAACAAGAAATGTCAAAGCCAGGTGTGGTGGCTCACGCCTGTAATCCTAGCACTCTGGGAGGCCGAGGTGGGTGAATTGTTTGAGCTCAGGAGTTCGAGACCAGCCTGAGCAAGAGTGAGACCCCGTCTCCAGCCTGCCTGTGATCATCCTTTCCTGACTGTATGTCCTACAGACTTCAAGCTCCAGCATGAGAGCTAAAGACAGCTTTACAAGGACTGCTTAACCAGCCACAATTACAAAAGCCAATTCCCTATAGAAAATCCATAGATTGATGCTTGATAAATGATAGATCAATTGATCTCCTACTGGCTGTACTGGTTCTGTTTCTCTGATTGAACCTCCACTGATATGGAAGCTTCCTTCAGAACTCCATGCTCACGATGGTCACATGGAGCCATATTTGTGTATACATCGTGCTGGCTCTCCTTTTGTGTAGTGTGTAGGTGAAAATGTGTAATCAGAAAAAGAAAGGAAAACTATTTAAATTCTATGTTCCTGACAGATAGTTAAATTCTATTTTCTTAATGCACTTTGGGGAAAGTTATGGATTCAAACCCTGGCTCTGCAATTGTTTTAAACTGTGTAACCTTTGAATCAATGCTACTTAACTTCTAATGCTCAGTGTTCTCATAAGTAAAATGGGGGATAGTAATTTCCTGCCTTACAGAGCTAATATAAAGATAAAGTGCCACAAGTTCTAAGTGCACTGCTAAGCATAGAAGGCACTCCCATAACCTCCCTTTCTCATTTTCCAAGTCCCATCTATTGTTCCATTTGCTGCCTAAAGCCATCCCCAACAAACCCAGCCTGCAACAACCTTCTTCCTCCTTCCCTCCTATTCTACTGTGCCACCCATGTTAACACCTTTATGCTCTATATTCTATGCACTTTGTCAGCTAGATTTTATGTTTTAAGATCAGGGAATGAGTGTTATGATTTCATATTAATGAAAAGAATTGTATTTGCTTAGCACTTTACCTCTCATCATGTACTGTAACACATTCCCTCATTGGAATCCCACAGTGAGCACAGTTAACACTTGTAGATACAATAAAAAGGGCAAAGTCTGTAATCAAGCTATATTTTCCAAAAGCATTAATCTTATTTCATTGCATGTTGTCAGGAGCAATTTGAATGGCCATGAACAAAGTAAAGCCACTAACACATGTGCTGGTTATTAAGTAAGAAATGTTGGTGATTCAGCCAATACCTAACTTGACCCAAAGAAGTTGTTATTCACCCAGATTTTCGAAGGAAACAAATAATAAAAGGCTAGGGTAGAGAACACTTGGTATAAGGATATTGCTGAATAGACTGTGAACTGTACCTCTTATAGGAAAATTCTGGGGAGCTGCAGAGTGTGGTGTTATCTTCCTATCATCAATATAGGGTCCTCTAGGTGACCCAGTATCTATTACCAACTCCTTCCAAGGCAAAGATATCAACTTATCTGGGAAGTAAGATCCCTTTAAAATGTCAAAACATGTATAGATTTCCCCCTAAATTTTAATATTCACTGATTTATGCATTCTATTTTAAAATGTCCTATGAATTATACAATTCTTTTAAAATGATTTGGATTTTAGAAATCACAAATTTATCAACATATTCATGCATTTCAAAGATTAATACATGGATATGCAAGAGATTTTTTTCTAGCTACAGAAAATGCCAGAAGGGTATATGGATTTATAGACCTTGCTAAAGTTTCCATGTCTTTATGGAGTCCTCACACCCTCATTGCAAACCAGTAGTCCAAGGCAAATTACCCTGACCTAAAGTGACTAAGAGGGAATGAGTGGAAATATACTTTTTAAGCCACTTAGAAGTGTTCACATCAAAGGCCACTGAAAATGGATTAACCCCAGATTTGAAAGAATTGTTTGTCAGGGATCAAAGCCTGGTGTTAAGACTGAAACATAGAGTAGGAATAGATGGGCAATTTTCTCTATATGGAGTTGTAAAGACTAACATAGCCAAAGATTTGTACTAAGTGCAAATCTTATTTAACATCCTATGAATCATAATGAAAAGAAATTCAGAGAAATCCTCATGTTTCAATTGACTATAAGTCTTTTGGTGTTAAAACCATAGTGATAGAAAACAGAAAGAAAATATTTGGAGGCTCCAGAAGTAGAGTGTGGACAGATAAATCCAGTGTGAAAAGTATTATGTAATGCAGGTAGAGAGCTATCTAAATGTTTCTTGAAGAGTAATGAGCTCTGGAATATAAGCTATGTCTCAGCACAAGAACCTGGGGCTTTCCATAGAACATTCCTAAAATCCTTTGGCCTTCCAGACAGCTCTAGAAAAAAAAATAGTTGATAAAAAGATTGGGTTTTGTCATAAAAGGACCTGGAATCAAAATAGAAAATAGACCCTAATCCAATCTGAGGTGTCCAAGGCATTCACACCTAGATACTGTTGGTATTTATTGTCACCATCTTAGAAAACTAAAACTCCTAGGACTAGGTCAGATCAGTGAAAGGAGCTGAAAAGTTTCAGTCAGCCAGAAAAACCCATATTTGGAAACATCAGCCCTGCTAGCCCCATACCCCACTAGTATAACATATTCCATGGCTTCACTATTATATCAGCACTAATATGTGTAAAATAGAGGTACATTTATTATATAGTGGCTAAAGCCTTTGATGAAATGATCTACCTTTAGATATTCCTACTTAGTGTACAGGATTGGTTTTTATCCCCTTGAGGAGACTAGACCCCTCACCAAACCTCAAATAAGAAAGGCAGGTCTGAATTCTCTCTCAGAGAAAGAACTACATTGGAAAGATTATTTTTAATTCCTCCGAGTCTTAACTTTCTTCTTGACAAACACCCTTCATCACAGGCCATTGTTTGCATAGGAAGTACATTGTCTCTCATGGCAGACAGAGAACAAAGCCTATTCAGATACGGAAAACAATGTGCATTCAAATTCCCATTGAATATAATCAAGAGGGCTTGTTTCATATTACAGAGTGATGATTCTGAACCAACTCTGAGGTCTCTGGAGCATCTTCTTAGGCCTCCTCAAGACACATGTGGTTTTGAGAGAGCTCATTAGATTACCCCACTTGACCCCTCAGCTTTTTCCATGACTACCCCACCATAACTCAGACCAGATCTTTGCAATGGCTGCCTTTCTCCAATTGGGCCAAGATACTCATTGGGAATATGACATTGCGAGCTAGTGACAAATTTGACTGCTCAAATCCCACATTATGGCAAAAAAATATATTGACTAACAAAGAAGGTGAAAGGTGATATTATTCAGTCCCAGTCTGTGTATCTAGAACTATGTCAGGGATTAGCAAGTTTAGAGAAGTGGGGTGGAGGGAGGTAAGCACAAGGCTATTACATATAAACTTCATGTCTCTATGCTACGGGTACAAAGGTCTCCTAACTATAAAGTCCTCTCCCCAGATTTCTGGAGGTCCCCAAAGTTATCAAGGACTCTAAAAGTCTTCTTGTCTAGTTCTCTATCCTTTTTCCAGGATCGACTATTAGTCACTTGAACACCTAGTTCAGGGCCAGATCCCGTCAGTGGAAGGACATGCCCTCTAAGGCATGCGCAGAGAAGGAGTGTCTATAAGGAAGAGCTCAGGGACTGCAAATTATTTGATGGATCTTGCTTAGATCTGTCTTTTCTTTTGGACCAATGTTCCATGAGAAAATAAAATAATGGGAAACACATTCCATACAGGGACAAACACACTACTTGCCCATACTAGTTGGTTTTAGGATAATGTAGTCTTGAAGAGAAAAAGAGGTCAATGAAGTATAGCCAGAAATAGCAGAGGAGGCAAGGGGTACAGGCTTCCCTGCTTTGCCCTGGTAGTGGTGAAAAGAAGTGAGAATGTATATTATTCAGGGTCTTACCCAGCAACATGTGAACTCAAATTGGGTAATAAAAGGAGTGATTAATAAAGGAACTAACTGCAAGAATGCAGGCAGAATGCAGGTAAGACATATGGGATTTTGCAGTACCCTGAAGCTGAGAGCAAGTTTTCCCATCCATAGACCTGAAGCAACCAGGAGAGAGGGAACAGGTTCTGGACCCGGAGAAAGAGAAGCAGTGTAGAGAAGCTCCCTAGCAGGAGCTGCGACCTTCCCACCCAAGACCAACCGACCTCAGGTGACCCTACAGGGCAGAAGGAAATAATACCCACAGCAATCTCTCTCCTTCCTCCTGCAGAACTCCTTCTAGGGTCCCCACTGGCTGAACCCAGCCAAAAGCCAGAGGGCGTGGGACCCATGGCAGGAGTCTACACAAGCCGTCCTCCAGGAGCACAGAGCAGCGATCAGGAGGGTTGAGAATGCATCTGGAAAGCCAAATGGAAGTTATCCAGCCTGGAGATCAGGAAGGACCATCTATAAAAAAGTCCTCAGATAATCATCATTATTCTGATGGTGATAACAATGCTAATGATGCTGACTTGAAACTTATGTGGAAGTATTATACACGTATTAGCTCATTTAATCAATTTATTTTTAGGTGTTATGGATACATAATAGTTGTACATATTTATGGGTCCATGTGAATTTTCATACAAGTTTACAACGTGTAATGATCAAATCAGGGTAATTGGGGTATCCATCACCTCAAGCATTTATCATTTCTTTGTGTTAGGAACATTCCAATTCTACTCTTTTAGTTATTTTGAAGTATATAATAAATTATTGTTAACTATAGTCACCCTATTGTGCTACCAAACATTAGATCTTATTCCTTCTAACTGTATATTTGTACCTATTAACCATCCCTCTTTATCCCTCCGTCCACACCACCCTTCCCTGCCTCTGGTAACCATCATTCTACACTCTATCTCTATGAGTTAATTTACTTTTTTATTTTTTTAGGTCTCACATATTAGTGAGAATATGATATTTATCTTTCTGTGCCTGGCCTATTTCACTTAACATAATGTCCTCCAGTTCCATCCATGTTGTTGCTAACCAGTTTTTCTTAAGCTCAGCTGGCTGAGTTGCCACCTTCTTCCTAGCTGACTGATTCCTTCCCTGAAGTAGCTCAGGGCCCTCAATGCATGGGACCATATATTTACCAGGCAGAGGAATTACAATTATAAATCAGAAGCAAGCATCACGCAGCTAGGAACACCTGCAGGAGATTAGACTGCATCGACCACACTCCAAAGCACCAGTTGCAATGCAGAAGGACAGCCCTGTACAGGAGCACTGGTCTAAAACCTCCAAATATCTGCTGCCACTGTGGAGAACATATTTGCTCACTTTAGTACAAAAAAAAAAAAAAACTATTGTAGACCATTCCTTTCACATTCACTTTAATACTTTAAATAGTATTAATATATTCTGGGCCACAAAGCCCCAGAGACCAGTGACAGATTGGTTGACCACGTCGTGTGACTATGGTTCCTATGTGGAACACAACAGTAGTGAATAGACACCACACTGCTGAAAAGTTAATTCCAGAGCCAGATTGCAGGTTTCCAAAAATGAAATCCTGATAGTTCATAATAAGGGCTATAATAAAGTTCCAGCTCACTTCAGAGCCATGCATAGGTGACCTCAAGCAAGGCAAGAGTGACAGCTGAGGCTGTCCAGGCAAAGCAGCAGATTCCACTTATGTATCTGAAAAGGAAAATCTTGGAGTGATTTAAATGAGGTTGTGCAGGAAGTCAAAGAAAAGCCACTAGAACTCAAGATGGCTGGTCTTTTTTTCCCCTTATTTCATAAACACCTTTTGGGCTTCTGCAATGGGCCAGAAATGGTACCTATTGTTATGACTAGAGATATGGATAATGAATCCTAGCTACAGTATAACCTGTGATAACAACTCTGAGAAATGCAATTTACATCATCCCCCAAATCCCTGGACCATATTTGGTCCCGTGTTCATGACTTTAATAGCCTGCATACTCACTGAGCTACAGAATATCATAAACTTCTTTTCAAATGAGAAAGGTCATAATTGTTCTCAAAAGCAAATATTCAATTCTGAAATTAGACTTGCTTGACAATTTAGATGGATTTTTTCATTGCCTTATGCTTTCAGTTTCCATGAAAAACTTTCTTACTCAGCCTCTAGAGATTCCAAGCTTTCGCCATATTGCCCCCAAAATTATTAACATTTTAATCTTGCTTTAATTAACTCTTGCTCCAATGGGATAAAACTGACAGGATTTGAGTTTGCAAACCAGAAGCTGAAAATCTGGCACACTTGATTAGCAGCTCAAAACAACTGTGGAGACAAGGGCAAACCTCCAAGCAAATACAACCACAATGAGAAGAGTTGTATGAAAACTCTGTCAGTTCTTCCTCTCCATCACCCTGCCCCCACCATCACTTCCCCAAGCTCTGTCCTTCATCATTACATATTTGAGGGAAGCCACATCCCAGAACCTGAGGTCAGGAGAATTCCACCTGACAGGGAAGGGCACCGAGATGTTATCTATCTCTCAAAAGCTGGAGAAGCTAACACAGTTCTTCAAAAGATGTAAAGTATTAAAAGAGTTGACACTCCCTTGTCCACTTAGCTTTCAGCACACTACATACTCTTATCTCTTATTTCACTGGCATTTTCCTGTTAGTCTCCTTTGCTGGTACCTTTAATTCTCCCTGGCATCTTATTGCCTGTGTGTCCAAGAGTGCATTCCTTGGTTTTCTCCTCTCTCTCTTTCTCTCTCTCTCTCTCTCCTCATTCCCTTGGTGAGCTCATTATTCTTCTTGCTTTAAATGGCATCTTTATATCAATGACTTCTAAATCTATATCTTCAGCCTAGACATTACTTCTGCAACACCCCACCCCAGACACCCCAGGTAGCTAGCTGATTGTGTGCCTCCTCAATTACCTTCAAAATTGTCTTCAAATGACACTTCTTTATAGAACTACTTAATTTAAAATTGCATTCCCCTGCTGTTGCCAAGAGATCAGAAATTAGACAAGGATGTCCAATATCATTACTTCTATTCAGCATTGTACTAGAAGTTCCAGCCAGGAAAATAAGACAAGAACACCACTCCTATTCAATATAGTACTATAAGTCCCAGACAGAGCAACCAGGCAAGAGAAAGAATAAAAGACATCCAGGTTGGAAAAGAGAAAGTCAGACTATCCCTGTTCACTGATGATATGATCCTATATCTAGAAAACCCTAAAGATACATCAAAAAAAAAAAAAAAAACCTCTTAGATTTGATATATGAATTCAGTAAAGCTTCAGGATACAAATTCAACATATAAAAATAAATAGTGAGGCCGGGCGTGGTGGCTCATGCCTGTAATCCTAGCACTCTGGGAGGCCTAGGCATGTGGATAGCTCAAGTTCGAGACCAGCCTGAGCAAGAGCAAGACTCCATCTCTACTAAAAATAGAAAGAAATTATCTGGCCAACTAAAAATATATATATAGAAAAAATTAGCCGGGCATGGTGGTGCATGCCTATAGTCCCAGCTACTTGAGAGGCTGAGGCAGTAGGATCACTTAAGCCCAGGAGTTTGAGGTTGCTGTGAGCTAGGCTGACACCATGGCACTCTAACCTGGGCAACAGAGCGAGACTCTGTCTCAAAAAAAAATAAAATAAAATAAGTAGTGGTTCTATACACCAATAAATATGAAGCTGAGAACAAACAAAGGCAATTTCATTTATAATAGATATCAAAAATTCTTGCAATATATTTAAACAAGTAGGTAAAAGATTTCTATAACGAAAACTACAAAACATTGATAAAAGAAATTGTAGATGACACAAACAAATGGATAAACACCCATGTTTATGGACTAAAAGAATTAATATCATTAAAATGACCATACTGCCCAAAACAATTTATAAACTCAATAAAATCAGTATCAAAATAACAACGTCATTTTTTACAGAATTATTTTAAAAATCCTAAAATTTATACAGAACCAAAAAAGAACCTGAATAGCCAAAGCAATCCTAAGCAAAAGGAATGAAGCTGGAGGTATCATGTTACCGGACTTCAAATTATACCGCATGGCTATAGTAACCAAAACTACTTGGTACTGGTGTAAATGTAGACTCATACATCAATGAATCAAAGTAGAGAATCCAGAAATAAAGCCATATATATACAAGCAACTGATATTTGACAAAGTTGACAAGAACATACACTAGGGCAAGGACACCCTATTCAATAAATGGTGCTGGAAAAATTGGATTTTTAGAGGCAGAGGAACAAAACTAGACCCCTATCAGTCACTATATACAAAAATAACCTCAAAATGGATTAAAGGCTTAAATGTAAGACCTGAAACTATACAAATACTAGAAGAAAGCTTAAAGAAAACTCTTCTGGACATTGGTCTAGGAAAACAATTCATGACTAAGACCTCAAAACCATAGGCAACAAAAACAAAAAATTGACAAATGGCACTTAATTAAACTAAAAAGCTTCTGCACAGCAAAAGAAATAATCAATAGAGTGAATGGATATTTTGCAGGGTGGGAGATAATATTTGCAAACTTTGTATCCAGCAGGGGAATAATATTCAAAATTTTAAAGGAACTCAACAACAACAAATTAATCCCATTTAAAAATGGGCAAAGGACATGAATAGACATTTTTTCAAAAGAAGACATACAAATGGCCAACAGGTATATGTAAAAATATTCAACATCACTAATCATCAGAGAAATTCAATTTAAAACCACAAGGAGATATCATCTTATACCAGTCAGAATGGCTATTATTTAAAAGACAATAACAGATGTTGGTGAGGATATGGAAAAAAGGGAATATTTATACACTGTTGGTGGAAATGTAAATTAGAACAACCTCTGTGGGAAACACTATGAGGATTTCTCAAAGAATTAAAAATACAACTACCATTTGATCCAGCAGTCTCACTACTGGGTATCTACCCACAGGAAAAGAAATCATTATATCAAAAAGATACTCACACCCATATGTTTATCACAGCATTATTCACAATAGCAAAGACATGAAATCAACCTAAATGTCCATCAACAGATGACTGGATAAGGAAAATATGGTATATATAAACAATGGAATATTCAGCTATAAAAAAGAATGAAATCATGTCTTTTGCAACAACATGGATGGAAGTAGAGGCTATTATCTTAAGTGAAACAATTCAGAAACAGACAAATATCACATGTCCTTACTTATAACTGGGAACTAAATAATGTGTACACATGGATGTAGAGTGTGGAATGATGGACAATAGAGAGTCGGAAGGGTAGAAGGGTAGGGGGTGGAGGATGAGAAGTTACTAATGGGTACAATGTACATTATTTGCATGATAGATACAGTAAAAGCCCTGACTTTGCCACTATACAATATATCCATTTAACAAAATTACATTTGTACCTCTTAAATTTATACCAAAAAAAAAAGAAGTAAAAGGCATCCAGATTGGAAAAGAAAAAGTAAAATTATTTCTATTTGCAGATGACATGATTTTGTATATAGAAACTTCTAAGTAATTCACAAAAACTCTTTCAGAGATTAAAAATTATGTTCAATTTTATTTCTATACACTAGCAATGAATGACCCAAAAATGAAATTAAGAAAACAATTCAAATTCCAATAGTACGTGAAAAGATGTTCAACATTATTAGTCATTAGAGAAAGGCAAATCACAACTATAATGAGATACTATTCCATATCACTAGGATGACTATAACTAAAAAAATGAACAATAACAAGTATTGACGAGAATATGAAGAACTTGGAACCCTCATACATTGCTGCTGGGAATGTATGGTGCAGTTGCTTTGGAAAATAGTTTGACAGTTCTGCAAAAAAGTTGAAACAGGGTTACCATTTAACTCAGCAATTCCACCCCTAGGTATATATGCTCAAGAAAATTGAAAGCATGTAGCCATATAAACACTTGTACATGAGTTTGTTAGAAGCCTTATTCATAATAACCAAAAGCGCACAGTGTGCTATAGCTCCTGGCATCAAATTGCTCCTGTGTATGCACGTGCATGTGCACACATGCCTGCGATTTTCCCTCATTTAAAAAATCCTGGTAACTAGCAGTGAGCTGGAACACAGTAGGCACTAAACTGAAATGGATGGGTGAAAGGCAGTTAAAGATGGTGATTTGTATGTATTGAGTTCAGGCAATGTAGGAAATCAGTCCTTTGACAGCAAAAGAAACAAAACAACAACAACAAAAAAAGAAGAATCTTCATGGTTTGCATAAAAGTGTAACTATTACAGGTGGCCCAATTCCCAGTTACTTTGTTCCTGACACCAGAGACCTGTTTTTCAATCAAAATTGCAGCAGCTGTGGAGCTGTAAGGCTGGGCTGGCACCTGGGTCAGAGGTTCCCCATTAGTGCTGGCAGATTTTTCATAATCAAGACACTTCTGAAATGCTGAACCCTACGCAGTGCCAAAGGTTAACGATTCAGTGTGCGGGGACTGAAGCACAAAGCAGGGCATCAGACAGCTCAGAGAGCAACGCCACCGGTGGACCTGTTCTTGCTGCTCCAGTTACATTCTTGAATCTATTGGACATTTCCCTTCTTGCTGAGGAGTCATTCTGCAGAGAACACTCATTAAGCAGGCTGCATTAATCCTGTTTTTCTAACCCTGGTTCATGTTTACGCATTTGACATTCAACGTTTCTGAGCAATCGCTCTGTACACCATTGAGTCTGGTTATGCACAGGCAAAGAGAATTAGAGAGTGAAGGGGTCACCTGCTGAGTTCAGTGTTGACGGGCAATCTGGATAGCTTTGCATAACAATTACAACTTGCTTTCAGTTGCAAAACATTAGTGGTGCAGGAGAGACTACTTCATGCCACTCCCACCGGTGTGGGCTGTTTCAGATCATGATGATTGAGCAAAATAGACCAAAATTAATTTTGATTAAAATCTGCTGACATTCCTTAAGAAAACTGATGATAACCTGTGGCATCAGAGCTGGGAATAATTGTTTCAAAAATCCAACCTCTCTATAATTCATTAGACTTTTATATCTTACTGCCTTTTTTTTCCTTTCAAAGAACATTATTGAGGGCATTTCATAGGCTGGCTCTCTAGCTCCTCTTGGATATCCTGCTGTTGTTTAAAACTCAACATATTCCGAAGAGAATTGGCCAACCTCCTCCTTCCCCTGCCTCTTATTTCTGGGCTTATTTGTTTTCCTGTTTCTTTCAATGATTCATTTATTTAACTTAAAAGCCTCCATTTCCTTTATTTGCCATATCAAGAAATATTTCCTATACTATAATATAGGGTTCTCCAGAGAAACAGAACCTACATATATATTCTATATATATCCTATATGTGATACATATATTTATGATACATATATATCTCCTATACATAAAGACACTTATCATAAGGAATTAGTTCTCATGACCACGGTGGCTGACAAATCTAAAATCTGCAGGGCCAATGTTCCAGTTTGAGTCCAAAGGCCAGTAGCTGCTGTAGAACCAGAAAGGGCTGATGTCCCAGTTTGAAGGCCATCAACTAGGAGAGTTCTCTCTTACTTGAGAAAGGGTCAGCCATTTGTTCTAGTCAAGCCTTCATTGATTGGGTGGGGCCTACCACATTATGGAGGGTGAACTTCTTTACTCAGTCTAATGATTTAAATGTTAATCTTGTCCAAAATCACCCTCACAGAAACACCCAGACTGTTTGGCCAACTATCTGGACATCCAGAGGCCCAGTCAAGTTGACCCATAAAATTAACATCTCTAAGGATTGACCTTTGTATCCCTTCTTTCTAGGTGACTCAGAATTTTTCCTACACTGTTGTAAGAGCTCTTGGCTAGCCTCCCCACCTACAGTCTCTCTCTCTCTCTACTCCCCAGAGTACTTCCAGACTACACCTTTACATGATTCCATCACCCAGCAGATAAACCACTTTCTCACTTCCACAGCCTTCCCTGATTCCAGTTAAAGTTATTCCTCTTTCTTGAAGTTTTATAACTTCTTGCAACTGTGCTGAAAGCCAGGTCTCCCATGAGTTCCAATGTGACCACCCTATGCATTTTGTTTTATAAGATAAAAGCAATATATATTTATTGTGATTATTATATATATATTTTTACAGATACACAGTATTTTTCCCTCTATGGCCTATATTTCTCTGTATATATTTATACACCTATAGAAAAATACAGAGTGTGGAAACAAAGACCCCTCAGATGCACATGAGCAAAGACTATTCAGAGCTTGCTAGAGCAAGGAAATCAGCCACTATTATTTGCATTTCATAGACACTCAAAGGTAGGCAGGGACTATAAAAGCTTTACAGTGAAAAACAAAAATGGAAGGCTCAGGTGTGCCTCAATTGGAGATTATTGGCATAAGGGAAGCTGGAGGTAGGCTAATTATAAGCAGGGCATCCTACGTGATTGGTGAAGAGAACATATTTAGCTTTCTCTGTTTGGTTCTAAATTGAAAGCAGGAGCAAAAAAATAGTGTAGCTGACAGTTACTGATTAAGTCCTGGATATTTGGGCTGATTGCTGCAGAAGTTGTGGTCTTCCTGGACTGGTTGCTACAGATCATGGGTCAGGGTTCTCCTTTTACACATGGTCTATTGTCTACTTGTAAAATCAGTTTCTCAAGAGAGACAAAGACAGAGAAATTCTGATGAGGCTAAAATAGTACTACATCAACAACCAAAACCACCCAATCATGTCCTAGAGCACTATAGTGTGAAAGGTGTCTCTAAGTGAAATAAACACACCCAGAGGACAAAGAATAGCTAGATAATAATGTATTTAGATGATATTTGGTCCCAAGCCCTAACATATGACTCTGATAAGTAAGAGGAAGCACTGCTTCTTCTTATGCTGGAGAGACCTGAGCTGCAGGCCAAAGCCCCTACTCTCACTGCTTCCCCTAAACCCCAGTTGGCATTTGCCTCTTACCACTGTACTATAAGGAGGGAGGGTCCAAGGCAGGCTCCTGGCACCAGAGGAAAGGACTAAGAGAAAAAAATAGTAGAAGAGAATATGTGCCCAATGACAATAGCTTCTGCCCTCTCCTCCATCCCCACCTCTAACAGGAGAAAGAGAAAGTCAAGGACTCAAAGTACCCTTATAATGCTGGCAAAAAAAAAAAAAGACAAAAGCAAGAGAAGAGTATTCCCCATCTGAACAATGATTATACAAAGTTTATAATTATACAAAGCTGTTTTACTTGCGAACATATTACTCAATAACATATGCCCAGATTTGGCTCTTTCAGAGGGCGAGGGGTGGTTTAAATTGCCTCTCCCCAGAAGGCAATATATAAATTACTTTAGTGGTTTTAACAGCACACACTTTCCCTTTGTCATTTTTCTCTAAAAAGATAGTTTGTTAAGGTTTTACAGAACCTTACAGGGCTAAATCAAAATTTATTTAAGCAATCTCCTGTTATGGACATTTACATTGTTTCTTTTTCACTATAAAAATGCTGTGCTGAGCATCCTTATGCAATAATTATTGCTCAACTCTCTGATTATATTCTAAAGAAAAATTCCCAGAAGTGAAATTACTTATTGAACATTGGACATCTTAAGAATGCATAGTCTTAAGACTCTTAATATATGCTTTCAAATTGCCCTGAAAAAATAATTATACCAATTTATATCTTCAACAGCAGAGTAGAAGTGATGCCAAGTTACCACAACCTCTCCATAGTTTTTCTCTTTGCAAAATAATTGAAAAATATATTATGTTTGATTCACATTCTTGTTGGTCATTTATATTTTTTCTTTTAATAATGGTTTATAAACTACATATTATCTACTAAGGTACTCATCTTTTTATGTTGATTTATGAGAAGGCATTTAATTGAACTGGCATTAATTTTGTTATACAAGTTAGAAATCTAGCTTTTTTCCCCCCAAAAGTAAACAAATTGTTCTGATTCTAATTGTCGAATAATTAATTTTCCCAAAGATATAAAATACCATCAAATCATATCAAGAATTTATATGTATCCTAGGGATGTCTTAATTTTTTTGTTTATTTAACTTGTTTTTCTATTCTGTCATTGACATCTCTTTCTTTTTAAAAGGCATCACTCCGGATTTTTTGGTTTTGTACATTTTCATAAATAGAGCAAGTCACATGTGTATGTATATTTCACAATTTTCTTAAATAATTTTCTTCACTTGTTCAACTATGTAAACTTTAGAATAATCTTATTTTTTAAATAAACAAACATTATGACTTTATCAGGAATTTTATTAAAACTATAAATTAATTTGCAGAAAGTTGGCATGGTTTCAGATCAGTCTTTCCAATCTATGAGTAAGGTGAATCTCTCCATTTGTATAAGATATATTTTATGTTGCTTATTAATGTTAAGTGGTTTTCTTACAGATCTTATCCTTTCTTATTAAGATATCTTTTAGTTTTCCATAGAGGCTACACAAACTTACATTCCCACCAACAATATCATGGTTCCCTTTTCTCCACATCCTTGCCAACACCTCTTATTTTTTGTCTTTTTAATAATCACCATTTAGATCTATGCTTCTCTGATGATTAGTGATGAGAATTTGTTCATATACCTATTTTCCACTTGTATGTCTTCTTTTGAAAAATGTCTATTATTCCACGGATGAATGAATAAAGAAAATGTGGTATAGATACATAATGGAATACTATTCAGCCACAAAAAGGAATGGAATCATGTCTTTTGCAGTAACATGGATGGAACTGGAGGTCATTATCTTAAGTGAAACAAGCCAGGCATGGAAAAATATGTTACATGTTCTCACTCATAAGTGGTTGCTAAAAAATGGTTCATGTGGGCATAGATAGTGGAATGGTAGATAATGGAGACTCAGAAGGGTGACAGGCTGGGAGGGGGAGGATGATAAGAAATTGGTTCATGTGTACAAAGTACATTATTCAGGCAACAGATACCTTTATAGCTCCAATTTGGCCACTACACAATCTACATATGTAATAAAACTGTACATGTACCCATGAATGTGTACAAATAGAAAGAAAAAAAGTTATACCAACTGAATTGTGCCATGCTCTCTTCTGCTAGTTCTATGAAAACAAAATAAAGATTTTTTAGTTGCTAATATGAATATTACGTCCCATTATTTTTCTATTTGGATAATGTTAAAATATGGGAAAGGGAATGCTTATTAAATGTTTGCTTTATATCTCACCAACTTGCTAAGCATTCTCATTAGTTATACATCAGGTTTGCTACACAAATGATATCATCAAACATAATTATAACTTTGCTAACCTGTTTCACTAGTTCTGCCTCTGTTTTTTTTTTTTTCTCTTGCCTTGTTTCGTTAGTGAAAACATCCAGAAAAAACTTTTAATAATAGTGAACATGCTTGTCATGTTCCTGTTTTAAATGCGTCTGGTGTTTAATCCTTGGATATGCTAGTAAAGGTGGGTTTGCCAGAGATTTGCAGCACGTCCCGTTGTCCCATATTTGTCTCATTTGCTTAATTCTCTTGGAATTGGAAATCTGAATGACCAATAAGCAAGAGGGGTGGATTCTCTATCCATATTGTTGCTGCAGGAATTTTTCTCTCACATTTTAAGCTTACTGGCTTATTAACATACATAGCCTCCAGTTCAGTGTGTCTTAATACTAGCAGTACATTGGATTCACTGGGGAGCTTTTAAACTGGTTGATCCCTGGGGCCTTTGCCTGACCAATTAAATGAAAATCTCTAGTAGTAGGGACTCAGGCATCAGGGTTTTTTCCAAAGCTCTCCAGATGATTCTAATATGTAGCTAAGTTTGCAATCCACTGTCATTAGTTTTCAGACTTAAGTAAGCATAAAAGTCAGCTGGAGAGCTTGTTAAAAAGGCAGATTCCCAAGACCCAACCTCCCCTTCCTAGAGATTCTGATTTGGTATGTCTTGGATGGAGGTCTTTTATCTGTATTTTTAACATGTATTTTGAGAAACACTGCTTTGATTATCGTCTATCTAGTGTAGATACTGGACTGAAAAATGATTTGATTTTACCCAAAGGAAAATGTATTACTGAATAATCTGCAACAGCAGATTGTAACTCTAGCCACATCTCAGAATCACCTGGAGAGCTTTGAAAGAAAAAAAAAATCCTGATGTCTGAGCACCCACTTCCAGACATTCTTATTCAACTGCAGATGAAAACTCCAACTCCTGAACTGCTTTTTTGGTGCCACGACCCCTTCCTCTAATTTTGCTGGTTACAAAGCCCCTCCCTTGGTCTTCTTCTGCCCCTAAACCATATAATGAAATCTGGGTTTGTATTATCTGAGCAGGTTTTGGGCACTAACAGGGTGGAATGAAACATTCTTGGTTCCTTTAGAAAGCAGCTTTTCTCTGAGTTTTCCTTTTGCTTCAGTCTTCCTCCTCACCATGTGCCCCTCTAACCTTTCTGTTTCAGGGCTGCGGATGAGCTGCCTGTCCTTCCAACAGTAAAGGCACCAGCCCCAGTCGATGATCTTGATTTCCAATCAACTACACACCTTGTCATACTTAATGCAAATCCATCTTGGATACCTTCATAGATTAATCCAGACTTTTAGAATGTTAGGCTTTTCAGTGTTTTTCTCAGCATGCATGGATATTTTAGTGGGGGCCCATGAGACTGAGTCACTGAGTTCTGCCCAACACTGTCTTAGGGGGCAATCAGAATTTACTTTTCTAACAAGCATTTACTAAAGGCTACTCTGTGCCAGACATTGTGTTGTTTCATCATAAACGTTATTTCTCATCAACAAGTCCTGTATTTTGACTAACGGGTGAATTAGAAAGTTAGGACTCAGGCCAAGGTCTTTCTATTACACTACAACTGTCACGTGCCTCTGTGGCTTAGGGCCTGGTGTATGGATGGGCGAGGGTCCCATCGTCCTGTGGTTCAACTACACGTGGAAAATCTCACCTGCCTTCTGCGCTAAATGGAGCGAGGAGGAAACCTATCTAAGCAATTCAGACAAAGTGGAATTTGTTTTGCTGCAAATGATTCAAATCATTAAATTCAACAAATACCCATTAAGCCTCTATTATGTGTAAGGCTCCACAACCCTTTGCAAGTGCCAGCTATAAATTAGATTTGGTTTTATGTGAAATCTTCTTCTGTTATTGCTGGGCTGCAGTGCCATGTTTTCATTTTTGTCCCATTTTTTTGATCTTTTAAAAAAGAGATATACATTGTCTACCCTGTGTGAAGACCGGACATCCCGATGAACCAACTGCTATTCCAAAAAGAAAGAATATGGGCAATGTGCTTGTTTCACGAAGCGGCTGAAAGCTCACAGTGATGATTTCTCACTGCCTCCCTAATCCTTCTGTAAACTCTCCTAAGCTGCTGGATCGTGTTCCTCCTGAGCCCTTCGCTATCTGGGAATGTTGATTTCTCGTTAGCCTGAAGTGGACTCGCCACAACCCCATCTGTTCAACCTCAGTGCTCTCCGTTCCCAGCGTGGCTTAGAGATTTATGAATTCAGAGAAGGAAGGCTTCCCCCACCTGTGAGGTGAGGACAAGGCCTCCTGGGTCACTGTGTCCTGCCACATGAGTGACTCCGTGAAAAATGTCCTGCCACTGGTGCTGGGCAGTGCTTTCCTTCCAGTGTGGTAATAATAAGGAGATTAGGGTTTAATCAGATCTAATGCAAATTCCTCTCTTGATCTCCCTTTTGAATATGCTCCACTGAGACGTTGATTTTGCCACATAATATGCAGAAAGACAATACAGAGCTTAAGACAGACACATATCTAAGCCCCCTCTGAACTTGGGAAATCAAAATTGCAACAAATGCCTCCCAGTCCTCAGGAGTCTGAGGCATCAGTGGAGCCAGGCTGGGGAAGATGATTTGTTCTGTATCCTCCCGCACACTCTGTGCAGGCTGTAAAGAATGTGAGCTTGCACTTTGACCCCCTTCCATGTCCCTGAGATCAAGGGGCCAGACACAGGGAAGGTGCCCAGGGTGGTGTAATAGCACCTTGATCTAAGCTCACTTTATCCAGGCATCAGTTGTTACATACATGAAATTTACCTCAGAGAAGTCAAGCCTCACAGAAGAAACCAGAAGTCTTTCACTCTGTTCATTTATTTATTCAATAGCTCCCTCTTGAATACCTACCCTCTGCCCAATGTATGCCAAGACTGACTGCCTTTCTAAAGACAGAAACATCAGGGACATCCCATGCCCACCCAGGGCCTTTCACTATAGGGACTGGTAACTGAATACAAGGGCATGTGTGTCAAGAGGCATGTGCATAAGCCCAAAAATGGTGTCAAAGGAATCTGAGGGGAGGGAGACCTCCATATGCTGGCTTCCTAGTGAAGAGGGTTTGCTCTGTGGAGAAAGAAGGATGGGTGGGAGAGTCGAATGCACAGAAAAGAGTGCCTTTGGATAGTTACTTTGTCCCCCAATGTGGCACCCAGATTGAACTGCCCACTACAAACAACTAAAAAGGCTGAATTTAACTTCCTGATTTAGCATGAACTGCTAAGAAAGTCAATAATTTCAAACCAGAGAATAAGTGAATAAGGAGCCTTAAGATTTAAAATGATCACTGAAGCCAACTAGTTTTTAAGAGTTACAAAACCTGATAAACATGCATATTAGGTATATCACTAGGACAGAATATTATTCAGCCATAAGAAATGAAGCACTGATGTATAGTACAACTTGGATGAATTTTGAAAACATATGGTAAATGAAAGACGCCAGTCACAAAAGACCATGAGTTGCATAATCCATCTATGTGAATTGTCTAGAATAGGCAAATCAATGGACACAAAATATAAACTAGAGGTTGACAGGAGCTTTGGGTGGGGGGAATGGGGAGTGATTGCTACTGGCTATGAGTTTCTTTTGGGAGTAATAAAAATGTTCTAAATTAGATAATGGTGATGGTTTTGCAGCTCTGAATATACAAAAAATCATTTAATTGCACACTTTAAATGGGAAAATTATATTCAAGTTACATCTCGAAATTGTTTAAAAAAATAGAAAAGGGATAAAAGGGGTGACTTATGAGGTCATGGTTGAGGCTAAAGGTCAAAATATTGATTAACTCTAGAATTCAAGTTATGTATTCTTGTTGAAATTTCTATGGCATTTGCTAAATGAAGAAAAATAGAGTTTATAGTTTCTAAAATAAGAGAGAAAGTAATAATAAAATATAAAATCAAAAGGCAAGAAAGGAGAAAGAAATATAGAGCAAACAAAATGATTAGAAAAATAAGATGCTATAAATATAAACCCAAAATGAATATATTTTATATGTATAAATGAATATATATAAATAGAAATCAATATATTTTATATGTATATCAGTAACGATAAATATTCCAGTTAAAAGATAAAAATTGAAGATGATAAACATAAAAATAAATCCAGCTTTATGTTGTTTATAATAGACACATCTAAGACACAGGACACAAGACTGAAAGTAAAATGATGAAAAGGTATATATACCAAGCAAATATTAAGGAAAGAAAACTATATAAATACAAGACAAAATTGAATCTGAGGAGGGGAGAGGAGAGAATGGGTAAATTCACACCTAACGGGTGCGGCACACTGTCTGGGGGATGCGCACACTTGTAGCTCTGACTCGGGTAGTGCAAAGGCAATTTATGTAACCAAAACATTTGTACCCCCATAATATTCTGAAATTTAAAAAAAAATATACTTTGGAATAGGAAAAAAAATTAACTCTTAGGAAAAAACGTACTTGAGAAAGAAAAAAGGTCACTATATCATGTTAAAATGTTCAATTTATCAGAAAATCATAATCATTATTAATAAGCATGCATCTAATAATATATCCTGAAAATATTTAAAGTAAAAATTTCTGTAACTATAGAGGAAAACAGACATACCTCCGTATTAATGGAAGACTTATTTTAATATATCTATCTTGGTAACAATTAGTCCAAGCAAGGAATAAACCAATTAAGAATACCAACTTAAGTCATACATTTTTAAGGAAGAATGCTTGCATTTGCCTTTTATTTATTATATTTTTATTTTTATAAATGTATGGAGTACAAGTGAAATTTTGTTACATGTATAGATTGTGTAGCAATGAAGTCAGGGCTTTTAGGGTATTCATCACCCAAATAATGTACATTCATTGCACCCATTAAGTAGTTTCTCATCATCCACCTCCCTCCTACCACCTCACCCTTCCAATTCTCCATTGTCTATCATTTTATAAACTACGTCCATATGTATACAGTATTTAGCTCCCACTTATGAATGAGACATTAAGTATTGGATCTTCTGTTTCTTAGTTACTTCATTTAGGAAAATGGCCTCTAGTTCCATCCATGTTTCTGCATAAGACATGATTTCATTCATTTTTGTGGCTGAACAGTATTCCATTGTGTATATATACTGCATTTTCTTTATGCAGTCATCTATTGATGGACACTTGTGTTGAATTCATATCTTTACTACTGTGAATAGTACTACAATAAACACATGAGTGCAGGTACCTTTTGATATAATCATACTTTTCCTTTGGCTTGATATCCAGTAGTGGGATTGTGGGATCAAATGGTAGTTCTATTTTTAGTTCTTTGGGAAATCTTCATACTGTTTTCATAGAGGTTGTACTAACCTACATTTCCATTAAGAAAGTATAAGCATTCTCTATCCTCAACAATATCTGTTATTTCTTATTAAAATTTTAATAACAACCATTCTGTCTGGGATAACACTGTGATTTTAAATTGTATTTGTCTGATGCTTAGTGATGTTGAGCATTTTTACTTATAACCTGTTGGCCATTTGTATGTCTTCTTTTGAAAATGTTTATTCATAAACTTTGCCCACTTTTTAATGTAAATATTTGTTTCTGATATTGTTATTGTTGAGTTGTTTGAGTTCCTTGTGTATTCTAGATATTAGACCCTTGTCCAATACATATTTTACAAATATTTTCTCCCATTCTGCAGATTGTCTGTTCACTCTGTGGATTATTTCTTTTGCTGCTCAGAAGCTTTTTAGTTTGAGTCCCATTTATATGTTTTTGTTTCTGTTGCCTGTGTTTTTAAGATCTTAGTCATGAATTCTTTATCTAGACCAATTCCCAGAAGAGTTTTACCTAGGTTTTCTTCTAGTATTTTTATAATTTCAGGTCTTACATTTAAGCTTTCAATCCACCTCAAGTAGAGTTTTGTATATGATGAGCAATAGGAGTCCAGTTTCATTTTTCTGCCTATGAAAATCCAATTTTCCCAGCACTACTTATTGAAAAAGAAGTCCTTTCCCCAGTGTACTTTCTTGTCTACTTTACTAAAGATCAGTTGGTTGTAGACATGTGACTTTATTTCTGGGTTCTCTATTCTGTTCCATTGATGTATGTCTCTCTTTTGCACCAGTGTCAAGCTGTTTTGGTTACTATAGCCTTGTAGTATTTGAAGGCAGGTAATGTGATACCTCCAGCTTTGTTCTTTTTGCTTAGGATCACTTTGGCTATTCAGGTTCTCTTTTGGTTCCATATGAATTGTGGGATTGTTTTATCTAATTCTGTGAAAAATGATATTGGTATTTTGATAAGGATTACATTGAATCTATAAATTGCTTTGGGCAGTATGGTTATTCTAACAACATTGATTCTTTCAATCCATCAGTAATTTGTATTCTTCCTTGCAGAGGTCTTTCACCTCTTTGGTTAAATATAGTCCCAGGTAATATTTTTGTAGCTATTATAAGTGGGATTGCCTTCTTGATTTTGTTCTAAGCTATATCATTATTGATGTATAGAAACACTAATTTTTGTACATTGATTTTGTATCCTGTGACTTTATGAAATGCACTTATCAAATCTAAGAGTTTTCTGGTGGTGTTTCTAGATATAAGATTATATCATCCGCAAAAAGGGATAATTTGACTTCCTATTTTACAATTTGTATGCCTTTTATTTTTTTCTCTTGTGTGATTTCTCTAGCTACTACTTCTAGTACTATGTTGAATAAGAGTGGTGAAAGTAGGAATCCTTATCTTGTGCCAGATCTCATGGGGGATGTTTTCAACTATTATACATACAATATGATGTTGGTTGAGGGTTTATCATATATTGCCCTTATTATTTTGAGGTATGTTCCTTCTATGCCTAGTTTGTTAAGAGTTTTTATCATGAAGGGGTGCTGAATTTTATTAAATCATTTTTATGCATATATTGACATAATCATATGGTTTTTGTCCTTAATTCTGCATATGTGATCACATCCCTGGTATAAAACCTACTTAATCATGGCTGAATATCTTTTTGATGTGCTGTTGGATTTGGTTTCCAAGTATTTTGTTGAAGACTTTGGCATCTATGTTCATCAGGAATTTTGGTCCATAGTTTTCTTTTTTTGTTGTGTCACTGTCTGGTTTTTGTACCAGGATGATAGCAGCCTCATAGAATGAGTTAGGGAGAATTCCCTCCTCCTTGATCTTTTGGAACAGTTTAAGGAAGACTGGTATTAGTTCTACTTTGTACATTTGCTAGAATGTGAATCCACCTGGCCCTGGGCTTTTCTTTGTTGGGAGATTTTTTTTTTATTATTGATTCAATCTCACTACTTGTTATTGGTCCGTTCAGGTTTCTATTTCTTCTTGGTTCAGTCTTGGGAGACTCTATGTTTCCAGGAACTTATTCATTTCCACTACGGTTTCTAGTTTATGAGTGTATAGTTGTTTATAGTAGTCTCTAATGATCTTTTGTATTTCTGCAGTATCAGTTGTAATGTCTCATTTTTCATTTCTGCTTCTATTTATTTGGTTTTATCTCTTCTAGGTTAATCTGGCTAGCCATTTATATATTTTGTTTATCTTTTCAAAGAACCAACTTTTCATTTCATTTATCCTTTTGTGTTTTTTGGCCTCTGTTTCATTTAGTTCTTCTCTTTGTTATTTCTTTTCTTCTGCTATTTTTGGGTTTGGTTTGCTCTAGCTTTTCTAGTTCCTTGAGTTGTGACATTAGGTTGTTAATTTATAATCTTTCTACTTTTTTGAGATAGGCATTTAATGCTACAATTGTCCTCTTTGCACTGCTTTTTCTGTATCCTACAGGTTTTGATGTGTTATGTTTTCATTTTCATTTGTTTCAATTTTTTAAAATTTCTATCTTAATTTCTTCATTGGCCCAATGATCATTCAGGATCATTGTTTAATTTTCATGTGTTTGTACATTTTTTTAAAGTTTCTCTTGGTATTGATCTCTAGTTTTATTCCATTGCAGTCTGAGAAAATACTTCATATGATTTTGAATTTTTAAAATTCGTTGAAACTTTTTTTGTGGCCTAACATATGGCCTATCTTGGAGAATGTCAACATGCTGATGAGAAGAATGTATATTCTGCAGTTGTTGGGTAGAATAATCTGTAAATGTCTGTTAGGTCCATTTGGTTAAGTCCAATTTAAGTCTAATGTTTCATTGTTCATTTTCTATCTTAATGTTCTTTGTAATGCTATCAGTGGAGTGTTAAAGTTACCCACTATTATTGTTTTTGTCTATCTCTTTCTTTAGGTCTAGTAATATTTGTTTTATGAATATGGGTGCTCCACTGTTGGGTGAACATATATTTATAAATGTTGAATTTTCCCTTTATCATTATATAATGACCTTCTTTGTCTTTTTATACATTTTTTTTTAATTTAGTCTCTTTTCTCTGATATAAGAATAACTATTCCTTCTTGCTTTTGGTTTCTGTTTATGTGGAATATGTTTTTCAAGCCCCTTACTTACAGTGTATGTGTGTTTATAGGTAAAGTTTCTTACCAGCAGCATATGATTGAGGTATTTTTTAAATCCATTCAGCCAATATATATCTTCTCAGTGGAGCATTTAATCCATTTACATTCAAGGTTAAAATTGGTATGTGAAGTTCTGTTTCCAGCATATTGTTATTTCTTTTCTAGTTTATAAATTCATTTTTCTTTTCCTTTGTGGTTTGGTGGAATTTTTCAGTGTTCCCATTTGTTCCCTTTCTATTCTTCATTTGCATGATTGCTTTACCTGTGAATTTTATACTCATGTGTTTTCATGATGGCAAATATTGTCCTTCCACTTCCACGTTTAGGACATCTTTGAGAATATCATGTAGGGCTGATCTAGTGGTAATGAATTCCTTCAGCATCTGCTTCTCTGGGAAAGACTTCATTTCTCCCTCATTTATGAAGCTTAATCTTTCTGGATATAGAATTCTTGCCTAGAAGTTTTTTTTTTTTTTTTGTTCTTTTAGCAATTTGAATATGTCCCCCCATTATCTTCTGGCCTGTAAGATTTCTCTGCTGAAAATTTCACTGTTAGTTTGATGCAGTTTCTTTTATAGGTGACTAGATGCCTTTCTATTGCTGATTTTAGAATTCTACCTTTCCCTTTGACTTTAGACAGTCTGATTATAATATGCCATGGCAAAGTCTTTTTGCAATGTATTTTCCTGGAGATCACTGGGTCTCCTGTATCTGGATGTCTAAATCTCTTGCTAGATTTGGGAAATTTTCATCAGTTGTTTCTTTAAATAATTTTTATATACTTTTTGATCTTTCTTCCCCCTCAGGAATACCAATAATTTGTAAGTTTGGTCACTTTATGTGGTCTCAAATGTCTTGAAGTCTTTGTTCATTCTTTTCTGTTCTTTTGTTCTTTATTTTTGTCTGACTGGATTGTTTCAAAATACCTATCTTTCTCATGCTTGGTCCAGTCTATTGTTAAAATTTTCTAATGTATTTTCTTCAATGAATATTTCAGTTCCAGAATTTCTGTTTGGGTTTTGTTTAAGATATCTATCTCCTTGGTAAATTTCTCATCCATATCCTATATTGATTTTATGATTTATTTGTATTGGTTTTCAGATTTCTCTTGAATCTCATTAAACTTCTTTAAAATCAATATTTTGAATTCTTTCCTAGCATTTCGAGGATTTATTTAACGTTAGAATTTATTGTTGGAGAATTATTATGTTCCTTTGAGAGTATCATAAGACCTTGCTTTTTCACGTTTCTTGCATCTTTATATTGATTTCTATGCATCTGGAGCAACAGCTCCTGCTTCTTACTTTTGAATTTACTTTTGTTGTAGGAGGGGACATTTTTCTATGACGTTGGTTGGGTAGGGTCATTTGGCTTTGCTTCTGGGTGCATGCTGTGCCAAAGACTCTGTATGATTTCCTTGGCTATAAACAGTTTTACTGGTATCTATGGATTCCTTGGTGTGTTATGATGCCGTTATTGGTGGAGGCTATGGTGAAGTTGTGCTGGGGATTAGAATGCCTGCTGGGTCCTTTTTCAGGTCTCAGTGGTAGTGGTGGTGGGCTAAGCATGTCTATTGTTGTGACCTGAGATAGTGTATGCTGGCACTTGTATTGGCAGTTGCTGGCAGGCTGATTTTTGGATCCTGGTGGCTTTCTCAGAAGCCAGTTTTGTTGTTGTTGTTTGTTTGTTTGTTTTTATACTTCTCAATTCACTTTAATGACATCATCATCTACCATTTCTTCCAAAATTATAATAAACAAACAAACCTACTTCCTCCTTTACTCACACATTCCATATCCAGTTAACAAAGTCATATTTTATTTGATGATTCTGCATATTAAATATATTTAATTACCACTTTTTTTGTCCTGAAACAATCTCTCTTCTGTTTCCTTCTGTGATACCACTCTTGATTTTCCTCCTACTTTACTGGCTGACTGTTTCCAGTCTTGTTTTCTGGCAACTTCTAATCTTTTGGACCTCTATACACTGCACTGACACAGGGTTCACTTCTCCTCTTACCCTTCTCTTCTCTAGACTTTCTACTAATATCAATGGCTTTCAAATTTTTTATTGCAGCCCACAGCAAAAAAATACATTTTATATCTTGATTGAGCATACACATATATATACTCCTAACATATAATTTTCACTAAAACATTACTTATCTATACCAAGGATAATGCACTCTGATCTTTTTTATTCTAATTTTTTTTATTTCAGCATATGATAGGGATACAAAAGTTTAGGTTACGTATATTGCCCTTGTTCCTCCCTACCCCCCAAATCAGAGCTTCAAGCCTGTCCATTCCCTAGACAGTGCGCATCGCACTCATTATGTATGTATACATCCATCGCCTCCCCCTGCTCACATCTGCCTGACACCTGATTAATATTATTTCTAAATGTGCTCTTAGGTAATGATCAGTGAAACGAAGTTGATGGTGAGTACATGTGGTTCAGAAGCCAGTTTTAGTAGCACTGTACTAAGTCAGTGAGCAGCCTGTTGAGCTCTTGGGCAGCCAGAGTGGCATGGGCAACAGCAGTAGCAGTTGCAGTGAAGTGCTCTCCCAGTTCCTACATGCTGTGGTCTTGTGTTAGCAGTGTTTGCAATAGGCTGTGCAGACCATTCTCTAGATCAGTAGGTGGCACTTACAGGTAGAAGCCAGCTAAGTTGGTAGTGGCAAATGTTAATAACCAACCTCTGAGCCCCAGGAGAAGTGGTCAGGTGCCCTAGGCAGTGGGCTTACCTGTGGAACCCCCAAGAGCTTGGATCCCATAGAGAGTGGGGCAAGGCTAGGCAGAGCCAGACCAGGCAAGCCTGTTATCAGGCCCCTTAAGAGTGAGTGCATATACCAGCCATGTTAGGGAGGGGAAAGTAGTCCTCGAGCCCCTGGGAAAATGTTTGGGATAGGAGCGACTGCCCTTATGCTGAGATTCTGCTATGGGGTAGTTGAGCTGCTTGTCCTAGTAGTGCGGGACCTTTGTCCCTTCCATACCCCAGTTTCAGTGGGGCTTCCTTCCCTATCTCAGCTCTCACAGCTTACCCTGAAGTTCAGTCAAAGTAGGCAGTTTGTGCCTAGCTCACAGCTCAGACCCAGGCCATAAGAGTATCTGCCCAGCTCAGAACCTAGCCTCCACATCAACTGTTGTCCTATGTGGTACCTGGGGGGATTTCTCAGCTCCGGTGCTGGCAACTGGAGCCCACTCCAAGCTTACTTCTCAGTCCTGGTTGCTAGAGCCCAAGTTTCCCTAACATCCAGGATTGGCACCACTCTTCCCAGGACAGTGCACATTTTGTTAAGAGTTTTGATCAAGAATGGGGTTTTCCTATATCCACTTAGGTCTTAGGGAAGGCATGGGACTGAGGACATGTTACCTCCCTGGAGCAGTTCCTCTTGCAGTCTCCTGGCTGCTCCCCAAGTCAGACTCAGGGCTTAGGAAGGTCAAAGTATACTCCCATAGTCTGGACTATATGATTCTCCAATGGGAAAGTGGATCACAGAAAGACACTCACTCATCCTCTCTCATATTGGGAATTCACTACTGATCCTCAGCTGGTCCCAGCCATCCAAGCTGCCCATCCCTTTCCTTTTCTGATTTTGGAGCCAAGCAAGCTACCCATCCTCTTACTTTTTCATTGAACTTCCGTGTTCCTTCTTGAATAATGCATTCAAAGTGTTACTGCCTGCACACAATTTTGCTTCCTCCGAATGGATGAGGCATGTCTGAAATGCCTGTAGGCAGCCATCTTGGAAAAAAAAGACCCTGAAATCATACCATTAACTGTACAACCTAATGGACATTTATAGAACATTCCACCAAACAATTAAGACAACAAAATCTTTTCAATGCAAATCAACAATATATCGGACCATAATGAAAGTCTCAACAAATTTCAAAGGACTTGTTATCACGCTGAATTTGCTGAGCACAAAGCAATTAAGTAAGAAATAGCTAAAAGAGAACTAGGGGAAACTTCAGATTTGGAAATATAAAAACACACTCCTAAATCATTCACACATCAAAGAAGAAATCATGTTATATATTCAAAAATATCTGCAGCTTAATAATAATACTAAGTAACAATTCCCTGCATTATGAAATGCAATTAAAACAGTACTGATAGTGAAACATATAACTTCAAATGTTTATATTAGAAAAATTTAAAAAGCTGGAAAATGTTGAACTAAGCCTCTATCTTATTAGAGGCTTAGTTAGAAAAAGTTAAAAAAAAGAACAGCAAATTAAACCCTAAGAAAGTAGAAGAGAAAAATAATAAAGAGAAGAAATTAATAAAATAGAAAAACTATATACAATAAAGAAGATAAAACAAAAGCCAAAAGTTGGTTCCTTGTGACAAGTAATACAATTAACAAACCCCTTGCAAGACTGATCAAGATAAAAGGTAGAGAATACATGAATAGATGATATTAGGAATAAAAAGCAGGACTTAATTACAGATTCTGTAAACATTAATAAGATAAAAACAGATCATGAAGAGCTTTATGCCAATAAAAGGGAAATTTTAGATGAAAATTAACTTTAACTCACCGAAATAAGCAAAAATTTTGAAGCAAACACAAGAGAGTGGTCCAAGCAGAGAGCATTAGGTGAGGAAGAGATGAAGGTAGAAATGTCACTGGTTTTGTGAGAGACACTCACTGATTGGTTATACGAACACTAAAATGCAGTCTGTGTCACACTCCGGGCTGGCTACTGTGTGAGACACAGAGGGAGTTGACCTGAATATTGCCCCTAAAGAAAACTTAAAGCATAATGGGAGGCTTCAGGCTTGTATTAATACATAATGTGTAACAGAAGGAAATGAAAGTTCTCCGGAGGTTCACTGAGGAGTTAGTGATGATGGAGCCTGGGTTTTGTGTTGGAATGTGTCAGGATGAGCATGCAGAACTGGAGAGGGAGATGGAGGGCTCTGACTATGCAGCTAGGGAATTTGGAATTCATTCTGGACCAGAAAACACTGGTGTCTTTGTGTAGGACAAAATCATGGCCAGAGTTTAAGATTTATGACACTAATGTGGATATACACGTATGATAAACGGGATTTGGGAATGTTTAAAGATGAGGCATGGTGGCAATTTTGGACAATATTACAGTAGTCGAGATAAGCTGTGAGACAGTCCTAAATTAGGGTGGTAGAGATAGACACAGAGAGGAAGAACAGCACAGAGAAGCATCAATAGGCTCAGTCATTGATTAGACAGCAGGCCCAAGGTAGAGGGGACACCTAAGGGTGTCCTAAGATGTCCAGCCAAGCAAATAGGAATTAAATAAACTGACTATTTGTTCAGTCATTCCTTTGTTTTAGAGGAATGATAGAAACTAATAAAATCTTTAATAAGTCCTAATTTCTCATTTCAGGTAGCATATGACTTATGGGAGAACACAAAGGCTAGTTCAGATGTGAACACCGAATCTCGGCTAAGAAATCTTCCACCCTGCTGCTAATCCACAATGCAGCAGTGTGAAGGGTATACTCAAGATCAAGGATGTGTGAGAGTGGATATGGCTTCTCAGTGCCTCCCTTTGATCCTTGCCAAAGTCCACTGCACACAACGTGGGAACCATAGAGTCAGAGGCAGAATCTGGGGCTATTGCATTAGTGCCTAGGTGCACAGGGCCTTCAGCCAGACACCGGCGGCCCATTACCATATCAAGAACTTTGTGCCGTGCATTTACTGCCTTACTGGGCTTAGTCCAAATGTCAGTGAACCAGATTCATTCCTGGGCTATAATAGCACAGAAGAGGAAACAGCCTAATTGGAAAGTCAACCAGGGAAGAACCCCAGGGTAGCTGTGAGTTCAGCCCTCTTGGAGCTTCATGAACTACCCTGGGGGTCCATGCCCTGTGATGCAACCTTCTATATGAGGTTGGTGGGTTATTCTAGTACCTTTCCTGAATCCCAGGGTGGACTTAATTTCTACAGCTCTGGAGGATCAAGGTCATGGATCTCTACTTTGTGATAGAATGGCCCCAGGTGGCACAGCTATATAATCTTTGAGTGAAGAGCAAGGTAAGAGTCACGAAAAAGCCCAGCAGAGCAACCATCAATACTCACCCTCTGTGAATGCAAATAATTCTAATTGAAGTAACCCCCTGAAAACTGTAAAGTGCCTTGAGGGCAGAGACCAGGTCTTAAGGTGTCTAAGGGCCCTACACAGAATAGGGAAGCAGAAGGTGTTTAATTAACTAATTCTGAACTGATATGCTCCAAAAATGCAACATTCCAGATAAGTCTGTCAACATCATGTAAAATTGTACCTTTGTTTTGTATCCAGTATAAATGGAAAATTTTTCACAATGCATGACCCCTGCACTTCCATCTCTGCTAAAATAATCCAAATTTTCCTTAAGGGCGTATGCTTACCAAACTGTATTTTTTTAAATGAACCCTGATATAATATAGGAGGAAATCTGAAAGGTTTCAGACTGTTTGTGTATGCCATAAATGGCCCCAGGCTGCTGCTCTCTTGGAGTTTTTATGTCTGCATTCGATGGTCATCCTGTCTCTCTTTCACAGTCCGTCTTTCAGCCGTCACTTCTTGGTGTTCTTTTCTTCCCTCACCCTGGTATCCCAGGCACCCCAGTCTCCAAAGACTAGAAGAAATACCTTATTTGCATGATTTGAGAGGCAGTGGAGCTGCCCAAAAGATACGATGGCCGATACCATTTGTGAGGTCAGAGTAGGGTTACTCCTCATCACAGAGTCATGATGGGACCCGAGAGGCCCCACACCGCAGCAGGAGACCACATGGCGAGGTTGGACTTAGCTCCGCATAGAGACTATCTCCCCTGGAGAACACAGTGCCACGGGTTTTTTGTTTATTTTTTGTTTCCATTTTGTTTGGTTTTTCAAGTTACCAAACTGAAGTGTTTCCTCACACTTGAGACACACAGAGCAGACAAGCACCTTTTTTTTCCTGGAATAGCCAGTATTCTCATTTTATACACTGCCATATTAACACGCTACATCATAGTCTGATACTAAGGCAGGACATCAGCACTCGGGATACCCTGATTGTCCAGGACATGAATTTTAAACAGAAGAAAGCAGAAAGCTGTCTGTAGCCTGGATTAGGAAAGACCTAGGATTAGCTTCATTGCTCCACCCAGAAAACTATATATAGTAAGATACGAATTTACCGTAATCATTATTAAGCTCCTACTATGCACCGGGTGCAACAGTATCTGAGAAGATGCTTCCGTCTAAGATGGACCAAAATGGTATTGCAGAATTAGCCACCAAGTGCTGTGTTTCCAGGTGTGGCTGAGGGAACTGGATGTAATTTTTAAAAAGTCCATTTGGTCTGAATTATGCCAGCTCTTCCTTCTTCCCTGTTCCACGTTCCAGTGGCACAAGGAAGGAGATTCTTCTTGCCAAGGTTGAAGAGAGTAGCTGAGAGCAGGCTGTGGGGAGAACACTGTGGGAAATGCAGAAGGAAGAGACAAGGGAGTGAACATCAAGCAGCCACGGGGACCCAGGGCAACGGGCAGATGCTCAGAAAGAGGCAGGTACTGGAAGAGAAATGTGGGCCTGAGGAGCTCAGAGGCAGGCAGCAAGGAGGTAAGCTACCCATAGTTCAGTGAGAATGACCCATGCAGCAGTCCCCAACCTTTCTGGCACCAGGGTCCAGTTTCATGGAAGACAACTTTCCACAGACAGGTTGGGGAGGGATGGTGAGCAATGGAGAGAAGCTCTAAATACAGATGAAGCTCCTCTTGCTCCGTCACCACTCACCTTCTGCTGTGCGGCCAGTTCCTAACAGGCCACAGAGCAAGCAGTTGGTCTGCGGCCCCGAGGTTGGAGACCACAGACCTATAGAGAATCAGCTTCCGTGACTAACTTTCAAGACGGGTCACATTCACCTTTGTTGTCTGGCTTCATTTGGCATAGCAGAAACTGTGGGGTTTGCAACCACCCCTTTTTAGAGACAACAATCTCCCTGCAGGGGGGAACAATGTCATATTTTATCCAATAGCCTCTAAACACCTAGTGCAAGGCCTTCTTTGCACTAAGTGCTTACTAGGTGTTTTCTGTTTTATTTTCTCCAGCTGCATCTATATGTATACAATTATAAAACAATATTTCAAAATATGTACAATACAACACTTTATAACATTCAAAGTACTTTCTCACTCATTAGCTTATTTCATTCTTACCACATTACAAGGGTAACTGGTTTTGTGAACCAGCTGGACATGGCAGCGCATGCAAGCCAAAAGCACCTTCATTCTGTCTCACTGCTATCCCTTTGAATCTACTCTGTAGAATCAGTCTTCTCTGTTGGATAAAATCCCAGACAGTTCCTATAGCTTTTCCTGTCACTTCAAGATTTCAAAGGTCCCAGTCCAGTCTAATATTAAACTTTCAGACCCTCCTTCAATGCAAAGCCTCTCTCCTCCCCCAGCTTTGGTTTATCCCAGGCTCAGAAATGTACATCGGCAGAGTTGGAGGGGCACGGGCAGTTTCAGATTTGGCTTGTTTCACCTCTTCCTTGCTGGCCATTTCTGGCTTCCCCATGTTCAGGTAAAGGAAAGGGAAAAGAGATAAAAAGGGCAAGAAAAGGTATCTCTTGTCAGCACAGTTGTAATCAGGTGTTGGTGCCTTGGGTGTGGTAATTGTCCATTTGGTGATGTGATTCTTTCTCTCTTGTGTTGCTTTTGTGGGTGTTTAGAGATTCCTCTCCCAGCCCCTATGTTCTGATTACAGTTCCCTAGTATGTTCTCCAGCTACTTGCCCCAGAACCCTCCCTAGCCTCTACAGCTAATGGTGCACTCAACCTCTTTCTGCAAAGCCCGTATCACCCCATACCAGGATGCCCTCGTGACCAGGGTTCTTTTGCGAGATGGCACATGGCCTCCTCTGTCCCACAGGAAAAAAGCCCCTTTACCCCAGTGAGGTGGAAGGGCAGCTAGCTCAACAGTGGCCCTGTCTCTGCCCTGCTACAAGGGACTTCAGCCACCTCTCACCTAGGGCTGTCTCAGGTTGATCAACATCCCAGCGCCTCTCCCTCCCCAAGTTCAATAAACACACATCAAGCTCTCTGGCTATTTCCCTGAGCCCCCTTCCCACTTGGCTTTGAGGGGAGGAGGGGGCAGAAGACAACAGTGGAAGAAGTGGGCAGCAGACTAGCACTGTATCTCCACAGACCTCCTCACCACCCAGTCTCTCCTAATTCTTTCCTTAGCCTCCCACTGTACAGCTTGGAGGAAGGTGATGGCCAAAGTGACCAACCCATTATAGAATCACCCTTTAACATGGTCTCCCTCCTCAATTCAGGGTCAGAGGACACAATACCAAGAAATGTCCCATTTTAACAACCTGTTTTGAAAGGCAAGACTTAAGAGATGAAAGGAAGTAGATAGTTTTCTCACTTCCCTCTAAGAGGGGAGGGAACTAGGCTCCAGCCTTAGTTTACACAGTCATAGGAAGCAGTATTGGGCATCAAACTGAAGTTGGCCTCAACCACCACACTTTGCTGCCCAAAGCACTCTCAGTCCCCAGCCTCACCATATGGCCCCTGCCCATCCTCTCCCAGTCAAGCCTAGAAAGAAGACCCTGCCTTCTGACACCCTGCCTTAGCCCTGACACTGGGCACAGCTGACAGTCCATAGGGAAAGCCTCACAGGCTGGGTCTCCTGATATTAGCTACACTAGTACTAACAGTGCTCATAATTGAACACAGTAACATAGCACTTCTAGGCACTGTTTTAAGCATTTAACATCTATTGGTTGTGTACATTAATTATATAATCCTAAAACTACCCCCACGAGGTAGGCACTGTTTTTATCTGCCTTTTTACAGATGAGGAAATTGGACACTGAGAGATTAAAAATATCATCCAAGATCATTCTGTTATGTCATGGAGGCTGGATTCTAGCCACAATTTCTGATGCTATAATTCTCGGACTTTTATTTGCATAAGAATGATCTGGGGAACTTGCTGAAGCACAGCTTCCCAGTCCTCCCATTTAGATGCTGACTGTATACATAGCTTGCAGCCACTTTAATGCCATCCCCAGGTGATTCAGGCAAAGATCTGTATGCACTGGGCCTGGAGCATCATTTATCAAGGAACAGACTTGGAACTGTACTCAGAACTGTAACAGAGACACTATGATAACTAGGCCAGGGATGGGCCCCTCCACAGCAATGTGCCAAGGGGAGTCGGCATGAAGGGCAACTAGAAACTTCCTCAATTTGCTTTTTTCCTCTACTTCCATAGTGCTGATTATTGAATAAGCGAATTGTTTTTTGAATAAATGAACCTGTTCCAGGACCCAGAAGACTTTATATATAGTTTATATAAAGAATTTAATATAGTTTAAAAATACTCCATAATCTAAAAAAATAACTCACACTATTGAACAACTGCAGTAAATCTTCTGCACTACCTGCCAAGGTCATAGTTTCAATCTCACCTTCAATTATTGATAGATAGCCTGATAATTTGAGAAGAAAGAAACAGACTTTTTTCAAGATTTGGAAAAGGAAAATCCTTTTAATAAGAGATTCCATCCTGATTACATAGCTCTTATCAGGAAATCCCTTGAAAGCTGAATTCCAGAAGGCAACTATTAAAAATGTCATTGAAAAATGAAATTATCTGCTTACACAGCTTAGAACAGACCCAGGAGGGATTGTATATTTGGTGCAAAACAAGAATTAAAAATTGTTGTGGCCATAACTGGACTGGAATTTTTGAACTACCCATGCCTCTATAAAATGCTCGAGGAAGCAGACAAGAAGGCAGGAGCCTGGCCATTCTTGACCGAGGCAGTGAATGTACCATTAATGATGCCACCAATCAAGATGTGCAGCAAGAGCAGATCAAACTGTATTACAGAGGCAAAGGAGGCTCAGGCCTAGGAGCTTCTCAATGGACATCAGAGCTTGGCCAAAGGACAAGGAAGAGATGGGACAAAGCAGGAGCCCACAGACTGGACGCGGAGTTAACCTCTTTCAATGACTACCTAGGCATGGAAATCCTCAAGCTCTGGAAAAACTAAGTCCAGGGGCAGTACTTCAAATAGGACTCAAGGGTTATAGCAGGAGAAACCAGGAGGCCTAATAGCCATAAGTACTTATTCACAATATGGGGGCCCGAAGAGACCAGTGGGCTTCTGCCAACAAGATTCCAACTGTCGCTCAGCTCTGGCTGCATTACCCTTGAACATGGCCCAAACTGTCATCTACTATAGAACTATTTATTTCTTAAATTTCTTCAGCTCACTCTGAATTCTTTACAGATCTAGAAAAAATAATTCTACACTTCTTATGCAGAGAAAACCTCGTATAGCCAAAGCAATCTTAAACAAAAAGAACAAAAAGCATCAGTCTACCAGACTTCAAGCTTTACTACAAGGCTATAGTAGCCAAAATAGCATGATACTGGCACAAGAACAGAGATATAGACCTTTGGAACAGGACTGAGAACTCAGATACAAAACCATCCTCATATTGTCATCTAATCTTTGACAAAGAAGACAAAAATATACATTGGGGAAAAGAATCTCTATTCAATAAATGGTGCTGGCAAAACTGGATAACCATATGCAGAAGATTGAAACTGGATCCATACCTCTCACAAAAATCAAATCATGATGGATAATAGACCTAAACCTAAGTCATAAAACCTTAAGAATTCTAGAAGAAAATGTTGGGAAAACTCATATAGACGTAGGCCTAGGCAAAGAATTTATGAAGAAGACCCCCAAAGCAAGCACAGCAGCAACAAAAATAAATAAATGGGACCTGATCAAATTAAAAAGCTTCTGCACAGCCAAGGAAACCATCATTAGAGTGAATAGACAACCTACCGAATGGGAGAAAATATTTGCATGCTACATATCCAATAAAGGGCTGATAACAAGAATCTATATAGAGCTTAAGAAAATTAACAAGAAAAAATCAAACAATCCCATCAAGAAATGGGCAAAGGACATAAACCAAAACTTTTCAAAAATGGCCAGCAAACATATAAAAAAGTGCTCAACATCCCTAATCATTAGGGAAATGCAAATCAAAACCCCAATGAGATATTGCCTAACTCCAGTGAGAATGGCCTTTATCAAAAAGTCCCAAAACAACAAATGCTGGCATGGATGTGGAGAGATGAGAACACTCTTAACACTGCTGGTGGGACTGCAAATTAGTACAACCCCTGTAGAAAGTAATTTGGAGATATCTCAAAGAGCTAAAAATAGAAATACCATTTGATCCAGCAACCCCACTACTAGGTATCTACCCAAAGGAAAAAAAGACACTCTATAATAAAGACATCTGCACTTGAATGTTTATGGCATCACTATTCACAATTGCAAAGATGTAGAAACAACTCAAGTGCCCATCAATACATGAGTAAACTAATACAATGTGGTATATGTATAGCATGGGGTACTAGTCAACTACAAAAAACGATGGTGAACTAGCATCGATGGTGAACTCATATTATCATGGATAAAGCTTGAGCCCATTCTTCAAAGTGAGGTATCAAAAGAATGGAAAAACAAGCACCACATGCACTCGCCATCAAATTGGTACTAACTAATCAACACTAAGGTGCTCACATGGTAGTACTATTCATTAGGTGCCCATCAGGTTGGAGGGGGGTGGTGCGTGTGGATAAACTCATAGTAAATGGATGCCGAGTGCACTATATGGGGGAAGCGCACACTTGTAGCCTGGCTTGGGCGAGGCTAAGGCATTATATGTAACCAAAATGTTTGTACCCCATAATATTCTGAAATTTAAAAAAACAGTTTTAAGGAGCATTCTAAATGCAAGACCAATTGTACATATCATGGAAAATGAATAGAGATTTTCCCATGTTCCTCCATCTCCCCACCGTCTGCCTACCCCATTACTGAGTGTGGGATTTCCCATCCCTTCACGAGCACTTTTGGCTACATCACGGGAGAAAAGACTGCCAGCTTTCAAGCTGGCGTTGGAGAGCTTACTGTCTCCTGGGGGGACATACAGATACTGACAGAAGTGAACGCTAAGCAGAGAAATAACCTTGTTACCTTCTCTTATCTACTTGACCTGTTATTCAACCACTGAAATAGGGAAAAAGGGCCCCAGCAGGACCCATTAGCCATAGAGTCATGCTAGGTCTTCCTGGTACCTTGGGATATCTAGGTGACAGAAAATTGATGAATGATTGGTCTAATGTGTTTACCAAGTATTGAGATTAAGCTATTTTAACACAAATCAGGAATTACTGTAATCTATTGTTTCCTATTATTAAATACAGAAACTACAATTTTAATATCTTGTTGAGAACCATTTAAGCTAAATATGAATATGGTTTTTATCTAGGATTAATGAATTGCATATTTTTAACTATCCAATTATGAAAATGTTTGCCTTTGGGGTATTAAAAAAAGCATTCAGGTCCCCCCCACCACCACCCTTGGATCAACAGCCTAGTGAAAGAAAACGCTATATAAATATATACACAGTAATACTTTCTACTGAAATATATATTTATCATATATGTATTCATCAGCTTTCATGCATGCTGTCAGATGCAGAAAATTAGCTTTTGCATTTACTAACTCCTCCACGGGAAAGAGGTCCCTCATGTGTTTAACAAAAGGGAGCTTTATTGTTTATGAGATTGAAAAATAAAGGTTGCCATGGCTTTAAGATCTGGTGATTGGTAATCAGTTTTCATAAATGATCATGAATCACTTTTGTGCTGGCCGGGCTTTGTTTAGAATATGAGATGGCTGTTCTGTGTTACAAGTGAGGAATTATTAATGTACCCTCCCTGGAGGGTTTCAATTTCACTCGTACAAATAGCTGTATATCTACCAAGTGTATGTTCAATGTGCCTATCTATGAAATTTAAAATTATATGCTTTGTGTAAAACAGAATATATAATAGACTCTGAAATTGAATAAAACTTATTGGACTCATTTTTTATCCTTTGTGACATTTCTCTAGTAAGAGAGTTCAGACAAAAGGCATTGCCACCAAGGAGCCAGGAATGCAAAGTCCTGTCCAATTTAAATAATCACTCCTTTCTGTCATGTTTTACAAAGAGATGTATTCAAACATGCTCTTTGGGCATTTCTATATTCTGTTCTTAGTTTTCACAAATATGAGCAGGCAAAGATTCCCTTTACCCCTTTTGTATGTTTTTGTTACTTGAAAAAAGTATAATCTTGGCAATTGTCTCATTATAAAAATGAGAAAGCTTTCTTCTGTGAAAAATAGGACAGAGGCCTGGCTCACATGAGATTGTAATTTAGTTCCGAGCTTCACATCCCTCCACTTCTCCACAAATAAGGTAAGAAGTAAAGTCAAAGATAATAAGGAGTTCATGGCAAATCTGATCGAGTCACTCACCTTTTCAAAATCCTTCAGTGGTTACCCATGTCCACGTGGCCCAAACTTCTTAGCAGGCTTACAAAGGCTTTCTGTGATCTACCCCTTAAAGAGCTCTCGGACTTTCTCTCCCACTCCCCTTTCCTAACACTTTTCATCCTGGGAGGCCAGCAGTTCATTTTCATAGGAATAGAAATGTACAACTTGTGTGGGTGTGTTTTTCCTGATTACAGGGCTTCAGCCAACACCACAATTCAAGAGTTTATGCAGCGTTAGATCCAACAAATTGGATCAAACTGAAAAAGAGGGAGAGAGAGAGAGAACAGGAGAGAGAAGGGGAAGGAGAAAGAGAGAATGCTGCATTCCCAGAACTGAAAGGGGTTTAGACGCCTCCAACTAAATTGAAAAGTCCCACCAGCATTGTTGTGCTCCTTCCTTCAAGACAGAAAGTACAAGATGTAACAATTTCTTCTTTCCTTTCACAGGAATGTTGTGCCATGCCATTGACCAGCGGGTTTCTAAAGATTTTATGAATATGACAGGTCCCTGAATACTTGTAGGCTTTCTGTTCCACTCCCTGAGACTCATGTGTATTACACCAAGGCTTCCGGTATGCCAGCTGCCTCTTCCTCATCCAGCTGAGTTAACATGATGTCACTGATGTAATGGAAAAATGGGATATTCTTCAAGAGGTCCGGAAGTTCTAGATATGTGTCATTCATTATGGTAGCCACTAGCCACAGGTGGTGATTGAAGATGTGAAACGCAACTGGCATAACTGAGAAACTGAATTTTTAATCTGAATTAATTTTAACAAATTTTAATTTAGAGACTGAAAATAGTATAAAATAATTTTTTGTTAAAATATAACTTCACTGTTTTGGTAGGATTACATGGCATGTTAACCATCTCATAAAGTGGTATAATATTACTATACTGTAGAGCATGCATCAGGAACGTGCATAATTTCCAGTATTATACATAAACACATCACTGATTGAGTGCAATGTCAACAAATTAAGTATAATTTTTTTCCAGGACTCAGTGTAATATCACATTTATTTAAATATTTTTTGTATTCAGTACACATTGCAATGACACCTATATAAAATGTAATTAGTAAACTAAAATGTTTATTATTATTTTAATTATAATTAAACCATTTTTCTAAAGAATAAATATGGTATAATTTTTAAAAATCAAAATGAAGGCATACTATTAATGCAGAATTGAGTGAAAATGCAAAAGCTAGTGCAATTGGAAAGGTAAAGAAAAAAATAGACTGGAAGAAAGGATGTTACAAAATTCATGATGAATGGCGATCACAATTTGCCATAGCAAAGCAAAACAAAAAGAGTTATGTGTTGTATAATGAATTTTTCAAAATAATAAAGTGAGAAATATTGAGAATTTTGGGCCAACATATACTGAATTTGATAAGAAAGTTTCAACAGTGAAAAAGGAATCAATAAATATTAGTTGCCTGAAATTAAAATTAAATATCCAACAATAATTTTGTAAGATTTAACAGAATCTGAGCTTGTAACTTTGGCCAGCTATAAAATGTCTTGGATTCTTAAACAAAATAGAAAATGACTTTTAGATGTTGAAATGGTACAAGAAATTACTATTTTAGTTATAGAAAATTTATCACAAAACTATGAAAAAAGTATGAAAAGATATTTCACAAAGTTATTAGAATATTAAACCTTTCCAACAGTATCATAAATAAATTGATTCAAAACTTTAAAAATTTCAAGTACTTTTCTTTAGCTTTAGATGACAGTACAATATTAATAGACACAGCCCAGTTAATACTCTGGTTTATTTTGTTTCATTTTGACTTCTAAATTTATAAACAAATGTCAATTTGCAACCTAAAACAATCAGACTCATGGTATAGATTTTTCAAATGTTTTACATCTCTCAAAGAAAATTTTCACTTAGATATGAAAAATAGTTTCCATCACTATGTATGGTGCTCCAGCTATATAGTTAAGTCAAATTGGATTTATTGGAACGATAAAACTAGATACTGATGTTTCTTTTATTGATTTGTCCTGCTATATGATACATATTGTAAATATTTGTGTTCAGTTTTCTGAAGCAAACTCTAAGAAAATCATAACTGATATAGCTGTTAAAATTATGCATTATATATGTACAAAAGCTATGAATTGCCACCAGGTTATAGAATTTTGAACAAAATAGAAGACAATGAATTTACCAATCTTATACCCATTGGTTGAGTCATGGAAAAGTTCTACAAAGGTTTTCTGAACTATAAACTCCAATTCCAGTAAACTATAAACTTTTTTTAAAGAATGCTTGCCAAACATTCAATAAGCAAGGGCAAAAAATGGCAATGCAATTTACATTTTCTCACTGTATATGAATAAAGTAACCTCAAAGCTCTGAAGAAAGTGAAAGCTTATTTGTGACCTTGGTACATATGTATGCAAATTTATGTTGAAATTGAAACCTTTCATAATACAAATCAATAACAATGATTTTACATAATTTTCTACCATGAATCAATATGGAGAAAATTTTAATTGTAATCAAGAGTGTTATGTAAATTGATTGCAAAAAGTATGAGAAAAATTTGAAGAATGCTTTTTGATATTGATAAATTTAGGGTTGTTTTCAATCGATGTACTATCCCTTTGAATTTAGTTTTAATAATACTGAGTCAACAAAAGAGTTAATTAACTTAATTTTAACAGTCATAATTTTGAAACTGATATACACATGCTTCAAAGTCAAATCAATGCTTTATAAAAAGATACACCAGTTTTGTCAATGTGGGTATAATTATTAAAGGAAAATTATTCTTTTCGGTAATTGATTTGGTTATCAGACATTTTTTAAATGTGTTTGAAACAATTTCGGCATGTCAATCTACTTTTTCAAAGGTAAATTTTATAAGATCAAGTATGTCCCATGAAAATTTAGTATCTGAGTTATGTTGTAAGTGTAAAACATATCAGCAGTACGGAAGACATTGTACAAAAAAACTCACTAATAAATGTCTATGTTTGTTTCATGTTGAAATGATACTAGTTTGGAAATATTAGGTTAAATAAAGTATAGTATTAAAATTAATTTTACTTGTTTCCTTTTATTTTTTAATGTTATTGCTAGAAAATTTAAATTATATATGTGGCTTACATTTTATTTCTATTGGACAGCACTGGTCAAGAGCTCCTCAGACTGTATTGGGATAAAAAGGGCAAGAGAGTTAGCACAGCCCTGGAGCAAAAATATAAATGCATGAGCTTATCCATTCCATATGATGCGAATGTGAACTATTTCTCAACCTTGTTTGTGATAGCAGTAGAAAAGAGCCAGTTACCAAATCAAGGGCTGTATACCACACACCTGAGGCTGTATTAATCTGCTCTAGAAAAGATAACACATCTGGCAAGGCAGTCATGATTGGAACTACTACTTCACTGAGTTGACAGTAATCTTCCATCATCCTCTAAATTCTATTCAGCTTTTGCAAGGACCAGACTCATGAATTAAATGGAAATATGATGGGGACCACTACCTCTGCATCCTTTAGATCCTTTAAGTATGACGCTAATCTCAGCCATCCCCTCTAGGATGCAATACTGGTTTTGATTCACCATCTGCAGGGAAAGGAAGGGGTGAGAGTAGGTCCTAGTCTCTCTCTTTGGTAGCTTCCAGCCCACAGACTACTACCCAAATATGGTGCTTGTACCAACTGCTGAGTATGTCAAGCCCAATCTTACAGTAAAGAAGGGGGAAATGATTACCAGACCTTGTCTTGTATAGGACCCCATATGCCTGCACTCTAACAGAGGGAACACATGATTTGGGTCTTTGGGTATCAATATCAACTCAAATCCTGTGCCCAGCAGTCCTTGGAATGTCTTCGTATTCCCTTTTCCCCAGTACAATTACTCATGTAAATTATGACCTTAGGTTCCTTTGGGGAAGGACTTGGGAAACCATTATTGTACATGTATGCCATGGTGTTGCTTAGACCTTCCTAATGACTTAACCACCTCTGTGGGCAATAGTTTTAGTTTGGGGTGGACTTTAACAAAACAGACCTGCCATGGTTGGGTATTTAACAGTCTTTAAAGGTCAGTTACTATCACTATTGAGTCCTAGCCTGGTTCTTGATTTTGAGATGAGAGTTTCTTTGTATGCAACCAAAGATGCTGTGTGACTTTCATACCTGGCTTTCTGTTACATTTACTCACTTTCAACTGTTCATTATCGCTCTGTAAAGTATCAGCAGCAGTATTTAGCAATGGCTGTCCAATCCTTATCACTTTTACAGATACTATTTCCTCATCGCATACATTCATCTCAAAAACCTGATACATCCTGCATGCCAGTACATTTCCTTTCAGCAGTTCACCATCTTATTTCACCACCAGTTTTAACAAGTGTAATGTGACCTCTGGTCAAGGGTTTTCTGTGCACCAGTGATTGAGTCCTTATTGCCAGTTTGGTGGCTGTGATCCAAAACTCCATTTTATCACCAGCTTTTCTGGAACATTCCTCATACCAACTGTCACAGGCTGGGTTTTTTGGAAACAAATGCCCAAAGGGAGAGATGGAGTTTTGGAAGAAAATTATTGCTCCTGGAAGGAGATGAATTGGAGTTAGACCTTGGAATGTAGGATTGAGATAACAGAGAGGCATAGGTAGAATGTTCCATGGATTTTTTAAAATAGAGAAAAATCAGTACGCTGAAAAAATTGGCTTTGTGAGCAGGATAGATTTGAGGGGAAGAAAAAGTAATTACTGGCTAGTCACATGTCAGTGGAACCTAAAGAACAGACATTGGAGAATGAAAGCTTGAGAGTTGAAGTTTGAGGAGTATCCACTTAGGGACCAGTGGAGGAAAACAGAAAAGCTATCAGCCGGGGAAGAGGAGAAGAACCTAAGCAATGCCTTGAGGATGGCAGGGGAGAAGAATTCCATACAGGCAGCTCATCAGTGAGGCAAACCTACCACAACTCCCATGAGCCATTTTGTGCAAATTAAGTATCAGTGTGATTACACTGATACTTAATTTATCCCAATTAATTTTTTAATGTTTTCCCATTCATTATTTATAACAAATGTTGTTGCCAGATCTTTGATTCTGTCTTCCCTCAAGGTTAGAGCTTATTTCTTTAAATACACAAAAAGAGAAAATATGTCTTTCCTGGGGAAGTCTCTGATAAAGATACGGAGATAAAAAGAAAATTTTGGTGATTTTTTTCTGGCTACTGCAATGTCATGTCTAGATATCTCATCATTACCTATTTGAAGGGTCAGTAAAACAGCCAATGGCTTGTGCCAGGACACAGATCTCCAGAGATGCCCTGTGGGTTTGCATCCTTCAGCTGTGGTCAGAAACAAGGCCAACTGGCAGCACGACAAAGCTATGGTTCCAGTTCTAAATATGCAAAGTCCACTTAAGGGAACTGGTAGCTTGTTATTTTCAAATTTAATAAATGTATTCACAGCTAATCCTCTCTAAAAACTTGAGCAATCCTCTCCCTCCAGCAGTTCTGGAAAACTTATACAGCCATCAAAGCCCACATGCTTCACATTTGAGTTATTTTTAGTTATCCATCCTGCATTTCTCCCTTTCCTTCCTAAATCTGTGTCCTCCAGAACCCCAATCCAGGTCCCACATGGTCTAGGTCTTTTCAAGGACACCTCCGTTCACTGTCTTGCCTTATCTAAAATGTGGCTTTCTCCTGTGGAATCCCTTCTGGCTCCCTCTCATCCTGAGACAGACATGCTTGCACACCTTAACAGCTGCTCAGTGTTATTCCTGGACTATTTCACCACTGTTTTCCTGTAAAAAGCCCTCTGGTTCTTCAAAACTCATGCCATTCTGTTTATGGACCATTTTCTGCCCCTCAACATCATCGTCTATCCACTCTCATGTCATGTCTCAGTCAAGAGAGACAGTAGCCTCTAGCACACAGCTCTCTTCTCTACCTAGAGCCCTGGCCCAGCAGATGGCCTTCCAACTCTGCACTCTCCCAGTCCAAGCCTCCTCCTCTGGGCACCTTCTTTTCCGTTCTCTTCCCTAGCTCCACATCATGGACAGTTTAGTATTGCCAATAACCACTCTACCTCTGAAATAAAAAGTCAATTAGACATTGTCTTCTGGGCACCATACTCTCTTATATGATCCCTCTCACACTCCCCCACAGCTGATCTTCAACCCCACAGAACTTTCTAGTCCTTTGACTCCAGCACCTCTTGCTGTCTGTGAGCTCACTCCCATCATCGCTGTCTTCCCAATGGAGCTTAAACTCCATGGTCCTCGTCTAATCCCTTTTTTGCTAATGTCCTCAACTCTCTTACCAATAAAGATGCTAGTTTGGACTACCATCCCCTCTTTTCTAGACTAATGAAGCCGCTAACTTATGGGTCTCCTGGTTTCCCATGGATTCTTCAATCAAGTCTCCAGGGTGATCTTTCTTAACTGCAAAGCTGATGACATCACCTCCCTGCTTTAAACATTTCAGAGGTTCCCTCTGTTGAGATTGCTCACAAGGACCTGCTTGATCTAGCCGTTGCTTTCATCTAAGGCTCATCTCCTCCACTCCCCCATTGAGTTCTGCTCCCATCCTACCATCATACTCAGTTACTTTCAGTTCTGGGAATGTATCCCCTCCCTTCACGTCACCTCCCCTCTTTTCCCTTCCCCTACTGCCCTTCTCTTCCCACTCTTTCCTCTCCCTCCTCTCCTCTCCCCGATGCATCTCTTTCTGCAGAATGCCCCCTATCCCTGGAATGTTATTTTCTCTTCTCACTTCCCCTGATTCCTCCTATTTATCCTTCAGAGATCCTAACCTCTGAGTCAGGCTAACTGGCCCTTGCCCTTTACATACACACCTTAACTATATGAAAGGTGTTGCTATCTTAGTTAGAACTGTTGCACTTAGCATTACACATATAATGGCTTCCCGTGGCTCTGTTTGCCCACCACATTTCTGACCTTGCCACACAGGCTCCTTCCTAGGGTGGAGCAAACCAACTTCCTTTCCTCATCCTCCATCTCTTATATCAACTGCATTGTTCGTATTTTCATGAGATCACCCCTCTTTCCAGCCACAGCACACTCCTCAACATTCCCCAGAATGCCAAGCTCTTTGATGCCTTTATATCTGTATATTTTTTTTTTGCTTCTGATTAAAAAATCCTATCCCTTCCTCTGTACTAGGAGACTTCCAACTCAGCTTGAAGATTTAGCTCAGATGTCAGCTCTTACCTGAGTCTAGTTCTCTTCTCCGTGCTTCCTCAGCACTCTGCTCAAAACTCTCTCAGAGCACTGTAATTCCAGGTTATGTGCGTGTCACCCAACTGAGACAAGGTCTTTAAAGGCAATACCATCTATTCAATTTTATGTCAATTAGGCCCGTACATAGAGGACGGGAGGAGGTGTTTCAATAATCATTAGACACATGTGGAATGGCTCAAAAATCTTTCCTTGAGTCCCACAATTTCCATTATTTCCCCAAATTCAGCTATGTTTTTCAAACAATCACAATTGTCAGTGAATCAACCCATTAAAATGTATATGCCACTTATTTTGCTTCTAACTAGTCAGTATTTATAGACAAAACTGTCTAAACTGCATTGTTTATGTTTTCCTGAGACCACAAGAATTTGCTAAAGGCAAAGTTGGTTGTTTTGACCATACATTTCTATTTTACCCAGGAAGATGATGGTGCAATTTTATTCTGGAATAAACCACAAGCCTAAGAAAGAATTTATTACAATAAAATTGTCATTTTGTACATTTATTATTTCTTTTCATCCTATCAAATCTACTATCATCTGAGTGAAAGGTGTGAAAATGAAAAAGAAACAGTGAAAAATATTTGGCCCTTACTGTAGAATTTGATTAATGACTCTAAATTTCTTGGAAATGGCGTTATTTCACAAAAATATGAAAGCCTTTGGATTGTTATTTCCTGAGCCTAAAAGCAACACATTTCTAAGTTGTATTTATTTTATGTCTCACTGTCATTTGGAGTAAAATTAGTTCCCTAAAATTACATCTGATACTGGGTAGTAGCCAAATATACATTGTCAGTAGATCTAACTTGAGCCCACCACCACCGTCTCTGACTTTTATAATGAGTCCATAAAATATTGGAGAAAATCAAGGAAGATGGAATGAGTATCACTGGAGAATTCTGCTTTTCCTTTGCCGGAATTGATCATAAAGTCAAAAGCAATATAGTGTTTTTTTCAACCAACAAGCATTTGTTGAATACTTACTAGGTACCCAGATACGTATATAAGCTTGGGGATGCAGCAGTGATGAAGGGAAAGCCTGCCACTGGCATCTTAGAGATTACAGTCTGGCAGTTAAATAAGAAGCTACAGTACAGTATGAAAAGTGCTATTATAGAGGAAGTATAGGGTATTATAGTAGCCCTCCAGCTTGTACTCTACTGGAAAACATTTGCCTGTCTTGTGGCTACGCAAAATTCCAGAGTTTACTTAAGCATTCTGGTGCAACTGAATTTGGGATACAGTCAACAGGAGCTGCAAGGGAGTCCAGCCTTAGGCCACTATTTTGGATTGCCATAAATAACTGGGACACTGAGACAGCTGGCCTGACCCAGTTGTTGGACTATATGGAAATTCATTGTTCAAGACTGTCAGGTGGGAAAACAGAAGCAAAGAATTAAATATTCCTTGGCTTTCAAACTTACAGATGCCAATAGGGTTGGTTAAATTTGCTTTTAGGAGTAGAAGGGAACAATTAGGTTTTCAGACCTCATGGTGTATGAGATATTATGAGTGCTCAAAAAATGTTTGATTATATGAACAAATGAATCAATTCACAGGCTTTCCATTGAGGAAAAGGCAGTCCACTTGGGTCACTGATGACAATGCCTGGGGTTGGGCCCAGTGCTATATAGCGATTTGGCTCAGAGCAAAGCAGTGAATAGAGAGCTATATAGAGCTCTCCAGGAAGGCTGGGACCTTCACATCAATACTTTAGGTGAAAAGACCTGTAGAATAACTGCAGACGGAAAGTCAGTATCCTACCATTATCTTTCCTTAAAGACATGAGCCTACAGAGTTGGCACCTCAGGATCTCCTGCAGTTCTACAATTCAGGAAGAAACTACCAGCCACATTCACAAACAGATTATCCCAAACAATGCAAACATGTCTTTATTGCATTCTACTAAATTTTCACTCAAATTTGATTTCCACAAAACAAAAATGCCTTGGGATCCTAAAAAGGACCAATTTTCTGTGCAAAAATATTGGAAAATCCTGTCATACTATGATACCTTTTAGAATATCCAAATCAGCTCTGCCCTCAGTATACAGCTATTCAATAATGGATTTGAGATATGTATTTTCCAGGCTTTACTTGGCAAAATAATCTGTGTCTTTGCCAAACTATTTAGCAAGTGTTCACAGACTTCAATCTGTTGTGGGTTATGTTGAATAAGGCGTGTGTTTCCGCAGCTCCCCTCACTAGGCTGGTTGGAGTTGTTCACCTGCTGGGTGGTCACAATCACGCTTTCCAACAACAGGAGGATGGAGAAGCACTCTGGATCAACAGTGAGATTCTGCTTCTTTTTGGACACTGCAAATATGGTTCTCAGAGGCTATGACTTATAAGTACATGGCAATTAAAATACTCAGTTGAATGAGGTAGAAAAACAGAGCGCCTCCTCACTCTTCTCAAGCCCAGTGAAAATTAAAGAGGCAGCAGCTCAGAGATGCTCAAGAGACCATTTAGTCCAGCCTAAAATTTCTAGACAAATAAAACTTTATTTCAGCTTTATAGATGAGAAGTCACAAGAGAGGATGGTTGTATTGCCAAAAGTCAGCAAATCAACAAAATAGTTGAGTATGGAAACCTACAAATGCCTTTCACCGGAGCTCTCAAACTTTTATGCCTAAATATCTTTAACTACAGAAGAGGGTATACACTTAACCCCAAGAGAAAGAGATATAACTCATAGCAGCTATCCATAAGCATAAAATTTCTTCAAAATCATGTATTGTAATATTTTTAATTTTTTTTGTGTGTGTGTGTGAATTTTGTATTCTACTCAGTGAAACATCTGGTTGCCTAGCACTCTAGGAGGCCGAGGCAGGAGGATCACTTAAGGTCAGGAGTTCTAGATCAGCCTGAGCAAGAGTGAGGCCCTTCTCTACTAAAAATAGAAAAAATTAGCTGGGCTTGGTGGCCCATGCCTGTAGTCCCAGCTACTCAGGAGGCTGAGCCAAGAGGATCACTTGAGCCCAGGACTTTGAGTTTGCTGTGAGCTAGGCTGATGCCATGGCACTCTAGCCCAGGCAACAGAGTGATACTCTGTCTCAAAAAAAAAAAAAAAAAAATTAAAAAAAGAAACATCTGGTTGGCTTAATATATTTCCTCAAAATTACTAGACAAAATTGATGCTTCAAGAAGATGCCATGTTTGCTCTGTATCTTTGTGTATCCTCAGCCATAGAGGCACCTGAGTTCATGCAACATGCCTCTGCAAAAGAATACAACTACTGTTTCCCTGGCACCCTTCACTTACTTCAATCTAGAAGAGTCTTGTCATACAAATGCCATTTTGTGGCCTGAACTATCTAGACCCATCTCCTGAAATGCATTCATGGTGGAACAAGACAAGGAAACAATCAGTCTCTTCATAAAATTTTTGCTTCTTACCCTCAAACCTCTAAGCTGGGAGGATTTCCCCCAGCCCTATGTCATAATTAATACCTCTGGACTGGTAGATGAGGATGGTGAAAGAAAGATTCATGATTTTCTGCAGAGTCTATCCAAATAAACTGTTGGTCAGAAATACAGAATCAGCGGTTATTAGGGATTCTGGTTCCATTTGCTAAGTCTGAGCCTCTCCCCTGGGAAAAGGAATATTCTACAGTAGGAGTCAAATTTCTTCTTCCAATATCAATTCACCTGTCTTTTCTAATGTTATTTTTATTACAATCATACCCAGGCAAAAGAATTACTTTAGATGCAAAAAAAGGGACAGAAAAAAAATGTACACTAATATGTTAAGCCATGAATGCCACGTTCCATACCTTATGTTCCATCTAAGAGTAGCTACTCTAATTTTTCATATTGTGATATTGTACAGATACCACATACCCACCACTGTATACCTCTGCTGGAGTACTCCAGGACACAGCATCTATGATAGCCAATATTATGTGTCAACTTGACTGGCCTATGGGATGCCCAGATATTTGGTCAACCACTATACTGGGTATGTTTGTGAGGGCATTTCTGGATGTGATTAGCATTTGAATGAATAGAATGAATAAAGCAAATAGATTGTTCTCCCCAGTGTGAGTCAGCCTCACCCAGGAAGGTGAAGGCCTAAATAAAACAAAAAGGTTGAGTTGAAAGACCTCTCTCTCTCTGCCTGCATTTGAGTGGAGACATTAGTCTTCTTCTGCCTTTAGATCCAGACTCAGACTGGATCTTATACCATCAGTTCTTCTGGTTCTCAGGCCTTTGGACTCAGACTGGATCTATACCACTGGTTCTCCTGGGTCTCCAGTTTGCCAACTGCAGATCCTGGGACTTCTCAGCCTCTGTAATCACATGAGCCAATTCTTGATAAACAAATATCTCTATCTATCTATATATACATATATGCACACATATACATATACATATAGTTGACCTTTGAACAACTGAACAATATGGATTTGAACTTTGCAGGTCCACTTACATACCAATTTTTTCAACCAAATGTGGATCAAAAATGCAGCAGTCAAGGGATGCAAAACCCACTTATACTGACGGTTGATTTTTTGTATAAGCGGCTGATGGCTGACTGTGGGACTTGAGTATGTATAGATTTTGGTATATACAGGGGTCCTGGAACTACTCTCCCATGTATATCATGGGATAAATATGTACGAATATATATGTATATATATACTCTTTTATCAGATTGTGTGATCTCCTGGGCATTGCTGAAGTATTCACACACATTAGATCTGGAGCTGCCCAAAGACCCAGAGATGACTTATGGCCACTGACTACATCACTTTCGTTGTCTCAGTTGCAATTATACAATAAATGTATTTTTTCCTCTCACTTTGAAGTGCTTCCTTTAAAATGGAAGGATTTACTTGATCTGTGCTATCTTTTATGACTGTTGAGTAACTGAGTTTTATGGCATGTCTATTACTAATAAACTTGGATCCCACAGAGGAATTTATGTGTGTTTCTTAGGTTTAATAAAATATTATACATATGTTTTTTTATGTTTTGGCAAGATTTCCATTACATTGGCTTGGTGCAGTTTATGCATTTTTTATTTTCTATTTTAATATAGACATTTCTCCCTGGGATTTCTATTAGTAATGCTGGAAGACTTGGAGGAGGCTTTTAGAAGTAAAAGTTGTTATTTAAACCCTTCCACAATGCATAATTAAAAGTATGGCAGTGAACTACCATACAGTACATTTAACAGATGAGGCCAATTACAGTGGCAATTTTAAAAGAAAAAACATAGAATTCTAACCCTAGCATTTGGGCCCTAGAAGGTCAGCTAATTGCCCATCTTCCAGAACTTACAGCAATGTCCAGGAGATCACATGATCTAATAAAGGAAGCAATGACCATGGGATATCTATCCAGTATTCCAATAATAAAAATAAAATGATATCCTCAAAGATGTCAGGGAGGCAGCAGAACTCCCACAGATCAGGAGCAGCAGCACCCTGTTTTTGAGGAGAAAGCCTTTGTCTGGGCTCTCTTCCACCATCTGCCTTCCCCTTGCCCCATCCAGGAGAGCCCTCTGTTGCCACATGCCCAGTGCACGCCCCTCCTGCTACTGTGGCTGCCCACCCAGGCCTACTGCAACAGGCTGGGCCATGTGACAAACAGCACCCCTTATTCTCTTTTGCATTCTGACCATGTATTTAGTCTATGACTATGAACACTTCATTGTGTTCTATCCAGAAGGCATTTATTGATGATGCTAAAAGCTTAGAACAGAGTCACTAACTCGGGCCTGGAGTTCAGGAAGGACTTTCTGGAGATGACACCTAAACTGAGTCTGAAGAAAGTTGGAAATGTGAATGACACAAGTGGAAGCCTTCCTGTTACTCTCTCTCACATAGTCTTATCTCCAACTTCCAATTTGCTTTTCCCAAAATAGCCCGATGCCCAAAGCCACAGGGCACAGTGTCCTAGTTCCTGGAGTCCTCGGTGGCCAGGACCACTGCAGGGAACAATGCAGGGAATCACCTGCTTGATGATGCTGTTGCCCACACCCCACCCCCTACTCTGCATCTCTGCTCTCGTCTGTGGCAACTCGCAAGTGCGCTGTGTTCCCTCAATGCCGCAAGCCATGGAGCTTACAAATGGCTTCTCCATTTGGGGGCCAGGGGAGCAGGGATATTGGACAAACATCTTGCCATCTGCAAAGTTCTAGAGAGGCAAAGTAAATGATGCCCCTGTACCCTGATTGTGAAGGGTCTATCTTCCAACCTTCAGTGAATGGTGACTGCACCCAGTTTGGATTTTCAATCCCACAGCCTACCCTGCGTGGGAAGACAAAGAGCCTCAATTTCCAGGTTTATAAATGTCAAAAATGAAATATTCTCACTTAAATTGTGGTGAGCATTTATGTGTTCATTAAATGTGATTGCTGCGATAATGAGATACACCTAAAACTCCTTTAACTATTTAAGAGAAAACTTAGGCTTCAACAAAACCCCATAGCACAGCATTAAGACCCAGTTTTGTTTTGTGGGTTTTCTTTTCATTTTTAGGAAACCAATTACAGTGCTGGAGTGGGTGAAACACCCCAAGGAATGGTTTATAAGATCATATAGTAATTGGGCCAATTTACAGTAGGTAACTGAGAAATGCCTAAAATTGTCATTTCTCCTGGTTAAGGCTGAATAGGAAAGAATGTGATTAATAAATAGCTTAAGCAGCAAACAGAAGGTAGTTACAATGCACGAATGCTCTAGGGAGATGAGGTATTGAGAAAATCATTACGATAAAGTACAGGCAGGTGTTTGCTTAAAGAGGCTGAAACAACTTTTCAAAATATCACATTAAAGGGATATTTGGGTTTGAATTGCTTATTAAGATTTTCTTTAAATGGCCATTCAATTATAAGGTCAAACTCTAGGTATGTTAAGGCAAACTGAAATTAAGAATTTTTCAGAGTGCATGAAAATCCAGATCTTTGACCTCTCCTCCAAGCTTCTGTCTAGAAGACAGCGTGGAGCCTCTTCTCAGAAGCCTGTTGACACGATCCCTGCTCTGCAAAATTCCATAACCCGGGAGGGAGAGAGGGTATCATTTAGGGGATGATGGACAGAGTCAGAATGTCCCATTATCCATCCTGGATAGAACCTCAGGTTCCCAGGGGCTTTTTTTATACAGCACTATTTAGGAAACACACCCCAGGGCTGTAACGAATGCCATTCTTCAAAGTGGAAGAGCATGGAAGCTTTGAAAGAGACCCCTGGCACTGAGAATTTAGACCCATCCAGTGACTTTGGCTCAATTGTGAAGTTTAAGGACCAGCTCATCTTGAGCTCCCTTCAGTCTCTCTGTCTCTTTTTCTTCCTCAAACAACCCCTGTAGGGGACATCTGTTGATCTGGACTACCTGGTATCCTTGTCCTTTTTTTCTGGAAACAATACCTCCCTTCCTTTGGAGAATTGCCTCTCCCCCACCCCAGACTGCTGTGCAGGGCTCCCAATAGTGATGCTGTCCCACCCTCTCTCTCCCCAACCACAGGAGTGTCTCACAACACAGGAGACACCCCCGGTGGTACCTCCATCCCTCGAGCCACAGTAATGGGCTCAAGGATGGTGTTATAACTCAAGCCACCCCAATCAGGGGCTTTCCTTCAGGTTTAATATTTGGGTGTGTCTTAGTAAATGAGATACAAAGCTTGGCTGGTGGAAGCCTGCAGTTGACTGTAGTCCTACTCCCTGCCCCCACTGCCACATGGCAGAAGTCTGTCTACACTTGAAGAGTCCTGACTGCTAATTACTTCTCCCTGTCTCCACTTGCCCTACTCCTGTCCTATACTTCTTTTCCTCAGAACTGTGCTCTAAGATTGCTGTCAGCTAATCCCCAGCAGGTTCACCCTAGTCTTTATAAGAATGTCCATTGCCCTAGCTAGAGTCAGCTGTGGGCCTACACTAAAAAGAAGTGCATATCTACCAAGGAGGATGAAAATGGTAGAGAGATGAGAAACCAGTAATTTGGGGAATAATTCCAGGTATGGAGGATGTTCCCCCTCAAGAAGAGAAAACTCCACAAAACATGAGTTTTAATGAGAATATCTTCAGCTCTGTGATGTCCTATTAGGTCCAGAAAAAATAGGACAAAAGCCAATGTATGGAAAGTACAAAAAGATCGATGTTGTAACAATACAGGTGGAGATTTTTAGGACTCTGATTATCCTAATGTGGAAAGTTCATCCACGAAAAATGTGTTTCCTCTTGATGGAAGTATTTGAGCATATGCTAGACAGTAGCAAGGATATTTTTGCAGAGATTTTCACATTGGGTATAAAAGGAAATCACTGGCCACGAATTTTAAAATTCTAGGAATAACCAAGCAGTGGCATGAAGCTACATGACAAGCAGATTTCATAAATGCCCCCACCCGTCCTAGTGAAAGTAGACAACAGTGGACATCCATTCCTTATAAGGAGGCTATTTAGACACTAGGTTCTAGAGGCTCCCTGGTGCCTGTCTATATGCTGTAAGTCCAGCTGAAGATGCCGGACATGCTGGGCTGCAAGTAGCTCCAAGGACAGAAACAGAGTACCAACAGGTACTGACCCTGAAAGTCACCTTGGATCAGAGCCATGAGAGGTCTTACCATTCAGAGCAACAGTATGATGTTAGGGAACTGAAAGGGCCTTCCTCTCCTGAAACTGCTGCTCTAATCATTGCTGATCCCTGAAATTCCACCGTTGAGATCTATCTCTTATCACAAGGCTTTTTCACCATGAGAAAGAGAGAGAGACAAATAGAGAGAAACTGTGAGAGATATCCTGAAATGGAATCACAAACATCTCCACAGAAATGAAGAATTACAGAGCAGAAGAGCTTGGCAGGGCACCCCACCCTCCACCCCACTGATTTAGCTCAGGCCTCGGTGCCTCTTAGCAAAATTTTTGCATCTCCTAATTCCCCAGAATTCCATCCTTCACATTGCAGCCAGAGGGAGCAGTATTTCAACAATGAAGACCTGACCGTATTACCCACCACCACTTAAAGCTCTCTAATGTCTCCTCATCGACTTTAGATCAAAGTCTATGATCTTTAGCACTATCTAGGAGTTGCTCAATAATGTAGCCCTAACTCTCCACCTTCGATTCTGGCCATTCTTGCCTCAAACTGAGTTCCACAGATTCCCCATACATCCATATACTCCTTGATATTTCTCACCGCTGTATCTTAGTTGAAGTTATTGCTTCTACCCAGAACATCTTTATAAGCTTGTTAATATTAGTAATTCTTATTTATTGTTCGAGAGTCAGCTCTGACATCACCATTTTTGAATCGTTCTTGGTTTTTGTGCTCTTCCCCAAAAAGCCCAGTGGCATCACCAAGGGGACGAAGTGGCATGGACACAGAAGCAGGATGGAAGAATGGTAAGAAAGAGCACTGACAGTCATTAAGTGCTTCCTAAGCACTGGGCATGGATAGGTCCTGTGTGCTTACTTTTACTAATCACCTGGCCACTTAGGGCCAGGCTCTCTCAGGATCCGTGTCCCAACTTTTAAAGGCCATTATAAATGTGTCGTTTTAGGAGAGAGGCTCATCTGAGATTTTAGAAACTACTTTGTTCTTCAGGGTGCCCAGCCTCTGTAGAAGGCCAAAAGCCACTCCAGCATAGTAGAAAGAAACTCTGTGACCACCGGCTGATTGGTGGCCACCAAGAGAGCTAGCTGCTCTGAGAACTGACGCCAGGGTACAGGAAACACTGTCCTCACTGTCATTTAATGAGCTTTTGCAGTGCTCATTAAATGACAGTGTATCCAGTGTATCCAGCCTCAATGACTCCACCCAAGTATGGCAATGCCCTGGGCAGGACAGCCCCAAATAAGAAATGCACCATAGTTGGTGCTTATCTGAGTCAGTCTTAAAGTGACAGCATAAACTAGTGAATTATAAAAGTTAAGAAATCAAAAAAAGGAATAAATAAGAATATTTTTTATGCATGCCACAAGTATCACTGAGCATCCATTTCGTGGCTAGAGCTGGGAACCAGGGCTGGGCTAGGGAGCTATGCAAGGTTATTGCACCTAACAGTACCCAGCTCCTGCAGGAGCCTGCAATGGAGGTAGGGGTGATGTTGTATTCATGGTTTTCACCTGAGTCCACAAGGCCAGAGATCAATGAGATCCAAAACACTGATAAGAGCAAGCCCTCCTCCTTGACCAGGGCTCCTCTTGGGTACATGGGTGCTGGCTAAACCTGCAAAGCAGAAGGAGCATCTGGAGAGAAATGCTGGATCCATGGGAGCATTAAAAAAAATCAGGATTACTTTGATGCAAGCTAGAGATTAATTATTTCATTTTACAGAGAAAAAAAGAAATGCATCAATACTAAATTTCTGAACACAAGACTCCATCACATGCCTTCCACAGATGCTGATGGGGATGCAGGTATAGAATGTAGACTGATTACTGAGGCATTTTTATTATGCTTTACCTGTATACATTTTAAACCAAGCCCTCTCTAAAATTCAATAAATATAATTTTAAAAAATGAAAGGGCTTTCATAAAATGAACTCAGGTTAAACCAGGTTCTTAGAGTCATTACAATCACTGTCATAAGGATGAATTAAGAAGGTTGTTCTGGTCTCCAATTTAATAACACTTTTGACTGCCTCGTAAATTGTGTGATATATGGTAATTTGGCATCCAGTATTTGATTGGCTTGCTCTTACAACCCTTCCTCATAAATTAATGTCATCATGAACACAGACAAGTTCTTTCCTACTTTCTCTGGGTCCTTTTAAAATAGCTATTAACCCTTGCTTGCCACTAAGACATTCTTAATTTAACAACAACAAAAAAACTATGGCAATTAAAAGACTCAAGAATATCTCTAATATTCCACATGACTAGTTGCAAACATTTAAGCAAACAGGAAATACCTGTTTTTTCCTCAAATAATCAAAAGGACCAGGTTTTTAGTAGGCTCTGTGGAGGTTCATAATTGTACGGAACCCAGTCCAAGCTCTACCAAGACTTCATATCTAATTGGGGAGACAAATACATTGCAGGAAAGAATTCCACAGATACCTGGGTTCTCACAGTTATGTTCCAATCAGTCTAGTGAGGGGGATAGACCATTAATCCACAGAATTTCTAACACTGTGTAGGACTGGGGAGGACAGAGGGCTACAGGACCTTGGAGAGCACCACAGCCCATCTGTGAAGTCAGAGAGAGCTTCTCAGAAGCTATGTCTAAACGGAAAGAGGAGTAGCCAGGCAAACCTGTGCATTGGGGTGAAGGCAGAAGCTGTGTATTCTTGGACGTAAACAAAAAATATGTGGTAATGAGCATTGTTTATCTGAGGAAATGAATGAAGTTTAGAATGGCTAAGGTTTAAAGGACAGGAGAAGAAATTGTGAAAGATGTTGGCTAGAGAGTTATAAGACAGCCACACAAAGAAAAGTCATATAATGATGTTATCCTAAGGGCAATTTGTGAGCAAGGAAGTGTTCTGAGCTGCAGAGGGACATGATCAGATTTGCATTTTTTAAGGCTTGTTCTGACTACAGCAGTGAGAATTGGTTTGAATGAGGCAAACCTGCTTGAAGCTCAGTTCGAGGGAAACTATTATGGTCATCTAGGTGAGAAATGATGGTCATTTGGACTTGGAAAATTGCAGGGGAAATGGAGAGAAATTCTTAGATTTGATATGTATTTAGCAGGCAGATGCAATCTGATTAGATGATTGCTTGTATATGGCAGCTGATGGAGCAAGGGGCTCAATGATGATACCCCTATTTCTCACTTGGGCAAATGGGCATGGGGGGGGTCATTGACTGGAATGGGGGCAATGGAGGGACCTATGTTGGTGAGGGAGATTGGGAGGTCAGTGCTGGCTGTATTGAGGCTGAGAATTTCTCTGTGGAATTCCCCAGGGGAAAGGGTTGCAGGATATATGCATCCAAAGCACAGGAACTCTCTGGACTCCTAGGACAACCTGCTTTTCAGAAGCGCACAGTTGAGAAGGTGAGAGGTGCACTAAGGCCATGTGTATTCAGGTCCATGAGACATGGAAATAGGATGTAATGTCAAAAAGAGGGAATGTTGACATCCAGTTGTGGGAATCTGAAATGGCTTCATGGAGGTGATATCTGATTTAACACCTTTAAAGATGGTAGGATTTCAGCAAGCTGTTGGAGAAAAAAAGTGGGCTGTTTCAGGCTTGAGATACCTAAGCAAAATCACAGACTGAGAAAAATGGATGACACTATAAGGAATTACTAATATTTCCATTTGGCTACAGTTTAAGGTCTGTTTGTGGGTGAACAGTGGGCAATGTAGCTGGAAAGAGGGTGGAGGCAATACCATAGAGAGAATTGACAGAAAGGCAGGAGGGATGGACTTTATTCTGTAAGTGATAAGCATTCTTAGGAGGTGTTTCAACTGAGAAGTGAGGGCCTTCATGAATTTCACAGACCATATCTCATCTTGCTGAGACTTCACGAAGAAAGTGGGATTAGAGAGGCACCAGAATAAATTGGAAAGATTTTGAACTCAGAGCTCTGGGTTATTATAATCCTGGCTTTGGCACTCAGAACCTATGTGATCCAGGTAGTTCCTGTTTCTTGGGTGTAAATCAGGCAGTCAGATGGCCAATTCTTATGGTTGCTGTGAAGTTTAGAGATCATAGGTTTAAGATACCTGGTGCATAGGAGACAATTAGCACATGCAGAACAGTTGTTGTTGGAGTGGTGGTGGTCATGGTAGGTGTAGTTATGCTGTCACCTACTCCTTGGCCAAGCTGGCCCCTCAGAATTATGACGTAATAATAAAAGCAACCATGTTAGCTGAGGAAAGGCAAGCCCAGCTGGAAAGAATCACTTTCCTTCTCAAAACAAACATGATTACTTCCTACTAGACAGAAGTCTCAGAACTAGGAAACAGAGCGTCAGTTGCTCATCAGCTCTGGATCATGCACCCATAAACAGAAATGGCCTGAAAATAAGTGTTTGGGACCCACCAGCTAAGAAACCTCCAAAGGCACAGCTTCCAGAGTACCCAGAATCTGAAGTTTGGGATGCAGCACAGAAGTGGGTATTTAAATAATGCACCTGAACTTCTCCAAGACTCATGATGATGTCATAAAATTGAACATGTAAGACCGGGAGCAACTATTTTCCACATATCAGAGATTCTGTTGTGTAGCCTGTGCACAAAAGGTCAATGAGTCAAGATTCGTCAAGTACACCCTGATAGAGAAGGCCTGGGATGGTAGGGATTTATGCATGGCATTTTATTTCTTAGAGGTCAATGATGGACTCTGGTTTTTGAGATATTGAGAATAAAGAAGGCTTCTACTCACTTTGGCCTAAGAGCACATGAGGACTTCATGTAATGAGACAAGTCATTCCAAAGAGAAGACCCTTATCTGCAGAATAGATGAGGAAATGGGAAAGCAGCCACAAGCATTATACTTTAATTGCCAGGGTCTGTGGAGGGTCTGAGATGTTACCCTACTTGTAAGCTAACAACTTGCCACTGTCTCATGGATGCTTTCTTGAGTCAGAGGAAAAAGACTTCACTACTCAAAACAAACTCAGTAGCCAGATCATCATCCCAGTCACTAAGCCCCAATTACCTCAGGGCCAGCACAGGAGACCTGGATGGATGCACACAAAGTGGGCTACATCACAGGAGAGGAATACCAAGCCTGGCAACCCAGCACTTCGGCAGTGCTTAAGAAAGCCTGCTCTCTCTCAGAGGAGGAGACAATACCTCATCCTTCAAGGTTTTCCTGGTACAAATAAACTTTGAGAAATTGTCTAGTTAAACAGTAGTCAGGACCTTGCAGTCTTGGCATACCTGGCAAGATGTATAGGAGCTCATGAAACCCATGAAAGAATGTCTCCCAACACTCTAAGCCCTATCCCACTGGGTCTGGCCTCTGGTTGTGTAACTCAGCATCCCAGGAACTATAACAACAGTCTTGTCCTGAAGACTAAGGAGGACCCTTATGTCTCATGAATCTGATGGCATTCTGAAAGTATGTTTATTTAATCAGTCTCCTTAACGACCCCTTAGTGACTGTGATATTATTACCAATGGTCACCCCTCCCCCACACACACCTACACAAACACAAATACAGGGGGGACAAAGAAGAAAAAAAGATTTAGCTCCTTGTCAGACCTGTCCCTGGCTTTCCAATGCTGAAATCAGAATATTCCAGCCCCCAGGAAGAACCTTCTGTCAATTCGCAAGGAGTTCGCAATCTGCCACATAAATCAGAGTAATACGGTAAATTGTGATAAGCACAGTGACACATGTGGAGTTCGATTAAGTCTTTTGTTCTCCCTGGGGAAAGGAAGAAAGCCTTCTTTACATGATATAGCAATATCAAATTATCTGGGTTTTTTAAATATTGTACATCTTAAAGTCATATCTGGGGTTGTTTTGTGAAAAGTGAACTGATGAATAATTTAGAATGGCATCTTGCCACCTCTCCCTGCATGTAAAAAATGTAATCTGACTTAATTGTATGTTGCCATGATAACATTAAGAAAGTCCCCAAGGGGTAACTGGGACATGCCCGGCTTAATGAAAAGTCAAAGGACATTACTTGAATTTATATGAACTCCATTTCCATGCTTGCACTGCATGTTTTTCAGAACGTGGTGCTGGCCTCCCTCTCCTGGGAGCGTGGAGTGCACAGCAGTGTCTGCGGTGGGTCGCCTTCGCTTAAAGAGCTAATTAACTGCTTATCATGATTTTTCTCATTTGGAAATCAAGAGGCTTATGGAAATCCTTTGGAACCACAAGTTGGGATTCATGCAACTTCATTACTCATTGAAGTTGGAACTCTTTTGATAGAGTTTTTTTTTTTTGGAGGCGGGGGGAGTTGTTATTTTTTTGCCCTGTTGCTTCCATAGCTCTGAAAGCCATCCCAGGCATTGAGACTATGTGCCTACATAACAACAAAGTGAGCGCCTGGAGGGAGAAACATTCAGCAGAAGCAAGAATTACCACAGCAAATATGCCTGTATTTATGTGAAGACAAACTCCACTCAGGGCTAGCCAGAGCATGGTAAGATTAGGTCCTTCCTAGAGTCAACAACCACCTAGGCAAGAACTGGGGACTGGAAAAGGTCAGATGGTCCAAGGCATCAGGGTTCAACATATGAAGAAGACAGTAAGGGTGAACATTCAAAAAGCAAAGAGAAAGAGAGATGGTCAGAGAGAACTTGAGCAGTGGAAAACCCAGGGACAGGGACTGCTCCAAAACAGCCCCAGGGCTTTCATGGCTTTACCTCCTAGATGCACATGTTTTGTACTCTACCTCCTTTCTCAGCAGCTAAGCCTGGCCTTTGCACAACTGTTGCCATTTATTGAATAAACGTTAAACTTGTAGGCTATTCAACCTACTTTTGATGCCACTTCCCACTCTCCCCTCCCACCCCAAATGTGCATACCCCACATTCCAGCCTGGCCTCCCTGGTCCCACCTGCAGCCCTTTTCTCACTCTGTTGCCTCCTCCTCTAAGCCCTCTCCTTTCTCTGCTCTGTCCTCATGGCTGCCTGTCTAGATACCTGTTCTCCAAGACACAGCTCAATTGCGTGCTCCTCCGGGAAGCTTTTCTCAATTTCTGACTGTCTTTTTCTTCATCAGAATTTCTTATTTCTTCATCTGTGTTCTCATGGCTTTCTGTTTTCATTTGTATTATAATACTTATTACATTTTTCACTCTGTTTTTAGGTATGTGTGTACATTTCTCTGTAGCTCACCAGGGCTAAGTTATTCCTTGAGGACAAGACCCACATCTATACATGACTGAGCACAGTGCTTTAAACTTAGCACATGCCTCATAAAGCTATGCTAAATATTAAGTTGAATTTAAGGTGAACACTGACCATCTTGGAATGGAGGAATCATTCTGAATTTCCCAGAAACCTGTAGTATCAAAACCCACAGAGAAAGTTGTGCTCTCCAGCCTAAGAGCTCACTGGGGTTCCCACGAGATCTGCAGACACCTCGGCAGCAGCCCCACTGTCCTGGTGGCCACATGGTGAAGAATGTGTTACAAGCAATAAAGGAGAAAGAGATCATATATAAGGTATGAGAAACTCAGATACCAGCACCCGAACAAGTAGGTTTCTCACAAGGTATGGGAAACTCAAGACCAGCCTCCAACACCAGCTCTGTCACTGGTTGCAGCTCATCACCTGGAACTTTGCAGTGGGAACAGAGCACACCATTACTGTGATATGCAGTGACACATTCGGCCCAAGTTAAATGCTCCTTTTGCTTCTTAAATGTCACAATGTTTATTTTCACTTGAGCTGCCTCTTTGTGAGGTGGGGCACTTAAATCTCTCAACCTTTCCAGGTGGCCATCACAGTAAGTCCCTGCTTAGAGTCTCCACAAGTGACAGAGGTACCCTGGACTGGACAGATGAAAGACAAAACACCCAAACAGGTGGCATCACACCACCCCATTGCTCAAAACACCCATAGCCTCCCCCAAACCCAGACTTCCCTGGAGGTACAGGTCTGCCCAGTTCACTGTCCTTTAATCCACTTTGTAAGAGTGATGCTTTTTAAAGAAAGTAACGTGGCAGACTCAAAAAAAAGATAAAGTTATGCAGGAATCTTGAATATCAATTTGAGAATCTTTGGTGTAAATGGTGATGGAATGCAGGCCAGGCAGTGGTTCAGGTACATTCGAAATGGATTCAATTTTATTTGAAGAATGGAAAGTACTGACAGTCCCAAATAAGCCAGAGGAAAATTCAGCTGGGTATAGAATTCGGGAAGAAGAGAAAAGTACACAGATTGTGGCTGGAGAATTCTGACTCAGTTCAAGATTTTAGGTTTGTCTAGCGATGGTGAAGATCTGTATGTTGTGGAATTTATGGTTAGATTTTAGGATCTGGGGACAAAGGAAATAGTTCCAATGCTGGGATACCAGATAGTTATCGAAACCAAAAAGGAGATGAACAGCAAGGACAAAAAAATTGATTCAGGTAATTCATTAATAATTGAAGAAGGTGGTAATTAGTTTTGGAGGCAGTAGAAGAGATGCGGTTGTAGAAACAGAGGTGCAAACAGAAAGTATAAATTAGGAAATATAGAAAAAAGTGAAGAGATATTGGATCATTAGGGACACTGTCACCCTGTCCAAAGGCTACTACCCTTGAGAAAGGTCATGCCTTTAAGTGACGTCAGTCATTTACCTTCATGAGGAAACTTTCATATTAATTTTCGATAGTAGGATTAGATTGAGAAATGGGGACCAGGCGTGGACCCTGGAATCCAGGGTGGGAAGGCAGAGCTGGGTAGAGAGCAGGCATGAGAGAAGCTGAGTCCAGACCTTTCACAAGGGAACAGCAGAAAGACAGGGCTAAGTGGATAGAATGCATTTGAAGGTCACGACCCCATATGGCACAAATTTGGGAACGAGCATCTTTCTTGGGTCGGCACATATTCTATAACACAGAGGAAAAGAGAATTGGTTCCCTGAAGCCAGCATGTCACATTAGGCACCAACTGATGTCCACAGATGCCCCACAACAGAGGCAGAGCCTTGAGTGGAAGGCACAGCAGGTAAAGTAAGATGGTTCATGTTGTTCTTGGCTCTCCACCAGAATCGGGATGTGACCAGCAGCCAGAAACCACTGTTGTATCCCTACCAGGGACGAGGTGCTTCATTACTGTGTTAGTGGCCTAAAGGAAAGATCCAGAATGGTGGTCCAGCCCTTGAGCATCATTGTCCTTCCAATAACAGAGAAGCATTGGGATCATGGCAAACCATCTTTTGTGGACAACTCCAGCCAGCAGGAAGCTCCACAACCCACTGTCCACTGCAGCCACCTTCCCCCGGGCTGTTCTACAGGCTACCCAGCCCCAAATATAGGAAAACTCTAATTAGGAGCCTCATTCTGATCTGTGGTCTACTGTCTAAGAGCCAATGCTTCTCAGTACCTCCCAAGTTAAGAAGTCCACTTCAAACTTGCTTTCCTCAAATACTAGTGGGCCACGTTCCAGTAATGATCCTGTTGCACGAGTGACTGGTCCAAGACAACACATCCCTCCAACCATCTGCTCTGGGGCCATCTGTGGACCCAGCAATAAAGAAAACTTAGAAGATGCCTGGCCCTGTGGAAACTCCAGGTTAAGGACCTGTGTATCTGCCCTCGCAGATGAGTTAAATCCTTTTGTTTCTTCTACAGTCCATTTCTACTCAACTCTGCCTGATTTTGCCACAGGAACTTCTCTGAGTCTTTACAGAGCAAAACTAGTTTCTCAAATCTACCTGTTGGGAGGTATTCTCAATGGTGTTAATTCAAAGGCGTTTGGCAGAACAATTTAAAAATACATATCCATGTATCTTTTTATGCCATTCTACCGCAGTTTTCTCTCTGCTTCTGAACTTTCTTTCCTAATAATATAGGTCCCATTATTGAGTCAAAAACCACAGTGTGCCTCTTTTCCAAGAAAAGAGGGACAGAGAGGAGAATGGAGCAAATATCAAAACTGACAAACTGAAATTCCTAAAGGATTTTAGTTCATGGTGAGATCTAATTTCTCATCAAGGCCCCACTGTTTTCAAAGTAGGCCCCTTTTTAGGAACTTAAAAAAATGAGGAATCAGGTACCTTTCAATAGGCAAATGGTGTTCTTGTGAGTCTGTGATAGGCAATGACAAAAAATAAATAGCCCTCTCTCGTGGCAGGTACAGAGGTTTTGTTTCTGTCTAGCACCTAAAATTGGACATGAATGTGAGTGTTGAGCACTGGAGATGACAAAGCTGAATGCTTTGAGTGACAAGTCATAACAATAATAATACAATCTAATAACATTACTATGTGTTTACTTATATAACAATACAGCAATTCTATAAAGTAGATGTCATAATTTCACTCATTTTCCAGATGAGGAAACAGGTTCACAGGGATTACGTAGTTTTGCAAATTTACGCAGCAGCACAGTGGCCCCTCATATGTCAGAAACCGTAGCTCTGATGTCCAGAGGCTCCCTTCCCTCCCAGGACACCATCCCATCCCTTATTTGGTGCCCCTTGGCCAACAATCAACTCTTCCAGGTAATAGCCCTCAGCAATAGCTCAGCCTCTCAACAGGCCAAGTGTAGGACGCTCCCTAAAAGAAAAGAGTACTTTTGGTCCCAAGTATACATGTCCATCCATATACACTTGGGACTAAAAGTCTTTGTGTTTGAAAAGTTCTTACATCACTAGTCTGACGATGGATGAGATTTGTTTTCTAAGTAATGGCCAGAATCAGGGTCTGCTGCCTAGGAAATATTTAACCATGGAGTCAAAAATCCCTTGTTTCAGTAACTATTAAGATAGCTCTGGACACAGGAGCAAACAAATAACCTTTTAGAGAAATGTTAGAAATGATCAGTAGTCTGTGCCTGCCAACCTCATGAAGGTAGAGCTCAGTTTGAAGCTCACAGGGCAGGTAGCAGAGTCCAGTTGAGGGCACCGGCTTTAGAGTGAAGCAAACCCATGTATGAATACAGGCTTCTTCCCTGAATAATTCGATGGAGTCAACCTTCGCATGTCACCACCTCTGAACCCGGATTTCTTATCTGTAAAATGATGAAAATAGTATCTTCCTTTCAGGACGACCTTGAGGATTACATAAGATAATGTGTAATATACTGGACACATGTTAGGCTTCTATAAACATTGATACCCATTACTTCTATGCCCCTTCTAAAATAAATTTAAAGGAAATAACTGATCTATTACTAAATTAATATAATACTTGCAGTATTAAAGTTCACTTCAGATAACTTGTATTTGATTCAATGTATTATACTGAAGCAAAATGATAATCAAGAAAAGTTTTTAAATGCCTGTTTTTGTTGTGTATTTTACAGTCTTGTCAGATGTCATTCAAATATGGTAGGGGCTGCCACATGAGGCCACATGAGTCCTCTTCTAGGCCTGCAAGTAGAAGGACAACCTTGAAGACATGATTAAAGGAGTCCCTTTTCTACTCCATGCTTGGTTCTAGATGAGCATCAAGGTAGCGAAATTAATTATAGAGTCAGTAATGGAATGAAATAAAAAATATCAGAACACATCCCACATGGTGAGGTGATTGTTTTATGAAATGCTTCATTTATATATGTATATACATATAATATATATGTATATCTTTATATATGTATATTTGTATTAGATGGCGCTATCAAATACATTTCTTACTGTGGGTCTCAATCTAACACATTTGAATCCTATCACTTTGAACGGTACTTCCAAGTCCCCAGAGTCAGGTCTTTCTCAATGACTAGAAGGTTCTAGAAATTTGAGGATGGTCTGGGTGAAGCCTCCTGGCAGCACTTTGTGTGGTCGAGTTTGGGGCATGAGAATTGGGTTCAGCTTTTTATCTATGATGATCTACTCTGTCATCTTACTCTTTGTCTATACAGCTGGTCCATCCAGAGACAAAGAGCTATGGTCACAGGACGGATAAATGAAGTTGTCAGAGCATAGATGGTATCACTCTATTTGCAAACAGCTGCAGTGTAGGCACAGTCTTTGTTATGTGTTCAGCACTTATGCTCATTCCATTTTTCAGGGCCTCTGCCAGGATTCAAATGCATTGTTGCTCCACAGATCTCCAGCCAAGACAGAACTGGGGAAGGGAGGAGACAAGAAGGTTTTCTTTGGAGTAAATACTGACTCATTCAGTCTCTTGGGATTATTTGCTTCACTTAATCAAATAATGGTCTTTTATCTTTCTTTTATTTCCTGTTCTTGTACCATAAAAGAGATCAGTTGAACTGTTATTTTATTCACAGAAGCTCGTTGATATCATTTTTTTTTCTAACAGTTGTTTTTCTTGTGAACATTTTTATGTTTTTTAATTTCAGAATATTATAGGGGTACAAATGTTTACATATACTGCCTTGGTCCCTCCCAAGTCCGAGCTACAAGCCTGTCCACCCCTCAGACAGTACACACTGCACCCATTAGGTGTGAATATACCCATGCTCTCCTCCGCCCTCCCACCTGTTCAACACCTGATAAATTTTACCACCATATGTGCACAGAAGTGTTGATGAATTAAAACCAATTTGATGCTGAGTACATGTGGTGCTTGTTTTACCAGTCTTGGGATACTTCACTTAGTAAAATGGGTTCCAGCTCTATCCAGGATAATACAAGAGGTGCTAGATCACCATTGTTTTTTATGGCTGAGTAGTACTCCATGGTATACATATACCACATTTTATTAATCCACTCATGTATTGATGGGCACTTGGGTTGTTTCCACATCTTTACAATTGTGAATTGTGCTGCTACAAACATTTGAGTGTAGATGTCTTTTTTATAGAATGTCTTTTTTTCCTTTGGGTTTCTAACAGTTCTTGTTTCTTCTCAACTACTATTTGTCCTCTTCTACTGCTTCTCATCTCAGAAATCTAGGGCTAAACTAAGATGTATGTGAATTACCTTTAAATTCAGTTCCAGAAGTAATATATATGCATATATTTTCAACATAATCTGATTGATTTGGGTTACAGTTATAAGGAGAAAATTTCTAAGAGACACTATCAGATCAGATAGAGAATGTGTTAATATAATCAGGGCTTCTAAGAAAAAGCAATTTTGACAGATTAGAAATTGTATCTGTGTGTGGCTACTGCCCAAGTCGTCAAACCCTCTTCCTATGGTGGCAGCAGCCTTCCTCAAACTTCAGGGACGTCCTGTCTTCTCATCACATTATGAAAAGCCAGCCCGGAGCTACATTTGGAACTTTCTGTCAGAGAAGACTAAGAAAGAGGAAGTAAAGCTCCCTGCTTGAAGTTTCCAGCAACTGTTGATGATGCTTCTAGATATTACTGTGGAGGTTCCATTTTACAGAGATAGAAGCTGAGGTATGAACACAATAAATAACTTATCCTTCTGAGAAAGGAGTCTCTGTTCTTCATATGGACACTGTCATACTTCTATGCCTCAACTTTGTCTCAATTTGGAAAGTCTACCCACAACAAACAAGGTCTTTATATTAGCTTAAAATGAGAAATTATGAGCGAGTAAAATCCATCAGAGCAAACTGGAGGCCTCGCTCCATGGCTGTGGAAGATGTGGGAAGGCAGATGCAGCCTTCCCCTCTCTCCACATAGCCATTGGGGACCCTCGAGAGAAACTGGGGAGGCCCAGGGAGAAAGAGCGGAGCAGCTGAGTGAACAAAGCCGATATTTAGTGCTTATAGATAATATCCAACTCCAGCATCAGCAAGAGCTTGGCCAGGGAGGGCATCTCCTAGGAAACCATCAGATAACACTGGGAAAGACAGGCTTTAACATAAAAAGAGCTTCAGGGGAAACAACGCACGTTAGCTAGAAACGAACGGTGTTTCATAATGCAGCAGTCATTTCCTGTACAACAAATAGGCCTGCACTGCTCGTGTGGATGCACCCGTGCTCAGAGCAGGGAATCCGATGCTCCACCGCACTCTGGGAGCCAGCATCTCTACCCACCAGGTGGGGCAGGAGAAGCGAGCCTGGTTGATTAGAAAGCAGCAAACTCACCTTTCCAGCCAGCCCCAGGCACTAGCAGCAGCGGTAGTGATCACAAAGGCTGCAAAGAAAGCATGATGCAGGGACCGAGTGGGACCAGGCTCTAGACCTCAGGGTGACCTGCATGGTGGTGTATGTGGTCGACAGGATGGCGGCTCCTGACAGAGCCCCAAAGTCCTCAAAATTTTTTTCTCCACTTCCCAGGACCTTGTCTTTCCCTTCCCTCCCCTCCTACAAACACACACGCACACACATGTACACAGGCACATACATACATACATATACATGCACACATACAAAAACATACAATCATGTGTCACCTAACGACAGGGAGACATTCTGAGAAATGCACCATTTTATCATTGTGCAAACATCATAGAGTGCTGTTACACAAACCTAGATGCTACAGCCTACTAGACTCCTGGGCTATATGGCGTAGCCTATTACATCTAGGCTACAAACCTGGACAGCATGTTACTGTACTCAATACTGTAAGCAACTGCAACACCAAGGTTAGTACTTGTATATCTAAACATATCTAAAACTTAGAAAAGGTGTAGTAAAAATACGGTATTATAATCTTATGGAACCACTGCTGTATACGTGGCCCATCATGGCCCGAAACATCATTATGCAGCACAACTGTACACACGCATACACACATATGCACATGCACTCACAAACACACTCCTCTCAGAGGCTGCTCCACTTAAGTACTCCCAGAATTCATTGGGAGTTTAGCTTTAAAAAAAAAAAAAAAAGTAAGCTCCTTTTAAGACATTCCTTCCTTCCTTCATCTGCCTATTTGGTCAAGAAGGCATGTGTAGAAGTCCCTGCCATCTGCTAGGCATGTTGATGACACAAAGCAGAGGCCAGCGAGCGGCTTCTGCCCAGCACCAAGCCCCACGTTGAGGCCAGTGGAGCCAGACGAAGGACTTAGGAATGTTTGTCCTCCCACTGATGGCTGTTTCAACTCTCAGTTGCCTAGCAACAGGTGGTGAGAGTACAATCATAAATAAATAGACTTCAGAATAATCTTCTGAATCTTGTTATTTAGTTGTTTTTTTTTTTTTTTTTCCTTAAAGCTTTCTTGGAGAATTGGAAAATTCAAAGGGTGTATATTGTTTCCATGTTGCTGCTGTTTCCTTGTTGAACATGGTGCTCCTACCTGGTTAGGGACATGTTTCCATCCAAACGCTTCTCTTGCCCAGGAGTGCCCTTTTGAGCAAGCACATGTAGGCATGCCCTGGTTATCCAACACATCAGCTATCACAGCTCCAACCAGCCTCACGGGTGCTTTGGTTCAGCATTTTGGCTCTGTTCTGATGGCCAAAGCTTTCTGAAATTCACCCAGGTTCCCCTAAAGACAGCCACGGTTTGCTAAGTTAAGCAAGAGTGTAAACAAAATTGCCAGGGAATTAAACAGACAAATCGTTATCATGTCCATTTAAAGGAATGTAAGAAATGTGGCTTTTTTGAAGGAAGAGGTCAGAACTATAGACTAGCATTCTGGAGGGAGGATTTCAGGGTAGCCACATTCATTTATTACAGGAGTGGAAAGAGCATCGGTTTAAGATCAGACAGATCTAGCCGAATCCTAGACTAGTCACTTAAAGTCTACAAATTGAGCCTCAGCTTAATCCGTAATTCAAAAAAAAGAAAATTATCCTGAAAGCTATCACACCCAACGGTTGCAAGGATTAAATGAGCTAAGTAATAGAACGTGCCGTTTCCAGTCGGGGCCCATGTTGGCGTTTTGTGAGCATCCCCTCCACCGCTTGCTTCTCCTGGACAGAAACGCCAGTGCCGCCGGTCCTGTTCCAGTTTCAGTAGCTTTAGCTGCTCACACGCGCTCCCGCTGCATTAAGAGAGAGCTCTAATGCAGCCTCCTCACAATGCAAACTGACTGTTCCATTAGCACACATGAGTAATGCTCCCGGTACTAAGAGTCACACTCTCCATTTTTACAAACTCTTTGAAAGACTCTCCTCTCTCTCAATCTGTCACAGCTACTTCTGATGAGAAACCCCTCCCCTCACTCCTCCTCTCTCTCTCTCTCGCTGCCCCCACTTGTCCACTGTCTCTTTTATTCCACTTCCACCTTCAGCCCTCACCCTGGACACGCTGACCTCCCCTTCCCCTCCCTCCTGCTAAATTTAGAGGCGTGCTGTCTCCCTGGTGTGAGAGGTTGGGGGCTGTGGCAGCAGGGTACTGAGCCGATCTGGAGTTGGCTGTCGGCAGTGAGGGAAGGACAAATGTCAGAGAGACCTGCTCCCAGGCCGCCCTCCCTGCAGCCCCAGCCCTGCTCCTCAGCAGCCTCTCTTGACAGGCAGGGCAAAAGGAGGAGGGCACAGGGGCCTTTGAAGTCTGGCTGCCTGTCACCGGAGCTCAAAGAGACCAAGGGCTTGTCAGAGCACGAGTCACTGGGGCTCTCTCCCTTTCCCAATTAATTCAGTTGGCTCTGGAAGGAAAGGGATTGTGATATGCCCAGAACTGAGTGGAAAGCACAGCTTACTGGTGCAATGCTGCAGCATCTTAAATCCTTTCTCAGCACCAGCCCCCAGCCATGGCGGACGATCTTTACTCACCCCTTCAAGGGCAGCATCCCCTAGGCAGCTGACCCTGGGGTGGGCACCTAAAGATCCTTTCTCCTGGTCCAATCCTATGCCCACATGCTAGCCAAGGTCAAGAATCCTATCTCCAGAGCTTCATCCCCTTCTTTGGGCTTTCCTTCTTCCCATGTCCCAAGTGCACCTCAAAACCAACAGCAGTCATTTATGGCACAGTGGGTGAATCTCGTGTCTCTGCTGAGAATATGTTTGGAAAAGGAAAAGCACAAATCCTTTGAAGGTGGGATCTCAGAAGCACTAGAGGAGTTGCCAGAAGAAAGAGACAGGGGACGCCAACAGTAAACACCCCTAACTCACCATTCAGCCCATTGTCCACCTTACATCACTGTTTTGATTCTGAAGTTGTAATGTAACCAATGCTATTAAGTCCCTGCTGTGCACCTTGCATAGCTGCATTCACCTCTATTCTTTTCTATAATCCCCTCTCCAATGAGGGGCTGGCTGGCACACCCCCGCTCACTAGCTACCCAGGTCTGCACACTTTCAGAGTCTTCGCAAAGAGCACACAGAGGAGTGGAGATCAGAAGGAGGAACCAGGAAGAGCCTCATTCATGACGCTGGAATGACATCAGGCCGGCACCCAGAAATGGAGGGGAGAGGCTGGAAACGAGAGTGCTCAGGGATAAATCCAGTGTTTATTGCAGAAGCTTTAAAGACTAAGATTTAAAAGACTTGTTTAGGTCAAGCATCCATGGGGAGAACTTGACATTCATTTTCAGAAAGATACTTCTTGGGTTAGGGTGGCAGCGTGCTGGGCAGTGTAGACAGCACAGGATTAGAATTCAGAAGTCCTGAGTTTGGTGTCAGCCCACTCTCCAGTCAGCTGGATGGCTCTGAGTAAGTCACTTCATCTCTTTGAGCCTTACAGATCTGTAAAATGGAGGTCTCACTGCCTGGTCCTCCTCACAGGGGTGATGTAAGGACCCAGGTCAGTGGTGGGTGGGGACGAGCTCTGTGACCTGTGATTGTGGTCATACAGTTGATATTGACACAGACAACAGAAGGCCTCACAGAACGATGTGGGAGAAGTGATCTCTTAAGAGGCTGAGGAACCAGGTGTGGCTCTGATGTCTGTAGTGTGACGCTTTATGCTTCATGGCAAATGCCTGCACATGGGGCCTATGGACCACATTCCTGCCTCTAGCCCTGTGTCATTAGTTATTACAACTAAACCTGGTAGTAGTACGAGGGTGGCAATAATTTGTTTCTCCAATGTGCCGTGTCCAACTCTTTTAAAGGAATGCAATATATATGGGAGACAGTAAGTGCTTATGAAATGCTGGGATGGACAGGTAATCTATCATTATGTGTTATAACAACACATTTTGACATTCTATGGCCCCAAATCTGAGCCTCCTTTCTCATTCAATGGCCACTTTTACTCATTGGACCTCAGATGAACTACACAGGAATGTCATTCTAAGAAAAATCAAACACAGAGTCATAAAATGGGTGAATTCAGTATTTGCTGTGAGTCCTCCCCCTGGAACCAGATTTCTTGATAACTCTATACCCGACACCCTGTCCAGAAACAGTGATTGTGTACAGACCTGAAATGACTCAGCCTGATTAGAGTTTCTATGACATGACCAAGTACCAGAAAATCAGAGAAGTTGAGGGTGCTCCCAGAGGAAATAAATTGCATTCTGCTTGTGTCGATTGTTATAAATTAGAAGCAGTTGCTGCAGCCAAGTAATAGAGTCTCTGATCGCTGAGGACCACACCCTTGAAGAGGGTCCTTACCTGCAACTAAAGCTCAGTCCTCTATGCCCGGCCTGGGCGGTGTTGACAAGAGAGCTGGTGCTACACCTCCAGTCGCAGGTCCCACCTCCAGCCAGGGAGCCAGGCCCAGGCACTGACAGTGGGTGGCAAAGTGAATGACTAGCTGGTCCCTTCACTTGACATGGCGCTTCATTACTTGCTTTTCCCACCGCATGTTTTATTCACAACCCAGTGTTATTTACTTGTGAAAGCCCCAGTCACTGAAGATTATGTAAGTTGCTTACATGGGAGAATCATTCATTAGCTCAACAGGTGGTGGCTGAACACCTGGAATATTCCAGGAGCTGTGGCTGGCACTGAGTTAAAAGAGGGGTAAGTGTTCCCTGGTAAGAGTAAATGCCACCTGCAGACAGACACGCAGGATGCGCTAACCAGGTCTGACGACAGAAGAATAAAGACAACGGTGCCTGGAGGTGACCCTCAGCAGAGAATGCTGGGAGGCTGACTCTCCCAGGCCACCCCGAGAGAGACCGAAGCTGCCAGGCCATCTCTTTGGGCCTGGAGTTGTCACCTTCTCTGGAGGGTGAGGCAGGACGAGACTTCTCCCCAGCTCTCCTAAGGAAACGGCTGTCAGGACTGCAGGGACTGGCACCCACCAGTCTGCCTCTGACTTTATGTCCTCGTGTAGAGCAATGAAAATGAATATTTAAAAGTATGGAGCCATAAAGCTGTGGGATATGAGGAAACCATCAGCCTTTGCGGCCTGGCTGCTCGATACTGCTCCGTACCACGCACATGTTTATAGCTTCCCAACTGCTTTTGCTCATCCACAGACGTGCCACGCCCCAAAACTGCCATCACGCCCTTCACCCTCGGAGTTTAAAAGTCACAGACAGCCGTTCCTCTAAGGGTAGCGCCGAGTGCAGCAGGGGCACAGCCGCTGTCCCTGGGCCCAACAGCAGCCGGCCCTGCCCCTGCTGCCTGTGTCAGTGGCTCCGCACACGTGACATCAGCGCCCAGGGTGGCAAGACGGGACAGGAAGGGAACCTCGGTTCAAGTTGACATCCGGTCAAAGGCAAACTGGGTTTTACGTTTTATTCCCTTGTTTAAGTAATTTTCTTATTGCAGTACAGTAGTTGAGAAAACATTTGCAACTAGAGTTTGCACAAGCCATAGCTCAGTATTTCCTTCTAAATTTATGTATTAAAATACTGATTTCTTAACAACATTGGTGGTGTTTTTATACAGACCCATACATGCATGGGCCTGCACACAGAGACACACAAGACATGTGTGTGCACACTTCTAAACACACTACACTGACTTCCATAGATACGTTCAAATAAAGATTTAATTGACCCTAACTTCTCCCACGCTGCCTGGACCCCGACAACACTAACATTTCAACAGGACAAAGCTCTGAGAGAGCAGAGCCTCTGCCTGCCTCCTGCAGCATCCCAGGGCCGTGGTCGTATCAGGGAAATCAGTGATGCCCCCTGTCCTGGACTCACATTCTAGGCAGCAGCAGCCACAAGGCTCCCTCTGGGCGCTGCGTCAGGAGGACACCCTGGCAGACTGTGGATTTGGACCAGTCTGACCAAAGAGTACATCTTACAGAGGCGCAGGCTGAGGCTGGCACTTGACTGTCAGAAAACAGCATTTCCCTCTGGAGCAGTCGGGCTGAGAACACAGCTCCTGCCTCCTGGAGCAGGAGGGTCACTTTCTAGTGCCAGAGGCTTCTGGAACACGGTTTAGGGAGGAAAATGTGGGCCGTGTTGTCTCCAGGTGAAGGAATCAAGGATGCCCAGCGGCAGGGATTAGAGGGCACAGAGCGGAAGGCTGAAGCTGCCTACCTAAAAACCCTGCTCACCGTGGACACCAGTGGCAGATAATCTCAAACCACCTGGTGGAGAAACAGGAAATCTCTCTGGAGCGGGTGCTATGCCCTTTGTTCAATTCAGCCAAGCTGGGTTGGGACGTGCTGCGTGCTCAGACCCCATGCCCAGCCCCCTGGAGACAGTTTCTGTCCTCCAGAAACCTGCAATCCAGCAGAAGAGAGAGACATAAAAGTCACAGAAGGCGTGACCGGGGCAGACACTTGACTCCGTCTGTGAAATGCCAGTGCTAAGCTAGAGGCACCTTGCTCTTGATTCTGGGAAGTTCTCAGAAGGGGATCACCTGTGCAGAACGAGAGGGAGTGCATTTTCTCCCTGCGTCTGAGCTTCCGCCCTTTCCTGTCAGGACACTACAGCCCACAGCTGACTCCTGGGACAGAAGCACAAGGCCAGAGTGCCATTCAGTAGCCACAGCCAGTTCTGGGCTGAGCCAGCCTTCCCCTTAAAGACTGCAAACTTCCTGCCCTGTAAGACTCTACTGTAACAATAGTCATCGTCGTCATCACCATCTTCATCATCATAGAGCAACAGCCAGAGGGAGATTCTTGAGGACAGACACTAGGTCTTTTTCTTCTCCACATCCTTGACAGATGACCCAAAACCGTGTTCAGCAGGCGTCTGTGAGTGAATAAAGTGCGTATAATGGTATGTAATACGTAGGTAAATGCAAGGATTCCTAATGTGCCTGTCTTCTAGGATCACCATAGCTGTCTCTGTCTAAATAAAAATAATCCAGCTCCTCCTCTGTGGCTGTGGAGAGACCAGTCCTCTTAGCAGGCGCCCCTCTCTTAGCCCTGCTGTGAACCCAGGAAAGGCTCGTGGTCAGGACCCCCAGGGGGCGGCTCCTCACTGCTCCTTTTAGGCCAGTGCTTGGAGCCCCTTCCTGGCAGCCTCCAGTCTTGAGGCCCCTCCCATGCCCCACGCAGCTGCTCCCCAATGTGGGCACCGTCTCTCCTTTCATTCCCAGCACCAAGGCTGACACTGCAGAATGTCAGAACTTCATGCCCTCTGAGGACAAACAGGAAAACAGTGCTGCAAAGCAAAGCTCAGCGTTGATCCTCAGAACCCACTGCTTCTGGTGACTGTGAATGACGCAGTTCCAAGGTGGAGGACATACCCACACACCCCACCATGCTGCTGGGCACTCCCAGAGGGCAGTTTGCTGGAGTCCTCTCCTCCCCACGCTCCCCAAGTCAGGAGTCCCACATTCTGCTGTCCACAGCTCTATGGAGCCAAGCAAAACAGTTAAGTTCAGAGGAACCTTCCTAGAGCTTTTGCCCTGACCCTGGTGCAGGCAGACAGCCCCTCAGGCATCAGGCAGTTTGAGGCTCTCTTTCACCACCCTCTTCCTCTCTCTTGCTTTTGCATGACCAAAATAATTACTAAATGGGCCTTTGAAAACAAATTCTTTGGCTACCCCAAGATTACCAAATGGCTGGCTACATGTGTTGGTGAATTTTTGTGCTGTACCTTGTCTGGGATCTGCCACTCACAGGGTCTTCAGCACAGGTGGCAGGGGTGCACCAAGCATCACGGCCCAGGCTCCATGAGCACCCTTTGCCACCCACCACCCTTCGGTGTCCTTCTCCTGTCTCTGTCCTCGCTGTGCAGAGGCCCAAGGAGGAGAACTGTCAGAGCAGACAGGGCCAGGCGGCAGGGAGGCAGCCGCAAATACCCTCCTGCCACTGACATCTTAATAATCACCAAGTTTTCAAAGAAACTTCCAACCACAAGGAAACTTACAGACAAAATTGACTTCCAGTGAAATGCATTTACCTCGCAGTTCTTCTCCACATGTACTTTATGACAGCACCGTGAGTTTCCTACCCTGAGTTGAAATCTTGTCAGCTTGTACGAGTAAAGTGGGATGGAAGTGAGTTAGTGTTGAGGGAAAAAACTGTCAGTCAGTCTGCTAATTGCCTCACAGCCAGCTAAGGAGGTGCAGGGCCCCCCACCACACACACTCATGATACCAACAGTGGTCTCCAACCTCTCAGAATGGCCAAGGCACGGACCGCTCTGTGGCCAGAGGTCACAGTCCACACACAGGGCAGTGAGCTGCTCAGTGGCAGCCCTGACCCCATGACCTCAGCCCCCTCTACTCTGCAGGCCCCTCAGGGCCCTGGAGAAGCCATAGGGGGTCTATACCACCTCCCTTTCAGGAAAAGGTCTGAAGTCATTTACACTTTAGTAAGAAAACAGTGCCAGTTCCTCTGTCCTCTCTCCTTGGGATCCATTTCCTCAGCCTGGGCTCTCCTGGGCAGCAGCAAGAAGGTTGGAGGTGGATTTGAGATGGGAGAACAGCTCTCTCCTCTGAACCTCTTCTTAGCCACTGCCCTCCTTTCTGAAGCCACCCTGGATCTTGGCTGTTTTTCAAAGCTCTGCTCACACCCTTCCTCATCCAGAAAATGCCCTTGTCTCTTCCAGCCAGTGAAAACATCTCCCTTGCCTGGCCTGAATCCTGTCATTCAGATCGAGCCGCCCAGAGGACGAGCCTGGGAAGGCCTATGGCTAGAGAGGGCCCCTCGGTCCCCACCTGCCCCAGCCTGCGGCACGAGGGCTGTGCTCGCTCCCTTTGCCTTACCTGAGGCCGAGCACGGGCACCTCACACAGGGGGCAGAGTGTGTAATTTGGACCTGTACCCAACGGAGGTGGGAATGGCATTGCTTTGTTTGGCTCAGAAAGGCCTCCCCTTACGGAGAAAACTGCCCCCAGCTGAGGCAAATACCCGACGCCTTGCTCGACACTGCTGGTGGAGGCTGGTGGCCTGTCGGCGCTGATTGTGACAACCCCATCTCTTGACCTACTCTTGTTCTTAAAGTTCATGGCTTTTCTGGCAGCCGCAGGGGACAAGACCATGGTATTTGTCAAGAAAATCACATCTGCACCAAGGGGCTGAAAAGCAGGTGAGCAAAATGTGCCACTATGTGGGGCTGGAGGCTCCAGGATGACACCTGTCAACAACTCCTGCCCCCACCACTGAGGAGCCCCCTCACAGGAACTCGGTGGAGGGCCGGGGTCCCTCCAGAGCAAGGGCTGGGCTGGGCAGTCATGGAAGACAGAGAAAATCTCCTGGCTCTGGGACTCTAGAAAGCTGGGTTCTGATCCCAACCTGGGTCTGACACACGGCAGGGCCTCGGAAAAGCCAGGCGGCACCTCAGAGCCTGTCCTCATTTCATTGTTTCAATAACAGCTGGATACACATGCGCTTCAACACGCTATGAGAAAAGACAACATCGTCCAGACCCGGGGTGGGAGTAGGGGCGCTTTCACAAACCTGGGGGCCTCGAGCCAGACCCAGAAAGCACTGCCCAGGAAGAAGGGTCGGGGCTGATGCGCTTTAGGAGGCGAGAGGTGAAGGGAGGGTCGGGTCGGGCCGGGCACCTGTGCAAGCGGACGTAGAGGAAGTTGTCCTCTGCCCTAGGTATGCGGGGCTGGATTTGGAGACAGACGTCAGTCTAGAAATACAGACTCAGGCTTCTTCGCAGATCACCGTGGGGTGCTAAAGCCGGGGCCAGTTGCCAGCGCATCTGTTCCCAACTCAGTGTTCAGTGACTTCACGTTGAAAAGTCACTGAAAATCAGCTGTGTAGGGCAGGGAAGTTTTTACACCACAGAAAACTGCAAACTAATGCTGGGGTGTTTTCCATGAGTGGGTTGTTAGACATTTTCCACGCCCAGGACATCTAATTTTAAGGGGGAAGACAAAAGACCAGTCAAAGAAATCACAAACTAGCTCCAAAGACGTGGGAGCAGAAGCAGCAGGGAACGACGGCCGAGGGCAAGGCAGGGAGGTGACCCAAGGAAAGGGTCTTGTAGGTGCACGTGAAGTCCAGCTGAGCCATCAGCACTCTCCCATCGTGTGCTCGTGACTTTGGTCACAGACTGTTGGGACAGCAGGCTGGCCCCAAGCCAGAAAGGAAGGTGACCTCAGTGTGGGTGTCTCTGCCTGCACCACCTGGCCAGGCACTACCCGTGGCCTTGGTGTCACCATGAGTGTGACGGCATGGACTTTCTCCTGATGTTTTCTCTACATTCTTGGCTCTTTTGGAAAATGAAGCCATAACCAGAAAGCTATATTCACAACGTCTGAATCCTACTCTGACAACATTTAGCCATAGATGGTAGAAAATCTTCAAACCTTCCAGATATATGAGAATGTGAAGGAATTAACAGGCTCATTTACAGGCCAGAACGCACTCAGACCCTCCTCAGACACCAACCACCCCCGACTCACGGTGCCAGGAGCCTTCTCGACTCTTCCCAGAGCCCAGGGCTCATTCTCTGCAGAACTCTGGCAGGCAGCAGTTACATTATGTATCTGCTCAGCGCTCAGGCAAGAAACCATTATGTTCACGGATCATTATTGACATCCTGACATTTGTCACCTCCTTTCATAGCAGTTAAATCTTGCTTTATCTGTAAATGTCACCATGTCATTTATTCATGAAAGGGGTCACATTCCTGAAATAGCATGCTTCAGTTTAAAAGGGGAGCTTGGCTTTATTCGCAGTGGGTAATCCTCAAACAAACTTTACTGCTGATAAATGCTTTTTTTATTGGAGTTTCTTGGCCTTAAATGACATCCTCAAATATAGAATGTAGTTCTGTGTTTGTGGAAATAAAATCTGAATGCTGAACAAGAGAGAAAATTGTTGAGATTAGAAAAAGGGAGGCTTTTCTGTGGCCATATGTAGTAAGTTGGAGGTAAACAGATTTGAATTTATTGAGAGTAAGCCATGATTTTAATAAGATTGTTATGCTTCTGTTACGCCGGTGGCCTTTTTGAATCATTTATGCCACAGAAACCTCAAGGAGATCAGGGGCCTTTTAACCTTCCTGAGCTGATCCCTTAGCTGGGGACATTAGAGAGGAAAAATCAGCAAACCTGCGCTTGTTTCTCCGACCCTCAGATTTTAAGGACACTGGTTGGGGAGATGAACTCATCTAAGCGTATGTTTGCAGGAAAAAGTGTTTCTTTCCTTTTCAAAGCTTATTCAAAGTTCATTTTAAGTAGAATAACTCTGTAATTTATCATCCAAACCCAGACACTTTTCTGAAGGGGAAAGGAGGCATGAAAAATAATGAGCAGGTGTTAATTGATCTACACCAACATTGAACCCAGACAAACAGGACATATGGCCACCCTCACCTTAAAGCTTTATCAACTGTATTGTATCCCTGTTTACAGCTTTATGGGTTTACATTCACCAGCTGCTAATTAAATATTACGCAGGAAAAGCCTTTCTCTTGGTGTATGGAGTGCCACAGCTCTTTGACTCTGATACATTTTTCTAACCCAGCAGTAGTTCTCGAAGTGTGGCCCATGGACTGAAAGGATCTGAAGAGTTGCTAAAAAAAAAAAAATGTACGTGCCCAGTCCCTACTTCGGATCTACCAAACCGAAACCTCCGAGGAGGTGGCTCAGGCACCTGCATTTTAACACACCTCCCAGGTTCTTCTTCTGCACGCTGAAATTTGAGAGCCAACAGCTCTGATCCAACTCTTTCATTCTCTCTAGCTACCTCTGTGTTCTGGTCACACTGCGGTAATGGGAAGTAGGCTCCTTTGCCTAGAAAAGTAACTTGCAGATGGGGTCTGAGCTGAAAATAGATTCTCCACTGTGCACAAATGTGGAGGCCATGACACTTCCAGCACAAGGCCACCGAACACCGTCCCACTCCCCCGCTCAGAGTTGTGCACGTAACCATTTCACATCCACTGAGTAGGTGGAGGCTACATGAATAAATACAGTCTTGGAGTAGCTGGAAGATAAGAAAATGGTTAGAAGACACTGAGGTTGTTGCAAAAGGTAATCGAATGCAATTAAAACTGCTCACTCTTAGGAGAGAAAAGGGCCAGGGAGGAAGATTTCTCCAGGCACTAATGAAATCCTTTTGAGCGTGATGCAGGCTGCAGTAACAAGTATCACAGACCACAGCCGAACCTGAGCGCCCATTTGTGAGTACAGGAGAGGGTCACGTGGCTAGCACTGACTCAGATAATGTCCTCATTAGTTCACCAGAGTCACCACTGCCCTGACAACTTCATACTGCTGATGGCCACTGAGAGCAGCCAGGAAGGGATGCAGCAAGACCCAGGCAGCAGCGGTAGCAGATTATAACAGCACGCTGTATTTGTGGGGTGCTTTCATGTGCGTTTCTTCATTAGCACCTCATTCAATTCAGCTGAGATCTCCTAAGAGCCCCCCCCCCCCACGTGCAGGGCACTGTCACGGGCCCTGATGTAACGTGTTGCATCAGACACAGGCTGAATGGGTAGGTCAGGAGAATGTCACTCACTTGCTGTTGGCAGAGCCTGAGGAGCACAGAGGCCGTGGCTCCTGGGGCACCAGGGACTCACTCCCTAATGGAAACCAGGGTTCACTGAGCACCCACCGTGTGCAGAACAAAAAGAAGGAGTGCCTTCTTAGAGGGAAGGGGGAGCAGGGCAAGCATCAAAGTTACACAGGACGCACGGCCCCTGCCCTCTGGAAAACCAGAGTCCAACAGAGAAGACTTAGTGGCATGTGGAGACAAGCCATCATCAGCTGTCGTTCAGCAGGGCCTGGCACAGGGGCTGGCTGTGGGAGGATGAGGACAGTGAGACTCAGGGAAATGAAGTCACCGTTCCAAGGTCCCAGAGCAAGTTAGTTTCAGAGCCAGGGTTGGAATTCGGGCCTCACCGTTCCTTGTCCAGAGTTCTTTCCCCTACACCACAAGGATGGAAGTGTGCACAGCCTAGTTTAAATTCATCCTGGTAATCCTCTGCTCCAACTAAACACATCACATCTGCTGTCTGAGCTCCCCAGGCACCTTGACACAAGCCACTCTTCTCCCCCCGGGATGCTCGCCTCTCCTCTTTGCACGTTCCTTTATGATCTTATCTCTGGAGAATGTCTCAGCGCACAGATAGTGTGGGCACAGCTCGAGGGATGGGACAGTCCTCACAGTTGTCTTGTGTTGAAACAAGGGGGTTCGGTCTTTATCCCTCTCACTCCCACTGAGTCATGGATTGTGGCTTGTCCCCAGGGAGGAGGTCTGACCTTGAACAAAGAAAGAACCAAATCTTAGAGAAGACTGGGAATGGCCAGCCTCCAATGCATCCAGTAGATGGGAAAACAAGTGCCTCAGTCCTGAAAGGGAAATCCGGGCAACACCTCACAGCATCTCCTACCCTGATGTCACTACGCCACGCAAAGCTGCCCTGGCAGCCTCAGCCACCCTGCCCCAGGCCTGATCCCTCTCTCCTCTGGCCTCTCGGGTCCAATCTGTGCCCTTCACTGTGCTTTTATTGGCTTTCTTCAATCCTCCACTCTCTCTTCAATGAACATTAACACATACAGTCTACATGCCAGGCCTGCAAAATGAAGAAATATATATGGCACAGTTTCTATTCTTCAGGCCATTTTAGCCCTATTTTTCAGGCCGTTTTTATAAGCCAGAATCTCTCCACCCCTGGAGGTTAGTCCTGAGATTTTTCCTTCCTTTTCTGCCCTGCCCTTCTAGGTCTAGGTGGGGCCGAGCCCAAAGTCCAAACAAGACCAACAGCACCAGGGTTAGTCTCCACCTCTATTCTCTGCCTCCAGAAGGAACACCTGGCCTCGCACAGAACACCTTCCTGGGCAATGTCTGCTGATGGGCCTCAGACCCTCACACCAGCTGAGGATCTTCCACCACCACTGAACACAGGGTCAGCCTTCCTGCTGGGCTCCACCCCGGACTAACAGCCACTACTGAACAACAGTGAGGATCCAGGGAGGAAACCACCACAGGCCCAGCAGATGCTGCTTGAGTATCCACTCTGAGTCCACCGTAGAAATGGTAGCACCTCCGGGCCTCTCCATCTGTCCTTCTGTACCCCATCAACGAAGTCCCTTGCCTGACCTTCAAGTATCTCGGTTCTCAAGCTCCTATTCCCACTTAACTGGAAAAATTTACCCTCAGTCCTTCCCAACTGCCTAGAGACTGGCATCTCTCCGAGCTTTATGTAAGAAGAGAGAGTTCCAGTTACAGTTTCAGGTCAATTTCAGGAAATGGTAGATCAGATCCTCCCACCTCTCCAGAAGGCTCCTCATGGGCACCCAGCCACTGACCTGCTTTCAGCAGCCTGGTCAGCCTCCCTGAGCCAGGTGCTAAGGTGGAGCCAGGGTGCAGTTCCCGATCCGAGGCAGGCAGCGAAGGCAGAACCGATATTGTGGGGAAGGGAGAACTGCAGCCAATCAGATTACCTGGCACCGACTCTTCTCAGCTCTGGGCCTCTCCAGAGCTGTGGGATATATTTGGACAAATTTCCTTACTCACCAAGCCTCAGTTTCCTAATAAATGAAGAGAATGTTGACCTATCAGATTCACTGTAAAATTGAATGAGACTGTATATGTCACGCACCTCACACAGGGCTGGGCACACAGTAGGCATGCACGTGCCTGACCTTCCTTCTTGCATGAAAGTTGAATGTAACTGTGGTCTGCTGCCGTCACTTGGGAGTAGGATTTTACTAACTACAAACTGGAGCACCCTCCGGCTTGCTCTGCGCCCATGAGAGAGTAGATTAACCTCCAAATGCCTCAGGTCCCTCATCTGTGGACAGTAATTGCTGTCCTTCCAGCCACCCAGCTCCAGTTATCGTCGAAAACAAAGCACAAGGCAGGATTCGGCATGTCTGGGAGCTGGCTAGGAGACAGTTTCCAGAGAGGTGCAGGGTGGGGCTCTATTATGACCACTGGGATTGAAGAGACAGCTCTATTTTCTACTCTGTCTTTCTATTAAATTGAACTCCAGCCCTGGAAATTAATATCCCCATTGCATTTTAGTGAGGTGGCTCTATTTTTACAAGCGCCGCAGAATCGAGCCCTAATCTGTTATGCCGTGACCTTTTGCCGGGCTCTGCATCGGGGAATCATAATTCAGGGCCAGCCCCGGCTAGGGAAACCTCCACAGGCCTTTCATGACACGAGTGCTATTGAATATTCTACAAAATCTCCTCGGAAGACTGGCCCACATTTCTTTATAATCTCCCTAGACTGTTTCTGAAGTCTCTCTATAGATTTTTTTTTACTCTAAAAATCCATAGTGTTTCTTAATAAGAATCCGGGCCTCTCGTAAGGGATTGTGGAGAGGATGGGTCTGCAGGAGTGGCTGGGGTGGGCGGCAGAAACCATTCCGTTACTGGGAAGCCCTGGACGAGGCCTCTGGGAGGGGGAGCCCGTCAGCAGGATGCAGTCTGTTCCAGGCGGAGGGAAGAATGGGACCTAGAAGGTGAGCCAACCCAGCCCTCGCTCGGCGGGACTCCAGGTTCTCCTAGCCTGGAGCAGGAGAGGCGTGGTGTGTAGGACCCGGAGCCTGTGTGCCTTCTCGGGCACCCCCAGCTGTATCTCGCTCCCTTTCTTTTGGCTGGACCCCACCTGTCCCAAGCTGCCCCCTGCTTCTCCACCTGTATGACACACAGCATCATGGGATATGGGCTCTGGCTTTCCGAGCATCCACTAGGGGCCAGGTCAACTCCCTCTGGATGGAACCTTGACCAGTGAGACACAGAACTGGAAGGGGACTGAACAGATAAGTGCTCACTTTTCTCCCTAGTGTGGACTGCTTCCAAGTGTGTTTTTTTCCCTGCCAACCTTCCCAAGAAGTCCAGTGCGCCAAGCGACCATGCCTGTTGAGGCTCTAGTGTGTCTCTGCAAGGCTCACGCAAGCCTCTGGCCAGCGGAGCAGCGGGTGGCATTGCATCACTCTGCATCTGTCCTCACCGCACCGCCCCCTTCCTGCCTTCACCCTCAACAACTTGAGCTCGTGCCTTCCGAATAAATTGTTAGTGCTTCAATTCTTGCCACAAGCACTCCTTTCAATAGGACCTACACTAACGTGCATGTGGCTTTTGCCAAGAGTGAAAATCAGCTAAATGGGCAATGGGCCCCATCAGAGGCAGATGTGACCTTGGGGGACAGAACTGCTCTGTGACTAATCTCTGTGCCACCCCACCTGCTTTTGCCTAGCACAGCTTGACACATGGTAGGGATTCCATAAGGAGCTGAAATATATCGTGTTAACTTGAGTATGTTAGAACCAGAAATAAACCTGAACCCTCTCCCCGAGAAAGTTTTCTACTCAGAAGAAAGAGTTATGAGATTTTGCCAGCACTACCTCTTGGGGTAACTGCATTTTCAAGAAACCCTTTAAAGGGTCAAACATCACACACTCACCCTTCAAACTTCTACAATTTTCAAAACTCTTTCACAGGCTGTAATTCATCTGATACTCCTAATAAGTCACCAAAACAAGCAAGGTGGATACAATTTCCGTTTAATGGACATTTAACACACAGAGAAACCAAGGCTTGCAGAGGTGACCAGACTTGTTCAAGCTCACCCAAAGTCCAAGCCCTTTTCTGTGGTGCCATAGCAACTAAAACAGGTAGGGGATCCCAGGCAGCAATTTGATGTCACATGTCCTAAGTACTAATTGCATAGTATAGAGAGACTGTCCTCTACTGACTGGCATATGCCTTCTGTCCAGTGACCATGGTTGTAGCCATGTCCTCAGATGATCAAAGGGCCAGTTTTCAGGGGCCAAAGGACCTCCAGCCATGCTGCACGTGAGAGCAGGCAGTTTGGTGCCAGCCACACTGGGAACCCTGCTGTGCTACTTACTGCTGACATCATGGAGTTTCAGTGATTTTATCCCTAGATACAGCCACAGGCTGCAAACCCCCTCCTTTGAGACAGAATCCAAGAGAAGCACTAAATCAGGGAAGGGAAAAGAAGATCAAAAGGAAGTGTAAAGAAGGCCAAGCGAACATTACCCAGACTCTATTCTCCAAGAAAAACCTCCAGGGAGAGAGAAAATCATGGCAAGCTTCTGGAAAAATTAGTGCAGAAAACTAATGAGACTAGATGAAGTGGGTAAGAAATCATAATAGCTGTGACATTGCACTTGGACTTGTCCACATTATCGTTATATTAGATCACCACACAAGTCCAAGAGATATAATTACCCCCATTTTACAAAAGGAGAAATGAATGCAGAGAGTTATAAATGCTGGGATTATTTATAAGCACAGCAGGGATTCCTGACTGCTTCCGGAGGGCTTTCTCCCTTACCCCTGGGACCCCAGGGGAGGAGGCTGGAGTCAATGAAAGTCACAAGTGGCAGAGGACAAAAAGCAAAAGGAAACAGCAAGCAGGGAGGGACTGAAGGAGAAAGAAAAACACTTCACCTAAGGCACAGCCTCCCTCTCCACCCAATGCCAGGCAGGGATTAGAATTTGGGAATCTAATCCCTTAAAACACCTAGATGCCTGTGGAACACAGTGAGCAATAGCTCCTCTTCCTCCCTCTCTGCATCACCAAACTCATCTCAGCCCTCAGTGAGCATCCAGGCTTCCCAGCATGAATGTGGTCTCTGGTCCTGGTCTTCCAAGCAGCAGCATGGGTGAGGGGATGGATAGCAGGACAGGACATACCTCAGAACGTCCATCCCCCAGACTAGGTACTTTGGATGCTAGCAAGCACTGGGTGGTGCCCGTTTCCAAAATCCCACTGGTGGGCTGTTGCAAGCATGGGTTCCACGTGCGGAAGGAGGCATTGACCTCCTTCTTGCCCCCAGACTGACCTCTCTTCTTTTTCTCCAAGGCCAGTAGCACTTTGAGTCTCAGTGTACAGTTTAGTACTGATCATACACCACTTAACTATTTTCCTTAGTTTTTTTCAGCAAGCACTGACCTCTTGTTGCCAGATCTTAAGGCTATAACAATAAATAAGACACTGTGCTTGCCTTCAAAGAGATCACAGTCTAGAGGGAAGAAAGACACATAAGTAGACAACTGTAAGACCAGGTGACAACAGAGGCAAGAACAATTACTCAGAAGACAGTAACTAACTCTCCCTGGAGGAGTTGCGGAGAGTTCACAGAGGAGGTGACATTGGGGTTGAAACCAGAGGACGGGTAGGAGTTTGCTGCAATTGAGAGAGCAGGGTCAGCGGGCAGAGCTTGTGCAAATGCACAGAGGCAGGAGGAACCAGGAACCACGGAGGCAGCTGCAAATTTGGATAACAGAACAAAGTGTGGGGGGACCGTAGAGGAGAGGCTGAGGCCAGGTCCTGGAGGGTGCTAAATGCAAGCTGAGAAGCAAGTCTAACCATTTTCCCAGAAGCAGGGCTGGTGTCCTTTACAATTCTAGCTTTCCGGGACCTAGCCCAAGACTGACGACCTGGGAGTGGTCTCCCCCCACACGCACGCACGCATAACCTGCATTCAGACCACTCGAACCCCTCAAAGGACGACTAAGTGCCTTGGGAGACTTTATACAGAAAATCCAGATTCATCACGAAAGGCCGCTTCCTTGGCAGGAGACTATCCCAGTGAAAGTGAGGTTCGGAGGTGGATACAAAGGCTCCCTTGCTGTCCCTGTCACTGCAGCTTCCCATGCTCACATAAGCCCAAGTTGCTTGTCATCAGCCACCAAAGCCATTTTTTACTCCAAATTTTAAAAAAGGAGCAGCTGTTTGGCTTAAGTTTCTGTCTGACCATGAGAGGGACAAAAACAGACAGACAGGCAATGAAAAATAGAGCTTCCTGAGCAAATACAGAGATACAAAAGGGAATTGGGCTGTGAGACAGGGAAATACAGAGCAAGAAACAGTGAGACAGAAAGACCTGCAGCTCCACTACCAAAGAGACAGACAGACACAGAGCCAGACAGAGGGAAAAGGAAAATAACTTTTTAAAAAGAAAGATCAGCCACAAAAAACAATGGTGATCTAGCACCCCTTGTATTATCCTGGATGGAGCTGGAGCCTGTTCTACTAAGTAAAGTATCCCAAGAATGGAAAAACAAGCACCACATGTACTCACCATCAAATTGGTACTAACTGATCAACACTGAAGTGCACACAGAGCAATAATATTCATCAGGTGTCGGGCAGGTGGGAGGTGGAGGAGGGGATAGGTATATTCACACCTCATGGATGCGGTGCGCACCATCCGGGGATGGACACGCTTGTAGCACTGACTCCAATGGGTCAAAGGCAATATACATAACCTAAACATTTGTACCCCCATAATATTCTGAAATAAAAAATATATATGTAAAAAAATAAAAAGAAAGCTGAAGAGTTCAGATAAAACTCTGGGAGTTATGGCCATTTTAAGGGATGAATAAATTCAGGATTAAAAGAAACACGATGAAAAGATTATTCTACCCCAAAGTTTTAGGCCGGGCACAGTGGCTCACGCCTGTAATCCCAGCACTTTGAAAGGCAGAGGCAGGAAGATTGCTTGAGGCCTGGAGTTTGAGACCAGCCTGGTGAACATAGTGAGATCCTTTGTTTCTACAAAATATTTTCAAAAACCAAAAAATTAGCCTGGTATGGTGGTGCACACCTGTAGTCGCAGCTACTCAGAAGGCTGGGGCAGGAGAATCACTTGAGCCTAGGAGTTCAGGGTCGCAGTGAGCCGTGATTGCACCACTGTACTCCTGCCAGGGAAACAGAGAGTAAGACTCTTAAAAAAAAATAAATAAATACAAAATTATCCTGTCCCAAAGTTTTGACCACCCAACAAAAAAGAAAAAAAAAGAAAAGAAACATAGGTGAATTCCCAGAGTAACGCCACACTAGCTAATGCTGGGGACTCTTTCTTTAGCCAGCATTTCCCTGACAGTAGAAGCGATGTTTGTCTCTGGGGCCAATTACTTGCCAAATGCTAAGTCCTCAAATATCAACTATTCCTCCTGGATTTATAAGTGCCCCCCAGGAAGTCAACTAGGGGTGGGAAGAGTCCAAGATTCTCTTCTTACTGGGGGAGACAGAAGAGAAAAATAACTAGGACCTCATGGAAGGCTCTAGTTACCCTGGAAATGCTCAGAAGAAGGTACACACTTGCATTTTTTTTACCATCTGTCAGAAACCTCAGTCTGGCTCTCTGGCATGACTAGTCCTGACTCCTTCAGCACAAGCTCTTCTCCTTCACTTCTCTCCTGCAAAGGCTGTGCTCTTTACTGACCTCCCGTCTGGGGGCTCACCCCTCACGTTCTCTGCCAGAGCCTGCTGGGGCTGAGCTCGGGGCCATGCCGTCACGTCACACTGTCATGGGTCCTCTCACTCCAGTGGCTCCTTTTAGCCCAGTGGCTACAACCCAGGAGCCTCTCGACTCCCTTGTTCTTCCCTGAAGGACCTTTGACAGACACAATGATCGGGGAAAAAAGCAAAATAAACACAGGAAGGCACAAGGAGGACAGGAAAGGGCAGATGGAACTTGCACAACTCTTACTAACATATGTTGCTTCCACTAAGTGGTAGACACATTTAGATGCATTGTCTTTTGTTGACTCAGTGTGACTCTAAAAAAATCCACTCTACTTGGAGTACAGACAGATCCCAGAAACAGCAAAAGGGCCTCCGAATCTAAAATGAGCAGTCAAAGAGCCTATACACTGTCCTCTAAAAATGAGGTAGTACCACCTTCCCATCCCTCCCTGTTGACTTAAAATTGTGTTTAAAAATAAAGATACTTTGGGTGTTTTTCCTGATCCTAGGGCTAGTCAATAATTTTAAGTCCACAGACAAGAGGTATCACTAAAAGGAACAGCACTGAGGACAGGAGCTGACTGGCACAGTTTCATGCTATGAGGTGTCGCTATATTATAGCCCTGCAAGAAAATGGATACTCCTAAAGACCAAGAGAATTTAAAGCTACGGAGGCACCAGGTAGAGTAGCTGCTTCATTTTACAGATAGGAAAACTGAGGCTCAGGGATGAGACACTCAAGCAAAAATAGTATCCTGCCTACTGCTTTAGGAGGCAGGGAGGGAAAAATACATCTCTTCAAAAGAGTTCCAGAAACTATGCACACCTAATCAACGAGACTTCTGTGATCTGGAACATAGACTTTCGCAGGGTAGCTCCTTCCCCAAGGACACGGGATAGGCAGGGTGTGTGGGCACCAGAGAGAAGGGGACAGAAATCCACCGTTTGGAAGCTGTGCACAAGCCCAAGCCAAGGCAGCCAGCAGCAACATGTCTGTCTCCCAGGACCTGGCCTCCCACCTCTGGAGACCTAAAGAACTAAAACTCACGTATGGCCAGAGGCAGGGAAATCACCAGCAAGCCTTGGGCACGCTAGTGGATTTGGGCAGCTCCTCTGCTGAATTTTAATGGAGTAATTAAGAGCTAGATAATAGAGATGGGGCTCTGCAGAGCAGCACTCATGGTCCTAACCTCTTTGATATGTGCCTGCATCAGGAAGCAACTCTATCACTGGCCGGCCTCATTAATATTCCAGCCAGCTCTCCGGCTCTTAAAGTGATCTATGCCAAAGTTTGTTAGTCTTTTAAATTACCTGCCGAGGCCCCTTGAAAGAAAGAAAGAGAAAAAAAAAAAAAAAGAACTGATGCATTCTGGAGAAAGGACAATGTCACAGAGGGTGCTAAAACAGAAAAAACCACTGGGCCTGCTCATATTTCCTTTTCAGAAAGTAGTCTGAGTAATAAAGAAGAAGCGATTATGGGGACGCTCAGGGCAGACTGATCAGGGGACACAGACAGGGGCAGAAAAGACCCAGAACATGGCAGCCCAGGACACCTCTCTTTAGGAGTCTACTACTGGACAACCCAGCTGTTAACACATTGACCCAGAATGAAGATACAGAAGCCTAACACTTGGGCTCCCTATGGCCCAGAGCTTTGCTCTAGGAACCCTAATCCACCCCAGAGAGATACCTTTGTCCCCCAGGGTCAGGGGACAGAGAAGCACTGGCTCGCCTTTTTTGCTCACCTGGTGTATTCTACTCTGTCCCTTTGGCTCCCTGTCCTTCAAGGCCCATGTGAAACCTCACCTCCTTCAGCGAACCTTCCTATATAATCACAGAAGCTTAGAGTTGGGGCCTCAGAGTTCAATCTACCCCTATGTCCTCTCCCTTTACTGTATTATCACTTTAAAGCATCCCTGATAAAGAAGACCCAGATTCTCTTTGACTACTACCAAGGACAGGGAGCTTACTATTTCACAAGTTCAGTGTCAGGCATTTCTTGCTGTAAAAAATGTACTTCTACTGAAAAGAATTCTGTTTGCTGATGACTTAAATGCATTAAAAATAGCTGTCTGGTGAGGCTGTAAGGTAGTTGCATGAGGGAGCCTTACGATGACCATCTAGTTCTGTATCTTGACTGTGATGGTGATTACACAAAGCTGTGTATGGACCTACACACACATGCACACACACACACAGACACACACAAACAAGTTCAGGTAAAACTGGTAAAATCTGAACAAGCACTGTGGATTGTGTCAATGTCAATTTCCTGGGATGAACAATAAATTATACTTATACCAGGTGTCAACATTGGAGGAGGCCAGTGAAGAATGCAGGGGACCTCCCTATCCATTTCCTGCAAATGTATAATTATTTCAAAATAATAAGTTTAAAATAAGATGGCATCTCTTGAAAGATTATTGTGTGCTATGCAGTGTTTAAATACTTTTTATAAGTTGTCAAGTTTAAGGGAGTATTAACTCATTCAAACTTGACAACCACCATAGAGAGTAGGTACTATTATTTTCCCCATTCTCCAGAAGAAATCCAAGCACAGAGAGATTAAGTCACTTGCCCAAGATCACACAGCTAGTAGATGGTAGAGCTGGGATTGGAACCCAAGCTACCTGATGCCAGGCCAGCCCCGCTTGATCACCACTTTGCCTTATGATGTTGCATTTGGCAAGAAGAAGGTGAAGTAAACTTCATCAACCTTAATATACTATATTAGTCTCTATAATCACTCTATTAACAACTAACACCTATACAGAATCCTGTCACTCAGAGGACTTTCACACACTCTCATTTGAGCCCCACAACAACCCTGTGAGACAAGTTTGTACTTCCTGCAATTCCCAAAGGAGAACACTGAGCTTCCAGCCCTCAGACGCCAAATCTTAGTCTCCTGCCACCTAACGGTCCCAGTCTTCTCTTGCTTCCCTGCAGCTATCAGACAGTAACCCAGCTGTTTTTCAATCCTGAGCCTTCATTAATTCCAATCAGCTTTTTGCTGGAAACAGTAACCTGAAATGTCCAAACCCTTGGAGGGGCTGGCTAGAGGAAGAGGATGGAGCGATGTCAGTGTAGCCATCAGGACTGGCTGCTTAATGAAATGGCAGAGTCCGCCTCCAGAGTGCCACCTCCTGGGGAAGTCCCAGGGTAGCTTCATCCCTTCCAAGAGCACAGTGTCAGTGCAGCCAGGCACTCTTACAAACATGTGTGCCCTGAGGCCCCCAGTAATTTTAAATAGAACCAGATTGTACAATTTATTGCCTGCCTTTCTGTCTCATCCAAAACAGAGGAAACGGAATGATAGAAGCAGATGACTAGGTCTCACCCTAACGCAGGAGGATTTAGGGAACCTATAGAGGGGGATAGAGGTAGAGGGGTGGGGAAGATACACAGAACTTTCTACCAGAAAATAGTGAGAGCCTAACATAATGTTTGATATTCTACCACCAGTGATTCATTTCTTTGCCAAGAGAAGACTTTTTCAGCCCCTAGAATCCCCTAAAAAATACAAATCTCTCTGAAAAAGTGTATTTCTCACGTCTATATGGAATAAGGTAAGAGGTGATCAGCTGACAGCCAGCCTTTGCTGGGATGAAATGTCACAGTGCTGCCTGCCACTTTGGGGGGTATTGGCGGAGTGGGGAAGGGAGCACAGAAAAAGAAAGGAAGGGCATTTAATTACATAGTCAAGAGTTGTTTCTAGAAGGGAAAATGCTATGATCTGAATTTTTGTGTCTGCCCCACAAATTCATATCTAATTCCCAATGTGATGATATTAGGAGGTGGGGCCTTTGGGAGAAGATTAGGTCATGAGGGAGGAATCAGGAATGGGATTAGTGCCTTATAAGAGATGGGAGAGGGCCTTCTTCTTCCTCTTCTCCTTCTTTCTTCTTTCCTTTCCCTCTCTCCCTCTCTCCCTCAATCCCTCTCTCTCTCTCTCTCTCTCTCTCTCTCTCTCTCTCTCTCTCTCTCTCTCTCTCTCTCTCCCCCCTCTCCACCATGTAAGGGCACAGCAAGAAGGCAGCCAACTGCAAACGAGAAAGAGGGCCCTCACCAAACCTGACCATTCTGGCACCCTGATCTCAGACTTTCCAGCCTCTAGAACTATGAGAAAAATTTCCTGTTGTTTAAGCCACCCAGTCTATGGTATTCTGTTACAGCAGCCTGGACAGACTGAGTCATGAAATGAGATATTTCTAGCTGTATTCTCCAGCAACCTCCAGAGAACAAAAGCTACCACATAGCTCCTAGACTCAGGACATTTCTAAAAGGTCCCCTGGCATTGGCCTTGCCCTGGGTGGGCTAGGCCTGGCCTTCTCACGGCCTCTTCTCTGATTTGCATCTTGGATGCTCCTACATAAAGCCCTATTTTTGGAAATGAACTCTCCTTAGCTGAGCTATGTTTCCATTCATTTCAATAAGATCTAACATACATTTATCAACCATCTACTCTAAGCAGGGCACCAGGTTGGGTGTTGGGGCACAAAGGGGGATAAAACATGCGCAGTCAGTGCTCTCTGTAGCCTCCTCTAGGGGCAAAGACAACGAGCATTCTGGTCCAGAAAAGTCTGGGCCCCTCTCCAAGGGGCTGACATCTGCCAGCCTGCAGCCAGCAGATCCTCCTGCTGATCCCCTCTTTACCAGGGCTCCGCGTGTCAGCACATCAGTCAGCTATTGCTTCAAAACAACGATGCATAACAAACAATTCCCAAATCTCATTGCTTTATCAAAATAAACATTCCTCTTTCCCCCTCATGGCTCTGCAGGCAGGCTAGGATTCAGCTGATTTCAACTGGGCTCAGCAAGGCTTGGGTCTGGACTAAGGACTGAGTTCAGGTACGCTCCATGTGTCTCCTCATTCTCCAAGGACCGGAAGTTATCCAAGGCACATTACTCTCATGGCAGACAGCAGAAACGCAAGAGGCCAAGCCAAACCACCCAAGCACATTCGAAGGCTCTGCTCATGTCTTATATGCTAACACCCCCTTGGTTAAGGCCATGGCCAACATCAGCAGGGCATATGCTCCGGCTTTAGTGGGAGTCACTTCAAAGTCACATGACAAAGCTCATGAATATATCATTCTACTACAGGAAAGGAGAAAAGAGTTAAGATCAATAATCCATCTACCAGTCAGTAATAACTAATTTACCGTCTGAGACAAGTTCCCAAAACCTCAGATGCCCCTGACAGAGCAGGGCCTCTGAGGCCCAAGACATGAGACAGAATCAATTGGCCAATCAGTTACACTTCCCTTCCACTGTGGCCTAGCACAACAATGGCCCATTGTAACCAGGAAGCAGCTATGGACACAAAGGAAAACATCCTCCATTGTGTTTTCCTGGCTTTGTTCCAGGCCCCAGCAGAATACAAACCAGGATCTCAGGCAGCTGTCGCGCAGGACTAAGGTGAATCATCTTTGTAGCAAGCCTGGCAACCACAGAGAGTGGATAATAAGGCCAAAAATCATGGGGCCAGACATCCCTATCTGCCCTCCTCCACTGTCCTTAGAGGCTGCATTTTCCTGGCCCTACGGAGCAGGTGGAGTCACTCAGTCCTCATGATCAAAGCCTTACATTAGTATCTGACATTTTCTGAGGGGCTTACCCTGTGCCAGGCACCATGCACAATATTTTATTTTGATATACTCCTCTGAAGACCTTGTGAAGAGTCACCCCACTTTACAGATGAGGTTCAAAGAGGTAAGATCATTTTTTTCATGGCCTTCCAGGTGGCAGAGTTATAAAGATGAATGCAACAGAGGTCATAGGCTAAACACCAGCTCTTCTTTTAAACAACATCCAAGTTGTTAATCCCAAATCTAGGGTCTCAGTTTCATCATTTGTAAGTTATCACCATATAAACCGACAGAAAGCTCAGTGAAAATTGAGGGAGAGCTTTGTGCAGAGCTAAGCTGTCAGCGCCCCCAGGGAAACAGACACAGGAATCCCTGACCCATGACTTCAGATATTACCTTCATCTCTGATGGCTTATCTTTAGAACAGCGTCTCTGAACTACAACAAAGCTCACTGGCAAAAAGTCAAGGGAGGAAAGTCTAGGACAGAAGGAGAGAAAGTCTCCCCTGTGAGCTGTCTATGAGCTCCTTTCTCCTTAGTGGTTCACATGACTTCCCCAGACCCCTTGCCAACAGGCTGCTCCATGGCAGTCCAAGAGGGAGAGGGATGGTCAGCCACTGATGATGACATGATAACAGTACCTGTGGTCCATACAACTAATGCAGTAGTAGTTGCTTTCGTCATACTGCCATCGAGGGAGAGAAAACACTGCCACTTTTCCCAGCTGTACTGGGGTTTCTGGCCAGCTTGCCCCTCAAAGTCTAGGGAGCTGACTCCTGTAAGAATAGGGGGCTTAGAAGAGAGAGGGGTTTGAGTGGCTAGGCCAGACAGAGCCTGAGGCCGCTCTGAGGTCCTACCTTCCAGTCCAGTTGGATTACTCAGGAGGAGGTCCCCATCCGTCCCACTTGGAGTCCTAGTGTTCCTCTGGTAGACAACCTCCAGGGGCAGCCGCAGCAGTGAAGCCATCCTGAGGCCACTTTCTCTGCCCGCTGATCCTGCTGACACCACCTTTTAAGGCAATCTTGGAGAATGGGGCTTGTTGATGGGAGGTAAGATGGGGACAGCTCTCCTGGGAAGGACGCAAGAGCTCCTGAGCAGGCACAGAGGACAAAAGGTGAGCCAGAGCCCAGGTCAGGTCAAGCCTGTCTCCAGAGGAAGCTTCCCTCTTCCTGGCTCATTCCGTATCCCGTGTGCCACCCACACGGACAGACGTGGATGAGAGGAGGGAAGGGATCCAGGGGCCCTGCTTGAAGCCGTCCCCTTGGTGAAGGGCTCAGTCACAGCTGCCCAGTGCCCAGGGAACTGGGGAAGCAGCTGGGACAACCAAGACTGCTACCTCCTTCTTCCATGTATTTTCCAGGTAAAATGTGACTGCGGCCAGAGACAGCCCCAGAAGTTTCCTTCTTCAAAACATCATTATAAGAGGCTATTTGACTTTGGAATACAAAATAAAACAAAAGAGACAAAGCACTTGACCCAGACTTTCTGGAACAGTGAACAGTGCTTCCTCTGAGCACGCTGGCTGATAGTCCCCTCCCAGGCTGAAAGGAGAGGCGCTTTGTCAGTCTTTCTCAGGCCGCCTGCCCCTGCGGCGCCAGAGCACAGCTGGTGAAGAGCCGTGCCTGGCCGGGGCTCTCACAGCGTCCCCTGCTCTGCACGTGCAGCTCCTGCCACGCCACAGTGGTGCCATCCTCGCCGCCTCCCCCGAAGGGATGAGATTTTCCGTTTTGTACCTTCTGGCCGATAGGAGGCTCATTGGCTTCATTGAATAATAAAGGTCCATTTTTTCTGAAGCCTTCTCTGAGCCTCCTGTGTCTCTCTTCGACCCGCCTCCAGGCCACAGAGATTCCTCTCCTTTGAGTATTGGCCGACGCTCTATCACCCAGATGTGCAGCCCTGCACTGAGCTCAGGGTCCGTCCTCCCAGGTAGAGGCTTCAGCAACTCAAATGCAGGGGTCATGGTGGGCAAGTCTCTGTACCCCAAACTTCAGCACCTCCAACAGAGCTGACTCAAGGCGAATGCTTGATCAGCTTTTACTCAGCAATGCATAGCCGTAGGCAGCGTCATGCCTAGCTGTTCTGCCAGCTCCCCAGCTCACCTCTAACATTGAGCACCAAGGTCAGGATCACCAACACTGCCTCCTGTCCTGTCTCCTGCTCTGAATCAGAGCAGCCCAAGTTCCCTAGAAAATGCTCCGGTCCTGTCCTTCCCATCTCTTTGCAGATGGCTCCCAGGGAAAGCCATAAGTGGCCACCACGCAGGGAGGGCAGGGAGGAGGAAGAGTGAGCGTTCATGGCAGAGTCAAGCCCCGCTCTACAAGGAAAGAAGCTGCAGCACCTGGGAAAGTAGTGAGCTCAGCAAAGACAATGAGACGCAGCTGCTCCCACTCTAGCCTTCACCATCCCCACCTCCCAGATAAGAGTACCCACATCTGGAGCTGCTGAGGCCATTAACATCCCCCTGGAAGGCATGAAGGCCTGGGGGGAACTGGAGGGACAGAGGAAGCAAGAGCTCCTCATAGGATTAAGTAACTATTAAATAACATTTTAAAGATCCTAATACCAGGAACCCTGTAAAGTCCAGACCCTTGCACACACAAGGCTTCCTCCTGTGGGAACGTATCTCTAAGTGCAGCAGATGGAGCAGCTTGAGCCATAGTCTCAGCCTTCACAAAGTGCCCGATTTGGATGGGGAGGCAAGACTCGCACAGAAGTAAGCTAAGGACGTCATGCTGCGGATGGGAACAGCACAGGTAACAGACATTCAGAGCAGCAGGAATTCACAAGAAGGAGGGAGATCACCTGCTGTTGTAGGCTCCTAAAGGTGGCAAAGCCTTAACAGGCTCCCAAATGAGAAACGCATGAATTTAAATAGAGAAAAGAGAAATTTTAACTGTGAACACCACGTAAGCGTGGGTTTGATGATAAGATGTGCAAACTGTAAATTTTAAGCAATGGCAGAATGGGCCCTTCAATCCTACTGTCTGAAATGATGCTTTCTTCTTAGGCTTGGTATTAGTTTAAAATAAAATAAAACCATTTCCCGCTTGATTACAGTTAGAATCAGAGAAGGATTTTCAGTTTGACCCTCAGTAGTGTTTAAAATAGTGGAAAGGAACAGATAAGGCATTGAATAAAATAAATGTTTCTGATCTCAATCCAGTTACTGCTGAATGCAGCAGTGGATTGGAAAGGTAGGTCGCCTCTGGCATTCTCAGCCATAAGAAATTTAACGATAGATGAAAATGGATAAAATCAAGATGCTCTGATAGAATGAGAGGCTTCAATATCTCAGAAAATTAGGATCCTTGTAACCAATTTTACAATGGCTGGATTACAGCTAAATAGGATTTTAAGTCTATTGTAAATGAAAGGAAATCTAATTTAACTGGGCCACATCATTTTTACTGAAATGCAATAAATGCTAATTTCCTTACCGGGCACCAGTGACTTGGCTTGTGATAGCTGTTTGCGAGGTGCTCAAGTCTGACCAATCTCAAATTGGCCTTTTCCAGTCCTAAGGCTGAGCCTGAAATCCACGCTTTCAGGATGGGGAGAGCATTTCAGGGAAGCAATCAAAGTTTTTCCTACTTTCTTGCAGGGCCTCATCACTAGGTGCCCAAGGACATTCTGCCCCTTTTTAGAACCACCTCTCTCCATCAGCTTTAGCATGACCAGAGCTACAAGATAATATCCCAAGCATCTGGGATGCTATCTCTTCCTCTTTACATTTTTCTTACGACTATATCTATGTTCTAGGCAAAATAAAGATGTCAATAGGCAAAGATTTCATACGCAGAAAAACTAAGAGACAGAAAACGACAGGCCAACATGACAGACAGTGAGTAGTGACCATGGCTAGGGCATGAGATACCAGATGGAAAACAATGTATTTGTATGTAGTACTCAAGTGCACCCAAGCTCTCCAACTCTGGAGTCCTTCTTTTCTTTAATATCCAGATAAAATAATTAGAGTCTATATTTCATTTCCATGTCATACCACTTCCTTGGGAATGCAAACATGTTGCATTTGCTGTTAGTCTCCAAGGCAACTGCAAACTACCACTGACACTAGAACGTAGGAGTTAATCAACTTTCCTGAACACCTAGCATATACACGTCCCAGTGCCTGCTGTGAAGCCCTGTCTTTTGCTTCTCTACTTTGGATGCCAAGATCTCCCATGCTGGGTGGTGCCCACCACATCTTGACCAGTGGAAAACCCTTCTGGATGAGGCAGAGGATGCCTCGTACCTGGACCAGAATGTTGCCCAGGACTCTCTCATCATTCTCCCCTTGTTGAAACTTCCACTGGGAAAGAAGGCAGAAAGATGGGTTTTATTTCATACTCACCCCTTTTATTCCTGCCTCTATTCTATCCTATCTGGGAAGGATATCTTTCAGTATAATGAAACATGAAAGTTATGCTTCGAGTGGCATCCCATATAAGGAAGATTTTAAAGACTTGAGAGACCTAAGCCTATGTAGATGCTATGGCTCTACCCCTACCCTTCCAGGAAGTAGGTAGGAATGTTGTTTCCTTGTCCCATGCCTACTGAAGCCAGGATGCTTGGGCCACTGGCCATGGGTATAAAAAGAACGAGAGGAGAAGGGGCTCCTGGAAGTCCATTCAGGTCTAACTCTGGATAAACCAAAAGACAATTTGATGAGAAAAACAAATGCATATTATCCAATTCTATGGAATCTCTGTATGTGATTTGCTAATAGTAATGATGTTTTCTTTCTGAAAATGTACTAACTTGCATGCCCATCTAGATGGTGCAGGGCCAAATGGTGCAGTGTCTCAGAGGGAATCTCAGAGTTTAATCTTTAATAGGAACATTGAGACATATATCTAATCTATATTGGTCTATATATTTAATGTAGATAGATAGATGATAGATAGATATGGCATTGTATAGACATATCAGTCCAAGGCATGGGAATTATCATCTATCAACTGGAGTCTGACAGCCTTTCTGTAAGGGATTAGTTGTGCCACTCCCATACTCTCACATTTGGAGAAACCTTATGTCTCCACTCCTGGGTCTCATTAATGTCTCGCCTTCCTCCAGCTCACTCTCCATCTCCACTCTCAACCATCCTCCCCTCACCCACCACTCTCCTAATACACTCACACTTCCTCTGCGCTACTCTGCAAAGAGTCAAGCAAGTTCCTCTCTGCCTGAAGGTCTATGCAGTCACTTGTTCCCTCCACCCAGAATGCCCTTTTCTCAAGTTGCTTCATGCCCCACTTCTCCCTTTTATTAAATTAGCTGCCAATTGTCACCTTCTCAGGTAAGGCCTTCCCCATCTAAAAGAGCATCTCACCATATTCCTTTATCTTGTTTTTGTTTTCTTTACAGCACTTTGACCTGGAAAAACTGAAATAGTGTGTGGGTGTGGGTGTGTATGTACATATACATGTATACATGTATATATGTACATGTGTGTGTTAATTGTCTATAGAACCCCACTGGGATAAAAGCTGTGCGAGAGCAAGGTCTTTGTCCATTTTGCTCACTTCTATTTCCTCAAAATCTAGAATAGTGCTTGGCATATTATAGGGTATTCAATAAACAAATGAAAACATAAATTTATATGATTTAATGTGGAATCCATCTTTTCTTTCCTCCAAATAAGTGCCCCAGTATCCCTATTATTAGCTACAAAATAATCCATCACATCCTATTGATTCTGTGGTGCTGTCTTTATCATATACCAAGTTCCCATATTGACATGCATTGGTTTGTGAGTTTTCTATGCTCTGTTCCTATTTCTCTTTGTTCCTTTTATTCCTTGAGGCTGACTTAGTTATTTATAGACTTAATATAAGTTTTAGGAAGCTTGTCAAAATCTTCAAAGAATCCATCTTGAATATTGATTGAGGATTTATAGATTAATTTGGGGATATTTGACTTATATCTAATGTTAAGTCATTCCCATCCATGAACATGATAACTCTCCATTTGTCCAGATTTTTTATATCTTTTAATATTGTTTTAAATATATTCTCTAAAGGACTTCTGCATTCTTTGTTAGGTTAATTTTGGGGTATTTTATATATGTATGCCTATTAGCAGTATCTTATTTTCCAGTATTAATTTCTAGTTGATTATTGCTGAGGTAGAGGAATGTTATTGATTTCTATAAATTGTTCTTGTATCTAGGAACACTGCTGAACTGTCTTATTAGTTCTAATAGTTCATCTGATAATTTTAGAGTTTTCTATATAAAATATCATACCATATACATATATTGACAGTTGACTTTCTTCCCTTTTGATTTTTAGTCATATTATTTATATCTCCAGTGGAAATTTCAACCTGCCTTTTGAAAATCTAGTACCTTAAGAATTATTACAGGCCTTCCTGTGGGTCGTAACCAGTGTGCGTAGTTTTCAGGAGCTCCCTGTGTGAGTCTGATGTGTTCTCTCACCTCCAGCCCACGTGAAGAACTCCTGCTCCTTCTCTTTAGCACTTAGTGTGGGCTCAGCACTGGAAGACAAACAAAGCGTGTGAGGCATAGACTTTGCCCTTGAATCACTTACTGTCTCAGTGGGGAGACGAAGCCTGTACTGGAAACCATCAGAATACTAAGTACCAAATTTTCTGGGAAATTATACACATGGAAGAATATTAAAATAAACACTATAAGAGATAATCAGAAACAAAGAATAGCTTGGTCGTGTGTGAAGGATTCATTGTGACTATCAGACATGATTTTTATAAAGGACAATAAACAAAATGGAATTCTGCCTCGTTCCTTTGGGGAAAAGGTTTAAGCTGACGATCTCCTCCACTGACCATCAGTTTGTTTTGCAGTTAAGTAACCACAAGTGAAAAATGAACCACATAGATGGAGGAAGGAAAAATGGCATAGGAGCTTCTAATTAAAGTCATTTACTTAAAATTAAATGGCTCTGACACAATTGTCTGAATTGAAGCACGATTCTCTCAATCTGTTGGGTATGTGTGTACACACGTGTGTGTGTGTGTGTGTGTGTGTGTGTGTTTATGTTTTAAAAAGCTATTATGATAAAGCACCAGACTTTCCCTCCTCAGGCTGGCCATAGGAACTCTGTCCCAAGCAGAAGCTATGAATAGGCCAGTGGTTCTTTTACAGGTGCTTTGGGTGATTTCTATGAAAATATGCAGCATTTCTGGAAGTAGAGACTTTCAAAACACTTTAGCACTGTATTTGTGCCCATCGACCACCACCCTCCCAGCAAATATACAAGATTCTAGGATGTGCATTTTTGTTTTAGACTTGTGGCCAGTTCCATGTTTTGCTTCTTTTTTCCTTCTCCTTCAAAATATATCACCTGATTTAAATCCATATTGCCATAAAATAAGGGGGGGGGATATATATATATATTAATTTCTAGCATCTACTAAGTGGTTCTCAACATGTGGGCCCCTGACCAGCAGCATCAGTGTCACCAGAGAACTTGCTAAAATTGTAAAATCTCAAGCTCCACCTCAGACATACTTAATCAGAAACTCTGGAGACAGAGCCTGATAATCTGTATTCTAATTAGCCTCCCATTGATTCTGATACAGGCTGAAGTGTGAAAACCACTCTCCTAATAGGTGGCAAACTTACCAGTGCTGCAGGAATCATGAGGGAGGCCCTGAAAATGAGAGTGGGTAAGGCTCAAAGGGTGGACCGATTTGGGATTAGATGATTTGGTCATTTTTTAACATTTTGGAAACTTTCATGCAGTTCCCAATAGTTATATTGCAAATAACTCCCCAGAGATCCAACAAGCTATGTTGAAATGTCAGCTTTTAATTGAGGCTGTTGTGAATTGGGCTTATTTTCACGGAGAATAGCTTAGATCACATTTCTGGAATTGCAAAAAGGCACATGTCCCATGGTTAATAGAAGCCTGGTAATCTGGACAAGCAGTTTTCAACATCACCAGACCTAATAATGCCCCTTTATGATCATAAAATCAAATTCAATATAACTTTCCTGTGTACAATTTTAAAATAATACAGTGTCTTAATTATTAATATAAAAGAGAAATAGAGAGAATGTGGATCATAATAAAATAATAGGTGATGTAGTAAGTGAACGGTTAGGCATGCCTACCGAAGAACACATAAAGCAGTTAGAGGCTGTGCCATGAATGACACTTCTGCAAATACAGATATACTGTATATATTATCAGCAGCCCTGCTGTCAGTTATGGGATGTTCCCAAATGGTGAACAACACTTGGTAAAATTCCAAACAAAACAGAATAAACTTTCCCTCAATTTACATACTGCTCACATTCCTGGAAAATTCAGTGTACGGTAAAATAGTGCAAAATAAACTTTGTGTTTATGTGTAGAATGGAGTTTGCTTCTAGGCTCAAATAATTAAAAACAGGCTTTTAATTTACCTATCTGGCGGGTTATTTAAAAATCCTGTGAGCCACAGGATGACTGTGCACGACTGTATCACATGCTGCAGGGCATCTAGCACACAGATGTCATTCATTCGTCCCTCACTCACTCAACAAATTACATAGTGAATATGCTTCCAGCATGTTGTTTGCTAAGTGATGGGACCACAAAGCTTACATTCTATTAGGGGACGTGCAATATATACTAAGCAATCACAAAGTAGGGCACAAATAATGCTATATATTAATATAAAAGAAGCTTGAAAAACTACAGGAGCTCATAGGATGAGCACATCACTCCTGCAGAGACTCAATAAAGACATCATGGAAGGTGCACTTCCATTGGGCATTGAAGGATGAGCAGGATATAAACAGATATAAACAGATGGAGACAATGAAGAATATTGTCTGTGGCATCCGGGACTAGACAGATGCCCTTCCTTCATAGAAAGGACAGAGTTAGGTGGTATCTCCCTGAATGCACTGATTGCCTAGAGGCTCTGTTGGATCTGTATGTCCAGAGCAGCCCTTAAATCCCTGCTTCTGCTGTCACCTCATTCTTTGGTTTTCCAAGAATGGAAAACCAAACCTCCAGGAGGAGGTCATGGTTGGGAGGAAAAAAATTTTGAGGCATGCTTGGGAAAGATACAATCAAATCTCAGATTCCTTAGGCAAGGACCCTGTTGTTTCTGATTTCCTGTTAAAGGTCCCTGAAATCCCTATAGGCTCCTCTTCTATTACTATGGACAAGGAGGCTTTATAAACCTACCTATCCTTCAGGCCCCAGTGATATACACATTTCAGGTTCTATATATTCCCCTCTTCATGTTCTTCTGCCAAAAATTGCTTTATAGAGCAATCATGTTTTCAGGTACATTGTGGTGCCACATGAATCTCAAGTACTCCAACAACATAGGCCTCCCATCCCAGAGGCCACCTGACCCCTATAAGAAACCTCTAGGGCATTTCTTCTCATTTTTCTATCACGCCTGCTCACTGGAATATTTCACATCCTATATGCTGTCTGCTCCTTACAGCTCCCATGTCTCTCTAATAGGACATAACTCTCCTGCCACTGAGTGTCCATAGCCTTCTGCTTCCTCTCCACACTGCGCGCTGCACATTCAATTATTTGTGTGAGGCTCACCCCCTCCTCCCTACAGGATACAGGAAGACCAAAATGACAGAGCCCATGTGTAATCACGTCTCTCACACTCTCACCCTTGTGGGTTCTAACAAATAATATCAGAGCTCTATCTTAGACCATGGAAAACCAGCATGAAAGGCTCTTCTTATCATAGGAAGCCAGATGAACTTTATATTATCCAACAGAGGAAGGAGGCAGGAGAGTTTCCGAGCCCAGGGGAATCACAAGTGGGATCGGTAGCACAGGTTTGAGAAGCAGGGCTCTGTCAATTTACCCAGGAGCAAAGCTAGCTCATCCCTATAGGAAACTGATGCTCAGATAAAGTGTTCACTTTCCTACCAGCCAAAAGAATTGGCCTGCCACTGCCTACTGTTTTCAAGGCAACTTTTCACTTTCTGAAGAATGGGAAAACCAAAGAATGAGGTGACAGCAGAAGCAGGGATTTAAGGGCTGCTCTGGACATACAGATCCAACAGAGCCTCTAGGCAATCAGTGCATTCAGGGAGATACCACCTAACTCTGTCCTTTCTATGAAGGAAGGGCATCTGTCTAGTCCCGGATGCCACAGACAAGCAGTGGACTGCACTCAGGAGACTTTCTTGTGAATCTTTTTATTGTGAATCTTTAGGGTCTTCTTTAAATACATTTCCTAAGGACTCCATAGGTCCTATTGCAGGTGAATTGACCAGCCTTCTCCAGCTACAGACTCTTTCTTACTACATCAACTTGACCATGTTATAAGGTGTCAAACTCCCTAGGGTTACACATCATGGCCCAGTCCTCTCTGTGATTCTCAGTGTCTGGCCCTAAGGGAAGTCTCACCAAGCATCTCAAAAGCTTGAACCAGAGATCCTATAAATCCTCATGGAAAATGTATGCAGACGAGAGTTGTGTCCTTAAAGTTATTTTTATGGATTATTTTTATGGTTTATGATTTATTTTTTCAAATAAGAATATCCTTTTTTATTACAAAAGCAATGCATGTTCTTTATTTTAACAAATCCAAAAGATACTGACATATATAAAAAGGGAAATATAAGTGTCCTGCAATCCCATCCTTCAGGGATAATCAGCATACCTTTTTGTTACTTCTATGTATCACTATATTTATACATCCTTTTGAATACCTGCACATGCATGCTCTTGAAACACGGTTATTCTCTACATATTGCAAAGCTTTTAAAATATATAGTGGGCATGCTTCCACGTAGGTATACAAACAATTACCTTACTTTTAGACAGTTTCCAGGAATTTCATCACATGGTTGCAACACAACTTATTTAACTAATCTCTATGGATAAATGTTTAGCTGATTTTCACTTTTTGTTTGTATAAATATTGATACAACTGAATGCCTTTTGCATAAATCCTTGCACACTTGTACACCGATTTCCTTAGGATTTGTTTCTAGAAATAAATCTGCTGGGTAAAATGTTATGCATGTTTTAAATGTTGTTGCACATTATAAAATTGCCCTCCAAAAACTGGGCAATTTGTATCTTCACAACAGAAGGTGAAACACCTCTTTACTTTCCCTGTTTCAACAGTAGATATTATCAAGCCTTTAAATCTCTATCAATACAATAAGTGAAAAGTTATATATCATTGTTGTTTTAAATTACACCTTTGATTACAGAGCATTTTTTATTTGTTTATTGGCTTTTTTGTACTTTGATAAATTACCTTTATGTGTATATTGCCCATTTTCTCTCAAGTTGTTCATCTTTTCACTATTGATTTGTGGGAATTCTTTATACATTTAAAATGTTAACTCGTTGTATGCCATATCAACTACATATTGTTCCAGTTTATGCTTTGCATGTAGTAACTCCACAATAAATATTGGTTGGCTTAAAGAATGAATGAATATTATAGTTTGTCACACAGAAATTCTAAATTTTATAAAGTCAAATTTGTGTTCTTTTCCTTTGTGGTTTCTGGCCTTGGCGCCAAGCAATGAAAAGTCTTTTCTACTGAAAGATTAGAAGGAAATGTTCTTCTTATAATAGGATTTTTTAGAAATTTAATCTTTAATCCAGCTGAGCTTTGTTAATGTGTAAAATGGATTTCTTGCTAATTCAGGCCAATTCTTCCAAGATCATTGACTAACTAATCAACATTTTCTCCATTGATTAGAAGTGCTAACTCCACCATCTATTAATATAAAACTCTAACATAAACCAGACTCTGTTCATGAATTTATGAATTTTCTCTTCTCTTCCATTTATCTATCCATACCTATGTTGTACTACATTATTGTTATCACATTTACTTTATAGCATACTTTCATATCTGGTAGGGCATATCCCCTCCAATTTTTTTTCCAAAAATTTCCTGCTCACTATTATGCAAATTTGTCCTCAAGAAGAAATGAAGAATCAATTTGTCAATATTTTTAAAACTTGAAATTTGTATTGAATTAGCATTAAATTTATAAAATATTCTGGCCAGAATCAGTATCTTCATAAAAGTCTTCTACCACAGCAGATACCTAAATCAAAAATTTTTTTTTTTTTTTTTTTTTTTTTTTGAGACAGAGTCTCACTTTGTTGCCCGGGCTAGAGTGAGTGCTGTGGCATCAGCCTAGCTCACAGCAACCTCAGACTCCTGGGCTTAAGCGATCCTACTGCCTCAGCCTCCCGAGTAGCTGGGACTACAGGCATGAGCCACCATGCCCGGCTAATTTTTTTGTATATATATTTTTAGTTGGCCAGATAATTTCTTTCTATTTTTTTTTTTAGTAGAGACGGGGTCTCACTCTTGCTCAGGCTGGTCTCGAACTCCTGACCTCGAGCGATCCACCCGCCTCGGCCTCCCAGAGCTAGGATTACAGGCGTGAGCCACCGCGCCCGGCCCTAAATCAAAAATTAACTCCTAGCATTACTTTGCATGGCTCTGAATGTATTTTTCATTTTTAAGCTAATTATAATAAAGTCTAATTATTACCATTAAATTATTATATCCATTTGACACCAAAGATTGAACATTAATTATAAAACAAATTAATTCTGCATTGACATTTGTTTCAGGTTATTAAATGACAGCTTTGTTAAAATATGACACCTGGTTGAAGACAGGTCCCCTAATAATTAAAATATTTGTGACCCGCCCTCCCCTGCCAACTGATAAAATTCTTATCCACCAGACCAACTGTTCACCATGGTGGGATCTATATTTTCAGGTAAGATGATCAGAATAACACTCATGATGGTTAAGATTATAGAGTTGTGCAGATTTATAGCAGGCAAAAATTTGAGTAAGATCTGATTAGCTTGTTCAGTCTTTCTAGAAAAATGAGGCTTATGGTCTGAATGTGTTCCCCAACACTCATGTGTTGGAAACTTAATCCTCAATGCAGCATTGTCGAGAGGTGGGGCTTTGGGGGAGGTGTTTAGGTTGCGAGGGCTCTGCCCTCATAAATGGATTCATGCCACCATAAAAAGGGATTGAGGGAGTGGGTTCCCTCTCTTGCCCTTCCACCTTTGGCCATGTGAGGCTGCAACAGGAGGGCCCACACCAAATGCCAATGCCTTGATCTTGGACTTTCAGCCTCCAGAAATGGGAGGAAATAAATTTCCATTCTTTATACATTAAAAAAAAAAAAAAAAGAAAGAAACATTGCCAATATCTAGGGGGACAACATTGAGGGTTTTTGCAGTTCACTGTGGCCCAAAGGTAGACCCACTTTGAAATCTTTTTATTCCTGCCCTATTATTTATTAAGATATTGAGAAAAAATAGGAAACAAAATCTTTAATACACAAATTGAATACAGGTGATTTCCACTCTGGGAAAACTACCACATAAAAATCTATGCCTTGCATAGTTAAAAATTCTACTGGAGAGACTAGACTTGAATAGTGGAATTGAAAGGCCTATGGCATTCCTCACTTTAAGATCCTCCTAAAGTATCCAACAATCTCCCCATTGCCTATCTTTTATCTAAAATGAAAAGAAAAATCCAAGAGGCAAGAAGGTCCCAGAAAGAATTTGCAAGTAGGGGCACAGACATGCAAAGTTTTAGCAGTAAAAATAAACAATGTAAATATGGGATTAGTTGTTTCTGCTTGCAGAGTAATGGAAGACAAAAATTGGTTTATAGGATGGTATCCAATCACAGATGGACTTGAATCTAAGTAAAATAATGAAAGAGGAAATGATCTCTCAAGCAAAGAAATGATGACTCCATACAGAGTTCCTTGCCATGAGAGAAGAAGGTGCAATTAGAATTAAAATATAAATGTTTGGAAACACCACCAAATATGTATTCAATCATTCATTGATTTATTCAAGAAAATTTTTTATTATATCAGATTATTATGGGGGTACAAATGCTTTGGTCACATAAGTTGTCTTTGCACCATCCAAGTCAAAGCTACAAGCATGCCCATCCCCAGACAGCGTGTACTGCACCCATTAGGTATGAATTTACCCCTCCCTTTCTCCCCCCCCCACCTGCCTGATCTCCAATGAATGTTACTTCCATATGTGCACATCAGCATTGATCAATTAGTATCAATTTAATGGTGAGAACATGTGGTGTTTGTTTTTCCATTCTTGTGATATTTCACTTAGTAGAATGGGCTCCAGCTCCATCCAGGTTAATACAGGAGGTATTAGTTCACCATATTTTTATGGCTGAATAGAACTCCACGGCATACACATGCCACATTTTATTAATCCACTCACGTATTGATGGGCACTTGGGTTGTTTCCACATCTTTGCAATTGTTAATTCTGTGGCTATAAACATTTAAGTGCAGATATCTTTTTTATAGAATGTCTTTCTTTTTTCCTTTGGGTAAAAGGAATTGCTGGATCAAATGATAGTGCTACTTTTAGTTCTTTGAGGTATGTCCATGCTACTTTCCATAGAGGTTGTACTAGTTTGCAATCCCACCAGCAGTGTATGAGTGTTCCTATCTTTCTGCATCCATGCCAACATTTGTTATTTTGGGACTTTTTGATAAAAGCCATTCTCACTGGAGTTAAGTGATATCTCATTTTGGTTTTGATTTGCATTTCCCTGATGATTAGAGTTGTTGAGCATTTTTTCATATGTTTGTTGACCATTAGTCTATCTTCTTTTGAAAAGTTGCTGTTCATGTCCTTTGCCCACTTTTTAATGGGGTTGTTTGATTTTTTCTTGCTGACTTTGCTGAGTTCTTTATAGATTCTAGTTATTAGCCCTTTATCAGATGTATAGCAAGCAAAAATTTTCTCCCATTCTGTACGTGGTCTATTCACTCTAATGATTGTTTCCTTGGCTGTGAAAGGGAACAATTCAACAAGAAGATATACGAAGTCTAAATGGTTAACCTAACACAGGTGTGCCCAAATTCATAAAGCAAATCCTACTTGAACTAAACAAAATGATAAAAAGCAGCACCATAAAAGCTGGGGACTTCAATACCCCTCTGACAGAACAGGACAGATCCTCCAAACAGAAAATAAACAAAGAAACAATGGACTTAAACAGAACTCTAGAACAAATGGTCCTAACAGACATTTACAGAACATTCTACCCCAAAACCCACTGAATATACATTCTTCTCATCAGCTCATGGGACATTCTCTAAGACTGACCACATCCCAGGCCACAAAACATCTCTCAACAAATTTAAAAAAAAATAGATATTATACCATGCATCTTCTCAGACCATGGTGGAATAAAATTAGAAATCAACCCCAACAGAAACACTCATCTCTACACAAAGTGATGGAAACTAAACAACCTACTGCTGAGTGGTAGTCAGGTCAAGGAGCATGCTCAGGATCTGACATGGCTGAAGGAGATAGGAACTGCTGAACAGAATGGAAGGGAATGAGACTGGAGAAGCAGTTATGGGCTGGAGGACATAAGTCTATATAAGCCTTAGTCAGAATTTGCTCCAAACAAGATGAGAATCCCATGGAGACTTCTGAGCAAAAGAAAGGCATGATATGACTATGTTTTTTAAAAAAAAAAATCTACTCTGGCTGCCATGTGGAGAATAAGAAGGAGGGAGGCAGGAGTAGAAGAAGGGAGGCCAGTTAGAAGTCCAGCCAAGGGGGAAAAGCAGCTTAGAGTAAGGTGGTAACAGTGGAAGTTGTAAGAAGTGAGATTTAGGATCTGTCTTAAGATGTTAATCAACAATATTTGCTGACTGGCAGGATACTTCCAAGACTCAGGCTGAGCAACTGGATAAGTAGCCCAAATCTCCATGCCATCCCTTCTCTCTCTGTGGCTCTTCTAATCCCTAGTCTGATACTATCTTCCACCCTTTTTCAATTCCCTTATACAAGGCCCTCTGGAATTCATGGTCCATCATTGACAAAAATCCCTGATATCATTAACCCTTTCAGTGAGCATTCCCTATGCCTTCTCGCTCTAACTGAAATCTGTCTGCCCCTGGAGGACACTGCCTCCCACACCCCTACAGTCTGCTGATATGATAGCTACGTACTTTTTTACTTCACAATCTCAGCCTGGAAGTAATAGGTATTCTCCATACCCCTCATTTCCACTTTTCACTAATTTAAAAATGAGAAATTCAGAAACAGAGCCACTAGAGGACCAATGAAAGTCCACTTGTTGTTTGCAAAATTCTTATTGAAGATGGTTAACATTTTTACATCATGGATGATAACCAAGTTTGAAACTGAGTCAAAGATCTTAGGAATGTGACCTCAGGCTTGAGTTTTCATTTTCCCTTGTAAATGCACCATTTTAAACTAAGCAAAAAGTGAATAATGATGCATGCACAAGCACAGTTCTCAAAGTATACATTGCATCCCCAAAACATGGAGACACAGCCTCCAAGGTCTTGTCCTTCCCCCATGGGGAATTACTGCCAGGGGATGATATGGATAGGGAGATCCTAATCATGAGATTTTTCTCATTAGAATTTCCTGGATATGACAGATCAGTTCTGCTACATAAAGTATTCACATATATGTGCAGGCAAGCATGGGCTGTTTTTGCAGGTCCACATATAAATAAGGGGTATTTCCCCATGGGAAATAAATCTCTTGGGATTTTTTCACTGTAATACTCATGACAGCCAAAAGTCATGAGTATTCCTATACTGGGGAAATGAGGAAGTAGAGGGTTTCTCTGACACAGGGCTCATCCTCCAGCGAACCTCTGTGGCACATACAGGGTCCAGTCCTATCAGCCACGGGCAGGGGGAAGGCTGAGCTTGCAAACCATCTTCTCAGCTACCTGATTTCTTGAAGATCTCTTACTTCTAATAACATTCTTCATGCCCTTGATCAATAAAAGGACAGTCCATGCCTCCTAGTATCTCTATACTAAGCTTTACCTAGCCCCGTTACAGCACTCATGATGTGCTATCTATTTGTACCACCATCTCATTAAACGGTGAGTTCCTTGAGGGTGTCTGTGTTCTGAGCGCTGGGGCCTCTCACAGAGTTGGCATTAGTGCATGAAGAGAAGACGTGGGGAGCTATGTGAAAATGCTTAGTAAAATGCACACTGCCAAGAAGCTGTATTTTCAATCATTCTTAAACATAGTTTTCTATACTGAGGAATTATCCTTTCTGAGGAATTTCCATGAAGTTTTCTTACTTTTCTCCTTTATAAAAGCTTAACCTTCCCTTCAGATTTCCCTCAGACTTACGCCACACTTAATAGTCACTGGAAAAACTTACTATCAGATGGGAAGGATTTTTAAAAAACAGAGTTTTCTTACCCCTCTGTATCAGTTAGATTCTGAAGTCCAAAATTTGTAGGGCAAAAGGGTAGGCTGGAAACTCAGAGGATGGACACAGCTCAGGCAGGATTTCTGTATGAAGTCTTAAGGCAGAATTTCTTCTTCTCCAGGAAACTTCAGTTTTTGCTCTTAAGGCCTTCAACTAATTGAACGAAACCCATCCACATTATTGGGGTAATCTCCTTTACTTAAAGTCAATTGATTGTAGTTGTTAATCACACCTAAAAAACATATTCAGAGCAATATCTAAACCAGTGTTTGACCAAACAACTGGGCACTGCAGCCTTGCCAAGCTGACACATAAAATTTAACCATCATCCCTTCACTCTGAGGATGACACAGGATTTGTATTCTCACTATAAACAAGTAGAACACTAGACAAAATGTATGAAACAGCTGGTTTCATATTTTGGGTGGGAGCAAAAATTAAGAAGCTGATCTTTAGATCTATATCAAAACACAAAGGACCTTGGATAGCCAGAACAATTTTTAAAAAGAAGAAAAAAAATTGGAAGACTAACACTACCTTACATCTAGTCTTAATACAAAGCTATAGGCATCAAGATAGTGTAGCAGTGGCATAAGGATGGACATATAGATTTATCAAATAGAATAAAGAGCCCAAAGATATATTTATACACATATCCTCAATTGTTTTTTTAACACGAGTGCTAAGGTAATTCAATCTGAAAGGATAACGTTTTCAGCAAATGGTGCTAGAACAACTGGATATTCATTTAAACCAAATGTGAACCTTGACTTTTACCTCACCTCATACACAATAAATAACTGGAAATGGATTATAGACCCAAATATAAAGGCTAAAATTTAAAACTTACTGAAGAAAATATAGGAAAAAAAACATTCATAATGTTGGGGCAGGCAAAGATTCCTTAGGTAGTATGCCACAGTCTTGAACAATAAAAGAAAAAAATGATACATTGGATTTCACCAACTGTTTAAGATGTGCTCTTTGAAAAATACCATCAAGAAAGCAAAATGGCAGAATATGGCAATAAATGTATCTGATAAAGACTGATATAAGAATATATTTTAATCCTGCAATTCAAGAATAAGAAGACAAACAAGCCAAAGTTTTAAAATGGGTAAACATTGAAAGAGACACTTAACAAAACAATATATGTGGATGGTGAATAAGCACATGAAAAGGTGTTCGGTGTGACCAGCATAAGAAAAATGCAATTTAAATTATAATTAGATGCTACCACACACTTACTAGAATGGCAAAAATGTTAAAAGATTAACAACACAAATGTTGGTGAATATGTGGAGAAACTCAAATTCATGAATTGCTGATTGGAGTTTAAATAGTAAAATCATCTTGGAAAACAATTTGGCCCTTTCTTTTTTTTTTTTCTTTTTTTTTTTTTTTTTATTTCAGCTCTTCATGGGGGTACAAAAGCTCAGGTTATATACATTGTCTGTGTCCCACTCATCCCCCCGAGTCAGAGCCCTAAGCATGTCCATTCTCCAGACAGTGCGCCTTAAACACCCATCCTATGACCCAGCAATTTCACTCCAGGGATTTATTCAAGAAAAAATGAAAACATATGTCCACATAAAGACTTGTGTAGGAATAGTCTTGGTAACTTTATTTATAATAGTTGCAAATTAGAAATAACCCAAATGTCCAACAACAGAAGAATGATAAGTTGTGGCATATTTATGCCATACAAAACTATTCAGTAATTAAATGGAAAAATCTATTGTTATCTACAACACCAACGAAGCTCACAAAGGCTGTAATGAGGAAAAGAAACTAGACTTTAAAATACATATTGAATTATTTATTTTACATGAAAATTAAGAGGAGAAAAAAACTACTCTATAGTGATAAGGCTGAGAATAGTAGCTGCCTATGGCTGGGAAAGGATCATTTAGAAAGACATATGAGGGAGTATTCTGGGAGGAAGGTGATACCCTGATTGGGGGGTGTGTTACAGGCATGGACATATCTGTCAAAAGCCAACAAACTGCACACTCAAAATGGGTGTGCAATTTTATTGGCGTAAATCATACCTAAGTAAAAAAAAATAAATGTACTCCTTTATATCAGCAACAATTCAAATATAATTGTAAATATGCCCCTTATAATATAAAAATTCTAAGTGACACAGTCATTCACAAATATCCCCAGATGAATCTATAAATAGTATCCACAAAGTATTCTGTAGAACTTGACAAGGTAATATTAAAATTCATATTGAAGGATAAAAGGCCAAAAGTTATCACGACAATTGTGAACATAAAGACCGAATACTGGAACGTGTTCTGGCAAATGTGAACACTGACTCTGAGGCCACAGCAAATAAGGCACTGCGATATTGGCCCAGCAATAAGCAAGCAAACCAAGGAAAAGTATACAGAACTCAGAAATTGACCCACAAGTATACAGAAATGTATTTAGGACAGAGGTAGTATTAATACTAGAATCTATAAAGAGACTAGCCAATAATTTGTGTCACAAAAACTGTTTATCCATATGGGGGAAAATAGAACCCCACTTGACACTATACAGATATATGCATCTAAAACAAACTAAAAAGATAATAGCAGAATTTTAAAATTTTTAGATAAAAAGGTAGATCCATACCTTTATGGTCTTGATGTAGGAAAGAATTTCTTTAAGAACATACACGCATGCACATACACACAAACAGTAAAGAACCAGACTGATATATATATATGATTATATCAATTATTTATTACCACTTAATAAACCAACCAAAACTTAATAGCTTATTGTACTCACGAGTCTGCAATTTGAGTAGGCCCTGGTGGGGATGGCTTATCTCTTCTCTACACCGGACTTCACTTTTCTGAGGGTAAAGACCCACTTTCATGCTGTCTCACTCACACAGCTGGCAAGTTAGTGTGGGCCATCGAATGGGAGCTCCGCGGGAGCTGTGGGCCAGGGGCGTTGGTCCCTTGCCTTGGGAGCCCCTCCAAAGCCTGCTTGGGCTTCTTCATGGCATGATGGCTGGATTCCAAGAGAAAGTATGCCAAGATAGCCTGGAAGAAATGAATAGCATTTTTTGTGACTTGGTTTTAGAAGTCACATAACAGCACTCTGCCAAACTCCATCAGTCAAGACTGTCACAAGGTCCCTCCCAATTTCAGGTGTAAGAGCCATAGATTCCATCTCTTGAAGAGGGAGTAGCAAAGTTCTAGAAGAGCATGTTGAACAGCAGACACCGTTTTGGCTATCTTTGGAAAATACAATCTGCTGGAAAATACAATCTGCTACACTGATTAAATCAAAAACAAAAATGTCACAGAAATTTTAAAAAGCTACAGACTAGCAGAAGCATGCAACACATGCTACTGTGAAATATATATCCACAATGTACAAAGAGCCCACACAAATCAATATTAAAAATGCAAACAATCCAGTAGAGGAAAAAGTAGAGGGTACCAATAGTAGAGGAGACTGAAAGACCAATAAAAACATGACAAAATGCTCAACCACTGCTTCAACCTCATTTCTCAGTAATCTGGGAAATGGAAATTACAAAAATTAGAAATAAGTTCAAGCACATCAGATTGGCAAAACTTCTAAAATCAGTCAATGTCAAGTGTTGGCAACAGAAATGCATTTGGGACAGAGGTAGTACTAGAACCTATGGATAGACTAACCAATAATTTGAGTCACGAAAACTGTTTATCCATATGGGGAAAAAATAGAGCCCCACTTGACACTATACAGATATATCTATCTAAAACATACTAAAAAGATAACAGCAGAACTTTAAAATTAGTTGAAGTAAATCAGCTAGAAATCTCATATACTACTGGTCAGAGTTTAAGTGATTAACTACAATTGAGTATTGCACAACATCTGGTAAAGCTGATGATGTACACAACCCATGACTCAATTTCCACTTCTGGGCTTATATGCAGAGAAATACTCACACATATTCAGTACAAGACATAGCTGCAGAAGAATGTTTATTGTAGTATTGTTTGGAATGGTAAAAAATTAAAAACAATGCAACTATGTATCAGTATGAGAATAGCTACATAAATCATGGTCTATTTGTACAGTGAAGTATCGTATAATAGTTAAAATAAATGAAGTATCTCTATAATAAATATCAAAATATAGGCAATGATATAATGTGGAGCAAAAAAGCATGTTGCAGAATGATATGTCAATATGATATCATTTATATAAAGTTTTAAAACATGATAAATAGTCCTATGTATTTTTATGAATATATACATGTTTTTAAAAGTATGAAACCATATACAGGCAAACTAAATACAAAATTCAAAATAGTAATGACCTTCAGAAAAAGAAGAAAGGAAGAGGTAAAATGGGTCAGATTGTGGTACTTAGCATCCTTCAACTTTATGCAAAAGTTTTTATTACTTTAAAAGCAGGAGCAAAGATGGCAAAATTTTAATAATGGCCAATGTGTATTAATCCTCAAGCATACAATTCTGTACATGTTGAAATACATCTTAATAAAGTTCTGTGCTTTATACAAGAGCAGACAGAATGGACTTTAAGTTAATTTAATCCAACAATCCTTTTCCACCATGGTTTAAAATTCATTTTCAAGATGTGGAAACTTGTATCCAGAAAGAAGACTAGACTTCCTTAAAGCCGCATAGTGAGTTACTAACATGAATGGAATAAGGACAGTCTCATCACTCCCAGCTAAGCTCCCTTCTCCTACACTGTGCTCTTCAGGAGGATTTTAAAATGTGATCTTGGCTGCAACTGCCTGACCCAGACAGGAGTGACAGGTGTGACAAATTGTTCCAAAACAAATCAAACAGAAGTGAAAAGCCAACTAGATGGGCCTTCACATCTGGGTTGGATTATAAATTTAGATAGGGTATTGCTTGAAATCTCACCATTAAAGAATCATTCCTTTGACTTCAGCATTGCGTTCTCCATTGAATTCTGTTAGAAGAGGAAAATACTTACAGGAGGTATGAGATCGTCAATCCTCAGAGTTAGACTAGTCGGTAACTGGTGACTTTTAGGAGAAAAGGGGTTTAGGGTGTGGCAGGGGACCAGGCTGGATCCTCCATATGATCATCTGGGATTGCACTAGAGCCCATTCATTTTATCTAAGCTCAGACCATTTAGGGACTTCCTTCAACACCTGATGTGAAGGTCCCAGAGAAGATGACCAACCATCTTACAGTCTAGGATATTTAACAGAATGTGGGCAGAAAATCAACTTGTATTTCCAGACAACATATTAAAATTTTTCAAGTCTTGTAAATAATTTAAGTAGCCTAATACTCATTAACTTTAATGTATTCTTTGCAACTGCTTCCATGAAATAATGAGATGGTAGCTATTTTGTTTCCTTTTCTTCTATTTTTTTAGCTTAATGAAGCTTTTATTCTTATTGTGAGCAGCATCATTTATGATGGAAAATAGCCTCCTTGGGTAGCACAACAAAATCTCTCCCAAAAATATTAGAAGATAAAGGCAAACAAATAGTTTAGATCTTCCTCCCAGTTTTCTACCTGAACAAAAGCTGTCGAAAACCTTGGCTGGGATCCTGGGTTATGAAGGATGGTACCAATCCTTACAAATATTTAGTACATAATGATCATATGTTCCACAAGCATGTGGCTTCACAAAGCAGCAAGGGCAGGAGATTGTGGAGGCAATCCCTGTTCTGACACAAGTCACTAAGTGACCTTGGGCAAGTCACATGAGCCTCCCTGAGCCCTTCCTGTCATCTTTCCAATTGGCATCATGATAACTGACATATACTACACAGGCTTTTGAAGTTCAGATATGTACATGAAGGGTATTGGAAACATTATTGCCTGTGGTTGCAAGTGTCTGGGAGAGGGCAGAGGTTCTGCGTTAGAGGGTGTACACCCCACAAATACCTGGCGAGTCAAAAAAGGAAAATGAGAAAGGGAAAGGGAAGAAAGAGGATCTTGGGGGCTATTTGGATCTTTCCTCCATGACCAAAATCCTTCTCATACTCCACCTCATTTCCTACTTTATTCTCCATCCTTCAGCTTCCTCTACCCTGTCCTTTACCTCTGGCCCTAGACAGGCTCCTGGTTACCATACAAGTAACTGCCGGGGCCTTCCATTGTCGGTGGCCCATCTCCCCACCCCGCCTTCCATTTCTCACACTACTTTATCCTCCTAAGAGCTCTGGGATTCAACTGTGGCACAGCACTTCACATTTCCACCTCCTTCTCCACTCTTGGTACTCAATCACTTTAACCCAAAGGGAAGTTCTTTACAATCAGGTGGAAACAACTCAAATACACTGATTTTTTACTTTAAAAGCACTATAACAACGTTAAAGCAGATCTCACAACCACTCCTCAATCCAGCTATGTGCAAAACTGGATTATATTTTCCTGGGTTTTCTTAATCTGCACTCCTCATTAACTAATGCTCTTCGCCTTTCTTCCCAACTGTTCTGTCATTTATGCCTGCAATAAACCTGAGATGCATAAAGAAAAACTAAGGCACCATTCCATTATGAGATGTCTTCCTGGGCACAAAGAACATCATTAACCTTTACACTACACCCTCCTGCTCTCCATAAAAAGATACTCACACCACTTGAGCGTGGATGATGGCTCTCATCCCCTGTGCCACAGAGGCAGTGTGTGTTTTTCTGTTTGATTTTCATTTCTGGTCATATTTCTCATGAACACTCTGCAAACTCTCCCTGTGATATATGACCCTTATATTAAGAAGTCATACTCCGGGCATATTTTAATCAGTTAAGGTAAATTGACAAGTAATCTGACGCTTTACTTCTTGCTAAATTTATAATATCATTTCTTTGAAATCAGTCTCTCCAGTTTAAATAAGTCACTTGTTCTTGATCTTTTGATTTTTCTTTAATATAAAATGCAGACTGATCTGCAAGAAATTTCAAGATTGAAGTATACCAAAGGTGAGATAGATGCTGCACTTTAGGTGGTATAATAATTATTTTTATTGCACCACCTATATTTCACCAAGGGAATTTAAGAAACAGGAGACAAACACTGTTAAATAGAGTTTTTCTTGTTTTCTACATGACCAAATCATCTGATATTTCCATTACAGGTTCCAAACAGAAGCAAATGAGTATCTGCCTAATTTTACAAGGGATTAGGCTCAGGACTATAAAAAGAAACTTCAATAAATGTTTATTGAATATGTGCAATGTGCCAGTCACTGTGCTCAGTTAGGGATAGGTATGAACAAGGTAGAGTCTCTGACCTTGGGCAGCTTACAGTCTGCTGGGGGAATGTAGTCACATAAACAATTGTAATTCCATATGGTAAATGCTATTAAGAAGGAAAGCAGAACACAAAGAAGGGACTCTAACCCAGACTGGTCAAGAAGTCAGAAAACATTAGAGGAAGAGGGAAGAGATGAAGATAACAAGGAGAGACAGGAGGCCAGATACTGAGGGCCATATAGGTTATATTAAGAAGCTTAGACTTCACCTTGAAAGTGATGTGAAGTTATCACAAAATATGTAAACAGAAAATGGGCATAATTAGATTTTTGAAAGAATAGTCTGTCTATAGCAGGGAGATGAATTCAATTCATCTGGAGACATGAAAAATTAGTCAAGAGAGAGTAGCAGCCAGCATTGAGATTGGCAGCAGAGATGGAGAGAAGGAAAATGATTTTGCAAAATATTTAGAAGGAGGACACAGTGATTAGCTGGACGTAGGAAGGCAGGAGGAGGATTTAAGAATGATGAGAGCATAGAGGTAGGGAAGGATATGCGATATTTGAAATGCCTGTGGAACATCCCAGTGAGGATTCCTAATATATGGTTGAATATACAGATTTGAAGCCCAGAAGAAACATAGGATCTAGGAGTAGTGTTTTGAACACTGTCACTATAGGTGGTAATTAAAATCAGTAAGATCGTCAAGAGATAGTGGGGAGTATGTAAAGTGAGAAGAGAAGAAAGTCTACAACAAAGCCCTGAGAAGCATCAGCATTGAAGGGACTCCAAGAGGTAAAAGTGCTCAAAAATAAAGCGGAAAAGGGCTGTCTAGAGATGGAGGGGGAAACAAGGGGAATGGAGTGAGCATGGGTCTACTGGTAACCCCTCATCCACAGCTATACCAAACAGATATTCAAAGAGGAAGGAAAATTGCTCAGACATCAGTGGACAACCTGCTAGGTAGCTGCAAAGAAACCTGAGAAGACTGTTCTTCATCAGTGATTGTGCATCGTAGGCAATCAGAATTCAGAAAAACAAATGTTAATATCAAATTTATTGCACATCATTATAGGTGCAATATCAAAATATCAAATATCAAAATCAATGTACCTATAATTGAAAGTATTTTTGTACATCTAATGATTCACCCACCAGTTCTGTAAAGGGAGCTATACTTTTACTGTCACAGTTACAAGGGATGTGACCTAAGGATAGTCGAACCCAGACTTTCCTCATCTGCAAAATGAAAATAATACCTCCACTGCAGGATTGTTGCAAAGATAACAGGCATAAAGAGCTTAACACTGTGTTTAGTACGTTGTAATGCATATTAGCAAATGCCTGTTGAATCTGAGTGTGTTTTACAGGGGTTCCTACCCTTCAGGGCCTTACAATTCTCACACAGGAGAGGCCACTAAACTACTCTACCTAACTGCAGACTTGGCTCCTCTGCAGTCTACTCTCTCAAATTCCATTAAAATGCAGTCATCATTCACAAAAATGAGAGGGATGGGAGGCTGAGAATAAGGAAACAAGTCCTTGTAAAATACACCCAGCACCATCCTTGCTCTAAGTACACAGGCACAAAGGCAATCAATAGCGACACCTACTGTGTGCAGAGCCTGCTGCCCAGCCCAAGTGAGGGCAGAAAGGCAAAGGAAGAAAGGAGAGAAAAAGTGAAAGAGGCTGGAATGCTGTGTCTTGTTGGGGAGAAGGTGATAACTCCCAAGAAACCTGTCTTCTGATCTCATGTGTCACATGCAAATTAATAAAAATAGAGTAGTCAAGTTTACTGGAAAGGAAGGAACAGAAGGACATATAAATGTATCTAATCCTACTTCACTCTTTCCTTTCTCACAAGACTTATTAGAATCAGGTAGGCCAGACTTCTGATCTGAGTTCAGCCACCCTCTAGCCATGATCTTGGGCATATTACTTATTATTTCCAAGCTTCAGTTTCCTCAACTATAAGAAGAAGATAAAAATAGTTTAAAAAGCATACATAAAATATGCTAAATGCTAAGCATAATTCCTGGACATAGTAAGTACCCAAATGATTTATTGTAGCTCAGTAATGTCAACAATGGTCACAGCAACTGTGCACCTTGACCAGGTCCCTCTGCCCGTCTGCACCATCCACGATTCTTCCCCCTCACTCTCCATCTCCTGTACCATCCTCCTCTCAGCAAAGCCCACTTGGCTGCGATGAGGCCAACCAGCTGTGTATTGCACTGGAGCAGAGTCCCTTTTCTGCCCAAAAACAGAGTCACCAAAGTCCAAAGGCCACTGTTGTCTATCAGAAGCAGCCCCAGCCTGGGGGATGATCCCAATTCTGTCACTTTAAAGTCTTGTAACCCTTATGCAAGTCACTTAACGTCTGTAAGTTTGTTTCCATACTTGTGTGTATGGCACAAACAATAACATCTTTCTCTACAGGGCTTTTAGGAGAATTGAATGACAATATTTATGTAAAGGTGATTTGGAAGTTGCAGAACATTATATGAATAAATAAATTATTGGTAGTGTCACCCAGGTGCAGAGTGACTGCTCTTTTCTGTTTTTATCACACTACCTCCGAGCACACTATTGGAAAACTCAACAGTTCCCACTGGCACTTAACGCCAAAACAGTTGTCTTCGAGCACTTAGAGGAAGCAACAGTTACCAAATTTTCCTGTGCAGCAATTCTGGATTGGAATGCTTTTCACCTTTTACTTTATCTTATTACTTTTTAATGTTTGATTTTTGAAATACTACTTATAGACTCATAAGAAGCTATAGAAATTATAAACTCAACACCCAGCTTCCCAATAGCAACATCTTTTATAACTGTATTGCATTATGAAAACCAGTAAGTAGAGATTTAAAGCCTTAAAAAAATGGTATTATAAAATAATTAGAACAAAATACTTAAGAGTGATAAACCAAGGCTGGGTACAGTGGCTCACGCCTGTAATCCTAGCACTCTGGGAGGCCGAGGCGGGTGGATCGCTTGAGGTCAGGAGTTTGAGACCAGCCTGAGCAAGAGCAAGACCCCATCTCTACTAAAAATAGAAATAAATCATATGGACAACTAGAAATATATATAGAAAAAATTAGCCGGGCATGGTGGTGCATGGCTGTAGTCCCAGCTACTCGGGAGGCTGAGGCAGGAGGATTGCTTCAACCCAGGAGTTTGAGGTTGCTGTGAGCTAGGCTGACACCACGGCACTCTAGCCTGGGCAACAGAGCAAGACTCTGTCTCAAAAAAAAAAAAAAAACGACAACAAACATAAGTGATAAACCAAAAACATGGAAATCATAATAGAAAAAAATCAATGTTTATATATAAATATTTTAAAAGTCTAAATGAAAAAATATAAGCAAAATTAATAGACAAATAGCAAAATGAAAAAAATGGTATATATACAACAAAGTTCTAATTTCTGTAAAATAGAAAATAAATAAGGGCAATTTGGAAATATGTATTTTAATGTAAAAACTTCCATGCTCTTTGATTCAGCATTTCTGCATATTTATTATATTAATACATTGGTAAATATGAGCTAAGGTATATGTACTAATTATAGATTGCTAAGAATATTATATAAAAATCTGTAAATAATATATTGATAACAGGCTGGTTTTTATAAATTGTGGTTATATTTACATAAAAGAATTTCATAGAACTATTAAAAGGAAAATATTGCATGGTCTCACTTCTATGTGGAATCTATAAAAAAAAGTTAAATATACAGAGACAGAGAATAAAATGGAGGTTACAGTGGTAAAGGTTTGGAGGAAATGGGGAGATGTAGGTCAAAGAATACAAAGTAGCAGATATGTATGATGGACAAGTCTAGAGACCTAATATAAAACATGAGGACCACAGATAATAATATTGCATTGTATTCAGGATTTTTGCTAAATGAGTAGATTTTAGTTGCTTTGCCACAAAAAACAAAAATGGGTAATTATATGAAATGATTGATATGTTAATTTGCTTCACTATAAGTTAACATTTTACTATCTATATGTATCCTATAACATTAAATTGTATACCTTAAATATACACAATAAAATTTATTTAAAAATAAAAGAATGAAGTGCATTTATATGAATAGAAAGTGATTTCAAATACATATTGTTAAGTGCATAAAGTGCACAAGAGTGTATGTGTGTGAGCCTCTCATAGTTCACATGTGAATGAAATGTTAATAATTCCAGAAGAATATACAAGGAACAGTAATAGTAACTGTGACTTAGGAGACCAATTTCTTAAAAAGAAGATCTTCTCCACTTATTTCTCTGTCACAGTTTCCTCTCACTTTTTCATTTCTAGGTTCAAAGGTTTCCCTCTCAACCATGCATTCAAGCTTTCCACATTCTGACTTGAGATTAAATAAATAAATAGTAGTTAAAGAGTTCAAACTATCTACCCACCCTCCATCTCAAAATATGGTGGGACAAAGTGCTAAAAACTTTCCATTAGTGACAATTAATAATTAACATCTATAAAGCAATTTACCATTTATAAAACATTTTCTTATATTACTTTAAAACTAATCTTCATAACACTACAAAATGGATATTTTCATCTCCGTTTTCCAGATTGATAAACTAAGATTCAGGAAGTAATTTGCTCAGATTTGTGCAGTTAGTAAATATGGACTTGAGCATCAATCAGCTATGTCTCACTTCAAATCTCATGTTCTTTTGTGTATCTTCCTGTTCTGCCTTAATTATGATGCTTCCTATGCACATGTATTAATTTTTCAATTTTGTAAAGAACTAATAAAGAAACAATTTTAAAGATAACAAGTAGCTAGTGAGAACAAGGAGAAATCATCCAACCTGAGTGTTAGCAAATGCTAGGCCTAGAAAAGAGAATCTCTCTTTAATCAGGAATGAGCGCACAAAGCGAAACACAACCAGAGTGTCTACAAAAAGATGCTGTAATTTAGAAGAGTACTAAAACATTCAAGAAGTAGAGAAATAGTGCACTTCACAGAAAGTATTACTGGAGTGGGGAAAATGAATGTGTAAGTGTAAAGAAGCCACAGATAGAGCCCTAAGTGGAATGGTTGTCCCAGATCGGGAGATCTTGGCAGATGTGAAGCAATCTGAACAGAGTGACAGAAGCTTGTCAGGGCTCAACTTCACCACGTGCCATGTCAAGTCATGCAGAAAGCAGCCCCGAGGGAATCTTGATTGCCACGTGGCAGGCCTCAAAACCCCTAAAGATACCGTGGGAATGAGATCCAGCCATTCACAGGTAGAAAAGGGCATGCCAGGCTCTCAGCTATGCGGTGGGAACATCTTCAGACAGTATTACTCTACAACATCCTCCTGTAATTCATGAGTGTCTCTGAATTCTCTGGGTCCTAGCAACTTCATGGAGTTTTGCTAATTCAATGAAAATATTTTATAACTAACAGATGAGAACCTTTCTCCATGTGGTTTCCCTTTGTAGTTCTTCAACCATATAGCTGGTGGATGTGGAGAAAGGGTTTTATAAATTGGAATGATTTCTTCAAATATTTGGGATGTTTAGGGTTTTTTACCCCAAAATTATTATGGTAGCAATTTTTCCTACACCATTGTTTCTTACGTAAAATTGTTGATTTTCATTATGAGCAATGTATTTTTTTTTCACTTCATTACCTTAGTTCACATACAATAGAACCCATTATCAGCCTTCAGTCTTATTTCAATTGTGCTGGAAATACTGGAAAAATCAAAACAAAACAAATCCCACGTATTGGTGACCTACTCAATTTCATTCACACATCTGGTTTCCTCTGAAGTTATGAAAAATGATTACCTTTTAAAAGTAGTAACTTCTAATATGTGTGTAGGAAGAACATTTCCTGCTTTGGGGCAGACCCATTCTAAATTAAGAAGCCTGAAATCATATCTTTCTTTTCATATCTATAAACAAACAAAAAGAATACAAAGACTATTAAACATATGTTCTAATTTGCCTTTCAAATCCCATGTATTGTTAACATAATTTTGGTCCAGTAGTAAGCATATTTGTTTTGTTAAATTAGTTAACTCACGTTTTGTGTTGAATAAAATGAAATAGCAATAGAGTTTCCTTTAGTAAAATACAACAACATAAATGTATCTGTTGTTCTCATGGTATTCATTATCCTGGATATAGAACAGCAAAAATATTCTTCAGCCAAGCCTGAACAATAATGAATTAGAGATGGTTCATATCCAATAACTTTTCAGGTATATGAATTATTTCAATGAATTTATTAAATGAAACATAATTCACTATTATTTTGTAATTAAAATTTACATCTAGTACACTCACTTCTAGAAATACATCCCCAATAAATTAATCTCAAATAGAAAAGAAGTCCATGTGTGCAAAGCTATTTAAAAGCACTCCTTTTGGCAACTGACAAAACTTAGAAATTGTACATAGGAAAATCATCTACCTATTTGCAAAAATTAATGTTTTCTTATCATAAAAGAGGAAGTAGCTGTCCAGCCTGGAACTATCTGTGCTCTGCACTCCTTTTCTGTCTGCTGACTAAATGCAGAAGACTCGTAGACCTCAGAGGATGGTAGAGCCTCAGATGGAAAGAGCCCTGGGTCCCTGAATCACCACATGGAAGAAAGCCATCTTGAAACCATGAACACTCGCACTGGACCTTTAAATGAGCAAGAAATAAACTTTTATTGCATTATTTAAGCTACTGAAATTTTGTGCTTATGAAACAGCTAATGTTATGCTAAATAATACACCAACCAATGCTCAATAGTGCTGAATGATTAAGGAAGCTATAGCATATCAAGACAGCTAGATGGTGAGCTACTTGTTTGAGAAGTGGAAAATAAAACCATATGTGCAGAATATTATAAAACAAAATGCTATGAAAGGGTCATCAGATATTAACTGTTGGTATTATAAGCCATGAAGGAATAGATATTTTGAATTGCTGTTTTTACTGTTTCTTTATATCTGGCTGTCATTGTAAAGGTATATGTATAATTGTTAGAGAAAAGTCTCACTAAGAATCCCTCTACCCATACCATTCATAAGTTGGACAGAAGATTACCCATACTATGGACAAATATCTTGTAACCATTTAGGACTAGTCCTGCTCCTCAGCACTCACTATAAAATAACTATAGAGAATATTATTAACATTTTTCTTAAAAGTGGAAATATCTCAAACAGTGTGTAATAGAAGTCATAGTTTTATGTGTGATCTCTTTGCACTTTATTCGTCACATAATCATATCAACATAGTTATATAGTTTTTAATTTACAAAAAGAGAAATCCAATGTTTTCTTTCCAAGTAAAAGGTAACAATGTGGAAGCAACCTCTCTGTCTCATATCCCAGTATTCTCCTCATTCTCTCAACTCCTGCTATCTTTAAAAGTCTGAATCTTACAACCTGTTTCTGATACCATTAACTAATGGTGTCATGCATCATTGTAATCCTCTCTCCTAAGAGACATTCGCATCTTTGGAACAGGCACAGTGTTGAATTCCCAGGTACCCAGCACAGCGTGGGACACACAGAAATTCCTCACCATCTACTGAACAGATGCAAACAACAATTTATCCAAAGACAATCGCTCCATTTGGATTTAACTACACTTCTTTTCCCGAGTTAGCCTTTCCTCCTTCCCCACCTAACCTGCAATTTCTTAGACCGATCTCTTTAAGCTATTCAGCCTTCTGCTCTAAACCCATATACAGAGAAAACCACATAAAAAGCAGCAGAGAATTAACTCGAGATTATCAGGCTAATGATACAACTATCACAGTGTGGAATGTTTTATGAAAAGAATATTACTGCTGGAGAATAAACGTGAACACATTTTCTAAGATTTCACCAGGCATCTACATGTGTGCATGTGACAGCTTTTTGTTTGGTGTTTGCCTGAGCTGCTTAAAGCTTTTGTCCAGTGGAGGGACAATACTGCCTAATTGCTGTACTCCACTTGTCCTCCACCTAAGAATCCATGGCTTCCTTCTTTATTAGCTTCTCCCAGAAAACCAGAATCATGACACAGAACTTGAACTCAATCCAATTAGAGAACTTTTAAGCTGAAATAAAAGGACAAGGCTCCTTGCATACCTCGTAATACCTGCTTTCCAGAAATAGATCTGAAACATCCAGGTGGGTCGGAGCCAGCAAGTTCGCTTTCCTGTCACCAAGTCACCACTAATAAGAGAAAGGACGTCTCTGTATTACCTAGGAATATTTCCTTATCTGCCAAAAGAAACTCGCGTTCCCCTCGAGGAAGCCAACCCTTCCAATCTCACAGAGGTCTAATAGGTATTCACCACTAATCTCTCCCTGGCACAACACATACAAAGAAGCAAGTGAGCAACCCACTAACTTAGCCCTGTTTAATGGATTATTGGTCTTTGTGTTTGCTTCCTACCCCCTTTATATTCTACTCTCAATACAGCAAGTACAGTAAGGCTTTAAAAATAGGCCAGATCATATCAGTCCTCCCTCAAAGCCCTGCCTTGGCCTCCCATTTCACTTCAAGTAACAATGGCTTATAAGGCCTTTATGATCTGACCCCTGTGATCTCTGACATCTCCGCCTCTCCCTTCACTCACTCTGCTTTGGTAACACTCACCTCCTTGCTGTTATTAATACAGATGAGGCCACTCAAAAGCCTTTACGCTTGCTGGTCCCTCTGCACAGAAAACTCCTCGTCTTCCAGACACTCACTGTAAGTAAGTCACAGACCTCCTTCAGGTATTTGCTCAAATACGACCTTCTCAATGATCGCCCGCCCCATGCACATGTTATCCCCCTTTCCTGCTTTATTTTCCCCCACACCATGTATTATCTTCCAACATATGAAATATTTTCTTAATTTGTTTATTGTCTGCTTTCCCCTAGCATAATCTAAGCTCCATTAGGGCAGGGATTTTTGTCTGCCTGTTTACTGTTAAATTCTCAGTCCCTAACTCATAATAGGTATCTGATAAGTATTCATTGAATGAGCAAATCAAATGCCTATCATACACAAAAATCCTAGTATGCACAATAGTGTTACTACTGTATAGACTACATGATTTTAGTACCAAAGAAACAATGGACAGTCTTTGGGAGCAATAAGGTACCAAGGAATGGACATGGGATTAGGGTCTCCTCTGAAAATAGAGATCAATATTTCTTATCTACTGCCTTCACAAGATCTCAAACTACTACAATTTTCTCATTCATTCTCTTTGCACTCCCTACTGCAGGCTATAGCCACCATCACCTAGGTTTGTTTTTTTTTTTTTTTTTCTGTAGTTGTTGGGTTTTGTTGTTGCTCTACTAAAAAAAGACTATTTGAAACTTGTTCTTCTATATTTTGGTTTCAGATTATCTCCATGATCTTTAATTAATTCTTGAGCACAAATTACCTAACCTGGGTCCACTGACTTTTCAAATGTCAAAGAAAAGATGTAGCCATTGGACCCAAAAAGAAAATCAAATCCATTTCTAATTCTGAAACCATTTGAGAAAACTCTGAATTCCCTAGTTTAAGATACATTTAACAGCAAAACAAGTTGTTCTCAGTTTTTGTATTAATGTTATGTTTGTACAAAGATATTGGTTAAGCATTTTGTTTCTATGTTTATCTTTGGGTTTCTTCATCATTGAAATAAATAATAGGAATTTTAAAAACTAACCACAAAATAAGGCTGCCTCATCTTTCCCTGAAAACAAATCCTGGAACAAAGACAATACTGACTATTTCCTTCCAGTCTCACCCTAAAAAGTGAGAAAAATGGCATCTTAGACACATCAGAAAGTCATGCCCAAATATATCCCAGTGCTACCCCTAACAATACCGTAGGCAGACACTGTGCGTCTGTTACTACTTATTTATGATAATAATTTTACAAAGGAAGTCAGGATATTTTACAGAAGAAGAGCTGAGCTTTCAGAGAGGTTAATTTGCTCAAGGTTACAAAATACCAAGTAACAGAGCAAGCATCCAAATCTAGACCAGCAGACCTGCTTCTGTTCTTCCCACCTAGTTGTGCTGCCTCTGCACCCGTGCTGAGTCCAGTCCTGACCAAACATCCTTAATGGAAACTTATAGCCTGGTACTTCCTACGTTATTAAGGAAATGAATCATTAGTAGTTGACATTTGCCAATTCCTGGTGAACAGATTACACAACATTCAATCATTTACTAAGCAGCTAAATTACTATTTTAATCTAATGTGAAAACAGCTCTGATGTTGTTAGTGTTAATGAGAAATAACCATATACATATTAGTAATTCCCACTCTTAAATAATTGATAGTCTATTCATACTGCAGCTTATAGGATGATGTTTACTGGAGCTTAGCTTAATATTATCACATAACATGAAAGGCATAGATATTTATGGGATTTAAATCAGGCATTTTAAATTAGAGGAAAGCAAATCATATTTTATAGTATTAGGATCTAGTAGATATCAAATCCACTCCAACTTTTTCTAGTCTAGCCTTCTAAATTTAGCTCCACATGAGTAGGGTCATTAAGATTCCACAATAACCACTGGATAGGTCTAGTTTTAAGTGAAACAACATCAGAAAACAAGAAAAATTATTTTAAAAAAATAGTTTCTAAGACTGAAGAGTTAAAATGTAAGTTATACACCAACACAATTCAGCTACCCTTGATCTACTCACTAAAATGCATAAGAAATCTCAGATTGAGAAAGGAAGTTGCAAGTGCATTGGAAATTGGTAATATTGATAAATGATCTCCCAGTTAAAATAATTAATTTTTAATTCAAGAAGTACAAGTGGGGTCCTAGGACATAACTAGATGGACAGACAGAATGATGGTAGATTTCCACCCAAATCATTGTTTACCTCAACCTCAGAACCATTGGGGGGGGCCAATGGTAACAGAAAAAAAAAATATGTGAAGAAATAATGGACAGAAACTTTCCAGATTTAATGGAAACTGTAAACCCACAGATCCAACAACTACAACTAGCCACAAGCACAAAACAAAAAAATGAAGAAAACTACACCATGGTACACCATTATCAAATTGCTCAAAAACGGTGATAAAAAGGAATCTTAAAGACAGCTGGGCTGGAGGGGCAGGCGAGGGGGAAGACATGCTACGTAGAGAGAAACAAAGATCATGGTGATAACAGATTTCTCACCGGAAACACTTCAAATGAGTAGACAGTGGAGCAACACGTTCAGGTACTAAAAGAAAAAAAAAAAACTTGTCAACTCAGTATTCTATAGCCAGTGAAAGTATATTTTAAATATGAAGGTGAAATGAAGAATTTTTCAAACACATAAAAGCGGAAAGAATTCTTTACCAGCAAACCCACACTACACAAAATATTCAAGGAAGAAGACAGAAAAAGCAAGCATTTTCTTCAAGCAGAATAAAAATGATAAAATATGGAAATACGGGTTTGAACAAAAGAAATAAAAACATTAAAAATGGTAACTACATAGACAAATATACAAGAATGAGTTTATAACATATGTATAAGTAAAATGTATGAAAACAATATATTTTATAAATAGAAGTATACAACTGCAAGATACATATACTATAGTGAAGTGGTATAATATCACTTGAAAGTAAACTAAGTTAAATATGTAACTATAAACCTTAAAGCAACTACTAAATTAACAAAACTAAGAGTTATAGCTAATAAACCAACAGAGGAGATAAAATAAAATCAATTAATTTAAAAAGAAGGCAGAAAAAGAGAAAAGGGGAAACAAAAAATAGATGGAACAAACAGAAAATATGTAACAAGATGATAGATTTAAACCTATCTACATCAATATCCGCATTAAAAGTAAATGGAAATTTTATGATAACCCAAATTAAAATCCAGAGATTGTCAGATTGGATACAAAAGCAATACCCAACTACATGCCACATACAAATATTTTCTTGGCATATGCTTTTCCACATCTCTATCCATTTCAGCAATTTGCAATACACTCGCTCTTTCTCACTTTAAATCTGTAGGAAATTTTAAGTCAAGCTGAGACACATGCCAAAGCTTTATAGCAGTGTTTAGACACACGTTACCACTGAACAACAATCTCCAGGAAGACTCCTGAATGCCAGCCCCTCCAGTTCAGAGTTCGTAATACTATCTAGTCTACAGAGACAGTGTATACGCTGTGGTAGCAGCCTTAGTGATTCCATGTCCTCTAGTACTGCTGTGGTCCCTACCAGCCCAGTACCAGGGTACCTGTCCACAGCCTGTTAGGAACCCCGCCACCTCCTGCGCATCCGTGTAAAAATTGTCTTCCATGAAAGTGGGCCCTGGTGCCAATAAGGTGGAGGATCACTGCATATACTGGTGGTCTTGAAAGTCAAAGAGAGCGCAGCCCCTAAGCTGGGAGACTAGGAGACGGAGAGAGGGAGAAAGGGAAGGAAAGAAAGGTGGGGAGAGAGAGAGAGAGAGAAAGAGAGAGAGAGAGAGAGAGATACCATAGAGCCACTATAAAGGGTAAACCTGTAGTAAGATTCAAGATGAGTTATTTTTGTTGGAGGAGGATTATAATTCAGAGTAGAATTTTTAATTGACACATAGTAGTATATATTTTTGGAGTACATGTGATATTTTGACACATGCATACAATGTTGAATGATCAAATCAGAGTAGCGGGGTTACACGTCACCTCAAACATTTATCTTTTCTTTATGTTGGGAACCTACAAATTCTTCTCTTCTAGCTATTTTGAAATATACAATAAATTATTGTTAACTATAGCCATGCTACTGTACTATCAAACGCTAGATCTTATTTCTTCTATCTACCTGTACTTTTGTACCCATTCATCAACCTCTTTTCATTCCCTTCTCCCTTCCCCTTCCCAGCCTCTCATAACCACCAATCTACTCTCTATCTCCATGAGATCCACTTTTTTACCTCCTGCATATGAGTGGGAACATGCAATATTTTTCTTTCTATTCCTGGCTAATTTTACTTAACATAATGACCTCCAGTTCTATCCATGTTGCTGTAAGTGACAGGATTTCATTCTTTTTATGGCTGAATAATATTTCATTGTGTATATATACACCATGTTTTCTTTATACATTCATCCATCGATGGACACTTAGGTTGATTCCATAGCTTGGCTATTGTGGATAGTACTCCAATAAACATGGGATGCAGATACCTCTTTGATATACTGATTTTGCAGTGGGGTTGCTGGATCACATGGTAGCTCTGTTTTTAGTTTTTTGAGGAACTTCCATACTGTTTTCCATAGTGGTTGTACTAATTGACATTCCCACCAACACTGTATGAGTGGTTCCCTTTCTCAGGGAGAGTTTTTGTGGAGACTCTATTATCTTCTTCAACCTTTTCTCTTCTTCTCCCTCCTTCATTTACCATGCTCCAGCCAGACTAACTTTTTAACAGTTCTTAGAATTGGTTAATCTCCTCTGAATCAAGATCATTGCACCTGCACTTCCCTTTGCCTGGAATGCTCTTCCCTTGGCCTTTACCTTGCACGTGTTAGATGTACTCTCTTCAGAGAAAACTACCCTGGCCACCTCTCTAAAGTCAGTCCTCCTATCCAATTATTTTCTATAATAGTACAGCACCTTTTTAATTTCCCTCATAAATTAACAGCATGTTTTTGCTTATTTATTTTTCTGTTACTTAACTACTTTACCCATTGGAATGTGAACTCTTTGTGAGCAGAAATTGTCTATCAAGATGACCATTATATCCCCAGAACTTAGTCTAGTTCCTGGCTTATAAAAGGACAGCATAAAATATTGTTCAATAAACAACTCAGGAATGCATATCTTCTCCTTCAAGACCCCAAATTCAGTCTGTAAATCAAGCTGCAAAATAAGCTGAGAAGCAGTTGCCTACATACATTAACACTCTCTGTAAGGGGATTCACATATGTGCCAGAATCTTCATTTTCATACAAAGGAAAGATACATCATCTTTCATTCTCCCCCCAAAGCTTTCATCCAAGCATCAAATGGGACAGACAAGTCAATATGAATGCATAAAATTTAGTTATTATTTATACCAACCACAAACAAGATGAGCAGGAAGTACAAAAGGTCTACAGTAACCACAGGATTTCTAAAAAAAAAAAATTTCAATTTCGTCCTGTTGAAACATAGAAAAACCTTTGCCTTCATGATTTTTGTTGAGAAAGGCAATCTTCAGTGGGACATGGGGTCCCTGCACATTCTTATTGGTGATGCCAAGAATGCAATATCCTGACAGCTCTCTATCTAGGCCATTTCTCAGGGTTTCATTTGCAGCAAGCAATCTTTAAGAAAGAGGTAATTTTTCCTTCTAAGACAAAGAGAAGCCTTGCTTACTGTTTGTTTTAAATGCAGTAGATTCTATGGGCTCAGTGTTCCTCAACTGTAATCAGGGCTGGTCTCAAGGGCATACATTCTGTGAGCTCTCACCAGACCCCACATTTAGGAGGGTCCTGCACTGGGCTTAATACTCTTCTTTCACCATCTTAACATTCTTAATAATTTTATCTTTGAACTTGTATTTTTTAAGTGAAGTAGAAAGAGACAAAAGCAAACACATGAGCAGAGGAGATACACACAACATGCATGTTCACCATTCCTTGCTGCACCATTCACATACAGCATTTGCAATGCCCACCAGCCAAGAATTCTGGGAGTTCAGTGAGACTCAAAGCAAGTACAAGGTAAGCCTGTCATATCTCTGACTGAATAATGAGGGCTCTGACAGCGCTGAGATGCCACCCTTTCCATTGCTCCAGAACTTGATTAGAATACAGAAAAAAGGCAATGGCATTCTAATAAATACAAGCAACCAAGTAACCTGATCATATGCTTTCTTACTCATGTTACTTCTTTGTATTAGCTTGCCACTTAACATTCAAAATGATGGCATAGAAGGAAAGGGAAAGATAGGGCCACCCACAGTTCCTTTTCATTTCAGTCCTTCCTTACTCATCAATAATGCAAAGGTAGAAAATTTAATAGAATGCATATCAAGAAATAAAACAGTTGAATTAGTTTTGTGTGGTATTTCTACTCTTCTGGTATGAATAAAATACATACACATATACAAGCTATAAAATATCAATTATATAATTTCAGTGATTCCCCATACCCACTAAATGCTCTTATACTTGCATTTAAAACTAGCATTGCACAATATAAACATGAACAGCAAAATTCATGCTAAAAATTGAAAATTTTAATTTTTGTCTAATTATAATTACATCTGCAAATAAAAAACATAACCTAATAAGTTAAGAAAGAGACATAGAAGAAAGAAAAAATATTAAATGCCTTTAATGGCACTTTTTTCCTAGTTTTTGAATAAAGGATACTGCACTTTATTTTTAACTGTATCTCACAAATTGAGGCCATTGCTAAGCTGAAATGGAAACCCACTGCAAGTGTAGCATCCATCTTGGATCCTCCACGTTGCCTCTGAATGACGTGGAGACAAGGAGAAACATTATAAACATGCTATGCTCATGCCAATTGGTGTGTCATGAGAGATAAAGTTGTATGTCTCTGACCCAGGAATCTCATGTCTTCTACTAGCGTCCATGAAACAGTAACAGGCTAATTTATTAGCTTGCAAGTAGGGTAAAATCTCAGACTCTTGACAGTTTTTACACCAACTACAAACACAGATGCCAGGAAATATAAAAGATCTACTGTAGCCACAGAATTTCTTCTTTTTTTTTTTTTTCTTTGAGACAGAGTCTCACCCTGTTGCCCAGGCTAGAGTGCCATGACATCAGCCTAGCTCACAGCAACCTCAAACTCGTGTGCTCAAGTAATCCTTCTGCTTCAGCCTCCCGAGTAGCTGGGACTACAGGCATGCACCACCATGCCCAGCTAATTTTTTCTATATATTTTTAGTTGTCCGGTTAATTTCTTTCTATTTTTAGTAGAGATGGGGTCTCGCTCTTGCTCAGGCTGGTCTTGAACTCCTGAGCTCAAACGATCTTCCCGCCTCGGCCTCCCAGAGAAGCCACAGAATTTCTAAGCAGGCAAGCCCAGTTTAACCCCTTTTCACTTAACGCAAATTCTTCCCTTCATAATCTCATCCTTTGTTGCACAGTTTAGTTTTGTTGACATCCTCTTCTATCCAATTGTTCAAACCACACTAGTATCCTTGTTTTACTATATATTCTTGAGGTAATGAAAATGTTAACATTCTCCTTAATTCGTCTTTTTCCATGAGGTCTCATTAACTTGAATATTTTCTCGAATTCACTTAATTCATTTTATTTCTACCATCTAATCCTGACAACTTTTCCTATCCTCCATAATAAATATGACTTTTTAATGGTACAGCCCCGTAAAATGTTTCCTTGTGGCATGTCTTTATTACCTATTCAAACATCTTAAAGAGATGGTATTCACATTAACCAATCTTTCCTAATTACTACAATCTAACTTCCCTTACACTACTGACCCTGGTCTTAAAGCTTCTAGCAAAAGATGGAGGAAGAAAATTGCTTTAAAATCTTCCCAAACAGGCTGGGCGCGGTGGCTCACGCCTGTAATCCTAGCACTCTGGGAGGCCGAGGCGGGTGGATCTCTTGAGGTCAGGAGTTCGAGACCAGCCTGAGCAAGAGCGAGACCCCGTCTCTACTAAAAATAGAAAGAAATTATCTGGCCAACTAAAATATATATAGAAAAAATTAGCCGGGCATGGTGGCACATGCCTGTAGTCCCAGCTACTTGGGAGGCTGAGGCAGGAGGATTGCTTGAGCCCAGGAGTTTGAGGTTGCCGTGAGCTAGGCTGATGCCATGGCACTCACTCTAGCCTGGGCAACAGAGCGAGACTCTGTCTCAAAAAAAAAAAAAAAAATCTTCTCAAACATATTACGATCTAAATTTTGTTTAAACTCTGTATGCATATATGTTATAAATCTGTATATGCCTGTACAAGTATAGAAAAATTGGGGAAAGATACTCAAATTAACTGAACATAACCCCAAATATGTGGGTTGAGAAGCAGAAAAGAAGACTTACATGGTTCTACTGCTTGAATTTCATAATTAAAAGCTATTACTTTTATAATAAAATACACCAAACATTAAATTTTACAAAATTATTTTCAAAATACTCACCAATCAGAACAAAAGACTATTTTCCACTTGATGCTTTCTTACTAAAAAATTCTATAATTTCTCCCTGTTCTCTATCATATGGAGTACAAAATCCTGCCCTTGACACTCAGAGCCTCTCATAAGTCATGTGTATCCCCTTCCCTGCCCTGCTATTCACAATAACCATTCTTATCCCCCACTCCTTCCCATCTGCCATCATTGGTGGGGATCATTCAGCAACCCCCTCCTACCAACAACACAGAGGTCATATTCACGTTTGCTTCCAGAATTATTTGTATGCTAAGCGTTTCTTTTTCTCACCTCAACACTGTCTAAATCTATTCATCCAGCTCCAACCCATATTTGTCCTAAGCTTTTCACTGAGCTTCTATTAACTTTAATGACACTTAAAAATAAGATTATACTGTTTGCCTCTTCATTTGATTTAATTCTTCTGTGAATGTTACCCTTAAAGCCATGCATAGAGATTTTTAAGTTTATTGAAGGTAGAAATCATGCTTTATCATATTATTGTTATCTATAAAGTAACAGAAAAGCAGTGGACACCACCAATCAAGAGGATCTGGTTTGCCCTCTTCAGACCGCATGAGGAAAGGAAGCCAAGACCATGGTAAATACCTCTCAAAGAACAATCTCTCAAAGGAGAAATGTGTATATTCTACTTCCCGTTACCCTAGCAATAGAGCTCTTTGCCTGGTAAGAAAAAAATGGCATTACAGAGTGACCACAGCTAATATGTATTGCATATTTTAGAATAACTAGAAGAGAGTATTTTTGAATGCTCTTACCCCACAGAAATGATAAATGCGTAAAGTGACGGATAAGCTAAATACTCTGATTTGATCATCACACAATGCATACATGTATCAAAACATCACACTGTGCCTGATAAAAATGTATCATTAAGTGTCAATTAAAAATAAAATAAAATTTTTAAAATGGCATTATAATGAGAAAAACTATATGCATATAAAATAAACATTGATTAGGGGCAGGGTTACATTTGGTCTAGTTAACTCCAATTTAGTAGAATGTTTGAGTATGATTAGAAGGAGGTGTACAACAAAAAAACCCACAAGACCACAAAGCAGAAAATTTTGAGTTGTACATAAAAGTGTTAACTTGGGCTTGAGCCCTTGAGAGGATTTCCGGTACTAATGGCCCCTAAATTCTCTTGTTGAATCTGGCCAGATTGGTGAAGCTAATAAGCAATACTGTTTTATACCCATGTTGTCTCACTGGTTATAAAACTTACCGATACCACTGTAGGAAAGGAGCCATGAGCTAGGGAAAGGTGGAAGCTAGAAGCTCTTCTCGTGATGCCTGTAGGAGTGGCCAGCTCTTGAGCTGTTAAGATTGTTTGCCTTGCCCATCCCATAACACTCAGGAAGTTTGGAACTGCCTAGAAATGGAAGTAGAGTAGAAGTCAACACCTGCGTTCGTTAGGTCTGAGTTCAATCCTTGGGTTGAATCATTTATTATTTTCCTATTAGTCTCAAGTCTCCTGTGTTTGCTCATGCTTCCTCATTCCTTCTCTCCCTCCTTGGCTCTGTTCCCATTGCTCTATCCATCACTAGATTAAAACACTAAAAGAAAGAAAAACACTAGGAAATCTACCAAAAGGACCAATTCTATGGAAGGCAAAAGAAAAGACACCTTCTACATCTTTAGTAAGATTCTGGGCCAGAGCTATTTTTTATAATTAATTTAATGGACAGTCACTATATATCATCCAGTCTTCTAGCACATGGTGAAATGAAGCTATTATTGATATCTTCAATGAATAGAGATGCCTATATTTATTTTTCAATTGCTAAAAGTTCTGTTGTATCATTTTCCTGCCAGAAAAGAAAAATAAAGGCAAACAGTATTTCAAGAATGAATATGCTTTGTGTTTTTTCCTACCCCAGAAACTATGGCATACAGTATATTCCTAACAGGGCAACTAAATTACCACAGTCGTGCCCACAAAGCATGTACAAGTGGTTCCTGAAGATTTGTTTAGCAATTGAAAGGCATTCCACCAGCAATATGAAAGTGATTTCTACTGCATTGGAAAAATCTTGAGGATAAGCTATACATTCAATGATTCAAATAAGATTTGCTTTTTACCTACCACATAGAAGAGGCTGTGTTAATTATTGCAAAGGACATTAAAATAAAAACAACAAAACTGAGAATGATATGTGTGACCAAATCATCCCAGTTTACCCAGGTCTTTCCCAGATTTAGCACTTAAAGTCTAATATCTTGAGAGCTCCTTTAGTCCTGCACAAACCAAAATGGTTGGTCACAAAGGCACTTTACTTGTTGCAGTAATGAGTAAGATAACCATAACTATGGACAAAACTGAAAAGTCATTTACACTCCAGACTTTAGTGTCAGGTCTAAAACCAGAATATATTTGCATGACCTGGCATAACACATTATTATAAACTGAGGGTAGTGTCAAACATTGAATTATACCTAAGGCCCAACATAAGGAGTTGACACTCTACATTGTCTCAGATAAACATCTCAGAATTCCAAGTTCTCCACACGCAACACCAGGTAAGTTTAACACTTACTGTTTTGTTAAAGAAAAAAAAAACTTTAATGCAAGCTTAATTTTCCTTCATAGTTAATACTTTGATTTAAAACATAAAAACTGAAGACTTATGAATTATAATATTATGACTATAAATAAGTATTCATTGGATTCTTTCCTCATAGGCTCTTTTGGCACTATTTAAAGGAAAGTTATCTACTGCAAAAGGTTAATCAACTCAAACTCAACAAAAGGTCTGACTTTAATTGAAAGTCCAAATGTCAAAATCTGAGACAGGCTTTAAATAGAGCAAAACAAATTTAACATGTGGGATGCTAAAAATTATCTTGTTTAAATTTGCATTCCCAAATCCTTACTAGGATGACAGTAAATAGTTTGTGAGAATGACAGCAGACACTTGCTAAAATGACAGTACACATTTTGATGATAATGTCAGAACATGTGCATAAGGGATATTAGTCTATAGCTTAATTATCTTGTAATGCTTTAGTCTGGTTTTAGTATTTGGGTAATGCTGCCCTCTGAAAAATAATTTGGGAAGTGTTATCTACTATTCTACTTTCTGTGGAGGAGTTTGTGTAGAACTGGTATTATTTCTATCTTAAGTAGTAGAATTTGCCAATGAAATTGTCTGGGCATAGAGTTTTCACACCATTAGAATGTTTTCAATCCTGAGCTCAAATTTAATAAATGGATAATCTATTCAGGTTCTATTTCTTCTTGAAGGTATTCTTGTATTTGTAGTTTGTATTTTTCAAGGAAATTGTCAATTTGTCCAAGTTGTCAAATTTATAAGCATAAAGTTTTTCACAATGTTCCCTTATTGTCCTTTCAATATCTGAAAGATCTATACTAGTATGCATTATTTTATTTATTATCTAAATAAAAGTATCTTCTCTGTTTCTTCCTTGATGTCTTCCTCAATCCGTCACTTTTACTGCTCTTTCCAAAGATCAGCTTTTATTTTTATTGATTTTCTTTACTAATATCCTGATTTCATCTTCATTTATTTCTGGTCTTACATTATTTCCTTACTTCTACTTCCTTTGAGTTATATTTGTTCTTTTTGTTTTCCTATGGTAGAAACTTAAAGCATTGATTTGATACCTAGATTCTTTGTAATAGCAATAGTTAACGCTACAGATTTCCCTCTAAGAACTGTTTTAGCTGCACCCTACAAACTTTGATATGTTGTACTTTTGTTTTCATTTAAGTAAACATTTTTTAAAAAGAAAAAGATTTCTTTTAATATTCCATGCAACTTCCTTTTTAAATCATGGATAGCTTGGTAGTGCATAATTTACTTTTTTAAGTACTGGAGACTTTTCCAGATGAATTTCTATTACTGATTGCTAGTTTGAATTCAACTGTAGTAAGAAAACAAACTTGGTATGATTTTAACTCTTCTAGAGATGAGAAGGTTTGTTCTATGGCCCAGAATATAGTCTGTTTTGCTGAATATTTCATGTGCACTTGAGGCAAATATACATTCTGCTGCTGCTGTATGGAGTTTTCTATAAATGTCAACCAGATCAAGATGGTCGATTGTATTCTTCAAGTCTCCTATACCCTTACTAATTTTCTGTCTATGTGTTTTATCAATTATTGATATCAAGGTCCTGAAATCACCTATTATAATTGTGGATTTATTTATTTCCCCTTTGTAATTTATCAGGTTTTGTGTTTATTTGTTTGCTTCATTTATTATGAAACTCTCTTCTTATTAAGGACATAAATGTTTGGGATTATAGATTGTAGACAGATTATCAGTAGGATATAGAAGACTTGAAAAACATACTCAACCAACCAACTTGATCTAGTTTATATTCATAGAATGAAGCTGCCCACTCTTTGTACTTCTATTCAACAAAGTAATAACAAGTACAAAGAGAAATATACAAAAACATTCACTGCAGTACTGATTGTATTAGCAAAAAAAGTGAGAACTAATCATTCAGAAGTAGAGAAACAGATACATAAACTGTAGTTTATTCATATGATGAATACTACGAAATAGCTGAAATAAATAAAACTTCAAGTATCCATTTGGTTAAATCTCAAAAACAAAATGTTGAATGTAAGAAGCAAGTTACAAAAGGATATGTACAGTATTATGGAGTTTAGCTTTACAAAATCTATCAAATTAATTTATTTTCTACAGAAAAAGGAAGCACACCATATAATCATATCACTATATACCAAAAAGATATTTGATAAAATCCGAGAAATTCTTCTAAATACATTTTTACATAAAAACACTAAGTAAAATAAGAATATGAAAAAACCATTTAACACAATGTGAAAAATATATATGGCTAATTCTAAAGCAATCACTAAAAAAAGTAAATACAGAGATATAATAAATAAGCCAATAGTGGAGGTAAATTAGATTTATAATGAATACTGAATTAATCCAAAAGAAAGTAGGAAAAGAGGAAAAAAGAAACAAAGAAGAGATGGCATAAATAAAAAATAACTAGCAAGATGGCAAATTTTAAGTCTTACCATATTAAAAAAAATTAAGTATAGATGGTTTAAACAATCCAATTAAAAGACAGAGATTGTAAGATTAAACAAAAAAAACAAGATTGTCTACCAGAAACCAACTTTAATTATGAAAACACAGAGCATTTAAAAGCAAAAGGATGGGGAAAAAACCCAGGAAATGTTAATCAAAAGAAAGCAGGTGCCACTTTTAGAAGACAAAGTAGAGCTCATACCAAGGAACATTACTAGGTTTAAGGGAGATATTACATTACATTAAAAGAGATGATTCATCAAGAGCATATAACAATTCTTAATGACTTTGTACCCTAAGAATAGAGCTTTGTCAATGGAAAAGAACCCAAACTCTGTAAAATAATTTAAAGAGGTTTATTCTGAGCTGAATATGTGTAGCCATGGCCTGGACAACAACACCCAAGAAGTCTTGAGCAAGTGGTCTCACTATGGTCGGGTTACAGTTTGGTGTTTTACATTTCAGGGAGACAGGAATGACACATAAAGTCATAAATCAATACCTGGAAGGCCTACATTGGTTTGGCCCAAAAAGGTAGGACATCTCAAAGCAGGGTATTACAGGTTATAGGTGAGTTTAAAGATTCTTTGATGTGTAATTGGTTAAAGAAATGAAGCTTTATCAAGAGGCTTGAAATGTTTTAAGTTAAGATAAGGAAGTCTGTTAATTAGAGACAAAACACTGGACATATAGGGAGACTCAAGTGATCTGTTAAGTAAACTGATGACCTGCAGGTGTGGTTTAACCTTTGTCTTACATGGCCTTATTCTTGTTAATAATTTGGTGTCTTGTTACAAAGAATAACTTCAAAAGGGACAGGGCATAACTAGGCATGTTTGACCTCTCTTCTACTCATGACCGGCAACTCAGCTTTAAGGTCTTGTTTTTGTGGGAGATCTCCTTGGCCAAGCAGGGATCCATTCAGTTGCCTGGGGGCTTAAGATCTTATTTTAGTTCACAGCTTCAAAATATATAAAGTAAAAAAAATGGCAGAACTAAAAGGATAAATAGAGAAATCCACAACTATAGTTGGAAACTTCACTAGTTCTCTCTAATAATTAATAAAGACAGGAAATAAAACATCAGTAAGGATATAGGAGACCTAAAAAATGCTGTAACCAACTTAACCTAGCTGATATTTGTACAATACTCCACCCAACAATAACAATACATATTCTCTTTAAGTACACATGGAACCCTGACCAAGATAGAACACATTCTGGGCTGTAAAACAAATCTCAATAAAGTTAAAGGATTGAAATCATCAAAGTATGTTCTATGATTACAAAGGAATTAAGCTATAAACTAATAGAAATATATCTGAAAAAATTCCAAATATGCAAAAATTAAAAATATATTTCTACATAACTCAGGAGTGAAGTAGGAAGTCACAAGGAAAAGTACAATGTTTAAACTAATAAGAATACAATGTTACAAAATGCATGGGATACAAAAAAGGCAGGGCTTAGAAGGAAATATACAGCATTGCATGGTCATATGAAAAAAGATGTTTCAAGTCAATTATCTGAATCTTTACATTAAAAAATAAGAAAAAAATATCAAAAGTAAACCAAAGCAAGCAAAATAAAGGAAATAAAGATAAGATCAGAAGTCGAATTAATTGAAAACCAAAGAACAATGGAGAAAATGAGAGAAACTGAAAGCTGATTGCTTGAAAAGATCAATGAAATTGATAACCCTTTAGGCAGAATGATAAAGAAAAACAGAGAAGATACAAATGATCAATATTAGGAAATGAATTAAGTACAGCTACAGTCATTAAAATGGCTAAACTGCTGCAATACAGTATTCCATGAAAAATACACATCATTTATATAAAAACTGAAAAACGCAAAATTAAATACCGTATTTTTAGCATCAGACACAAATGTGTTAACTATACAGGAAAGCATTAGAATGATAATCAGTAAAATCAGGAACTTCGTTATCTTAGCAGGGAGAAGGAATGATGTGTTCAGGGTGGAGCACACAAAGGCTCTCTAAGGCATCAATTATGCTTTGTTTCTCAAGTAGGATAACAGGAACATGAGGGTTTTTTTACTGTTATTAATTAAGCCATAGGTAAAATAAATAAATCTCTTTTCCAATTATTTAAACAATAAACGTGAGGGTTTTTTCTTTAATTCTAAAATTCCTTAACATAAGCTAGCAACTTTCAGGAAAACTGCCAAAATACATGCACAATTAAGCAAGGATAAGGCTGGTAGAAGTTTTTTCTTCTCTAGCCACACCATAAACCTTTGCTATGAAGAGTCCGACAAAACAGCACAGACCTTACAAAATGCTTTCTTCTCTTGCAGAAAGAACTACCACATATTAATTAAATGTACCACTAAAATAAGCTGTGAATGCTGAAACCTTAAAGCTAGATAGAGTTGGTGTTGGCAATATTCTTTATGCAGAATCTCTATTTATATGGGTACATTTTTCTTTTCCTCCAACCCAACCCACCCACTCAGTAAGACAAAATAAACAGGAATAAGGGAAATCAAATGTTTGAATGGTAGAGACTGAACCTTAATTTTTATATTAGTCATAAAACTCCCTGAATCAAAAAAGAAATGTTGAAATGTTCAATATGGTTTGCTTTTTATAACTATTTGTTTGTCAAAAGAATCTGAGGAATGAACTCAGCATGTTCATTTCCCCACAACTATAAAAGAATATCCTACTGAACAGGCTGATCACTAAATTTAACAAAGGAAAAATTCTAGGTAAATCTATCAAAAGACATTGCTTCAGCAAAAAATACAAAGAGATGTTGTGCAGAGCTGCCCTTAACCTTCTGAGACTAGAAACATGTCAGCAGATAGAAAAGGGTTGAAGCAAAAGACAAAATTGATAAGGTCTGAAAATCTCTATTTCTTAACAAAAATACTGGTATTTGAAGGCATTGTCACGATAAAATGGAAAGAACAATAGTAAATGTAGACTAAATCAATGATAACTTGTTAGGGCCCAACTTTGTAAATGGAGAATTCCCTAAAACCACATTGTTACTAATTCTGTCTCATCAAGGATATGAAATCTCCCAAATCACAAACATAGGCAGGCACTGCAGCAATGGAGAGGATATTCCAGCCGCCATGAGCAGTTTAAAAACAATTTCCTAAACAATGCATTTCTTAGGGAATTTGATGGGCAGGGAAGAAATGGAAGGGGTTGGACCAATGATTCATGTGTAAGTCAACTAGAAACCTCTACCAAAATACTTCTACTCCTGTTGTAAATCTTCATTATCACATTTAATTGAGGAGGCCATAGTCTCATCAAAATTCAAATCCATTTACTTTATTTTGACGCTTAGAAATGTCTGATTAATAGAGCCAGTTGGCTTCACATCTATCACATCTTTTATTTTTTCATGATTTATGAAAAGGAAAGTATCTACAGAGTCTGTGCCCCATTGTCTCCCTTCACCAACCTCATGATTATCTGTGAGAGTTTCTCCAACATTCATTGCAAGATCCAGGACTCACGGACTGGAAGGTGATCGGCAGGACAGAGGCCAACACCGGTGCCTTGGTCATTGGTGGGGCTGCCTCTACGGCAAGTCCAGAAGGAAAAAAAGCAGATGTTGCAGTAATCACCAGTGTTGATACAGTCATGAACTATCATTTAAAGAAACAAGCTCAAAAACAAATTTTACAAAAAGTACTTCAAAGACTACGTAACATCAATCAAAGGCAGGAATGAATAACAGAAACTAAAGAGAAAAAGAAAACCCTTTTATGATGCTACTACAAAACAAATCTAGCATATTTTTACTAATTCCAAGAGTTGTCAGTTCTTTCCTGGTGAAAACATGAATTCATGTGGCATAGCTGGTCTGCTAGAGTGCCATGAGATAGGATCCCATATAAGAATTTATTTAAAGGTGATTTTAAAAGGAGACCATGGTAGTCAATTTAGCAACTTATTTTTAATTTATCACTTGTCATAACTGGCTGCTGCTTTTTTATAGCCACACAAAACCAGTACTTCAACACAATGGGCTGACGTTATCTTGAGCCCCCATTTATTTATACCTTGGTTTATTTGGTGTGGAGGCATTGTTTAAAAAAAATAGGTGTTAAAAAATAAAGCATATCTAAAATAAAAAAAGCACACTCATATTTATAACTTAGCAAAAGTGTTGTGGTCCAGCACTCTACGCAAGCACTGAATACTACTGGGAGTCTCCAGCAACAGGGAGAATTGCAAATGAGGATGAAGTCACCACACAATCTTCTGAAAGGTTATGTTTCTCTTTTAATGCACATTAAATTGACTAGTTACCTCTGTATCTCTGTATGAAACAAGTGAATTCATAGTGGCAAAGCTGGTGACATTTTGAAATCCTTTATGAGGAAAACCTAAATACCAGCTCTGGCACACACAATCTAAAATACTCCAGAAAAAAAAAAAAAAAAGACTATTCAAATCGTGATTCCCCCCAGCCCCCGCCAACATAGCTCTAATTTCCTCAGCAATGTCCTCATCTCAAAGATGAAGTTTCATATTCCGCAATACAATCACAAAGGACTCCATAGCATATGATTCCTTGTTCAAGTCTGCAGATTAATCACTGTGAAAAAGCGAGACCTCTTGCCCTCTACTGAAAAAGTAGGCCATGGGGAGCATAACTCTTCACATACTCTTGTAGCTGCCAAATATTCAAGGATGGGGTGTGACAGTATGCCCATTATGCTTTGAAGAATAATTTTAATTATGTGTGTGTATTATTCCTCATCGTACATACTCGTAAACACTAAAATGGAAAAATACACTAAACTCAATCATGACTATTCTATGAAAACAAAATCAGCATTACAGTGTGCTCTGCATATCCATGGCACACATTTCTGCAGACTCTGGATACACATGGTGCACAGCTGTTGCCTAAATCTGGCCCTTGGGGGCCAGGATGAAAGAAAACACAATTAGAGGTGAAATAAGCAGGTGTTTTCCTTTGTTTGTTTGCTTTCGTTATTTGAGTGGGAAGCGCGAGATAACTTCCTATATGGCAAAGTACACAGACGCACTCAAACTTTTCATCTAATTGTTTTGCCTCTTAATGGCAAAGTGACAGTATTCTTTCTGGAAATAAATTTACCTTCATGACCATGGAGTACAAAAATAAAAAAAAAATTTCTACTCTGCTCTATTCCTTACATATTAAATGGACACTAATGCAGAACTTACTTCAGCCCACCTTTTATTATAGCTAATTGTAATTTTCTCATCTCCCCTATCAGAAATAAACGCCTTGAGGTCAGGAATAGTATTATTCACTTGCGTTCTAAACACAAATCTTGTATAAATATTTATGGAATGATTTGCATCCAGCAGACATACCAAAATATCTGTAAAATGAATCAGTTCTGAGTCCCTGAGGGAAATGCTATGAGAACAAGATCTTTTTTGGAATTATGATATTTGAGACAAGTGTAGTCTATTCACACAGGTAACAAATTTCACTTGCTGGCAGTAATTTAGTGTAAGAAAACAAGGCGGACACTTCAAGTAAAAATCCTCATGTTTCCAAAGCAGAGTGGTAACAAAATGAAGATTTTTTTCCTCTCCCTCCAACCTTGTTCCATATGTATGTTGCTATTGGATTGCTCTTAAACTAGTTATATAATTTTACAACACTATGGATCCTAATGAACACATAAAATGAAACTGAACTGAGATATATCTATACAGATATATATAGATATGTTATTTTACATTTATAAGACAAAATAACAAAATTTTCAGCCTGAAAGCTATCAGTGTGATCTTGACCATAATGTCTCTGAGAAAGTTTTGGGCAGAAGGATTTATGTATAAAAAACATCCTATGCCTAAATTCTAAAGAGGCAGCCAGTGCTGGATTAAGCACATGTAAGCAAGGGCATTAAAATATTTTTAAATTAATTTTATATTTGACATACATAAATATATATGTATATATTGTATTAAAGTAGTCGTAATTCAAAGAATAAAAATAGTTAAATTTCCTTTCTCACTGTTTAATATTTTTAATAATGACATAAAACTCTCCATGTACAATCATTCCTGTAACAATATTTTAAGTGTTTAGGGCCTTTAAATTCTTGATGTGGCCCTGGGGACAGACCATTTAACCAGCATGGTGGCAGTACCAAAATGAGAGAATCCAAAGGGGGAAACAAACTTTTAGAAACAAAATTGGGATCAAGAAATCCAATCCCGACCCTATTTCCATACCAAAAATTTTTATTTCAATTTTTTTAAATTCTAGGGATCTATTTTACTAAGAATGGTATCATTGACTTAAGAAAGCTCTATTAGGTAAAAACCATGAAAAAAACTTGGGTTTTACATATTTTTAAGAGAAGTTTATACAATATTTCCCCAAATTAGAAAAAAAAATTTCCTATAGGATTTAACATCTCCATACATAGTAAAAGTGATAATTTTATAAGCATGTGCTAAAATAGAATATAGTTGTGTTCCCAAATTCAAAAATGTCTTCAAACCTAAATAAATTCTTAAAATAAAATTGCTAATATTTAAATTTTATCCAAAATTTTCTTTAAAAATATCCATTTCTCCCCATATCGCTCAAATTGACTGATATTCTAGACTTCAAATCCTGAATCCTGCCACAGTATCTTCTCAACTACAAAGCTCAAAATCAGAGGATACCTCCCATTTTTATTACCAGCACCTTAATTTCAGAGTGCAATTTTCAATAGCTTTACATTGTCCTGAGTGTAGAGAAAGTATTCTTAGTCATTCTGCCCACCAGGAAGTGGCTGAATTCACCTAAGAGCCAACAAGCACACTTATATCTAACCCAAGAAAGCATCTCTCTTCTTAAACTTTAAGAAAAGGGAGGGGGGAAAAAGACATGTAACTATTCATATTCGAATCACAGCCACAGTTATCCTAGAAATGCTAATTTACTAATTTTCAAATTAAAAGATGACTGCCATAAAGTTTTATCTTGGGTAAAGTTCACAATTATTTTACTAAGTAGCTTCAATAGGTTGGTGGCTTCAATAAATTAAGTTGATGCAGATCTCCCTTTTGTTACACTTAATCTACTACTCTTCCCCCATCGGGTAATTGTAGGTTTGCTATTAGAGGTGCAAAGCTCTTAATCTTCCTCAGTATGATAACTACAGCCACACTGTCCTGAGGACAATTGTGAAAATAGGCAGAAAGCAGTAGCACATGATGTTCATTCATCAGGTGCTGATAGTGCTTGTGACATGCGGCATTGTTCTGATTTACTTTAACAAATCTTCAGAGCTTTAAGTGATTTCAACAGAGGCTTTAATCTCTTGCTACAATTAGTGCTCTCTACAGACTTGACATATTATCTAATCATTACATCTCTGGCCTTAACAAATCTCACTGCCCTTTTACTAATTTGATAAAAGGACTTCTTGTTTCCAGAGTTAGTGATTTTTACCCCTAAAATAGATTCTGGTAACATTAAAACACATACAAAATTCCCACTTATAGTTTACATTATATACGATATAAATTCTTTATTGTCAAAATTCTACACTCAGTAGTTCTTGAATCTTCTTGATGTTAACAGAAATGTATACAAGAAAGGGTGATAAGTCAAAAAGCAGTTTTCTTTCATTTTATAGTTTAGTTTTCACACTAGCTCTGGATACCACAATTATTTTTTGAAAAACTACCCATTCATCTCCACACAAGACCTTGCAGATATTTTCTGTTTGGTTCCTATCTTTCTATGGCTATTGCCCTTTCCGCAAACATTTTCTTATAAAACTAATTAAACTCAGAATACAAAAGTAGAACAAAAGATACATATTGAACTCATTACCTCATTTTATTTTTCACAGCTGCCATCAAAGAAAGGAGAGAAGAGAAAATATGTGGACATAAAATATAATTGACTAGACACTCTTAGTAGCAGCTATAAAGGCCTATATAGGGATATGGTTAAAGCATTTGTTAGGATACAGTGGATTGTCGTAAGCACAGATAAACATGTCAGTACTGGATTCCACATTTTCTCTGTACCATGCCTTTATTCATCCTGTTTTTTTCCTACCTTGAATGCTCTTTCTTCCTTACTCTGAAAATTCTACTAAGCCTTCAATGCCATTTCAAATGCCATTCATCAGTGAAGCCATAGCCCAAAATACCAAGGCCAAATTATTCCCTCCTCAATGTTCCAAAAACATATTTTATACCTTACATTATAATTCATAATCCAAACCCCCACTTATACATCTCCCCTCCACCACCACCAGGGCTAAGAAATACACTATGTTACATGGAGTAGATACACATTTATAGCAAACTGAATTGTTAATAAGCTTCTATGATCTCTTACAGAGAAACAATCAGAAGTCAAATGGCAAGCAAAACTCAACATATAATATCCTTTTAATGAAGTATTATTATTCAGCTATTAAAAATGTGTTTACTAAAAGTTGGGAAAATTTTTTGACATAATAATATGTGAAAAAAAGCTGAAAATTAAATTGAATAGAATTTTGATTTCAACTATGTATAAAATATATATTGAAAAAAGATTGGAAGAAAATACCAAAGTATTAACCATAGCCTTCAAGATCTTAAAATGATCAAAATATATTTAACTTGTCTTTCAAATTGAAATGACTTAACATAAACTTTCTCCCTTTTTCAATCCTGAAGGAGGGAGGGGAATACTTCCACATGTCAGAAATTTCAAGGGATTTTTGTAAAATATACCACAAACAGACCAGAATGAGGAAAAAACAAATTCTAAATACTTAACAGATGAAAGAGATTCCTAACTTCGAAGTAAGTGGATGGTACTGATAACCCAAGCAGAACTCCCACTAACAATTCCCAAAACCTACGGTGACAGAGACTGCAGGTGAGAGTGGACTATGAAATAACTGTCACTATGAATTTATCAGCAGCTCCAAGGAAAGGCACCTGTTCCCACACACAGAATGGTGGGCCTGGATGCTCCCTGCTGGCCTAACCTTAGAAGAGCCCAGTGTTAGGCAAGAGAAGTTCCTAGGTTACAAAATTTAAGAAGGCATCCATTCTCAGGTTCCTGCAAGCCTGCCAGGCTACTCACTGGCCTCACACTAGTCTGGGAGCCTCCACCTAGTTGGATTACATCAAAAAATAAAATAAAAACAAACACTCTGAAAAGATGCCCATCATCATATGGGTGAGATTATTGCCAAGAGCCTGCTGCCTACCTACTCTTGCTCATCTTTAAGAGCAGTTAGACCTCTAATCTGGCTAAATAAAATTAAATTAATTCTAATTTTCTTTCTCCCTTATGAGAAATCATACATAAATTCCAATATTGGACCAATATATACTTCTCCTACCCCAAACATAATCATTAATAACAAGATGACCAGCAGGCAATTGGGGGGAAAAGGCAGCCATATAAGAGGATTCTGTAGTTTGAAAGAAAATGAACAATCTAAAGGAATAAAAGCAAAAACACTTTCATAAAGCATATTTGTAGCAAAAAAAGACATTATTAAACTTAATTTAGTATTCTTGTGCAAATTTGAGAACACTGCATCTATAAAGAAGAAAATAATAGAAACAGACATTAAAACATACTACAAATTTATAATAATTAAAAAGTAGTACCAAAATAAACAGATATTGTAAATGAACAAAATAAAAATCCCAGAAATAATGCCATGGATATTAAGAAATGATTGATTTGACTAAACTGATATTAAAAATTTCTGCACAACTTTAAAACCCTCCTGTAAACAAAGTTAAAAGGTAATCAAATGTAAACAAAGCTAACCAGCAAAAGAAAAAAACTAAGAAAATTAATTTCAATATGGGAAAGAGAAAATAAATATTCTTACTACATAAAGAGCTACTGAAAAAAAGCAAAATCCCAATAGAAAAAAATATGTAATTCAACTCAAAAAGATTTATATTGAGCATTGTACTAGTTTGCCAGTGCTTCCATAACAAAGTACCACAGATTGAATGACTTAAACATCAGAAATTTATTTTCTCACAATTCCAAAAGCTAGAAGCCTGACGAGATCAAGGTGTTGGCAGAGTTGATTTCTTTTGAGGCCTTGCTGTTTGGCTTAGAGATGGCTACATTCTCCCTGTATCTTCACACACCTTTTCCTTTCTCTTCTCATAAGGACACCAGTCCTATTGAATTGGGGGTCAATCTAATGCCCTAATTTTAACCTAATTACCCCTTTTAAGACCCTCTCTTCAAGTACAGTCACATTCTGAGGTACTGGGGTTAGGGGATTATGACTTCAACATGTGAATTGAGGCAGGGAGGATATTACAGCCCGTACCAAGCACTTACCATTTGCCACTATTCAAAGTGCATCAATATACAAAATAGGCAACAGTCCTTGCCTTCATAGAGCTGACATTCTAGCAGAGATGTCCTCTCTATGGGAGATAAACAATAAAGAGTAAACATAATAAGCCATATAATATACTAGAAGATAAGCACTAAAGAAAAAACTAAAAACAGAGCAGTTTAAGGAGGATCAGAAATCCATGGTGAGGGTTGAAATTTTAAAATAGGGTAGTCAGTATAGGACCCATCAAGTAGATTACATTTGAACAAAAATAGGCAAAAGAAATGATTGGAAAATCACATATCCTCAAAAGAATTAGAAATGCTCAAGAAACACATGAAATCTGTTCAAAACCAACAAACCATGATATATCATCTAACAAACTGACAAAAGTATTTCTTAAATAATACCAAATGTTGGCCAGGGTAAAGGATAAAGGCTTAATAGGAATATAAATTTGTGCAAATACCAAAGAGTAATCAAAGGAGAAATTCTATGGAGGAAAAAGGTCCCTATATTATATTATGATCAAAGCTGAACTTGAGATGATCGGAAATCTAAATGTGAAGAGCAAAAATAAAAATGTAAAACATCATTAAATGGAAAATCCAAACTGAGATCATTTTTACTGGGTCAGCGAAGTGCTAATTTAGGCAACATGGTGATTGGAACCAAAATATGTGAAAAATATCTTAAAAGAAATCTGTGTGTGACTTGTTATTACTGGTTGGTTATACTTTAATTGATAGTTTCTGTTGTCATTTTACAGTGTTCACAATTTATAAGCAGTTGTATATTTGTTATAATTTAATAAAAATTTTAGGCTTAAAAAATGTAAAACATAAATATTATAATGGGAGAAAATGGTAAGAATCATCGACATGACCTAGTGATGGAAGAGATTTCTTAAATAAAACTCAAAAAACACAAATCATACATTTAAAAAAAGATGGATTTAATTCAGTTCAACAAAAAACATCAAGTCAACATTAACTGACTAGGAGAAGATAATTGCAATATCTAAAGCCAATAATGGGTTATATTCTAGGCTACATGGGGAATATTTACACATCAAGATGAAAAATAAAGGAAAACCTATAGATGGTCAGAGAATAATGAACAATTCCCTGAAAAGAAAGCACAAATGGCTAACACATAAATGAAAAGATGCTCAAACTCACTAGTAACCAGAAAAATGCTAATTCCAACAAAGAGATATTAATTCACAAGCTGACTTACAAAAGTTTCATAGGCAGCAAATGCCAAGTGCTGGCAAAGCAATTAAAAAGAGGTAGAGCCCTCATGCACTGCAGAGAAATGTCGCCCAGAAAGCATCTGGCAGTATTTTGCTATATTAACTATTTGTCCGGTGACCCAACAATTGCATGTTTGCCCATCTACTGCAGATGAATTCTTGGTCACAGAATTCCATGAAGGAACAAATAACACGGTCATTCACTGAAGTGTACTTTATATAGCAGGTAAATAGAGCCTGAGTGTCCGCTAACAGGAAAATAGAGAAGTAAAATGTGGTGGATATATAAAATAAAATACTATCCAGCTGTTAGAACTAGATGGTCTACAGTTAATTACACAAACTAGATGTACACACACCAACATGGATAGATGCCAGCAGCATTGTCATGAGTGAAAAAAGTAAAAAATAAATATCTCTTGTACAGTATTATGTATGTAAACTAAAAAGAGACAACCCCACAATGTCACTAGAAATATGCAAGGATACACATGTATTTGAGGACATATATCAAACATAGTGTCAAGATGGGTACCTATCAAAAGTAGAGAATGGAAGTGACAATAAGGAATAAACGAAGAGAAAAACATGAAATAGAACAAAGAGGGTAAAGCATGGATTGATGATAATAATATGCTATGGAATGGAAGTATTATAAATTCAAGTCTTTCTACCCAAGGGCCACAAGAGAAGGAAGATGGAAACTATTCCATATAAATTTCTGAAATTAATGTAATCTCAATTAGGATTCTAATTTTTTGAAGCTGACTAACATATTAAATTTAATCTAAAAGCATAAATAGGTAACAATGAGCATAACAATCTTCCACAAAAAGTGAGCTAAGATTTATACTAAGTCATTTAAAACAAATCTACAATAATTAACAGAAGACAGTATGGGTGGCAGAATATAAATAGAGTCAGGAAAAGTTCAGAAGTAGACCAAAGATTACATTAGATTTCAGGGTGTAGAGGATTTGGCCTTCCTTCTGTTTAAGACCAAGTCTTTTATCTATTCTCTTGTGGCAATACTCTCCCATCTCAATATTTCTACAATATATTAAGTCAAAAGTAAGGTGCAAATCAACTCAAATGAATAACTTGATGTATTTTTAGGATTATTTTTAATAATAAAAAATAACCTAGAAGAAACTTCAGATTTCATCTAATCCAGTGGTTTTTAAATCATTGTCATCAAAGCACTTCCATTTGGCTTGCTTAAATATTTATTCCTTTATAATTTCACGAAGTCTAAAGAAGAAGTGGTGGCCAGAGAGTGAGGCTGTTTGGCCATCCAGCATGGAACCCTCCATACCCTCTCCACCCATTTCCCAGTCCTCTGGATTCCCTCTATTGATAGGTGCTTTTCATCTATTTGTACTAGGAGAGTTCTCTCTACTGCCATCGCTGCTCCCCGCCCCCTGCTCCCCCCCCCACCCCCGCGCGCGTGCGCGCGCGCGTGCACACACACACACACACACACACACACACACACACACACACACACACACACACACGTCTCTGACTCATCTATAACATCTGCAGGCATCAGGGAAGATTTCCTGGAAGAAGTAACTCCAAGATGAGACTTGAAGAAGAATGAATGGGACACAGCCATATGAAAAAGGTGGCATCAAGAAAAGCAAATAGCTTCACATCTCTTGAGAGCAAGGTAAACAAGTAGACTCGAGAGGATTCATTCACTGACTATGAGAGGGATATGATGAGGGGAGAAGAAAGCACAATACTGTTTTCGGAACTGGGTCCCTGAGAGAATGGCAATTGGATTAATAAAGGTAGAAAATATGAAAAATAATAATAGAACTTGCAGTTTGAAATGCATCAAGGAAAACAGTATAGCCATTGGAAGTATGGTACTTTGATGCTGGTAAGATTTGAGCTAGGTGTTCAGTTCAGGTCCCACAGAAGCCAAGGTTGGAGAAGTGAGAATGGATGATGGGACCAACAGCCTGATTATACAGAGAGAAGAGCAGAGCTGGAGAGACAGAACACTGAGAAAAATTTTAGCCAATTGGGAGATGAAGTGAAGAGAAAAAAGATAAAGAGAAAACAGATTTAAAAAAAAGGAAGTGTAACATAAAAGGAATATCTAGACATTGCAATATGAAGGAATCCAAACAGGAAATAAGAAAACAAAACATCTGTAAAAACTAAAGCTGTAAATAAATAGTGGGAAAGAAATAATTTTAAACAATTTACATTGTTTAATATATCAACATGTTTACTTCATTACAACCACAAAACAATTTACATATATACCAGAATAACCTAAAAAATAAAAATACAAATATTTTCTTAACAAAAATATATTTTAATCTTGGATAAGCTAATATTTTTAGGATACACTAATGCAGTTTATTAATAATTAGACTATAATCAACTTATTTATTTTATGCATACTTATTAGTACACATTGTCTTTTAAGATATTTTGATGTTAATAAAATGACATTTTAATATTTAGGTGACTTTTCCTTTAACTCAAAATAAAATATAGTTATACAGAACATCCACTAGGTACTTATTATGTATAAACTAACAGTAAAATAAGTGAGAAATATGTCATCCAATGTCCTCTGTGAATACTGTTGATGACCATGACTGCACATTATCTTTTGAACAGCCTTTCTATATTTGGAAAAGTCCCACCTCAAGAGTTCCATTTTCCCAACATAGAAGTCAGAATACAAAATGCATTCTCCTTAGCTTTCAGGTAGGTGACTTAGGCTAAAATGTACCTGTACAAAACTTGGAATCAGGTATCAGCAACATGAGATATATGCTGTGTGGAAGTTCCTCCTTCTGCACTCCATGTGTGCATGGTGGCAGAGGTATCTGGTTGCAATAGCAGTGGTGGGATAATTTCACCTTATTTGATCATTGAAGTTCCCAGTACAAATGACTTTGGTAATTCAGCAGTAGTGGTATTAGTTTTCTCTGAGGCAACACAGTACACCAGTAGCAAATGATGGTTTCCTCATTGGGTTAGGTCTGATACATGCTTTAGATATTTTTTTTCATCCCAATATTTCTGTGAACTTCCTCAATATCATTTCTCAGAACTCCATAAGCAATCAGAATTTATTTCTGGCTGATGCTGATGGATCTCCAAAAGGATGGAATCTGGTACCTGAAGGCACACACTGATGAAACTGCTAATTAGATTACCCCTGTGGTCACTGGGTATGAAGTGACCACTGAAGACAATGTTTGGGGGGATTTAGTGACCATTTCCATAGAAGAACATGAAGAACATGAGGGATTCAAGTTCTATAAGTAACTGCTTGACACTTACTTCACTGGACAGCTTAAATGAAGGCAAATTCAAAGTCCACCTAAATTCTTACCTCAAAGCAAAGACTTAAAAAGCACAGAATTTCTATAACAGTGGGGAAAAAAGTTATTCACAAACATAACAGGGCCAAAGTAGATAAAAATAAAAGCAAAATTTTACCTTGCAAATTTCTATCATCCTAATCAGAAAGTATTGACTGCAGGTTTCTTGTGTAAAAGGCAGGGCAATGATTGAGAAAGATTATGCCCCCAAACATTAGAATGGAGATATACAGGATTGAAATAACCCAAATTACTTCAATATCTAAATCCACTGAGGATCCCTTATCAAAAGCAGCCCATTCCCTCCTGATTTATGGGGCTATTTTTAATTTGCTTGAAGGTCCTTTAAAACCTTCTCTAAAAAGGCTATTTTGTAAGGAAAAAAGAATCTCCTCCAATCCATTCAGATTGCCACCTGACCTATAACCAGAATCAAATTGTAGCATTCCATAGAGAGCCAGGTGCAAAATCCAGCCCAATAGGGAAAAACTTACTCATGAAAAGAATTGCAAGGCATCTTATTTTAATATTAAAAATCAGAGTAGGCTGGGCACGGTGGCTCACGCCTATAATCCTAGCCCTCTGGGAGGCCGAGGCAGGTGGATCGCTCGAGGTCAGGAGTTCGAGACCAGCCTGAGCGAGACCCCGTCTCTACTAAAAATAGACATAAATTATCTGGACAACTAAAAATATATATGGAAAAAATTAGCTGGGCATGGTGGCGCATGCCTGTAGTCCCAGCTACTTGGGAGGCTGAGGCAGTAGGATCGCTTAAGCCCAGGAGTTTGACGTTGCTGTGAGCTAGGCTGACGCCACGGCACTCACTCTAGCCCGGGCAACAGAGTGAGACTCTGTCTCAAAAAAAAAAAAAAAAATCAGGAGTATATGCCTGGGAATGGATTCTAAGTGTGCTAGGATTAGAAGAGAGTAACAATTGTAAATTGAGAAGAATTTATCAATATGAGTTTATTTACCAAAGATTCTGAATTTGGGGTATTAGTTTGATCAGCTGGAAATGGTTCTAAATTTTATTTACTTGGTTGACTGAAACTTGTTCTCAATGTGACTACATTAAATGAAGTTGAATTGTCAAAAAATCTTTGTTATAATATATAGAAAGGAATTCAAAAGGTTGGGGAGATAGTGATGCTGGAGTTCACTTATTATGAATGGCCCACTCACCCATCCTCCTATGTCTCCCAAGAAAACCTAGAAGACACTCACTAATCAAATAATTTGGAAATATATTGGTTGAGGGGAGTGCCAGCATCTTTGAAAAGCATTATAGTGTCCGTTCTCTGTAGAGCAAGGATGGTGGTGTTGGTGCCACAAGTGGCATAGGGATGACGATTCCAATTGGGATGATCAGATCTCGGGATGTTATAAGCCTGGGAGCTGAACTTAACTGCCAAAAGAAAAGAGGCCATAGTTACTGTCAGTGTGGTAGTCAGGATGTTCTGAGCAGTAATGACTTTTGGTATCAGATAATTGACGAGAGGTCTAAGATGAATAGGCAGCCTTCTGAGGTTCTACATGGTTTGTATAACTCAAAAACCTCTGGGTCTAGTGAACAGACCTGACATGAGCCACCAAAACAGAGACACAGCCCCTCACACAATACTTAGATTTGAGTTAGTTCACAGACCCAGAGCCTCCTAAATGAAGGGGAGGGTTAGCTACCTGAAGGATATTCCATAAGTCCTCCTTCTAATTTTCCCCAAGGGCACATGAGTACATTAGGGATAGGGAAATGCCTAGATCTTTGGGAGATTGTCGAACATTAGCTTTGAGTTAATGTTAAACCCTGGGAATCCAGAAAGCCACTGATATCAAATAGTTAAAGATAAGTGGACGTAAGTCAGTCTCACAGACAGCTCAGTATATCAGTGGAACCTTCCTATGGTCATTTCCCTAGGTATTTATTATATAACTGGAATATAAATACTAAGAAATGTAAGAATGCTGACATTAACCCATACAAAGTAATGTCTTTTATGGTAGGAAGGACCAAGTGGAAGCTTCTGGAATGCCATCTTTCTGTCTAAATAGTACATTTATATTTACTATTTGGAGGATTACAGAAATTAGTGCCACCACCAAATTCTTGACGGTTGCTGAGGGAAAAATTCCTAATGCGTTCCCATTTAACTCCAAGATAGGTCTTAGAGAAAAACAACTTAATCAAGAGATTATGTCAATTGAAGCTACTGGTCCAGTTGTGGCCTCTTCACTAAAGTAAATCAACACAACTCCTAGCACTTGACATGCAGCTTGTGATCTTGAAATTCTCTTTCTCACATCTACTAGACAAACAATACTCAGCATAGCTTGTTCTCACTCAGCAGTGACAGCAGCAACTATCACTATTTGGATTCAAGGTAGGCCAGCTCTCAGGCTCTGTAAAACACTTTAGTCTACTTGAACTTCGATTGTTTCTCATTTCACAGAACATGATGCTGGTCTATTACACTAACAGAATCACACTGATGGAAGCTGGAGACTAGGAATTATCAAGTAAACTAGATACCTTGTTAAGTCACACGTGTAGTCAAGAATTTGAGATAAATTCCATGAAAATACAGGGACCTGAAACCTTAGTGAAGATTCTGGGGCTCCAGTGATAAAAGACATGTTAGAATATTCCCCAGAAAGCAAAAGGAAAATTGCCCTGCCTTTTGTCTCCACTACCAAGAAACAATTACAATGCATAGAGAACTTCTTTGGATTCCTCAGACAACATACATTGTGTGCTGCACTCACCTCCCCTCCGCTCACACCCATGGCCCTGTGGAGAGCTCCTAGTGGCCACTGACTGAGGAAGAACAGATTGCTGCAGCATTACCATTTCAGAGAACAACAGGTTGTAAAATCCCATCAGTGACAAGTTTAAAATGTCCACATGGATGAACAGTGGATGATCATCTTTCAAATAAGGTGACTAGAGGATTAGACATGAAGAGTATGGCACATGGATATACCTCTCAGAATGGGCCAAGGAGGCGAAAATATTTGTTTCCCATATGATGATCACCAGCATGCCACCTCTGCACAAGAGGTTCCCAACAATAATGGTAGAAAAGATAATGCAACCTGTGAATGTCAGTCAACTTCCTTTTCCAGATAACCCAGTACTTGCTTAATAAATTTATTAAAAAAATGGCCATGGTAGCAAGGACAAAGTTTTGTAATGTTTCAACGATATGTATTTCGCCTCACCTAGGATAATCTCATTGCTGAGAAACAAGCTTGCAAACAATAAAAACTAACACTGAACTTCCAAGAAGGCACTATATCCCAGGGGACCAATCAATTGCCTAGTGGCAGTTAATTTCATTGAAATTTCCCACCATGGGAGACTGGTCAATTGTCCTTACCAAAGAGACACTTTCTCTGGATTTGGATTTGCTTTCCCTGTTTGCCATTTGTCTGCCACAAATTCTATCATCGGCATATCTACCAAATATGTCATTTATTGTCATATCACATATACCTTGTTTTTAACAACTAATTTTAAAGTAAAAATAAGAAAAAATAGTTATTATTCATGGGATTCATTGATCTTAACAGGTACCTCATCACTCAAATGCAACTGTTCATTAAAAATGGTGAATAGTTAACTGAAAATCCACTCTTCATTCTATCCAAAAAATAATACCTTGTAAGATTATGATGCAGTCCTAGTAGATGTAGAATATTCTCTGAACCAGCCATCCATGTATGGTCCCATATTTTCCATAGCCAGAATAGATAGTTCCAGGTAACAAATGATGGAAGAAGTCACATCTCACTTTTACAACTAATGACTTGCAAAATATTTGTCTTATCACTACTACTCTGGGCTCTTCTGGTTTAGATGTTCTCCATTACCCAAGAGAATGCTTTCATTAATGGACACAAGAATCAGTCCATTCAATTGGAAACTACAAAAGCCTGCTACCTGGCCATTTATGATTCCTAATACTCCTAATATCACTAGAATAGGATTTACAAAAAAACAGAGGGAGTAGGGTTGCAAGTTTGTTACCTAGAATGATTGCTCCTAATTTTCAGTGAAAAATAGGGGTCCCTCTACACGACTGGGAAGGAAAGAGAATGAATGGAACCCAAGATCCCCTGGAGTGCCTCTTGGCACTGTCCTACCCAGGGCTAGAGAAGACTAGAACAATGTCACCCAGGAAAGACCACAAAGGTTTGCATCCCTTACCATGTAAAGGAACAAGACCAATTAAGGTGCTGGCTGAAAGGAAAGAAAACATGAAGTACATGATAAGGAAAGAAATAAAAACATAGCAACAATGGACTCATAACTAGTTAAAGAAACAAGAGCTGTAGCATCTACCTGTATTTTATTCCTATATTTATAATATATTTATAAATTTTACCTTATTTCTTTGCCCCTCTAGTTCCACTACTATTTTGTCTGAAATGTTTTCATAAGGGCTAATTTTACATTTTGGTCCACAAGTTATAGAATGTCAAAACAGGGTTATAACACAACTAGGAAAAAGACGGATGTCACTCAGAGAGGCAGGGGTTAGAGTCAAATGAATTAACTTAGGAGGCTTTGGGTTATCCCTTTTGAGGATATTACGAGCAGATGTTCACTTTTACTTTAAATGATAGCTGCTTTATGTTAAGAAAGAGCATTTTTTTTTGTCCTTTAAGAGCTTGAGTATGGAATACGAGTGTTTATTGATATTAGGTAGCCAAAGACCACAGGAGGCATACCGTGTATTTTTGGCCAATCAGAAAGCAGCAATGTAAGAAAATCAGCTCTGCCTGAAGCTTCCATTTTTTGGTTGGCACTAGTGGCAGGAGCGGCCATTTCTCATTGATTATAAAGTTCTGCTTCAGAATCAGAAATGGCATTGGTAAGGGAACAATGACTGTAGCAACAATTTCATTTAGGGTTACACGGGGACATTAGCAACACTAAATAGTTTGCTCATAAGACAAGTCATGCAACATGATTTTGGATAATTCTATTAGATACCTAATACTCTTTATAATTAATTCCTTTATTGCTTAATTTCAGCCAAGGTCAGCTTTTGTGCCTTTCAAATAAAGATACTGTGTGATTTGGTTGGGGTCCTAGAAGAAAACAAATAGCACAGTTCGGGAGGGTACCTGAGGAGACTCTGACAAAGGCTCTATATAAAGTGTTAAAGGAAATCAACAAGGGATGGTGCAGTACCCTGGGACTAGCACAAGAAATCCCCTAAGCCTAAAAGAGCAAGGAAACAAAGCAGATACTGGAACTCAGAGAGAACAGCTGTAGGAGAAGATCACGCGGTTGGAGCTGTGCCCCTTAGTAGGGGGACACAGCCAACCCATGGCAAGCTGGCGGGGAGGGAGCAGTGTAAATAAACATGCCAATCACACTCTCTTCCCACCCTCTAATCTCCTGCCAGCATATTCCATTGGCCAAAGCTAAACAGAAGCCAGAGGGTAAGACATCTCACTGATGGAATCCATAAGGTCAGCTTCTGGGAAACAGCACAGGTTGAAGAAGAGTGCAGATTAAATTTGGAGGGAAAAACAGAAAATATTTAGCACACTCTGAAAAATACATCCTCTCACTAGACATTTTAGTTTGTTTCCAGGTTTATATGGCAATGGTTATTGGGGTTAAGATATTAAGATTCACTACATTATTTGATAATGCCACAAAGATACAACATGGCTTAGGTAAGAGGCAAAAAATGGTACTGAAAAGTAAGCAAGAATATTTAGGGCTGAGGAATACTTTGGGTCTCCCACTCCTTTTTGCTCTATATCTCTATTAGCTATCCTCTCAATCCAGTAAACAATCCCTCTATCTTTGCAGTTTTGAATATAAAAATGCAAGAATTGCAAAATAAAATTCATTTTATTCAAATCTGTACATACTAAAGCAAGATAAAAAACAAATTTTAAATCATCCTTTCTTTATCTCTTTATCTTTCTTTACCTCTCACATCCAGTCTACCACAAAGTCTTCGTGTCTCTAACCTCCAAAATACATCCCACATACATACACCTTTTTCCACATTTACCACTAGTTACCACTAGCCCTGTAATCCAAACTAATATCATTGCTTGCATAATCTTTTCTACGAGATAAAAAGGTAGTGTCGCTCTTTGATATCACAGCAATTCTATAAACTATTACTCTGATTGATTTTCCTAATGGCAATCACCATTACCCAAAATCACTTTGCTCATTTATTGTTGACTTATTATCTGTCTCCCTCATAAGATGTTAAGTTCCATGAGGGCTGAGAGTTGACTGTTTTGTTTACAGATGTAAATAGGGCAGTCTCTGACAAATTGTAGGTGCTCAAAAACTTGTTGCTAAACAAATAAGTGAGTGAATCCTAAAGCATTATTCAATATTGGGATTACTAATACTCACTATACTATATTTCAAGCAATTTGTATACAGTTGTTTTGAGTGTGTTTGGTGTAGATATTTTTGAGAGGGAGGATGCAGATTGGAACCAATCCTCTATGTTCATTAATACTACAAAGTTATAGATTGACTTCGATGGTGTTCAATTTGTATATAAATTTTAAAAGAGAAACTAATGCTGTCAAATTGTATCCATGACAAAATATAAAGGCAACCAATTATTTACATTTTAAGAGGTTAAAATAACAATATCCTCTTTGTTTCTCTATTTTGCCCAACAGGCTACTTTGGTTTTGAACAATAAAATGCAAAAATTTTAAAAACCAAACTGTTATCTAAAGTTTGTAGTATGGAATGGCAAGAAATGAATGATACTACATATTTTTATGAAAACAAAATTGAAAAAGTCATCAAAAAATTTACTAATTGCCCTCAAAGTAACAATAATTCTGGCACTGAAAACTCTGGGAAATAAGACAGGACCCCCAACCTCAATGAATGCAAAATCTATGCAAGATCAAAATCAATAATGTTAAATACAACTAAGGTGAAAAATAATATAATACAGTACTCCCCCCTTATCTGCAGGAGATACATTCCAAGACCCCTAGTGGATGCCTGAAACCATGGATAGTACCAAACCAAATATATGCAGCTGTCCCTCAGTACCCATCGGGGACTGGTTCGAGGACCCCAAATACCAATATCTGCAGATGCTGAAGTCCCTAATATAAAATGGCATATAACCTAAGCACACCTTCCGATGTACTTTAATTATCTTTAGATTACTTATAATACCTAATACAATATAAATGCTATATAAATAGCTGTTAAATACTGTATTTTTATTTGTATTATTTTTTATTGTTGTCTTGTTATTTTATTGGTTTTTGCTGTTGGATATTTTCAATCTGCCATAGGTTGCACCTCGTGATGCAGCACACACGCATGTGGAACCCTTACTGTGCTCTTCCTATATACACACATCTATGATAAAGTTTGATTTATAAATTGGGCACAGTAAGAGGTTAACAACAATAACTAATAATAAAACAGAATAATTATAACAACATACTGTAATAAAAGTTTGTAAATGTGGTCTCTCTCTCTCTCTCAAAATATCTTATTCTATGGTACTCACCTATTTTGAGATCTCAGTTGAGTGCAGGTATCTGAAACCACAGAAAGCAAAACGACAGGTAAGAGGGGACTACTGTCTACTGTAACAGCACAAACAAAAACATGAGAACACAAAAGAGGGGGCAAAATCACTTTTGCCAGAAGGTTAAGGAAGACTGGGAAAGTTACACCTGAGCTAAGCATCAGGTCTGTGTGTCGGTGGGGCCGGGTTAAAGGAGATTTTGCTATGCTAACGAGTTTAGATTTTACCCTGCACCCAGTGCAATCTCTGACAGATTTTAGCTGGGAAACAAAAACATGACCAGGTCATTTTTGTTTTAGGTAAATTAGCTTGATGGGATTGCAGAAGGCCAACTGGACAGAAAAGGGAGCAGAAGCAGAGAGGTCAGTGGAAAGGTTACCGCCATTTGAGGAAAGAAAGAAAACCAGGGCAAAGATCATCAACCCCTCCAGGAGGTGACAGTGAAACAAAAGGCAAATTTTTCTTCTAATGTTTAGGTCAAATAGCATATAGGCTAAGAGCTATTTTTCTCCTCCTAGCATTGACATAAAGAGACGTCTATTTAATTATTTATTTATTTGCCCACCTCTGGAAGGTAAATAAAACTCACTGAGTAAAAACAGAAAAATTGTTTTAATTTTCCCTTCTGGGGTCTTTTTCTTTCAGGCATGAGGAAATCATATTTGCTAAGAACTTTCTAGAAAACATCTATTGCTGTATTTAAGGATCTCAAATGTGGCACATGTAGTCTCCAAATGACATGGCACTATGAGAAAATGATTCCAAAAATAAAAGGGATAAAGTGATAAAATCAGCCAACTTCTCCACTCATTTAGGAAAGTATAAGCGGAGCCCAGCTTGCCTGGCCAGACAGAAGATGTCTCAGAACATCGTGCTGCTAGTGACATTGCGGAATCCTCCTACTTCATGACCTTTATTGTCTCTCTCCACCTCAGCAAAGCACGCTTTAGTTACTTATTATATCACGAGTTATTTTTCCTTCTAAATTCTTCCGTCTGACCCTTTTCTCCACTAACACATATGCCTTGATGCCTAGAATCCTGTCACTCAGCATTATCCACGCGGTTTTACTTTCTTCAACAGCCTGTGCTCACTGCACCTCCCTGCACCAGAGAATTAGCTAAGGACCCTGATCTTTGAATATATATGGACCCGGTTGCTTTATAGTCTGGGATTCTTTTCTAGCACAAATTTACTAACCACTCCAAACCTTCCTGAATATAGGTAATAATATCTCTAACGAGGAAAATTGTTAGAAATATAAACAATAGGAGGAGGAAAAAAAACAAAGCATTTTGGTTCAAGCATTCATTCTTAGGATTACTTCTCAGAGAGCCCATCACAAAATGTCAGTACTAGGTCTCCATCTGGTGGCCAAAATTTCTACTTTTCAACTCTAAGAGATCTATTTTTCAGTCCGTCTTCCTGAGAGTGACTTACCAAAGATAAAATGCATGATGAATTATCCTGAAAGGAATGCACAAACTAATAATTCAGAGAATTATAAGTTTAATAATGCACAAATTAAAGACAACTTGCAAAATAAAGTCCAGCATTCTTAAAAATAGAGCCCAATCTCATGCATAAAAATAAACAAAAAGCAGATATATTGTAAATTGAGCATAGAGAGAAATTTGGTCACAGTCAAAAATTGCATTTTATTGGGGACATATTCTATTTCAGGGATTTCCCTAAGTGCAGGGGTTACAGTGAAGAAAACAAGCAAATTTCCTTCTTTCAATGGGTCTACATTCTCCTGGTGGGGGTAAAATATATCACACATGTACACACATGCACTATAATGTCAGTTTGTCATCACCATTATGAAGTAAACTAAAGTAGGGTACAAGGATGGAAAGTAATGTAGGTGAGAATATGCTACTTTAAAGAGAATGGTCAGGCTTGACATCTATAATAAGACAATATTTACACAAGAGACTTAAGTAAAATGAGAGACTTATGGCATTCCTGAGAAAAAGCATGTTGGGACAAGGAATGCCATGTACCAAGGGCCTGAGGTGGAAACATGTCTAAAGAGCAATAAATTGAACTGTGTGACTGGAGGAAAGTGAGTAACAGGAACTGTGGGAGATGAGGACAGAGAGGGGCCAGATCGCGCAGGGCTTTGTAGCCATGTAAGGACGCTGCATTTTGTTCTAAATGTGCAGGATAGCCATGGAGGTTTTGGCCATGATCACATTTGGGTTTTAATAGGCTCACTTTGACAGTTATGGGAAGAGGCTGGGCTGTGTAGAGGGTGGGCACAGGGAGTATCTGGGAGACCACTTAGAAGTCTGTTGCCATAATCCAGGGTAGAAAGGGTGGAGGCTTCGGCTCTGATGGCACAGTGGATGGGGTAAAGGGTAAGAGAGCCGTGTTCTAAAGTTTGTGCCAATAAGGATGTCTGTGAGGTAGGTATGAGAGAAAAAGAGCAAGCAAGGGCACCACCAAAATGTTTGTCATGACAACCAGGTGAACAGGCAGCCAGATACTGTATTAAGGTGGAGAACACTGGGAAAAGAGAAGGTTTCGGGGAGGAAAACAAGAGTTTAATCTGAGACATAAGTTTGAATTGACTTTCAAGCATCCAGGTGAAAATGTCAAAGCCATAATAGAATACATGGGTCTGCGATTCAGGGAAAATGTAAAAATGGAGATGTAAACCCCAAACAATTGTTTTGTACCTTGTGTTGGTCAATGGGAACGTGTGGATGATTTCTTCAATACAATCTACCAGAGAGAGTCAAACACATGTCAAATTGCTGGCAGAACAATTCAGAACGTGTGGGTAATTTTACAATTTAGTAGTAAGGACTCCTCCTATGTGCTGACCATACATTCCAGGCATTACGATATACAAAGAAAATCAAAGGTTCACTTACCACACAGACACTTTTTGTCCTGGTGGAGAGATGAGGTAAACGAATTTTTAAAAATTTAGCAGGAAACAAACATTCACTCAATATGCGAGATTGAGCCAGGCAGTAGGAGGAAACAGTCAGTGAAGATAGCTGGGAGGATTATAAAGAAATGAAGGCCAGAAGGATTAGGATGGTGACATGAGCAAAAAGTTAAACTACAGGACAAAGCTTAGTGTCATTTTTTTCAAAAATAGATTTAATAATTTCATTTCATATTTAGGAAAACCATTCTAAATATTAAATCACATGATTAAAATCTCAATTATGTAAAATAGTCAAGCAAAGAGATACTCCAGATAAGTGAATTTTTAAATGACTGGAGATTGATACTTCTAGATTTGACCATATTGTTGCTCTAGCTGGCTGTCATCACTCCTGTGGTGTAAACTTTTATGTACTGATAAAATAATATTACCAGTTAATACATAATAAGGGCTATACTCTACACAGTAAGACTCTAACCATACTGTGTAATAATTTATTTTTAGACAGTAAGATCAAGTCAAGCTGATCTTACCTCAGGTCAAGTTTGCTGACTGAAGGATGATAGACTGTGGCTACTATAGTTCCTGCTGCATAGTATATGTCTAGGCCAACAAATACTTGCTGAACCTATATTATATGCTGATCCCTATGTTAACTATTAATGACTGAGGTGAATAAAATCATCTCTATCCTCAAGAAACAAATAATCAGATCTTATCAACAAATACATTATATTGTATTCTAAGAACTATCTGGGCTGGGGTGGGAGTAGTACCTCAGATAATAAGTGTTTGCTGAATAAACTTAAACCACAGCTGGAGCGGCCAAGGAGTATTATTGCACCAAATGCAGGCAGCAGAGACCCAAGGAGGCTCTGGAGGGTGCCCCAGGCCCATCCCTTGAAACCATTCCGCCCTTTTGGAGCTCTGGGCCTGTGATGGGAGCCTCAATTTCTGAAATGCCTTTGGGTCTTTCTCCCATTGTCTTGATGATCCCTTCTATCAGTACTTCTTCTTTGGCAGATGGGAGCTGGGACAAACCCTTGGTTTCCTCTCTCAAACAACTTTTTCACTCTTTACGTAGCCAGGCTCTTTTCCAAATCTTTCCACTCTGCTTCTCTTTTAATTATAAATTGAGTTTTTAAGTCACTGAGCTGTGGTTCAAGTAGCCTCAGGTACAGATAAACCTTGATGGCATCCATGTGATGCTAATTCTGCAGATGCACAGAATTCAAGAGCTGTGGGGACATAGCTTTCTCTGCCTAGATTTCAAAGGATGCTGTGGATAGACTGGGTGCCCAGACAGAGACTTGTTGCGGGCGTGGAGCCACCACAGAGAGCCCCAATAGCAAGGCCAATGTCAGGTAGAAATGTGAGATAGAAGCTGCTGCAGAGTCTCCACCAGGACTATGCCTAGTGGAGCCACAGGAGAAGGACCACCACCGAGACCCCAGAACCATAGAGCTACCAATGTGCAACACCAGCCTGGGTGATCTGCAGCCATGAGACTCCAACCCAAGAGAGCTGAAGCATGGGCTGATGCCACAAAGCCATGATGGTGGCGTTTCCTAAGGCCTGGGGGCGGGAAGGGCCAACTCCAACACCAGTGTACCCAGAATGCAGGACATTGAGCCAAAGGAGACTATGCCTCCATACCTCCAGCTTGAGGAATTAATGCTGTTTTCTTTGTTCAGTTTGGGACTGGGAAAGGAAAGAAACTTTTTATTTGAGGCATGCGAGCCTCTCCTAAATTATCAGGCCCAGAAAGGCATTGGAATGAGACAGCAGTCATGTCCCACTTTGCCCCTCCCCTCCTTGAGCTAAGTAGTCCTCTTTTGAAGGTGCTTGCTATATGGACTGTGATGCCACAAATAGCTACAAATTAACATAACAATGCCACACAGGCATATTGCAAACCATAACTCATACCCTATAGTTCAGCAATGTATCACCAATCAGTAATCTATGTCATTTTTATAAACCAGTAAAAATTCGTGACAAATAACTTTGTATTAGCCCACTTCTTGTCCCCTTTTTAGGTTTAAAAGCCTGCTTGCAACAAAGGCCTAATGAAGCACTTCTCAAGGTAACTTGGAAGTGTTTCCCAGGCAGCTGTCCTCACCTTGGCTCAAATAAATTCTTTAAAATTGTATTTGGTGCCTCAGTTTCTTCCTCTAGGTCAACAAGACTTACTTGGTATCTGTTTCCTCTTTCTTCTTTCTTGTTGCTCCCTTTTAGAATGGGAATGTCTATCCTATGCCTGTCCACCACTGCATTTTAGAAGTCCATAACTTGTTTTGATTTCACAGGCTCACAGCTGGAGGCAAATTCAACTGAGGATGAATTATACCTTGAGTCTTAGATGAGACTCTGGACATTGAACTTTTGAGTTGGTGGTATTATGAGTTAAGACCTGGGGGCTACTGGCATGGAATGAATTCTTCATGTGAGAAGAACATGAATTTGGGGGGCCAGAGACAGAATGCCATGGTTTGAATGTGTCTCCCAAATTTCTTGTTGGAAACTTAATCCCCAAATTCATATGTTGATTGAGGTGCACCTTCTGGAAGGTAATCAGGATTAGATAACATTATCAGACTGGGGCTTCCACGATGGGACTGGTGACTTTATCAGAAGATAGAGCAGGTTGGGTGCAGTGGCTCATGCCTGTATTCCCAGGGCTTTGGGAAGCTGAGATAGGAGGATTGCTTGAGGCCAGGAGTTTGACACCAGCATGAGCAAGATAGTAAGACACTATATCCACAAAATTGTTTTTAAAAAAATCAGCTGAGCATGTTGGTGCATCCCTGTAGTCCTAGGTACTCGGGAGGCTGAGGCAGGAGGATAGCTTGAGCCTAGGAGCTTGCAGCTGCAGTGAGCTAGAATCACACCACTGTACTCCAGTCTGGGTGACAGAGACAGACCCTATCTCTAAAAAAAAAAAACACCCATAATGAGATACATTTCACACTCAAATTAGTAAACATTTAAATGTCAAACAATATTAAATGATGGTGAGAATGTGGAGGAATGGCAATTTTCATAAGCTGCTGGTTTGATTATAATTTCAAAAATCTGCAAAATAGTCTCAAAGTAACTAATAAAATTTTACATGGCCAAATCCTATGAATTAACAGCTCTAGTTCTAGGAATACAACCTACACACACTCCTGTACATGTACACTACAGACATATACAAAAACGTTTTATGGTACCATTATTTGTAGAACACCAAAACTAGAAACAACACACACGCCCATCAAACAGAATGGATAAACTGTGCTATATTCATATGATAAGGTATTGTACAGCAATAAAAATTAATGAGCCAGCCATAACTACATGCAAAGTGGATGAACCTCAAAAAATTACTAATGAGAAAACAAGCCAGAAAAATACATAAAATATAATTCCATTTTATAAGGTTAACAAGACAAAATTTAAAGTTTTTAAAAATAAGAGAAGACAGTCATGGAAAGACTAATAGAAATACAGAAAAAAGGAATTTAAACATATACGAATGTATGCCACTAGATGTCAGTAAAACCCCCCAAACAATTATGGAAATATTTTTTCTTAACTACTGGAAAAATTCACTCTCTTATCTACAATCTTTACTTCATAGTATATTTAAGTTCTACAATATTCAAATTAGAAGTATAGATTACCAGAAGAGGAATGAAATATCTTAAAAGACAAACTATAAGCCTTATTAATAAAGGAGTTGATATTAACTAATCCCCTAGTAAATAAGGTAATATATAACCCCTATTTAGTAATATACCTATAGCATTTTCACACTATTTTTTTAAAACTCATGAAATAGGCCCTTTGAAAAAATGACAAAATTTTATAATCAATTAATATGCATTAATCTCATTTATTGTGTGTAAAATATAGAAGCAAATTGAAAGAATCATATTTATTGAGTTTTTAACCAAGTAGAACAAAAGGCAAATTAAATGGAAGGTTACAAACAATGAAAAGTAATTTACAATGGCACATCAACTGTCTAGAACTCAGATATAGCCACATGACTTAGCATCCCCAAACGAAATAAATAAAGCAAGCAAGCCACTAGGCAGCTAAAATTTGTGTCACAAACTTTTTCACTGAAACTCATACTTTACTCACTACCAAGTCCCTTTACCCTTACTGTACCAACAGCTCTAATGAGTCTATTATAATGTGGTTTTTAAGTTACCCAGTTAGTTGTTCAAGTTACCACGTCAAAGCTCAGTGTATAAAACAACTATTCTATTAAATTCATGGATCCTGTAGCTTAGGAATTCAGACAGGGCACGATGCAGTTAGCTTGTCTCTACACAATGCCATGGCCTCAGTACGGACAACTCAACTGGCCGGGGCCTGGAACTGTCGACAGGAGTCCTTATACATGGTCTCCCTATGTGGCTTCTCACGGTCTGGCTGTAACAGGTAGTTAGATTTCTTGAAAGATAGTCCAGAGTACCAGGTGCAAGTGTTTAAGAAAATAAGCTGACAACTGTATCACTTTCTATGGCCCAACCTTGTAAGGTCATATGGCATCACTTCTACCATATGCTATTGGTCAAAGCAGTCAGAAGCCTTTCCAGATCCAAGGGAAGGGTAATTATACTCTTACGTCTTGATGGGGAGTAGAAAGGTCACATTGGATAAGAAATGTGAGATGGGAAATAATATTGTGACAATCTTTGGAAAATACAATCTAACACAGTCTGCCCTCTTGCCACGACAATTCATACACTTCCCATAGGCAGAATACACTACACTCATCCCCAAGACCTCCAAACTCGCATTCCATTATGACATCAGGACAAAGTCTTAGATCGCATCATCTATATCAGGTCCAGGTGCAAATTAGGCTCCCAGAAGTAGTTCCTCAAGTATATTTCCTTTTGATTTGAAGACCTATGAAACAAAGTAGCATGTTAGCCCACACAAATCTAACACATGTAAGACAAGCATAGAATAACTTCTATAGACACTTTCACTCAAAATAAATAAATAAATAAATAAATAAATAAATAAAAGGACCGGTAGATATACAGCAGGCATTGGTCCACAGAAATTTCCCAATTCTGTTGGGCATATGTTGCCAATTCCCTGATTAAGTCTTAGGTCTACTCCCAGAAATTGTTCTCCATGGCTCTTGGCTCCACTCTCTAAGCTTGTGGCTTCATCCTTCAAGTCATCCTTCCTCCACCACATTCGCACCTGAATAATATTCTCAGCATGCTTCATGTCAATAGGACTTTGGGAATATAAAGGCCTCTCCTTTTTTATTGTTTTTTTTCCAGTAAAAATTGATACAACTCCTTTAAAAACTTTGTGGGCTTCCTGTGGATCAATACATTTTACTCAGATAAACTTGCACACACATCTCTTTGAAGTAAGTTCTTCATTACCAGAGGCTCCAAGTGATGCTGCTGTGGAACAACACCCTTAAGAGCTGCAGGAACCACCTTCAGATCATTAGAAGCCTTTTGTCTATTTAAAAGGGTCTGTGAGAAATCACCTAAGATATTTCTAAGATCTTAACAAAGGGTTTTACAGTCAGCCACACCTGGATTTCATTTTTACCTACAGGTATTTTCCTATCAGCACCATGGATTTGATCTTTGCCTTGGGGCCCTTTTAAAATGAGAACATTTTGCCATCTAGAGAGACTAAAAGTTAAAAAACATTATTTTTAAATCCAGCAGGTTCTGGCTCCTATATATTTCTCTGCATTTTTCTTATAAAATAAAAAATAAATTTTTAAGCTTCATTTCCTCTATCCATATCATATCGTGAGAAAAAAAAAACAGTTGGGACTTTCAACATTCTGCATGGAAATCTCTTTAGCCTGATTCCTCAGTTCATTAACTACATTTTCAATTTTCCATATTATGGCAGTAGTAATTTTGTTAAATTACCTTTAAAGGTCTCCAATCTTCTTTTCCCCATCTTCCAACAACATTTTCCTCAACTTCCTTAAAGCCCTGACAGTCTCCTTCAGGCCTGTTGTTCCCTCTCCTCTAGGCTCTTCCAGCCTGCCCACCACTCAGTCCATCAGTTATGGCAGCATCTCACCCTGGTACCCAAATCTGTTCCAGGTATTATGTCTACGTAACAACTTATTCCAAAACTTAGTAGTCAAAATAATAATATGCTCACAGAGTCTATGAGGCAGAAATTTGGACAGGACATAGCAAGGCTGGCTTTACTTGGCTCCACAATATGTCTGAGCCTCATTTAGGGAGACTCAAGTGGTCACAGGCTGGAACTATCAAGAAAGTGCCCAAGAATGCCCTCCCTATGTGGCATGGGTTTGTCACGGCATGGCAACTTCAGAATGGTTAGACTTCTCATATAGCAGCTCAGCGTTAAGCACGAGTATTCCAGGGAACAAGGCAAAGGTTCAGAGGCACGTAAGGCCCAGTCTCAGAAGTCACACAGCATCACTTCTCCATATTCTCTGAAGATGATGACCACAGTGCTGTGGTCATTCTTGAAACATAAAATCCTTTATATCGGTTAACCAAGAAATAAACGGTGAAGGAGATGTAGTGCTGGTGTCAACATGCATAATGACAGAAGGAAGAACTAATGGCTACAACACTTAGATTTATCTTTGCTGTCTCTCAAAACCCTATCAAAATAACACACAAAAAATTAAAAGATAAAGTTGAAAAGGACAAAAAATAACAGCAATAGAAATGACAGCAAATTAGTTGATACCTATTTCCATGGTTTGATCTGGGGAGATTTTGCTGTGAGATGACTGTGGCAGTAGGGATACACTCTCTCCCATTCCTAGTAAGAGGTGCCTGCCACCTGGCCCAACTTCCCCTTCCTCTCTTTGTTCCCTCTTTCTCTCCGGGATGGCCAGAACTTTAGTTCAACTAAAGATTTGAAAATAGAATCATGGTGCAAGGTAAGAGCCAATTATCTTAAATCTGAAATAGCATTTCCAAGAGCATACCATATGGTGTTTTGTTGATAAGAAAATACTAAGATTTACTAAGATTCTGTATTGAGAAAATGCCCCCAGCCAAACTCCAAATGCCCAGGTAATTACTCTCCACTACTTTACAGAAGACATGAGGTTTATTCTCTAGAGCAGCAGTTCTCAAACTCTGGTCTGGGTATACTATTGGGTGCCTGAAACACTTTCAGGAAGTCTGTGAGGTAAAAACCATTTTCTTATTAGTATGTTATTTGCCTCTTCCACTCTCATTCTCTCATGAGTGTACTGGGTCTTCAGAAGCTACATGACATGTGATACAGGAACAGATTCAATGCAAAAGAAGATAGGAGAATCCAGCTACCTTCTACTAAGCCAGGCACTAAGGAGATTTACAAAAATTTAAAACAATGCCATTCTTGTCACTAATTTTTTGTTTTAGAAATATAATTGTAATTATTTTAATTATTTTTAATAAATTTGTTAATTATTTAAAATTTAACTGTTACTGTTACATTATAATGAATAAATAATTTTATCCAGTATGGCACCTCTGATACCAAAAAAATGAATATGTTAAAATCCTATTTTCTAACACAGTAACTTCTGATAGACATTATCCACAGAAATAAAAACACTTTGGGGTCTCCAATAACTTTTAGGATTATAAAGGAAACTTGAGACCAAATATTTGAGATCCACTGCTCTAGAGAAATTATACTGGAAATATAGCAGGCTTCTAATTTGGTGGTGCCACACACAGCAGAGGGAAGAGGAATGCACTGTACTGAAAACAAACTGAAATTCTATATATGCTGAATAGTGAGAGTTTCAACCTGTTTCCTGATTCAACTCCCCGGCTGGCAGTCTGGCTCATATCCACCAAGCAGGAGATGAGAGGGTTGTTAGCCAGAGTAAATGACCACTCAAGGAGAAACCACCGTAACAAAATGCTTTGTCCCCGCCCAGATCATCCTTCAGCCCCCTAACCAAGAAGTAACAATTACCTTTTTTAGTCCCTTCACTAATTAACATGAGTGGACAAAAAAGATGTTTGAGGAAAATCTCCAATATTAAAGACAGAGAACAAAACCAACAGCACAATAGGCATAATGAAACTTAATAAAAATGATTTTTACATCATTGAAACAAAACATAAACCTATTTAAAAAGAAAAAAACCATAGGGACTCTTCCTCAGCTGAGCATGTGACATCTCTACCGATCCCTGGCATGATCTCACATGCATCTTGATGGCTCACAATTTACATCTGAATCATGTCATAGATGACTGAGAAAAGCCTCTCATGTTTGCCTGTGCTTTCTCCTGCCATACTGTATCCTTTACTTTTATTAAAGTATTGCATACTTTATATACCTATAGAGTCTTCTGAGCACTTTCAAATATCTGATCCTGTGTAACTGCTACAATGTGTTAGTTAGATTAAGTAGCTGAGAGTGGCTGTAACCGCTTGCCCAGTTGGCTGAGTAAAATGTGTACATAATGGTGTCCTACATTAAAGTCATGACACTCAACAATTTTTTTAGTATGATATAGAACAATAGTACTTAAAGAGTGGTCCCCAGACCAGCTGCATCAGCACCACCTAGAGATCATTAAAAATTAAAATTTCCAGGGCTACTTAATCAGAAACTCTGGCAGTGGGACCCAGGAATCTATTTTAACAAGCCCTCCAAGAGATCTGATACATGCCAAAGTTTGAAAACCCCTTATATAGAAGAAATCCAAAGCCTATGGGGAGATAGGAATGCAGGTATATTTATTACATGTGACCTGCTCACCCATTCCCTATGTCCCCCAGGAAGATCCAGAGAATACTCCCTTCACCATTGCTTTGAGAAATATATCAGTAAAGTCTCTAGTGACTATTATCTGTATACCAGGAGTGATAGTAAAAAATGATGTCCTTAAAATGGGCTCCCTCTAATGGTTAACAATGATGGGATCCCAAAGTGGCAGAAACCAAGAGGAGGCACTTAACCACCAGTGACAAGGTATATGCAACTACTATAATGGGAAGATGACAGCAACAATTAAAATTCAGTGAGAAAAAAATCAATTCCATTAAAAAGTGGGCAAACAACATGAACAGAAACTTTTCAAAAGAACATAGACTAATGGCCAACAAACATATGAAAAAATGCTCAACATCTCTAATCATTAGGGAATTACAAATCAAACCACAATGAGATTTCAGCCAAGAATCCTATATCCAGTAAAACTGTCCTTCAAAAGTTAGGGAGAAATTAAGATATTTCCAGATAAACAAAAGCTAAGGGAGTTCTCATCACTATTAGACTTGCCCTGCAAGGAATGTTAAAAGGAGTCCATCAGGTTGAAATGAAAGGACACTAGACAGTAAACTCAAAACTGTATGAAGAAATAAAAATCTTGGTAACAACAAATACATGGGCAATTATAAAAACTAGTATTAATATTATTGTAACTTTGCCTTGTAAATCCACTTTTTGTTTTTTACATGACTTAAGAGACTAATGCATTAAAAATATAATTATTTATGTTTGGGATATACCATGTATAAAGATATAATTTTATGACATCAATAACTGAAAGAGGATGGGGATAAAGCTATACAGGGGCAGAGTTTTTTTCTGCCATTGAGGTTAAGGCAGTATAAATTCAAATTAGAGTTTTATAACTTTAGAATGTTAAATGTTATCCCCATGGTATCCACAAAGAAAATAGCTATAGAATATACACAAAAACAAATGAGAAGGGAATTAAAATGTTTCCCTATAAAATATCAACTAAACACAAAAGAAAAAAAAGATGCAGGACATGACAGAGAAAGCTATAAAGTACCTAGAAAGCAAATAGAAAATGAAAGACATCCTTCCTTATCAGTAATTACTTCAAATGTAAATGGATTAAATATTCCAATCAAAGACAGAGATTGGCATGTTAAAAAAAAAAAAACCATGATCCAACTATAGCTGTCTACAGGAAATTCAAATTAGTTCCAAAGATTATTCAGCCTTAAAAAAGAAAATTATGACACATGATACAACATGGATAAACCTTGCATTAAATTACTCTAGATGAAATAAGCCAGTAACAAAGGAACAAATACTACATGATTACGCATATGAAGCACCTTGAGTAGTCAAATTCATAAAGACAGAAAGTTAAATAGTGATTACCAGGGAAGTGGGGGAGAAAGGAATGGCACATTAGTATATAATAAATATAGAGTTTCAGTTTAGGATGATGAAAAAGTTCAGGAGATGGATGGTTGTGCACAACAACGTGAATGTACTTAACACCACTAAGTTGTATGCTTAAAAAAGGTTAAGATGGTCAATTTTATGTCATGTGTATTTTACCACAATTTTTAAAACTGAAGAAAAAAAGAAACAAAGCAATTTATCAAAATCATTAATGAGACAGGGAACATCACTACCTATACTACAGAAATTAAAAGGATTATAAGAAAATATTATGAAGTTTATGCCAACAAATTAAATAACTTGGGTGAAATGAACAACTTCCTAGAATGACACAAATAACCAACAATGACTCAAAATACATAGAAAATCTGAACAAATCCACAACAAAGAAATTGGATGAGTAATTAACAATCTTCTCACAAAGGAAAGTCCATGTTCAAATTATTTTACTGGTATATTTTATCGAGTTTTAAAAGAAGAAATAGTACCAATCCTACATAAACTTTCTCATTTTCCAACTCATTGGTACCTTAATACCAAATCCACACAGAGACATCATAAGAAAACTACATACCAGTATTCCTCATAAACATAGATGAAAAATTTCTTAACAAAATATTACCACCAAATCCAGCAAGATATTAAAAGGCTTATATGTAATAGCACACCTAAATGAAGTTTATCCCAGGAATCCAAAATTGGTTTGACACTCAAACACTCAAAAATCACACACCTCTTTGTCTTTGTGGAAGGGTTTCCTATGACTACCTGACAGAGAATTTTTAAAAAAAAAGAAAGAAAAGAAAAGAAGCCTGGCCCATAAATTGGTCAGTTCAATACGTCATTTACAGCCAACATGAGCTACTGACAAACTACAGCTCCATCCAGAGGCATTCCTGAAAAACAATGAGAGTGATGTCTACCCCTAACAGAATTGATACCTACTTTGACTGTGGGTTAACTCCCTTGGCTACAACTTATCTGTCATCCCAGGAGCTTATAGTTTACCAAGATCTCATGTAGCATCACCTCAGATCAAAAGACCCATTTTATAGCAAAGGAGGTACAGCAGTAAGTGTACAGCCATGTTATCTACTTATCTTACCACATATCACATTACCTGACAGTCTTTATTATTATTTCAGAATATTATGGGGATACAAACATTTTGGTTACATGAATTGCTTTTGTACGGTTTGAGTCTAAGTTATAAATGTGTCCCATCACCCATATAGTGTGCATTGTACCCGTCAGGTGTGAATTTACCCATCTTCTCCTTCTCCCTCCCACCTGGTTGATTTCCATTGAATTTTACTACCATATGTGCACATGAGTGTTGATCTGTAAGTTTCAATTTAGTAGTGAGTATATATGGTAACTGCCGGTCTTTCTAACACAATGGCAGAATGACCTATTAAAGGCTCAGTGCATTTCCCAGGTAAGGGACAACACTCTGGAGTGGAGTTGAGGCACTAGCCTCCAGGATACACTATGTGCACTAAAACAATGGTGAATATATGGTATGCTATGCCCAGTAGTTGAAACGTAGTGCCTGAACCAAGTGGTATTAAGAGGAACTGGCCTCTCTCACCATCTCTCTAGCACCCACTCTCAAAATGTTCTTTCCATCCCTACCACCTCAGGGTCTGTAAGAATACAGGAACTGGTTTATTGGGTGGGGATGGTATGATGACTCCAAAGGACAGAGGAAGATTTCTCCAAGCCTGAAACTATGATTGCTGTCTAATCCCTTTGGCACCTCATGCTGATAAATCAGAAGACAACAAAACTAGTCATAACAGTGACAGAGGAGTATCATAGGGAGCTAAAGTTGCTACTAAATAATAAGAATAGAGAGGACAATGCCTGGAAGTCAGGAGATTCACTGAGTGTCTTTTGGTACTAACATGACTAGTGACAATATTGAATAGGCAACTGTAGCAGCCTAATGAACCAACTGTCTCAGAGATGAAGGTTTGGTCATTTCACAAGCAAACAATTTAGGCCACCTGAAACACTGTCCAAAGATACAAGAAACCTAAAATAAGAGAAAATAGATGATGAATATAAACTATAAACTTGAAAACAATTACAACAATGGAGACTCTTATGTTCCACTAACCCTTCCAGAGATTGCAATGTCATCAACTTGAAGACTCAAAGACAGAAGCTGAACCAATTGAAATGTCAATGCTGTTAGCTATTGTTTGTGCTATTAATTGTCAGTCCTTTTCAATTATGGCATGAACAAGATGAATTTTTTCATTGCAAACTGAGGTAGAAGTCTGCCGCTACAGGTTTCAATCATCTTGTTTCTTCTTAAAACTCATTATCCATTTGTAAACTGTTGATTTCCATAGGCCATTGTTCCCATAAACATTTTATAAAGCATCAATTATTTCACCATTCTTCCACCCAACCTTCACCATAAATTTGATGTTTGCTCTTTCTTCAATTTTAGCAGAATTCATGTTGCTCTAATAGGGATTCTTTTCAAATTGATTGATGTCTTATCCTTCTTAGTGCTTCAAAATAGATAAATAGATCCTGTTCAGATGTTAAACAAGTTAGTACACGTTTATTTTGGTGCAAAAATATTTCAAAATTCATGTATAGTTTTTTCATACTAAATATTTTCCATGAACTTTTTGAAGACCTCTCATATCAATTTCTTTTTATTGCTGAATATCCTACTGCATGAACATATTGATTTTGCTTATGAATTCTCCAGTTGATGGATGTTTACGTTAATTCTACTTTTTGGCTATTATGAATAATGCTACCATAAACATTTGTGGACAATTTCTTGTGTAGACATGCTTTCGCAAAATTAAGAAGTCCAATTTTGTCACCTGTGATTCTGGTCATATCTAAAAAACCAATGCCTAATCCATAGAGGTAAACAAGTGCTAGAATCCACCTACTGATACTGGAACCACTAAAGTCTCTGTTTCTCAAGTACAAATGTTAAGTACATGCATGTTGCAAACTGCATGGCAATCAAAAAGTTTGATCTACACTCCTGTATAAAGCCTGCTTCCCTAAAAAAATAATACACCCAGTGACTGAATTAAAAAATTAAAGCAGGCCAGGCATGGTGGCTCATACCTGTAATCCTAGCACTTTGGGAGGCTAAGGCAGGAGGATACCTTGTGGCCAGGAGTTCAAGACAAGAGCAAGACTCCTTCTCTACAAAAATACAAAAATTAGCTGGGCTATTGTCTCAGCTATTTGGGAAGCTGAGACAGGCGGATCACTTGAGCCCAGGAGTTTGAGGTTGCAGTGAGCTGCGATGACACCACTGCACTCTAGTCCAAGTAACACAAGACCCTATCTTAAGAAATAAAACTTAAAAAATAAATTAAAGCAATCTACAGTAGTACTAAATGGGTTTATTTACATGCCTTAGCATTTTGGCTTTAAGTAGAATTTAAAAGAAGTATGTAAATTCTTTCTAAAGTTTTCCTAACTATAAGCATTTCCAGCTGAAATATATACTACCTGAATACAAGAAAAACCTCCAAGCCACTGTTCAAAGTGCAGTTGGGTCTGAAAGTGCCCTTGGGCACTTGACAAAATACGCAAATTCTGACTGTGGGCAAAGTATTTAAACCCGGGTCTTAAAAACTCTGCAAATAAAGTACCAAGGAACATGAGTTTACAATAAAGTCAGATGATGCCTGGATAACCAAAGCACAATAAATAAATAAATAAATATATATATATATATATATATATATATATATAAATGTTGCAGAATCATTAAACTGCAAAATTGTATCTGCAAAAATGAGTATATTATCAAATGTATGACATAAAATAAGTATGCTTAATATGTTTTTTAAAAAAGACTCTGATATTAGAACAGGAAAGGATACAAATGAGCAGGCAAATTTTTAAATAGAACTTCTACAGTAGGAAAATCTAATTAAATTTAGTAACTCAAAATAAACTGCAAATTAAATACCACTGAAGAATTTATTTCAAAGACAGAGCTAAAGAGATTACCCAGACTGCAACCCAAAGATCATAATATATGGAAAACACATTGAGCCATTTATAGTAAAATGATGAGAAGAACTCACATGTCGAACCAATTGTAAAAAAAATACAATAAACAAGACTCCAAAAAGGCGTAATAGCTCAAAATTTTCCAGAATGGACAAAAAGACACCAACCTTTAGATTCAGGAATGTCAGAGTCCCAAGCAGGATAAATAAAAATAAATAAGACTTCTAATAAATGATGTGCTAGGTGTGTTATACCAAATACAAAGTGAGGATGCACAGGCCTAAGAAAGAAAAGACCACATACATAAAAAGGAATGACTGCTAAGCAGACAGCAGGCTTATCAGAAGCGGAAGTCAAAAGACAGTGGAAAAAAAATGTTCAAATGCTGAAAGAAAATAACTCTCCACTTTAATTGTGTATCTATTGAAACTATTATTCACATATAGAGAAGTAATGATATTTTCAAAAAAAAGAAGTGTGTTTTTAATGTGTCAACTTTGCTTGGCTGTAATACATCTTCCATAATTTCCTTTCTTATATGTTTGCGTAAGTTCCCTGGAAAACTGTACCACATATATTTCAGGAGTCAGGCTCACAGATCATATTTTTGTGAATCCTTTTTAACTGGTTCCTTACTCCCAGGAAGTGTGGCACACTGTCCACTGTCCTAAACACCTATTATATACCTTTACTACATATCACATACCACTCTTTAATATGACTGTTTGTTAGTTTGTCTCCACCACTGAGATGGGAGTACCTTAAGAACTGGAATTTGACTTACATATTTTTGTATCTCCTATATCTAATACAGTGACTTCCAAAACATTTGATGGATAAAGGTACCACAGGGGAGAATGTGACAGATTATAAAATAGGATAATAGAAAGGAGAAAATATTCAGAGATATATGTTCAAGTGCACAAAGGCAGAAATAAATACTGAGCTATGGAAAACCAATATAAATAGTAGCTTTGGTCAACAACTGATGATTTTATGATTAATAAGAAATTATGAGAAAAATAAGAAAGCAAAATAAAGCCATTACATAGAGTTCATACAAGCTGTTAATGTATTATAGCCAAAGGGGAACAACTATTAGAAACTTTAATATTCTTAGGTTATATTATAAAAGATATACTAAGAAAGATTATTTCTAAAAGTCATATATAGAAAAAATTACATTGAAAGCTGGAGATTTTTGGAAAAGGGTGAGATTATTTTAGTGTCCAAACTATATACCAAATAAATTAAAAAATTGAAGACATTTGTAATTTTTAAAAATCCAACACTCCCTTTAAAGTGAAAGGATAGAGAAAAACTAAAAAAGGACTCATATGTTTTGGAAATAAGATAGAAGACTTTTAAAACAGAAGAGAAAATGCATTTTGAGTATTTTTTCACTCAATTGTGGAAGACAAAAACATAATGAGTATTTAAGGTGAACAAAAACTATCTTTGGTTAAAGGAAAATTTAAAGTGAGTTTAATATTTCATCACTATAAGCTCATATTATCTTTTTAATGTTATTATTACCCTTTTAAAATATACACATAATTTCAGACTTCAGAGATGCATACTTAAAACATTTTAATGTGAAAAAGTTTTAACTCAAAATATTTAATACACAAAAAGAATTTCCCTTAGATATACACAAATAAAAGCCAACAACAATATCACAAGTATTCTTAAAGCAATACTAGTGTGATATTCTTCTAAAAATGAGAGTTATATTGACATTCAGTTGAGAAACACAGAGGGGAAAAAAAAGAAAAAAGAAAAATAAGACACTGGAATTTAACCAACTCAGCATCTCATATAGAATTTAGAATCAAAATGATTCTGCTAGGAAAATACAAATGTCTACATAATCTGTCTTATTTAACAGATTTGGATCTGAGTATTTTATTTCATCAATATAGAGCCTTGAAAAAGGCTCTATGTGTGAATATTCTTTAAAAATATCAATATTAATCATAACTTTTTCTAATGAATTATACTTTTTTCTATATTCAAAGCTATTTTTACATGAGTTTGAAAACTCTGCATAGAGCAAAATTAGAAAAAAAATAAAACTTAAAAGGTATAATTAACAATCCTAAATTCCAAAATATTTTATGTAATAATTTAATGTTCTACTGTTCTCCAAACTTTTAAACAAAAATCTGTTGCCCACATATACAAAATAACAAATTCTACTAACTTTATATTAAATTAACACAAGTGTTTTAGGGAAGACAAAAGCACTGTTTTAATATTGACTATTATTACCTATAAAATATATTAAAACTTAGTCCAAAGAAAATATAAATCCTAAGATAAATATGCTACTTTTCATTTTTAAAGTACTCCAAATGAAAGCACACTATTACTATGCATTTCCATGCTGTAATTATACAGTGTAATAATATGGCTAATGTAGGGAGAAGAAATAATTTTAAAACAAAAAAAACTAAAGGAAAGCTAGTTTTAAATTAAATACTATTTATTTTAAAAGAAGGCAACCTAATTTTAGTCATAGCTTCAGCTTTATTGGAGTTCTATCGAAACAGAAAAAAATTCAATTAGGAATTAACTAAAATACAGACTTGTAAAGACATCATTTTCTATAGTATTTAATAATTTAAATGCTACATTTCCCTGATATTAAAGACTTTGAGCATTTTTTCATGTTTATTGGCCATTAGTATATCTTCTTTTTAAAAGGTTCTGGTTCATGTCTTTTGCCCACTTTTTTTATGGGGTTGATTTTTTTCTTGCTGATTTGTTTGAGTTCTTTGTTTATTCTGGTTATTAGCTCTTTATTAGACATATAGCATACAAATATTTTCTCCCATTCTGTAAGATGTCTATTCACTCTATTACTTGTTTCCTTGGCTGTACAGATGCTCTTTAGTTCAATCAAGTCCCATTTGTTAATTTTTGTTTTTATTGTGATTGCCTTTGGAATCTTCTCCATAAATTATTTACCTAAGCTGACATCTAAAAGCATTTTTCCAGCCTCTTCTTCTACAATTCTTATAGATTCATGCCTTAGGTTTAGGTCTGTGACATATCGTGAATTAATTTTTGTGAGTGAGAGGTGCGGATCCTGTTTCAGTCTTCTACACAATGCTATCCAATTTTCCCAGCACCATTTACGGAATAGGGATTATTTTCCCCAGTGTATGTTTTTGTCTGCTTTGTTAAAGATCAGATGGCAATATGATGACGGTTTTATGTCTGAGTTCTCTGATCTGATCCATTTGTCTATGCCTCTGTTTTGTGCCAGTATTATGTCATTTTGGTTACTATAACCTTGTAGCATAGCTTGAAGTCTGAAGTAGATTAATAAAATATGGCATATGTATACAATGGAATACTATGCAGCCATAAAAAATGGTGAACTAATACCTTTTTTAACAACTTGGATGGAACTAGAGACCATTCTTCTAAGCGAAGTATCACAAGAATGGAAAAACAAATACCACATGTATTCACTATTAAATTGAAATTAATTGATCAATACCCATGTGCACATATGGTAGTAAAACTCAACAGAAACCAAGTGGGTGGGAGCGGGGAGGAATGAATGGGTAAATTTACACCTAATGGGTACAATACACACTACCTTGGTGATGGGCACACTTATAACTTTGACTTAAACTGCACAAAAGCAAAATATGTAATCAAATCATTTGTATCTTATAATATTCTGAAATAAAAATAATAAAAATTTAAATTCTACAAATGAATTTTCTAGTTTGTATGTTTTTGATCAAGACATGAAGTTAGAAGAATTCTGCAAAACTAAAAGTGAATGTGGTCTTTCCTGACTAAATTGGTATCCCCCAAAGTTATTATAGCATAATTTTACTTTGGCATTCAAATTCATTTCTTTGTTTTAATAAACCAGTTATTAACTCTGCAATATTTTACAGTAACAAAACAACAAAAGCACTCCAGTGATAAAATAGCCATAGAAGTTGTATAAAATGGATTATTTTTCCAAAGGAAATACTCTTCATAATTGTAGAAAATAATCTTCAAGATAATACAGGGCTTGAAGGGGAGGGAATAACACAAAAGTATTCAAAGAGTTTAGATTACAAAGAGTAAATGTTAAATCCTGTTCTAAAATAACCACATACTAGAGATTAACTTGTGCGTAAAAAATATATATGAAGTTTTCAAGTATTGAGTACACTTAAACTTTCAGGATACTAAATTTAAACTCACATATATGCATAAACAACAGTACTTCTGGAAATTATTTCCCAACATCAAAACAAAGATAATATAAACATATAGATATTTATAAACTGTTCCTAGGTTGCTTAAGAATTTTCTAAGTTTTCCCAACTATTCTTTAAATCATCATATATCCAGTTCTTCAGAATTATCTGTGTTATGCTCTTAGGTGCATTTCTATTAGTTTATGGTTCTATCTTTGCACCAAAACAATACTGTAAACTTGTTCAATTAATGTTTACTTGGAAAATAAATTTCAATTCAAAAGTAACTACAATGACAAAATATTGATTTCCTCTTCCCCTAGATAGTAGTGTTCCTGAATGTCACAAATATATCCTCAACTATAGCCAAAAATATAAAACCAAACTAAAAATAGGGATTAACTATAAAATAAAATGAAAGAAAAATATCATGAGCTAAAAACAGGGAAAGATGGGATTAAGTCTGAACCCTCTTCTATACCTTTTAATATATGTCACTCCTACAAGCACCTATTATTTTCCAGGGAAATGGTTATGGAGCATTAACTAGCCATAGTTGCAATTATAACTTTACAAAGCAGCAAGTGAAACAAATGTTTTAGGAAAGACACCTGAAAAATAGCAGAAAGTAATGGTAAAATGATTATCTATTGCCTTTGAAACCACATACAAAGGAGAAGAGTTCATTAAAACATTTTCAAGATACTTCAGGTTGGTAAGCCACATTTACCAAGTAATCTTTTTGAAACCAAAGGATCAAGTTCTAGGTTACAGAAAATTTCTATAGCATTCTAACGCTATCTCCTGGGGAAATAATCTGAACAATCCAGATTAGTTTAACATGCTTTAAAACTGGAAATTGTTGGCTTATGCTTACCACTTTTATTCTAGACATGCAGCATCTAAACCAAGACAGTAATTACTGGGTATCCTATGTATCATTTGTTGTCAAACTGATGTATAAAGCAATCTGAGCTTTCATCTCTCTCTACTGAAAAACAAACAAAAAATAATGAGTATGTTCTAATATACTTTTTAAAGCATTTTGAATCTCACTAAGAGTTACTTGAGACTTATTTTTTAAATTTCTACTATTAGCAGGATTTTTCACTTAATTCCTAAAAGTCACAATATAAAAGGTAAAGAAGGAACAAAATTGGGCATAAACAAGTTATACATGTATCATAACATATACTATAATATATATTATATGTATAATTTTATGTAACCAAAAACATCTTTTCTTAATCATTTAGCAATATATATCCACAAACGAAAAAATATATGTAACCTAATCTGTTCTTTATTTGGAACTATAATAGTCTCATAAATCCTATCTTCAGAATAGAAATTTAGCCATGAATGTAACCATTACACTAAATGTGTATCTCACCCTAAATATTTCACTTTCTTGCATAGCTGCATCAGAAATTGTTTTAACTATTTCACAAAACTACTTTCAAAGCAAATATAGCTTTATTAGGATAATTACTGATATTTCTAACAGCAAGCATTTATTAGGTACCAGACACTGTTGAAAATGCTTTACATGTCTTAACTTATTTAATATTCACAACCAGCCAATGGGGCAGCTATTATTATGATTTCCATTTTACACATGAAGAACTGAGGCACAGAGAAGCTAAATAGCTTACCCAAGGTTTTATAATCAATGAGGGATGAAGCAAGTATTTCAAACTCAGAGAGTCGGGCCTCAATGCCCATAGTTTTAATTACCATCCAATGCAAGTGATTCATAAAATCTGTATCACTCACTAGTGTTGTATTCTCAAGATTCAGTTTGACATTTCACATGTCTGACAGCCATTCCCCTTTGTATGTCTAGATATTACATCATATTTAAAATGTCAAAGAAAACTTTTCTCTAAAATTTAGTTGCCATCCCAGATTTCTTCCAATGATGTCTTCTGGTTAAATAAACAACTACAGGAGGGTGGGTGCATATTACCATCAAGATCTGCTTCATTACCAAAGAGTGATCAGACATTTGTGTACTTTTTAAAAAAAAATACGGCTGTTACATTCTCTAATTCTCATAATGATCTATACAAGGAATTCCAGGCAAGAACAAGCATGAAAACAATGAAAAAAACATAAAAAAACATCCTGGAAAAAGACTAGCAATTTTTGTTCTGCAGAAAATAGTCTGCAAATAAAAACAATTACTTTGAATATTTAAATACTGATGTGTTAAAGTAGGCTGAAACTATGGGAAAATAAGCCAATTTTCTAAATACAAAGGGCAGCAACTTCTATACTTAGAACAATACCTGGGGACAAGATAAAATAAATGAATTATATGTCTAGGCCATTTCTAATATGCTATTTTTACTATTATATTTACTTTAGGATGAGCTCAGAATTACTGTGACTCATTCTTAGTCTGGACTCCACATACAAAAGAGATAAAGTCTAAGAGTTTTCAAACAAAGTCCAGAATTATTTTCTATCACAAAATAATCCAGGAAATTATCCACAATACTCTCTAGAGTAGTGGCTCTCAACCTTAACTGTACATTAGCATCAGTTGGAGAGCTTTAAAATCCCAATGGTGAGGCCACAGCCCCAAAAGGAATTAAAAAAAAAAAAATGTCTTTAAGAGAGAGTCAGGTATCAGTGTTTTTTAAAGCTTCCTTCGTTAATTCCAATGCAAAACCAAGGTTGAGAAAGAAGCACTGTATTATAGTTCCTTTTCTATACACTTTTTTTTTTTTTAACAGACAAGAGTTTCAAATAATGATGTCTTCAACCAAGAAGAACTTACTAGAATCACTCTGCCCTGGGCTAAGAATACCTGCAGGCAATAACATAAGAGAAACAGAGGTGGTATGAGCTTGGATAGTAAAGGCAACAAAACCAGTTTTTTGTATTGTTTCCTTGTTTTGTTTTAAAGCTATGATTATAGCAAATATACAAATTTATTCTTAATCCATGAAATCGTGTTTCTTATATTTGCCACAAAGTTATAATTTCTTCCTTAAATAGGACTTCAATTTTTTTTGGGGGGGAGGGAGGGGAATATAATTTACTGTTTGGTTTTCTAACTACTTTTATAATAGATACTTTCACTTTAACTCACTTAGTGATTCACTATGTGCTAGGAGATTAAAGTAGGGGCCCAAAGTGGCTTCTTAAAGAATTTGGGAAAAACATAAAGAAGGTAGACATACACCCAGGTAAAGGAATGACAAAAGATATTATACAAGGACCAAAATGTATGGTTTGATGGCCAAGAGTTTATAGGAAACTCTTTCTCAAGTAAGGTAACTACTTTTTAAAAGGCAGTATGAATAACCAATAAAAGCAGTCAGAGACATCTGAGTTTAACATCTCAATTCCTTATTTACCAGCTTTAAATTCATGGTCAAGATATTTAACTTCCCTGAGACTCATCCATAAAATGGTGGATAATAAACCCTGGGGGAAAATGCTTCTTCCTTATTCCTGATGTTTCCTTCCAGTCAAAGTATTCTTGGGTGGGGCACTCTCCTTGCAAACTACTCCTACTCTCTTTGCTCCCTTTTTTCATGCGTCCAAGGAGTAGGGGTAATCTAATTTGTCACTTGGAAAGTGAAAGGTCTATGTTAGATTAGCCTCTTCCTCCTTTATTTTTGGAGAGAACTTCCTCAAGCCACATGTTTTACATGGGTAGAACCTCGTATGAAGAGTCTCTTGTCTGTGCCCATGTGTGTAAGTCAAATAATTCCTTGATTCAGTATTGGTAAGCCAATTTTCCCGTGAATATAAGCTACATTCTTCAATATCATTTCTGGTTTTATTTTAAGTGTGACATTTTGCTTACCAACTCTCTTTCTCCTTCTAAATATAATAGTTTCCTCTAAAATGGTATAGAATTCAGACAAAGCAGCAGGGTACTAGTTATTAAGCTCCACTTAAATCTTACTATCAGTCTACTTCATAGATTTGTGGTAATAAACATGAAATAAGGCAATACACATAAAACTACTAACAGTTCCTGGAACTTAGTAAGCATTCAAAATATGGCAGTTGCTTCTATCACAACTATAATCACTGCTACCATAATGAAAGATGCAAAAATTAGAAAAGGAGGCCAATTTTATAGCATTAATTCACTATAAAATATCTAAATATGGATTCAATAAAACACTAGCTAACATTATATCAATAAAAACAACACACCTCACTCTTTGAAAGACTGTAACCTGTTACAATGTTAGTTATAATACAGAATATAGAATAATATAAATTTTAAAGTCAGAATATTCATTAGAGAACATTCTTTATAGCCCCCAAAAAATCCTCAATAATTAATCCACACAGAAAATAAATATGTGCATAAGCTAAATCAGACACTATAGTGTGTAAGATATTAAAATTTTAACATTTTAGAATCAGTTTGATGCCTAAAAAGTTTAGGAGAAAATATGCTAAAGTCAGTTCATTTTAGAAATTTAGCTGATTTAGAAATCTCCTAGAAGCACACTTAAAAAAACCTAAAGAGATATGATATGAAACTATAATAGAAAACTGATCCTTGAAAATGAGCTCAAGAAACTAATAATAGCAAGATTTATTAACCTGAGAACTACAGACCTTTAGGAGTTTTATGAAACCCTTAAGATTATTTGTAAAATTTCATTCATGTGTGCATGCATGTGTGGTTAAAATCTACTTTCACTGCATTCTACCATTCAAAGGTAGAGAAAGTAAAGATAGGGAAGCATCATTTTACAATCCAAGGGATCACTCCCAGTTTATCCATTTATTCAGATTGTCTAGTAAGTTTTCTTACAATATAGTATTTTCAGTGTGGATAATTTTAGTACATGGAAAACATTTAAAGAATCAAAAATAGAATCTATAGAAAAGAATATTTTTAAAAAATAGCCACTTACCTTTAAAGTGTTCTTCTGATACAATTTTTTCATTGACATGCAACGCTTTTACTGTTATTCTCAAGTCCATTGTGTTATGTTCACGTATTCCATCAGTTGGTAGTTTTTCAGAAATGTTTACAACACAATTGTTATTCTTCACATCATCATGCAGTTCCCAAAATGAAGCTGCTGCACATGTATCAAATGTAATGATACCTTGGAGATTATGTTTTCCACCACCAACTTTCTTTCTCAGTGTTAAATTTCTAGAATGTAATCTTTTACTAATACGGCTTTTCCTTAAGAGGTTCTTACAGACATCTTTCCTCTTTATAGACTTCTGTATTTTTGGCTTTTGTTTCTCAGTGCATGTACAATTTATATTTTCTTTCTTGTAACAATTTTGATCCGACAAAGGGCAAACAGGTTTACTCTGTAATTTATATTGGGTTTTAGTGGATCTAGTAGCAGTAATTGCATCAAGATGAGCTGAATCTTTAGAATACATTGCAAGACCAGATGCAACTAATATATCTGCCAAATTGTTTTTCCCATGAATGACATCTACTTTGAGTTTTGTTTCAAAATCATATTCCCTAAACAGAAAAACTAAACCTGGTTTACTTAGGAAATCTTGAAAAAAGCTTTTGGCTTCTTCGCTCCAATGTTTCCCTTTAGCAGGTAAGATACCATGTAAGATACACGGATAACTCAGCCTTGGCAAATTCAAAAGTTCCTCGGGAACAACTTTAAGATGTATTATATTTGAATAAGATATATAAAAAGAAAATCCATAGTCAATCAACACAAGAAGTAAAGACTGATCAGAGACTTCAGAAATTTCCACTCTATTCCACTGATCTTCCAATTCATATTTGAACAAACAACTAGACCCAGGAATTACAAGCTCTTGAGGCAATGTTTCTAAGGTTTCTGGAAGATCAGAAAGCAACATAAAGAGATACTTCATTGTGTCAAAGAAATCTTCTAATTGAACACAGAAGTCTGATGGATCAGAAACAGCAGTGGCAATACCAGCATACTGCCTACCATTTTGGAGTTTTGCCCAAGTAAACGATCTTATTGCACAGGATGACACAGGAGTCTTAGATTCAATGTTGAAAGCAATTCCTGAAGATCCAAGTTTATTTTCTTCAACCTGAACTGTATTCAGATTTAAATATTCTAAAAGTAATAGGTTATCTACCAAAATTTCTACTTCCCAAGCAGAGTCTAAATACTTCAGGAAAAGGATGTTTATTTCCAAATGAATGAATAACCACACAATGGTCTCAAATGACATGTTCCTAGAATTTTCAAACCAAATCCATTTACAAGGCACAGCTTGTCTCGGAGTATTTCTGATTCCATTACTAAGCACCTTGATATTACATAAAGGCACTATTTCATATCTACCACAATCTACTAAAAAAACAAGCACTTTCTCATCAACGTATTTTTCTTCTACTTTTGATCGATACCATTTCAAAGTTTTTTTAGATTTTGCCAGGCATTCTAAACCTTTTTCAACATTTTCCACTGATAAAAGAGAACAGTTTTTTTCTTCTTTAGTAATTAATCCCGTTAAATCTGATAATTTTTTTTTATTTTTGGATAACTTGACATAAAATTTTCCACTTTGGGAAACATGAAGTATTTCAGCTTTTTCAAGTTGTCCAGGTTTTAACTCTTCAAATGGCATTTTAACCAGTTGTTGGTAGGACTGTTGAGGGACCATAGACCTTTTATATTCACTCGATCTTCCTCTCTTTATTTCATTATTATCACCAGGGCTAACCTTTTGAGAGACAACATGAGGTATTTGCAATACTGTCTTCTCTGGTTTTGAACATGCTTTCCATTTCAGTAGTTCACTAATGACATATTTTTCATCACAAATTATATTTACTTCCCATTTCTGCTCATGCTTTTTCAAAAATTCACAAGAAACTGTTTTGTTGCTTACTCTCGAAGCAAAATAATCCACCATTTTGCTGTCCCATATTTCATCAGGCTCATTCAATTTTATCCCACTAAGAAAAGAATGGATTCCTAACTGAGGAATAGTTAAAAATTCCCTGTTGAGTTCATAAATTTTAGATGTGTTTACTATTGCAGTGTTACCATAGTCAATAAATTCCACTTCAAAAGAATTTTCTGGCAAAATTTTCTTAATAACTGCTCTGTAAACGGCACTGTCACCAGTGTATTCTGCAACCACAAGATCTCCAACCAGAGGTTTAACTGATTTTCTCTCTTTCACTCTATTTCCTCTTCTTTCATTTAGAGCATCTGCAAGTCTGATGATTACATTTTCATTCTCAGCAAGCTGAATATGGAAACTTGCTGGATTACTGATATTAGAAACATATCCTTTAATCTTGGCATTCAAGTAAATGTTGGGTTGAGGAAGGTCTTTGATCTGTGGTCTATTAAGGTTACATGGGTTTTGTGAGGCTGCTTGATTTAACTCTCTGATAAAAGATTGTGATACAATCTTTACTGATTTTTGGGCCACACCACTTTCATCAAGAATATGTGCATATCGAGGGACAATTTTTACACTTTTAAGTCCGTCATTCAAAGACTTCTTCACTTTGTTTTTTGACACAGGTTCAATTTTGTAACAAAATGATGGTTTCAAAAGCCTGGCATATATACTTTTGGGATTCAATAATTGATCTATTTTGCTTTTAGAATATGTTACCAGACTAGTTTTATTCATCATATTATGGTGATAGTCATTTTCTATTTTGCTTTTCCAAGAAGCAGTAAGTCTCTTATTCTCATTTATTTTATGACTCTCTTCTACACAGTGTGCTTGGTCACAATGTTTTTTTTCATAAGCATGAAGCAACATTTTAATTTTCTGATTTATATGTTGATTTCCATCATACAATTCTACACCAAGCTGGCCATCTGACTCCCTGGACAATATTACTGCCTTTAATGGTTTTCCCAAGAAACTGTCTTCAAACCAGCTATTGATTTCTGCTGGAATATCTACATCTCTAAGATCTGACAAAAAACACTTAATAGCTTGCATGGGTGTAAACAGTAACTCTGGAAACTGATCTGAAATGGCCCTCAACATGCTTTCTTCCACTAATTGCTTATTTCCAAAGTCTACAAAATAGACCAGAAAGTCAGATGATGAATCTGTTGGCATTGCTAAAGCTCTATATGAGAGACCATCTTCCATGTACTTAGATATGCACAATCTCATTTTTTTAGAATATTTTGGACAAGTTTTGAGGTTAATAATCTCTGTGATTTTTTGCTCTATCATCTCTAGATCTTTATTATTTTTACCAAGCTGGCAATAAAACTTTTTGGGGCTATATATGTGAGATATATATACTTCTTCTTCACTTCCAACTTTTATATTAAATGAAGAATAATAGTAACTATACAGACTAACTGAAGATGGGAGTGGCTTTGATAATGGGCTATGCTGAGCAGAACCACAAGTAATAAGAAATTTTTTTGCACTAGTAAATGAGGATTGCAAATCCACCAAATTACATAAACAGTTAGGATGTATAAGAACTAAGGCACGGATGATACAAGTCAATAACCCTCTAGATGAAGAGATAAATTTCCCAAAGTCTCTGGATGCTTCTCCTGTCCAATTGAGGAACTTACAACTAGTGGGTTCAACTAAATAGTTAAGACAACATCTGAAGGCTTGGCCTTCCAAAACAAGAAAACGTGGGTTAATACCACAAATATCTTTAATTAAAACTCTTTCTTGGTAACCATAGTCAACAAATATTGTGTCAACTTCTTTTTTTGATACTTGAGTCAAAACAGCAGCTCTATACCACTTCCCATCTTTGGAATACTTAGCAACACAAGCAATCTGTCCAATCTGATAAGGATCAGAATGAACACTATAATAACTCTGAATTTGTTCCATTAGTAATTTTAGGTCTTCTAACTTACACTGGAGCTGGCATGAAAAGTCACCTGGGCCATAATAATAAGAACATTTAACTTCAAGAACTGTTCCTGGTTTAAAAATATATTCTTTATAAAATAATGATGACTCAGTCCCCACAGAGGTGAAAGGATTTTTTAAATCTAAGAAATTAACAGCTGGGGACTTTGACAAAGCCAAGTTACTTTCCTCTACTTTATTTGAATGGTACTTTTTAGATTTAGGTCCTTCAAGAAGGGCAGATATGACTTTTTTAATGTTAACTTTGCTTTTAGATTTTAAATTTAACACTGAATATTCACTCACAGATTTTGGAAAACATTCTGGTTCTACTTCCCAATATTCTGCATATCCAGCTTGTAACATAAGAGAGACAACATCAATATTTTCTGAGGCTTCAGTACTCTGAATATTTACAGTGTATTTGTCATCTTTTTTTGCTATAACTTGAAGCAAAATTGCTTTGTTCAAAACTATTTTTTTAAAATAATCAATTGCAGCCTTCACCCATAAATCTTCAACAGGAAATATATGTGCAAGTGAACAGCGCACAGCTAAGGCAGGCAACTCACAAAATTCTGGAAGCAAAATTTTTACATCAAAATATGGTATGGAATCAGTATTTCCATAATCCAAAAAATAAACATTAATCTTATGATTATTAATTTCAGTGATGACAGCTCTGTAGAAATGTCTGTCCTTGCTATATCTAGCACAACAAAATAATCCAGGTTCAGGTTTTCTTAGAATCATTTCATCATTTTCACACAAATCATAGAATTTGTTTATATTTTTCATTATATCTTGAAATTCATTCTGATGGTCATTAGTGCGGACCCAGAAATTTGATGGGTTTAATACATATACTACAAAAGCTACGTAAGCAGCCTCTATCTCCATTTCTACAGTTTTAATAGGAAAACCTACTTTTAAAATGTTCTTCTTATTTACAGAGTCTACTGATTCTTCAATATTTCTAATAAAACTCTTAACTGCAAAGCTGTTCACATCAGAATCATCCGTCTCACTCAGGATATTGGAGAGTTTTGAATCAGACACTGGATAAAGTACTTGTGTGCCTACAGTCTTCAGTAGACACTTGGAATTAATTGTAGGCTCTTGAGTTTGTAATGTCACATAATACAAATGTTCATCCTTATTGAAACAATCAATGTGTGCATATACTATCTGTCCTAACAAGGCTTTTTTAAATACACTCAGTTGATATTTTCTTGCATCTTTATCTGGACTGTGCAAATACGTAAGAGAACAGGGAAATGAAAATAATGGTACTAAAATAAAATCCTGTTTAAGTTTCTTTACATAAATTGAGGGTATAGCCTCACTACTGCCATAATCCATAAACCAAATTTTTACTTCATTATTGGGCAAGAGCCGCTGAAGAATTCCTCTATGCCACTGTCCATTTATCCTTTTGGCAACACAAAGTAGTCCAAAATTATCACATGTGGGACTAGTTTCTCGACTAATAGTATCATAATGCAAAGTCATACACATTGTCAAGTTTTCTAGCTCTGGAATCCATTTAATTACCTGACAATAAAATTTACCTGGGCTCAGTGCAGATGATATCTTTACACTTTCAGTACTTCCTACTGACAAAGATGGCTGCAAATTATCCAGAACATGTTGAATATCAAGTGAAGTATCATTATTACTTAATGACAATTCAGGTCTTTTATACTGTAATAAATCTGGCATTTGTTGAGGGAATTCTTTCAACATTTCCACAATAAGACGAAATGAATCTCCATCAATAAGTCTTCCTAATTGTAATTCAAGAGCCTGGGATATAATTTTTGGCACTTCAAGAAGAATCAGTTGTAGGGGCAAAACAGCTTGCACATAACCTTTCACATGTATTCCTACTAATGACTTAAAGTAAGTCAAAGCCTTAGGAGACCATTTTTCCCCAATTGGTAGTATGTTGGCAAAAATACCAAATATTACCCGTGGTGGTAGTTCAAATAAATTGCTGCATGCTGAAGCAACCTGTGTACTATCAACCCTTAGTTCTTCTCCACGATCTATAAGAAGTACTGTATAAAGTTCATTTTTCTTTTCCACAACTCTTCCTCTCTGCCATTCTCCAGATACTTTTTCTTCAACCAAACAAAATTCATCAATGTCCACATTATTTTTCATCTTTGGAATATGTTGTATTTCCATCTGCAATATGTGGTAGTCAAACTCACATTCATTATTATTTATGCCTTTAAATTTCACCAGGACATCCTTGGGAAGACATTCAATATGTGATACTGTCAAATCCACATCTAAAAATGTTGGTAAGAGAGATGCAGAATCCATTTTCTAAAAAGGAAATAAGTACTAATTAGCTTCCACACAGACAGCTATCAAAATTAAATGCAATTAGTCTTATATTAATTTGGTATATAAACATACACCTAAAAATAATTCTATGCCTCTTTTATCAAATTAAACATGTTTTTTAAAAATTATATACATTAAACATGTTTCTAGATAAATAAAATCTAACTGTTCGCTGCTTTCTATACTTTAAAAAATTTCCATTGAAATAACTAAGAAATAGTGGGGTTCAAAATGGCTGACTAGATGCAGCTGGGGAACGCATATTTCTCTGAAAGGAACCAAAATATCGAGTAGATATCCAAACTTCAATTAGATTGTTTGGAAAAGAACACTGAAATATAAATACAGAGAGGTGATGGGAGACACTGGGTGAAAAGGAAGGGGAAGTTCATAGTGTTAAATGCCTACATCAAAAAAGATAGAAAGATCCCAAATTAACCTAAGCTCACACATCAAGGAACTAGAAAAACAAGAATGGGAGGTGGGGCCTGGAAAGATGGATTAAAAAGAATGCAATGAAACATTTGTGGGTGACGAGTATGTTCATTTCTTGATTGGGGTGATGATTTCACAGGTCTGTACATGTCAAAACTTATTATACCCTTTTAATATGTGTATTTTATTGTATGTCAATTATACTCCAATAAAACTATGTTTAAAAAAAAAGAAACTAAACCCAAAAATAGAAGAAATAAACAAAGATCAGAGCAGAACCAAACAAAATAGAGACCAAAAAAAAAAAGATTAATGAAAAGTTAAAAGAATAGTTAGCTAGATTAACCAAGAAGCAATAAAATTCAAATAAGCACAACCAGAAACAAAAGAGGAGGCATTGCCACTGATACCACAGAAATACAAAAGATTATCTGAGACTACTGTGAACATCTCTATACTCACAAACTAGAAAACCTAGAGGAAACAGATAAATTCCTGGAAACATACAAACCCCCAAGTTTGAATCAGGAAGAAACAGAAATCCTGAACAAATGAATTATGAGTAGGAAGGTTGAAATTCCCCCCACCAAAAAAAAAGCCAAGGACCAGATGAATTTACAGCCAAATTCTACCAGATGTACAAATTAGAACTGGCACCAATCCTACTGAAATTGTATCAAAGGATCAAGTAGGAGGGAATCCTCCCTAACTTATTCTACAAAGCCAATATCACCCTCTTACCAAAGCCGGGAAAGGAGACAACAAAAAATGAAAACGACAGACCAATATCCCTGATGAACATAGATGCAAAAATCCTCAAGAAAATATTAGCAAACCAAATCCAAAAGCACATCAAAAAGATAATACACTGCGATCAAATGAGTTTATTCCAGGGATGCAAGGATGGTTCAACATACACAAATCAATAAATGTGATTCACCATATAAAGAGAATTAAAAACAAAAACCATCGAAAACCATATGATCATTTCATAGATGCAGAAAAAGTATCTGCAGAACGATATTCATCATCCCTTCATGATAAAAACCTTCAACAAACTAGGCATAGAAGGAACATACCTTAAAATAATAAAAGCCATATATGACATACTCACAGCCAACTTTTCCCCATCACACTGAACGGGGAAAGTTGAAACCAAATGGGGAAAGTTGAAAGCATTTCCCCTAGGAACTGGAACAAGGATGCCCACTTTCCCTACTCCTATTCAACAAAGTACTGGAAGTCCTAGCCAGAACAATTAGGCAAGAGAAAGAAAGCGTGTCCAATTGGAAAAGAGGAAGTCAAATTATCGCTGTTTGCTGATGATATTATCTTATACCTAGAAAACCCTAAAGACTCTTCCAAAAGACTCGTAGACTTGATGAATGAGTCTCAGGATACAAAAATCAATGTACAAAAAATCAGTAGCATTTCTACACATCAATAATGACCAAGCTGAGAACCAAAAATGAAGAACTCAATCCCATTTACAACATTTGCAAAACAAAAAAAAACAAAAAACAAAGAAAAGAAAATATCTAGGAGTATACTTAAAAAAGGAGATGAAAGATCTCTACAACTACAAAACAATGATGAAAGAAACTGTAGATGACACAAACAAATGGAAAAACCACCCAGGCTCATGGATTGCAAGAATCAAAATATGTTAAAATGACCATACTGTCCAAATCAATCTACAGATTCAATGCAATTTCTATCAAAATAGCAATGTCATTTTTCACAGAATTAAGAAAAAAATCCTAAAATTCATATGAAACCAAAAAAGAAACCAAACAGCCAGAGTCATCCTAAGAAAAAAGAACAAATCTAGAAGTATCACATTACTGGACCTCAAATTATACTACAAAGCTACAGTAACCAAAACAGCATGGTACTAGTATAAAAATAAACACAGAAATCAATGAAACAGAATAGAGAACCCAGAAACAACACCATATACCTACAGCCAACTGATCTTCAACAAAAAAGATAAAAACAAATACTGGGAAAAGACACCCTATTCAATAAATGGTGGTGAGAAAATTGGATACCCACATGCAGAAGAATGAAACTGGATCCCTATCTCTCACCATACACAAAAATTCACTCAAGATGGATTAAAGACTTAAATGTAAGACCTGAAATTATAAAATCTCTAGAAGAAAACCTAAGGAATACTCATCTGGACATTGACCTAGGTAAAGAATTTATGAATAAGACTCCAAAAGCAAATACAACAAAAACAAAACTATACAGACAGGACTTTAAACTAAAAATCTTCTGTACAGCAAAAGAAATAATCAGAGTAAACAGACAACCTACAGAATGTCAGAAAATATTTGCAAACTATGCATCTGACAAAGGACTAATTTCCAGAATCTATAAGTAACTCAAACAATTCAACAAGAAAAAATAAATTAAAAAACCCATTAAAAAGTGGACAAAGGACGTGAACAGACATTTCTCAAAAGAAGATATACAAATGGCCAAGAAACACATGAAAAATGCTCAGTATCACTCATCATCAGAGAAATGCAAATTGAAACAACAATGAGATACCATCTTACTCCAGTCACAATGGCCATTATTAAAAAGTCAAAAAACAAAAGATGTTGGCAAGAATGTGGAGAAAAGGGAATGCTAATACACTGTTAGTGGGAATGTAAATTAGAACAAACTCTATGGAAAAGCATATGGAGCTTTCTCAAAGAACTAAAAATAGAACTACCATTCAATTCAGCAATCTCACTATTGGGTATCTACTCAAAGGAAAAGAAATCATTATATCAAAAAGATACCTGCACTCGTATGTTTATTACAGAGCTATTTACAGTAGCAAAGACATGGAATCAACCTAAGTGCCCATCGACCAATGACTGGATAAAGAATATGTGATATATCACATTTATACACACACACACACACACACACACACACAGACACACACCCCCTAAGGAATACTATGTAGCCATCGAAAAGAATGAAATCACATCTTCTGTAACAACTTGGATGGAACTGGAGGCCATTATCTTAAGTGAAATAATTCAGACACAAAAAGACAAATACCACATGTTCTCATAAGTAGAAGCTAAGCAATGAGTTCACGTGGACATAGTGAGTAGAATAATAGACACTAGAGACTCGGAAGGGTGAGAACGTGGGGGAGCATGGATGTGGAATGAGCAATTACTTAACGGGTACTACATACACTAACTGGGTGATGGTCACACAAAAAGTCCAGACTTCACCACATACAATATATCTATGTAACAAATATGCACATGTATCCCATAAATCCATAAAAATAATTTAAAAAGAAAGAAAGGAGGGAAAGCTGGGGATGTGGGGCAAAGGTGAGGGGGAAAGGTAAGAAAGAATAAACCAAAAAAACATTTTTAAAAATTGGGAGAATATGTATCATCACTGGAAAACAAGAGATAAGCAAACTTCATTTTCCAGAAACTTTAATAAATTACTACTAGATATGGGACAGGTGTGGTATGATGGAAGGAGCCAAATTAGACCCACTGGGGATCTCCTTCTCCTCCTATGAGAAAACCACTTTCCCTCACACAGACTCTTTCCAACAACACATCACTCAAAAAGGTGAGTCCTAGAAGCAAGACAGATGGTGAACCAAAAGAAGACACAGTTTGCATTCCCTACTCTGTGTAAATTAGCAATATTTAGACCCTACCAGCATCATTATGCAACCCCAGAATTCTTCTCTGATTGAGGGCAATAGGCTGAGGCCTGGACACCACTAAGGGAAACTAAGCATGGAAAGACACTAAAGCAGATTAGATACATTCCAGGCCCTGTCACTAGCATGGCTGGCCACAAAAAGGGGAAAGGGGAAGAAATCTTTAGCACAAAGCAGAAGTTCTCTACTACAGGTAATCTCTAGATTTTTAGGATTCCAAAAACGGTAAGGCAAATATTCAAAAAATAGAAAGTATTCCCCAAATTCAGGAAAGAATGAACATGTACTATGTGACAGAATAGAGCTTGACTCTTCCTTGAATGAGTTAACAGTTGGAAAACCTCAATTTCTTTCTATAAGGATGAAAAAAACACTAGAGCCAAAAGAAAAATGAAGGGAGTCACTTAAAAGAAACCAACAAAACGCTTCCCCCAGAAATAAATAAACTGTTTTCTAAATGTTCTCAAAAAGGTTAAAAGAGAATAATTCATTTTCATATGACTACTCATGAAGATGTAACTGAGATTAGGATGAACTACACATGCGAGAAATTTAGAACTACAAGAGGTACATTGAACCCAAAATTAAGATAAACAGAAGAAAATTTTGACAGAACACCCCTAAGCGCAGAGAAAAAGGATAAAAAAATGAAAGAGGAGCACAAAAGACCAGAATATAAAATCTTATTAAGTATAAATGTTAAAAGAGATAAAATAACAGAAATCTTTTCTAGGATTTAAGAGCCAACTCCACAAACTGAAACAGGACACTGGAAACCTAGCAAAAGGGATAAGATTTAGGGACATCTAGGTCCTTCCTATATTTTTGTGGGTTTTTTGGTGTAATTAATTTGGTGTGGTAATCAGTGTGGTCTGATCTATAGAGATTCTGGGCTATGCTTATTGGACTCTGGAGTCTATAAAAATTTAGTATCAATAGGCAATGAAGCTACCACAGCATCAACCCAATCTGGTTGAACTTTGTGTAACAAAATGGTGCGTTGTTTTTCAGTTACCATAGACCCCCAGGTTGCAAGTTACATGACCTTAGCATGTCCAGATGAACTGAACATGTAACCATGGGCAGAACCTAAGTGCCTAGATCAAGGAACAAGGACCAAATTAAGAAATGGGCCCCACATGACCTGATTCAAGATCCAGTAAGATCAAGCACTGACATCACACCATGGCATGAACCAGTCAGATTACACCTCCCAACATTACCTCACTGCAAGATCCAAAGAGATTACTCTTCTTTAATGCCTATAAAACCTACCCTAGCACCCAGCTTGGGGAGACAGATTTGAACGTTGCCTCCTGTCTCTTTGCCAGTCAACTTGAAATAAGAAGCTTTTCTTTTCTCGAAAGCCAGTGCCAATGTACATCAGGCAGCAAGCCCACTGATGGCTCAGTAACAATACTAAAAACTTTCATTAGAATAAACCACAAGCCTTCAAGACCCAAAATGCCTTCATAAATTTTTGTTATTTAAAGTCACGAGAGTTGACCCGATTCCCATACTTTATTCAGTTTATAGCCCTATAATTCCTTAAGTGAAGAGAAGACCAGGTACTCTTAAGAATCGATCCCATATATTGAATTATAACAAGAACCTTCTTTCTGGCATTCCCCTAAAGGCTCAACATGTGACCATTCATGTGAGTAAATGGGAAAAGAAAAATACATACATCTTTCAGGAACCCTGCCACCACCACCCCCAGCCTTTTTTTTTTTTTAGGTATAAAATGATGTACCCAGCAGAACTTCTTCACTAACTGGAAGTGGTATATACAATATGTATAAGCCAAAACAAAGCACAAAGGCACAAGAAAATGAACGGGTTACTCAAACTATCAGAAGTCTACTTCTCCACACTACTATCCTTCCCGCAAACAATACAAATGGCATCATGGGTAGTTTCACATCAAAGGGGGTAAAAAAAATCTAAGCTTGGTTTACACATAGTTCTCACTTATGCCGCTAATAACCAGAAATTGCTGAGACTGCAGATTGCTGAAGCATTACACGCCAACATAGGGGAGCCGTGACTGAGAAATGAAAAGAAATCTTCATAGTAGACAGACCTACCATTACACCTACCCTTGCCTGAAGAAGAAATTTCTTGAGTTAATAATACATACCTATTAACGTGTAATGGCTAATGGTTTCTGCAGGACTATCAGAAATTCTGAAAGAGCAAGCAAGATTGGAAGATTTATCACAAAGAAGTCTGAAGAAGAAGTATGTGGATGAGCCTCTAAGAATTGGCACATAAAAAGAAAATTTAGGTCCTATGTAATATACACCAAAAGGCCCCACCCACAGAAAAAATTCTTAATCAGGTGGACAGAATAACCTATTTCATGGATGTCAATCAGCCTCCCTCACCTGCCTCTCCAATGCTTAATGAGATCATGAAGAAAGCTCCCAGCATCACGGATTGTGCATCTAAAGACCAGACTGTGATAATTCATAGAAAATTCAGGAATACATACATGGAATTTAAAACCATTTATTTTATACAATGAACTATCTTTTTTTTTTTTTTTTTTTTTTTGAGACAAAGTCTCGCTCTGTTGCCCGGGCTAGAGTGAGTGCCATGAAATCAGCCTAGCTCACAGCAACCTCAAACTCCTGGGCTCAAGTGATCCTCCTGCCTCAGCCTCCCGAGTAGCTGGGACTACAGGCATGTGTCACCATGCCTGGCTAATTTTTTCTATATATATTTTTAGCTGGCCAGATAATTTCTTTCTATTTTTAGTAGAGACGGGGTCTCACTCTTGCTCAGGCTGGTCTCAAACTCCTGACCTCAAGCGATGCACCCGCCTCGGCCTCCCAGAGTGCTAGGATTACAGGCGTGAGCCACCGCGCCCGGCCTGAACTATGTTATCTTAAAGACATAATTTAAATCAGAGTGTTCTAAATTCAACCCTACTCAATATTGTATTCCTTAGAATATGACTATATTAGAGAAAATACTTACTCTGTGTACACAGGATTTAGATATTAGGACTCAAATTAATTGTGTAAAATTTAGGAAACTTCTTCCTTAGAATCAGATTCTAAATCTGTAAAATGAGAGTTTGAATTAAATTAGGGTCTTTCAAGCCTTTTTTTTGCAACAGAAATCCTTCTGAAGCTAATATAAGATGAAAAAAGTAAATAGAAAATATCTATAAAATGGATTCACTGGTGTTCTAATAATTTCATAAGTTTATAAAATTTACTTATTATAAAGTCAGTAAACGAAAACAGTCATTCCAATAAACACAAGCTTATAGGAGCTTCATCATATTTGCCTTATTTGTTTCATAGCACAATACTGGGAAAATCAGGCTCATTTATATGTAACAATACACGTTTCCACAATCATATGTGATCCAGCACAGATTCAAATAAAAATATACGAGAGCTACAATTTAAATAATCAAAGAGTTAATCTTATGGCACTAATCAGTGTTCTTCTCTGCTTTTAAATTTAGTATATAATATTTGAATGTTCTTTTTAAAATATGGGGTTTTTTTTAAACTATATTTGTTCAAATTAAATTCAAATCCAAAGTTAATAAACTATTAAATTAAGTTTAAATAAATTCACAGCATCACAGTCTCTCTAGGGAATCTGCAAACAGTATTACAATTGATACAGAAAATCCTTCCTATACTAAAATTCTCCAATTCCATAGAATACATATTATGGATGATATCATGCGTTAGAGTTTGTCTTCTGTGAATTAACATCTAATACATCTAGACCAGTGGAGTCCACTAGAAATATTAATATAATTTAACCATATATATAATTTAAAATTCTCTAGGAACAAAATTAAAAAGAAAAAAAAAGACATGAAATTAATTTTGATAATCTAATTCAACATATCTAATATTATATATCCAATAACTTATTTCAACATGTAAGCAATATAAAATTATTACTATCACATTTGACTTTTTTAATACTAACTCTTCAAACTATGGTGTGTATTTTATACTTAGAGTACTTTGAACTAATCACATTTCAGGTACACAATAGCTGTATGTTGCTAGTGGCTAACGTTATTGAAGAGTACAGGTCTAAAACTATGATAAAATTTTAAGTTTTAAATATTATAGGATTTCATCAAAAATTTTAAAGCAGATAAAATAATAGCTCCTTATATTAATAATTCCTTACAGTACTGTACATTTTTAAAAGGTTTTCAGTAATTAGTTTAACTGATCTTCACAATAAGATTTTCATTTTTCGGCTGGGTGCTGTGGCTCACGCCTGTAATCCTAGCACTCTGGGAGGCCGAGGCGGGAGGATCACTCAAGGTCAGGAGTTTGAGGCCAGCCTGAGCAAGAGCGAGACCCATCTCTACTAAAAATAGAAAGAAATTATTTGGACAACTAAAAATACATATAGAAAAAATTAGCCGGGCATGGTGGCGCATGCCTGTAGTCCCAGCTACGTGGGAGGCTGAGGCAGGAGGATGGCTTGAGCCCAGGAGTTTGAGGTTGCTGTGAGCTAGGCTGACGCCACAGCACTCTAGCCCGGGCAACAGAGCAAGACTCTGTCTCAAAAAAAAAAAAAAAAAAAAAAAAAAGATTTTCATTTTTCAGACCACAAATTTGAAAGTCAAAGAGATTTGGGTTTCTGATTATGTTTTCTGATTATCTGTCTAGTTCTCTATGTACATGACCTCCACTGCTTCATGCTGTTCTTTCAACTGAACCACATAGTTGTGGGCAAGAGCTAAGAATGAGTGGGGAAAAAAATACAAAAACAGAAAAAAAATTAAAAAAAAATAAGCAAAGCACCATTCTGTGACGGAATCAGCTTATTAATTCTTCCTTTTCCAAAATTTAAAATCATTCTGCTGAAACTCTGGCCAGTATTATGCAAGGTCATCATATTCCAAAAGACTGATTGAAACTGAAGCATCTATGCTGTGGTTTTCCTCCTCCCATCTTCTCCATTTATTCAGAGTAGTTTCCAGATTCAGGTCTTTAACAATACTGACATGATGGAAATGAAACACTGTACACTATTTTTGAATGAGCATATTTCAAAGCCAGGGCTTCAGTTTTTTAACATTCTTTACTGAAGTGATTCACAGCCAGGAACAATTCTGTCCTTAAAGGAACATTTGGCAGTATCTGGAGGTATATTTGGTTGTCACAACTAAAGGTAGGAGGTGGATGCTACTGATATTTAGTGGGTAGAAGCCAGAGGTCCTGCTAAATATTCTATAATGTACAGAAAAGCTCCCCATAAAAAAACAATCACCTTGCCCAAAATGTCAATAGTGTGGAGGTTGAGAAACTCTGCTACAGTGAAAGCAAAAATAAATACCAGCTAGATAAAATAACTAATTTTTTTAACTACCTAAAGAAAGTTTTTTCTAACCGTATTAAGGAACGCTTCAAGAGACAAAACTCAGAGGCTATAAAAATTAAAACACATTCAAAATTTTTTAATTACATGCAAAAAATGAAGCTATAAACAAAGTTAAAAACCAATTTAATCTACCACATGAAAGATTTTCTCAGGCCAAATATCTTCAGTCATCCATAACTCCACTCTTCTGTATCCCACAATCAGGAAATCCTTCTGGGTTCATCTCCAGAGCACATAAAACCCTGACACTTCCTCCCATCTCTGCTGCTGCTAAAACCCTGGCTAATCCACCTTCCTCTGTCATCTGTAATACAAGGTTCCTAACTAGTCTTCTATCCTTAACTCCACCCTACCCTGATCCCAAGGCTATTCTCAGCATTGTAACCGGAGTGATCTTTTTAAAATATAAGATAAAACATGCACTATTCTGCTTAAAATAAAAAATCCAGTGGTTTCTAATTTTACTGAGTGAAAACTAAAGCCATCAAAATGGTTACGACATCCTAAAGACCTAGCCATCACCATCAATGCCAGGACCCCCATGTTTTCTCTTATCTTATTTCCCATTATGCTCCCCTCACTTATTACACCACAGCTAACCGATGCCTTCCTTGCCACTCCATGAACCTTCTTGCCTCTGGGCTTTGGGCTCAATTGCTCTCAAAGCACAGCTTGCTCCCTCACCTCCTCCAAGTTATCCTCCACGTAATCCCTTCTAGGTAAAACACTACCTGACCACTATAATTAAAACCATCCCCACCCCCACAACTTAGTACTCTGTAGACCCATTTCTAACCTCTCTCTCAAAATCATCAAAAAACTTCTACCAAACTAGTTGTTCTCAAACCTTTGGTCTTAGGATGCATTTACACTCCTAAAAATGAGGACCCCAAAGAGCTTTCATTTATGTAGCTTTTATCTATCAACATTTACCATATTATAAATAAAAATGGAAATTTGAAAAATATTTAATTCATTTCAAAATAATAAACCCACTAAATGTTAATATAGATGTATTCATGAAAGATAATTATATTTTTCAAAACCAAAAGCCACAGTGAAAAGAGTGACATGGTTTCATAATTTTTACAAATCTCTTTAATGTCTGCTTAATAGAAAAGGCTGGATTCTCAAATCTGCTTCTGCATTCAATGTGTTGCAAAAGGTTGCTTTGGGTGAAGTATGTGAAGAAAATCTAGCCACACACAAATACGTAGTTGGAGATGGGAAGAGAATTTTAATATCTCTTTCATATAACTGAGGATATTCTTCTTTTATACTCACAAAAACTCAATGAGTGGTAGTTTCTTAGGAGTTAGTTACAACATATAATATAAAATCACATGAGCTTTTTTTTTTACTGTTACCTTAAAGTCCATTGGTCTACCTTGCACTTTGAATGGAATTTTCAAATATGCATTTCATAAGATACTATGTGTTATAATTTGAAAATACTGGCTCACTGAATTATACACATCTTCCATATATTGACATTTTACATTACCCAACATCCCCAAATCAAATTAACATCACCTGCTATCCCATCAGAAACGTCAAATATTGGGAAGCCATCAAACTCAGAGACACAAGTTTCCCAACTTTCTAATTATTGCTTTAAAACTGGAATTTTACCATTAGTAGTCAATTGTTTTCCTTACAGCAACAAATTTGCTTCACTCTGCAAAGTACCCAAATCTGTGTCTATTATTAGTTCTTTGAAGTAAGTATGTTATTGCATGAAAAAAGATGCTTCAGTTTGCAACTCAAATAATTACACCAAGTGCTTTTCGTCAAGTCAATCTGCATAGTTCAGTATCAATAGAAGTGCTTTTATGAGTACTTACCATTGCATCACAAGGAATATTAAAAGGATCAAGCTTTAGCAACATTCATTTTTACTGCTCAATCAAGGACACTGTTAAGTGAAACTGGCACATTTTTTCACTACAAGTGCTTGGGTGAGGAATACAGTGATGCAGTCTGGTGCCACCGGTACTAAGGTGCCAGTAGTTTTACTCACCATTGCTTTTTTGCACCCCTGTCAATTTTAACACACCAAGAAAGGTAAACATTGACAAGGTGCCAAGTTAACTTATGGGGAAAGAATAATATTTTCAACAAATGATCCTAAAACAATTGAATATCCACATGCAAAGGAATGAAGTTGAACCCCTACTTCTCACAATATACAGTCTCTGATTTAGGATGGTTTGACTTATGATTTTTTGACTTTACAATGGTTCTATTAGGATATAACCCCATTGTGAGTCAAAGAGCTTCTTGCAACTTACAATGGAGCTATGGTTTCTACAGCATGGTATCACTTACTGTGAGAATTAAATTCCTTTCCTTTATACATTACTCAGTTTCAGGTATTTGGTTATAAGCAACAGAAAACGTACTAAGACAATGACCCAATTAGGCAATGGCTTCTTAGATATGGTTCCAAAAGCACAAGCAACAAAAGAAAAAACAGATAAATTGGACCATCAAAATTAAAAACTTTTATGCTCCAAAGGACACCACCAAGAAAGTAAAAAGCCAATCCACAAAATGGCAGAAGATATTTGCAAATCATATATTTGATACAGAACTTGATCCACAATACGTATAAAGACTCTTAAAGTCAACAATAAAAAGACAAATACTGTAATCTAAAAATGAGCAATGGATTTCACTAGACATTTTTCAAAACAAATATACAAAAGGCCAATAAGCATATTAAAAAAGATGTTCAACATCATTATCCACCAGGAAAATGCAAATTAAACCTACAATGAGATACCACCTCAGAGGCTGAGGCAGGAAGATTGCTTGAAGCTGAGAGTTGGAAAATTGAAGGCTGCAGTGGGCTGTCATCAGGCCACTGTACTACAGCCAGGTAGAGGAGAGGGAAGGGGAGGAGAGAGGAGAGGGAGGGGAGAGGAGAGGGAGGGGAGAGGAGAGGGGAGGAGAGGGGAGGAGAAGGGAGGGGAGGAGAGAGGAGGGGAGGAGAGAGGAGGGGAGGGGAGGAGAGGGGAAGAGAAAAGAAAAGAAAGAAAGCACAATTCCACGTGTTAACAAGGATGTAGAGAAATCAGAACCCTCAAATATTGCTGAAAGTATTGTAAAATGGTACAGCCGCTTTGGCAAACAGTTTGGCAGTTTCTCAAAAAAGTTCAACAGCAATTCCACTACTACATATATACCAAAGTGGAAAAACATATGCCCAGTCCACACACAAATGTGCACAAGAATGTTTACAGCAGTATTATTCATAATAGCTAAAAGTAAAAACTGCCCAAATGTCCATCAACTGAATGGATAAATATGTGGTACATCCATACAATGGAATATATTCAGCCTTTTAAAAAATGATGTACCCATGCATGTTATATGATAAACCTTAAAAACATAACGCTAAGTGAAAGAAAACAGACACAAAAGGCTACATGTTGTATGACTATGACTTAACTTATATGAAATATCCAGAATAAGTAAAATCTTAGAAATAGAAAGCAGATTATCGTTGCCAGAAGCTGAGAGGAATGGAAAGTGACTGCTAATGGGTACTTGGTTTCTTTTTTAAATGATGAAAACACTCTGAATTAGATAGTGGTGATGGTTGTGCAACTTCATGAATATAACAAAAACTACTGAATTTTTCACTTTAAAAGGTGAATTTTATAGAATGTGAATTATGTATAAAGTTATTTTTTTAACAAAAAGGTAAATAATGTCTTAGTATCATTATGAAAAGTTTGACCTCACAGATCCCTTAAAAAGGACCCAAGAACCCCTGGGGGTCTGCGGACCACACTTTGAGAGCCTCTATAGTAGACAATAAAGTTTACCTATTCATCCTATTTTGATCTATTTCTCTTCACACTCACTTGAATGAATGCTCCATGAGAGTAAGAATTTTTGTCTGTATTGTTCACTGCCTGTATCCACCTCATAGAACAATTCCTAGAACAGTGGCACTTAATAAATATTTCTTCAATGGATGAGAAAAAGACTTATATCATTTACACAAGGCAGTTTTTAATGAAAAACTACAAACCCAATAGAAAAATAAATTTGAAAATATAAGACAATCAACTTTACTATTTATCAGAGAAATACAAATTTTAAAATTTTAAAATGAGATAACATTTTACCCATTAGATAGGCAAATATTAACAAGCCTGACCATACTGAGTGTTAACAAAGACAAGGGAAAACAGAAACTTCAGTACACTGCTGGCAGGAAAACATCTACCTGGAAGGCAATTTTGTAATACCTAGTAAAGTTAAGATAACCCTGCACCTGTATTTCTTTATGCCTCTCTGTGTTAGTATTCTAGGTCTACCATAACAAAGTACGAGAAACTGGGTGGCTTAAACAACAGAAATTTATTCTCATAGTTGTAGAGGCCAGAATTCTGAGATCAAGGTGACAGAATGGTCAGTCCCTTCTGAAGGCTCTGAGGCAGAATCTGCTCCATGCTTCTCTCCTAGCTTCTGGTGATGGTCAGCAATCCTTGTCATTCCTTTGCTTGCAGCTGTGTCACTCCAACCTCTGCCATCATATGACACTCTACCTCTGTGTCTGTGTTCTAATTTTCCTCCTCTTGTAAGAACACCAGTCAGGTTGGATTAGAGCTCATCCTAACAGCCTCATTTTAAATTGACTACATCCACAAAGATCCTATTTCCAAATAAGATCACATTCACAGGTACCAGAATTACTACTTCAATGTATCTTTTTAAGGGACACAATTCAATCCAAAACATTCTCCTAAAGAAACAAACATACAAAGATGTTCCTCACATCACTGTTTATAAAAGCAAGAACCTGGAAACTAACTGTCCCTAGGTAGAAGAGTAGGTAATTTCATATAGGGTTACCATGAAGTAATGAAAATGAATAAACCAAAGCTATATGTGTAACTTCGTATCTCAAAAATGTAACATGAACAAGAGTTGCAGAATCATACATAACCACACTGACATACCAATTACATATTTTAATATGTTTCATTAGATAAAGGTTGAAGTAAAAATGTAAAAACAAGCAAAAAAATGATACACATTCAGTTCAGAGAGCTAAAGGAAATGTGGCAAAATAACAATATCTATTAATTCTGGGTGTTGCATTCATGGGTTTATATTATTTTGCATACTTTTCTATGTATTTCTAACAGTCAACATTAAAAAAAAAGTTAACATATAGTTTTCCCATGAGTTATTCTGAATGGAAGTGATTTTCTCTTCATTTTTCTACGTACCATTTTTCTATAGATGACTAAAAATCTTTTCTGACAATAAGAAAATAAACTGAAACAAAACTCTTTTCAGAAGTGCCATAAAGTTACAAAGAAATTTTAAAAAATACCTTAAACACTTCAGGATCAGGTAGACAAGCAAGACAGAAACCCAAAAGCCGTATAAGATATGACAATTCAAGTCTGAGATACATATATTAAAATTCCTGTACAGAAAAGACTATCACATGAATAGACAAATAACAGATATTTTATAAAAATTGTAACATGTAATACAGATAAAAAGTTGGTCTCCTTAACATAAAAATAACATAAAAATATGCTGCACATCATTAGTGTGGAGGAAAACAAAAATAATTCTTCTTCTTTCACCCACTGGATTAGTAAAAGCCATAAATGAATGATTATGTTCAGAACAAGTGAGGATCTGGAGAATGAATATTCATAGGTTCCAGGTAGGAGAACTATTACATTTTTGTCATGTAAATGTACAGTATCTATTAAATCTTAAAATCCTCACATATTTTGATACAGTAATCCCACTTTTGGTAATCTATCCTTATTAATATAAGGATGCAGGCTGGAAGATGTTTATTGCAGCACTGTTTATACGGGAAAAACCAAAAAACATTGCTGAGAGAAATCAAAGATGAACTAAATGAACATTAAGGTATTAACTCTCCCCAAATTTCTCTGTGGAATTGACCCGGTCCCAATCAAAATTCGGGAATGTTTTTTGGTAGAAATTGAAATGTTGATTCTAACTTTTTTATGGAAATGCAAAGGAATAGAATATTTATCTAAATAAATAAAACTTCTGAAAAAGAACAAAGTTGGAGCTAACACTACCTGATTTTAAGACTAATTATAAAGCTACAGTACTCAAGACACATGGTATTGGCATGGAAATATATAATTCACTGAAAAGCTGAGAGAATCCAGAATAAGATCCACAGATATAAGGTCAGTAAAAGATGAAATGGTTTTTAACCAAGGAGCCAAGCAATTCAACAAATGATGCCATACCAGTTGCATAGCCATGAGTTCAAAAAAAAAAAAAATCTGACCTCATATCATAAAATTCTAAATGGACCGTAAACTCTACATGTAAGCGCTAACTATATATAAAATTTCTAGAGAAGAAAATAGGAGAAAATCTTAATTACCTGGATTTGACAAAGATTTCTTAAATAGTACATAAAATATTTGAAGTAACAAGAGGAAATCAATACATCAGACCTCATAGAAATCAAAAATTTTTGCTCTTCAAAGACACTTTTTAAAAAATTAAAATGCAAGCAACAGTTGGTGAGAAAATATTTGCAAAACATAGCTAACTTAGCACCTGTCTCTAAAAACATACAAAGAACTTGTACAATTCAATAAGAAAACCACCCAATTTAAATATGGGAAAAAGACTTAGAAGTTACTTCATCAAAGAAGATATACAGATGGAAAATTAGCACTTGGAAAAGATGCTCAACATCACTGTCACTAGGGAAATGCAAATTAAATCACTAGGATAACACTTCACACCCACTAGAATGGCTGAAACTAAAAGGGTAACCATGCCAAGCACTGGTGAGGGTACGGAGTAATTGGAAATGTCACAGACTGCAGAGGCAACCATAAAATGGTAGGACCATTTTGGAAGATAGTTCAGTAGTTTCTTAAAAAGTTAAATATATACCTTCCACATGACTGAGCCAATCCACTTCTAGGTATTTACCTGAGTGAAATGAAAGTATAACATATGCCCACACAAAAACAAAGTTGCTGTGAGATTGTTCACAGCAACTTTATTTGTAAGAGCCAAAAACTGGAAACAATCCAAATGTTTTTCAACACAATAAACAATGGAACCATACAATGGTTGTGTAAAATGGATATTCTACTAAGTGAAATATCCCAAGAAAGGAAAAATAAGCACCACATGTATTCACCATCAAACTGGTTTCACTGATCATCACCAAAGAGCACATTTAGGAATAACATTAATCGGGTGTCGGGCAGATGTTGGCGGGGGGAGAGGATGGGTGTATATACATACATAATGAGTGTGATGCACATCTAGGGGATGGACACGCTTGAAGCTCTGACTGAGGGGGGGCCGGGGCAAGGCCAATATATGTAACCTAAACTTTTGTACCCCCATAACATGCTGAAATAAAAAAAAAAGAAAAGAAGATAGACAGTTTGTCTCATTGGGACTTCTAAAAATTATTAAGCCCTGAAGAAGGCTGACTTTGAAGAGACTCAGTCAGGGAGCTTAACCACTTAATTACTGACCTTTTGTTATTGACTAACTTCCTTCCTTATTTCCTTGTTCCCGGTTCATACCAGATGACTCTGAGATAGAAGACCCCTTGACTACTACGTCCTTAATGGGCAATGGTAAATACAACTTTTAAGAAAAAGAAGAAACACTGCCTATAACTAATCAAATTGCTGTAACTATTCACTAGCCCTGTATGGAAAAATGATGTAATCTTCCTCAGACCTTGGCTACATAAGTGACCCTCAGCCCTCCCCACTTCAGAGCACCAACCCCGGTCTTTTAGAGTCTGTGTCCTCCTGCATGACTATCCTCAAACTATGCACTTGAATAAATTCAATATTTAATCAAATTGCCTGAATCTTGTTATTAAGGTTGTCAGTTTTACAGCATAAAATGGAAACTATTAACGAAAAGGAATGAAGCACTGATACACATCATGGATGACTCTGAAAATAATTATGTTGAGTGAAAGCAAAGCAAGAATACAAATTGTATGATCCCATTTATATAAAATCCTAGAAAATGCAAACTAATCTATAGTGACATAAAGATCAGTAACTGCCTAAGGGGAGTGTGGGAAGAGGTGGGACCAAAGCAAACTTCTGGGGAGCAATGCATATGTTTATTATTTTTATTACAGTGGTTTCACGGGTGTATACATGTGTCATGTCATCAAATTGTACACTTCAAATGTGTAGTTTGTCATACCTTTACTATTTTCAGTAAAGCTGTAAAACACACACATACACAGATGCACACAACCTGAATGTTCTTTAATGGTGAAACAATAAATCATAGAGCATCTGTTTTATTCTCTGTAAATTACTAATAAAAAATAAGTTAAATCTACTTTTATTGACTCTGATGATTAGGTCTTAGGAATTCTGTTAAATAGGGGAGGAGGGTTGTCAGGGTAATGCACACAGAACAGGAAAATGGTATCTTACATATTTGAACATGTGTTTGTATGAGCATAGAGGAAGACGTCAAGAGTGCACATCAAACATAAATTAGGAGACAGAACTGGAAAAACAGAGGGCAATTACTCTCTTTTTCCTAACATGCTGCAAAGAGATTGGATTTCTTTTTCAATTCCAGAGGTAAAAAAAAAATTTTTTTTTTTTTTTGTTTTAAAGCCTTATAACAATTAAGTGACTTATGAAAAATAAATTTCTCCAAAATAGCACCTCCATACTTTGACTCTCTGTAAGTCCTTTGATCTCCATCAGGGGAAAAAAAAAATGGGATCAGTTATCATTTACCCTATATACTGAGGGATCCCTCGCTGATGTCTGCGTTTTGCTCCTGGGCAGGCAGGCTACGCCGCCCCACGGTGAGCCTGAGCCCCCAGCCATGGTTAAAGGCAGGAGGGAGGTGGGAGTGGAGCAGATCCCACCACAGACCACAGAGCGCAGGCCGCCCCTCAGAAGCCAAAGCCACTGAGAGTCAAAGGAGAAAACACGGCAAGCAGGGAGGAGGCACCATAGAAACCAATAGGCCTAGAGCGTGGACTTACCAAGAGCCTCCAGCACCGGTCAGGCGGTTTCACCCCCAGACACCGCCAAGGCCCAAGATGGCGGCAAGTTTGCAGCCCGCTCCCGCCCCGTGTAGTCCTGCAGCATGCCTGAGGCGCATGCGCGGAGCGTGGAGGCGGCGTGTGGAGCGGAAGGCCCGCAGCTGCGCCAGGAGCCATTTCCAGCTCTGACCCCGCCTTTTCCACCTGTAGGGCCCTCAGGTGGGCAGCCTCGCAGGCTTGTCTCCAGGGGCGGACCACAGGCTGGGTTAGAGCCATGGGAGTCAATGGGATAAGGCAGTGTAGAAGCTGTAGCTTGTACAGGTGTGACACATTGGGGTGAGATCACCCCACTTCTCTGGATTGCAAGGGTTGGAGAGCATACAGGCACACCCACCTGTGGCAACCCAGGATAGAAACCCAGGAGCCCCCAATGAAGTTACAGATTAAAATAGAAGGAATGGCTATTTTTTGAGCACCGGTGAATGAGATATTTACATATGTTATTGCATTTAATTCTATATCTCTATTATGGAGACTTTTGAATTGGTCCTGTGCTTAAGATGGTATTAATGTGTGATGTTAATTTCCTGATCTCAATGGGTATATTGGGGTTATATAGGGAAAAGTTCTTGCTTTTAGGAAATAAACAATAAAGCATTAGGGATAATTAGGCATAATGTCAGAAGTTTACTTTCAAGTGGGGAGGGAACATGTTCTTTCTACCACTCTTATAACTTTTCTGTAAATTTGAAATTATTTTAAAAGAAAAAGAAAATTCATTTAAAAAATTATATACTAGCCTCATAAAATAAGCCATGCAGCTCACTATTTTTCTGTATTCCATAGCAATTTGTATAGCACAGGAATGAACTATCCCTTGAAATATTAGTAATTCAACTATAAGGTCATCTAGGTAGGTATTATATTTGGGGGAAGGCAAAATCTGGGCATTCCATATTAATTCTTACATGCTCACAGATGTAGTCAAGTTTTCTGGTTTTTTGCCCATTCCCTCCTTTATTCTGTATTTTATGTACTTATATCTTTTTTCTTGACGAGTCTTGTTAATCATCTCTATTGGTTTTTCTTGTAGTCCTGCATTTCATAGTTTTTTTTCCTTATCTTTCTTTCCTTCTTTTCTGTTTCTTTAAGTTTGTTCTATTATTTATTTTCAGTTTCTTCAGTGTTTAATGTCTTTATTTTTAACCTTTCTTATTTTCTGAAAAATATATTTAAGCTATGAAATTCCCTTCAGGTGCTACTTTAGGTGTATCCCTTAAGTTTTTATGGCATAATTTCTTTATCATTCATTTTAAAATTTGCCTAATTACTATTGAGATTTCTTTTGTCATCAATGGGTCAAAGATAATTTTTCTTAATTTCCAAAAAGGTGGGAATGTGTTATTAGCTTTTTGATACTCATTTCTAACTTACTTGCATTAATTACTTTGTGATCAGAGAATGTAGTCTGTAATGATACCAATTACTTAAAGTTTCTTGATACTTGCTTCATGGCCTAGTAGCTGGTCATTTTAAAAATATATTCGTTAAAGTTTGTTAATTGTGTTCAAGTGTTCTATATCCTTACTGATGTGTTTGTCACCTTTATCAGTTACAGAGAGTAATTTTTGTCAACTTCTTGTAAGCCTGCCAATTTCTCTTTTCTATATTTTGAATCTATTTTATAAAGTACATAAAGGTTTGAAATTTCTTCCTGATGAAATGACCACTTCACCAGTTTGTAATAACCTTCATGTCCAGAAAATTTTTACCTTAAAGTATTTTACCTGATACTGATTTAGCCAAGCCAATTTTCATTTAGTTGGTATTTGCCTTGGTATATCTTTTTATATCCTTATCTACTAACTTTTCACATCCTTAGTTTTTGTGTGTCTCTTGTAAATAACATGTAGCTCAATGTTGTTTGTTTACTCAGTCTTAGAAGCTTGTATTTACCCTTGATCCACTGACATTGCTAATGATTTGATATTTTGTGATGCAGTCCTACCATTTTATATGTTAAGTTTTTGCTGAATTTTCTAGTGTCCCTATTAGTGGTTCTCTTGGATTGATTGAACTTTTTTTCTTTACCTACCCTCCCCTATCCCATTTGCTACCCCCACCTGCCATTTTCTTCTTTACCACTTGGGGAGTTAGTCATTCTGGTACTATCTTTTCATGATCACTCTACAACTTTTAAACTTATTTAATTGAACAAGTTCTAATCAATATCTCTACCCTCTTCTTAAACAATATATGGACCTTAGGACATTTTAATTTCAGTTACCACCACACACACACATGCGCGTGTGCACGCACACATACAAAAACAGGTGCACCTCTGTCCTTTTTAAAAATTTTTTATTGATATATCATATTTGTACATATTTTGGAGGTACATGTGATATTTTGATACATGTATATAGCACGTAATGATCTAGTCAGGGTAATTATGATATTCATCACCTCAAACATTAATCTTTCTTTGTGTTGGAAACATTACAATTCCTCCCTTCTGACTATTTTGGAATAAATTGTGAAACTATAATTTCCCTACTATACTATCGAATACTAGATCCTATTCTTTCTATCTGACTGTATTTTTATACCATTAACCAGCTTCTCTTCATTCCCTGCCTTTCCTTCCTAGCCATTTTACTCTCTACCTCTATGAGATTCACTTGTTTAGCTCTCACATATGAGTGAGAACATACGATATTTGTTTTTCTGTGCCTGGATTATTTCATTTAACATAATGACCTCCAGTTCCATCCCTGTTGCTGCAAGTGACAGAAATTCATTCTTTTATGAGTGAATATTCCATTGTATACATATACCACATTTTCTTTATTCATTCATCCATTGATGGTCAATTACGTTTATGCCATAATAGTGCTGCAATAAACGTGGGAGTGCAGATACCTCTTCAATATACAGATTTCCCTTCTTTTGCATATATACTTAGCAAAGTGATGATGGATCATATGCTACATCTATTTTTAGCTTTTATAGAAACCTCCATACAATTTTCCACAGTGGCTGTACTAATTTACATTCCCACCAATAGTATACTAACATTTCACTTTTCTCCACATTCTTGCTGGCATTTCTTATTTTTTGTCTTTTGGTAATATTCTAACTGGGGTGAGATGATATCTCCTTGTGATTTTCATTTTCATTTTCCTGATGATTAGTGATGTTGAACATTTTTTCATATATCTGTTGGCCATTTGCATGTCTTCTTTTGAGAAATGTCTATGCAGGTCTTTTGCCTATTTTTTAATGGAATTATTTGGGTTTTTATTGAGTTGTTTGAGTTTCTTATATATTCTGGTTACTAATCCCTTGTAGGAGGGATAGTTTTCAAATATTTTCTCTCAAATAAACTCATGCACTTACAGCCAACTCAATTTTTACAAAGGTGCCAAGAACATACACTGGGGAAAGGACAGTCTCTTTAATAAATGGTTCTGGGTGAACTGGATATCTGTATGCATAGGAATAAAAGTAGATCCTCATCTTTCACTGTATACAAAAGTCAATGCAAAATGGATTAAAGACTTAAATGTAAGATCTGGAACTATGAAATTACTAGAAGAAAACATTGGGGAAATGCCACAGGACATTGATCTGGGCAAAGACTTTTGAGTAAGACCTCAAAAGCGCAAGGAACAAAAGCAAAAATAGACAAATAGAGTTACATCAAGCAAAAAAGCTTCTGCACAGCAAACAATTAACAAAGTGAAGAGACAACCTACACACACCCCTTTCTAACGTACACGCTTTCTTACTTGACATCTGCTGGAAGTCTCTGTGAACATTTGATCAACGATATGTTTCCTATGCTTCACTTAACTTACTCATAATCATCCTTCCATTCTCAGCCTAAATGCTATAATACTTCCTCTGAGAAGACCTCTGAGTCTGGGTAGGTAGTCATCAGACTAGAGTACTGTACACTTAGAAATGACCAAAGACTTCCCAAGGAGGGATGCAGGCAAAATGGCCTTAAAGGAATCAATTTCCAGATCCTTTTATGTGTATTCTTTCCTAACGTTGATCTGCCTAAGAACTGAGCCTCCTACAAGCCAGAAACAGCTGATTAGTTCTCCTTTTCTCCTTCCCTTTCACCATTGCCCAGTTCCCAATTTATAAAATAAAGATATGTCTCCATTACCTGTATTTATTATTGTTCATTGCCCTGGAGTATAAATTCCCCTCAAACACCAAACAAATAAGCAGCAATTTAAAATGCTAGCATTAGTGAAACCTTCCTTTGTGTGCTCATTGTGTCTTTCCCTATTTTATTGATATCTCTGTGAGAGGCAAATGACACCATTAGAAACAAGAGTATTTTGATGCATGTTGGGCTGTTAGTAATTAGACATAATGTGGAATTGAACAAGAGTAGAATTGCCAAATTTAGCAAGCAAAAACACAATAACCCAGTTAGATTTGAACTGCAGATAAACAAAAAATAATTTTAGTATAAGTATGCCCAAGTATACTAAAACACTGAAAAATTTTTAGTTTCTGAAATTCAAATTTAATCAGTTATTATATATTTTACCTGGAAACCCTATGAAAAATAAGGACTTTTTTTCCTATCACTTAATCATTTTTAAACGATACAATGTACCTGAAAGAGAATTCTGTTAGAGCAAACCCAAAAATGTAGGCAAGAAGTTTTAAAGTAGAGATACTTTATTTCATCTAGGTTACAAACTCCAACTCAAAGGTTTTGTAGAAATGAACACATTATAAAATTAAGAAATTATAAACACATTATAAAATAAAGATTTCATTGCTACCAGTGTCTACATGTTAAAAGTTCATTGATGTGCACACTGAAGATGAATGCATTCTGATATATGTATGTTATACCTCAATGAAAAAAGAAAACTTTTGAAAAGGTATGTTGAAATTAACAGTATATTTTCTGAGTATATCTGTTAAATAAGGCACATCTAAGTGAAATGAGGGCACATACAATATTTTTATGAATTTTTTTGTTAAACTTTCCAAAACTTAAAAATCTATTAATAGATAATTCTAATGGCTGAATAGAAAATCATTTTTCAAGTCAAGTAGTCTCTAATTTTAGCACTTTAAAAAAAATTGAAGAATCTAGGCAAGACCTCAACTATCAATTATCAATCAATTAATACTCAATCATCAGAAATGGGAGCACATTGGAGGTATGAAAGCAAAAAAAGTTTAAGAACCACTGTACTTTCTCATAGTAACCTGAACTTTTTCTCTTACTTATCAAGTCTGTTAATACATATTGATATGATTATTTGATGTCTGTTTCTCCAACCTCAATTCTCATAGAAACAATACTGAGCACATTGTTTATCCACAGTGAATCGAAGTAAAAGACTGAATGAGCAAATGGATTACTGCGCAGGTGGGATGTGTTTGCAGTGAATGAGATTATCCAGGAGCAGGTAGACAGAGCAGAGAATGGAGCTCTGGAAAACAGCAATAGATTAACAACTCCTTTTAGGACAACCAATGGCTGTCATTTGTGCAGCTTTTTCCCCTTTCCTTTCCTCCTTCATCCCTATGGAGCATAGTGTTTTTGCACAGGGGAACAATTCCAAAGTAAAAATAAATTTTCTTTGCCAAAGTTAGTCTAAGGTACAGAGTACATAACGCTGTTACAAGTGTTCTTTTCAGTGATACAATGACCTTAGAAAATTGTACGGTGACACTGGACAAGTCACTTAATCTCTTTGTGCCTCATTGTCTTCTCTGTCTTGTAGGAGAAACAGACACAAAATATACAAGATATAGGGGGTCCCATAGCCCCTTCAGGGAAGCAGCATGCGATCTTTCCTCACAGCCTGCCACTGAAATATTAATTTTCTTTTGTCATCAGTTCTGAATGCATCATGCACAATCATGTCACATGTTCTAGTCATGAATAAGAATTTTCTTCTAGTTCCAATATCTTCTAAAATCCTAAGGTCAAACTCATTATTTCTACGTTTCTTCTACCTACTTTCTAGAACTTTCTCCCTAAATAAACTAACATGGATGACTTGTTTAAGTAGTCTATCTAGTTGGATTTGGTTTTCTGTGCTGTTAGTTCTATATGTGCCACCAGGAGGCAGCACGAACTTGGCTAGTGATAAAATCTTTCCTGATGCCTGTGCACCTGCAGTCATCCTGTCACTTCTTAAAGGAAGACGTCTTTTCTTTTTAAGATGTAATTAAACCTGACCATGATGCCCAGTGTTAATAAGGACGTGAGGAAGCAGACATCTTCATATACTCATAGTAGAATGTGTTAATTGGGGCAATTTGAAAATTACATTATTCAAAGCCTTAAAATTATTTAAACACTTTGCTCTGGCATTCCCCTTTCCCAAACTCACCCTCCTACCCCCAGTAATTTCTCTTAAGGAAACTATTGTGAGTGTGAGCAAAGATTTAGTTACAGGGATATTCAATACAGTACACTTATACTAATGTAAACTAGAAACAACAAAGGTCCAACAAAAAGGCATTCGGTTCATATAACGGATGACTCTGTGGCATTAAAAATAATATTGTCTGGGGAATGGTCACGCTTGAATGTTCTGACTCGGGGGGATGGGGGGTAGGGGGAGGGGATGGGAGAATAACTACATGATGAGTGCAATGCACACTATCTGGGGAATAGACACGCTTGAAGTTCTGACTCGGGGGGATGGGCAGGACATGGGCAGTGTATGTGGCTTGAACTTTTGTACCCCCCATGATGACAAACTGAAATTAAAAAAATAAATAAATAAAATAAAAAAATAAATAATATCGTGGAAATGTTTTCTGAAAATACGGTGTACACATCACTAGATATGGTACACAGGACAATTTTAAGTGGTGCATGGAAGGGCAGCATTTTGTTTCCATTTTACTATATCTCTTCCTTGGTCCCAGAAACAATGTCCTGGCTCAGCACGGTCCCCTCCTAGACAGCCAGAAGGCTAAGGCTTCCCATATACAACCAGTCTCTTCTCTTCCCATCCTCCTCTAGAAGTTTCCCATCCTGTTTCCTCTCCTTCTCCCTGAAGGCCATGCTTCATCCTTCTCCCTGTCCTTCCCACACAGCTCTTTCGGGTTACCCTGCACAGCCCTCCAGGAGGGCTGGCCGGCAGCTCTACCCTCATTGCCTTCAAGCCCCTTTTCTTAGTAATTCCTGCAACCCCAGCTTTGCCCCTTCTCCTAACCTCTGGTCTGTCTTTCTATCTTATCATGGGCTTGCTCATAGGCCTTAGAGAAACTCTTTTCTAATTGTTTCTAACCCACGTGACCCTCACCCCTCGCCTCCAGCCTCCTCTTTGTCCCTGGAAGTCCCTGATGCCTTTCCCCCTGTCCTTGCTCTGGTCCTTTAGCCACAGCACTCACTTCCCCAGTCCTACAAATGTTCTCCCCTGGACTTTCCTTTCTTTATGCAGGCACTTTTATGTTCTGCTCCTATCTCTGTCTTCTCTTACCACCCTCCTCACTTCTGACTGAAGTTTCTTTATCATTCAGTATGCTTTGCAAGTGGAGTTTCCCCAGAGATCTTGTTTGTTCTTTAGGAAGCCATCATGAATGCCATCTAGATATATTCCTGCCTCGGCGATGAAGTTAAGGTGTTCATCTTTTCATAACAGTAGTCACAAATATGTGGCAATTTCTTTCTGCAAATGTACAGGAGCTAGTTAAATTCGTAGATCAGGACTTACAAAGTTGATGAAGTTCTCAAGTGGATATTAAAAATCAGTTAATATTTCCTATGAGTTCTGTAGTTTAGAGAGTTGTGGGGAAACACAAGAGAAATAAAACAAAATACAAGTAAACATCTTTCTAAATTGATTTAAATTAGATCCTAAATCTCACTTGAAATTCATTATGGCCTTTGGGGGGCAGAATTCTTTTAGAAGTTGGAAATTAAACTGTGAAAAATAATATGTGTTGTTGTTTCATGTGCAGTAGAGCAATAATTTCTCTTATCAAGGATTTCCTTAACTATAAAACATCATTTTTTGATGCTGTCATGGGTCACATTATTGATGATGAAACAGAAGAACAGGTACCTTACATGCTATTCACAATATTTTCTAAAGGTGTCAAGGTAAATTGAATAAAATGTAATATTTATTTGAAGTACAGCAATAAGTAACTGAAAAGGTACACATAAGTAGCTGACAAGTATGTGAAAAATAAAGTTCTAGTAATATGGATACACATCAACTTTGGCAACATATCATTACCTTAAATCTCACAAGTAATTTTAAATGTTCTTATCCACCATTATCAAGGATTGAGTAGTTGCATATACCTTAACTTTCCAACTTTCTGAATCTTATTTCTTTAGGAACCTAATCTTTTAGCTAGAATTTCTGTAAAATGTATGTACTTTATGCCCTTCCTGTCTTCTTAAATGTTTTAACTTTTACTGGATAATTCAAGGTCTTCGTTGTGAGTTTCCATCATGGTACAGTGAAGGCCAAGGAAGGAACTGTTAGCCCCCACACTAAGTGGCCCAAGGAAGTGAAATGTTAGAGTTCTTCTGTCTGCTTTTTATTGTTTGGCTATCCTAGCAGTTAAAAAACACCACGTCTGCATCTAGCTGCTCTCTATTGGGAAATACTACTCCACGGATCTCTCAAGCTCCTAAATGTCTTGCTGGTTATGCCAAGATCCAAGGCCCTCACACTCTTTATCTGGAACATTGGTCAAGGTTCTGTTTCCAGTGAGCAACCTTGAGAGATGCAGTAACCTCTCCTCCCAGAGCAAGGCTGCTCTCAACAGACACGTTTCCTAGACTCAGTGTCCCTCTCCTATGACACAACCCCTATGTGTGCAGGCATACATCTAGGTCCACCTGTGCTGCCCTATGGGACTGGGGCTCCAGGAGCCAGTGCAACCATGTAGACACTCTTTTTGCTGTGAATAATAGTTCTTGACTCTGACTTAGGAAAGCTAATATCTTCTGTCAGCATTCACGACATTGTGGCAAGCTGACTTGTCAGCTTCCAGCAGGGTAAAATCTCAGACCCTTCACAATTCTTGAAATCTACCTTCCAATTTGTTGTTTCATTTATATTTTTAACACTCATGTATTAATTATGTATGTACCTAGAAATATGTAAGGTTGGAGGGGAATATAAGGTGAACAATAGTTAGAATCTCCCTTAAGAAGCTCTTCCTGGTGAAAGGAATGCAGATTTTGTAACAAAACATGATTAATATTAAAGGCACAGAGGTGGGAACTAGGAGGTCAGGGATGGCTTTCTGGAGGAGGTGACCTGAATTAGGCCTTTAAGGATGAAGAGTTCGACAGGCAGAGACAGAGGACATAAACGCATGTCAGGATAATATAAACCAAGGGAGGGAAGAGAAAAATAGCATGGAATGCATAGAGAAATAATTTATATAGTCCTACACAAGGATAAATTGAGTCTTATTCAGAGATACAGCCAAGAAGGAGCAGGGAGCAGATTGCAGAGGGCCAAAGATGATTTACAGAGTTCAAACTTCAACCTGGAACAGATGACAGAGCCACTGAAGTTTAGGGAGTAATGAAGTCAAATCACAGAAGCTTTGTGGGAAAATGGAGTTGTGGGAAGAGGGTCTTTTGCCATAATAGACATGAGACATGATAAGGGTTTGAGCCAGAGATTCAAGAATTATTCAGAATGTCAAATTGAGGGCACCCCTCCCTGGTGGTCTAGTGGCTAGGATTCGGCACTTTCAGAATGTCAAATTGATGAGGCCTTGTGACTATTGACTATAGACCTTCAGTAAGATAGGGGTGGCAGGTGTCACAGATGTCTTGTTTGCGGCTGGTACCTCCTGCACCTAGCATAGGACATCACACATAGGTACTCAATAAATATTTCTTATGGAAGGAGTCACATGTGAAGTGAGAGCTGAGTTTGGCATTATTGTATATGTAGCAGACTCACTGATAATTTTAATATACACCATTGGTTTCATAGCATACTTTTCTGAGGGTGGGTAAAAAGGAGAAACACCTTATAAAATGTACACACTAATTTCGAGATGCCTCCTGATATCAGAAAGGTTAAAATGAGAAGGAAAAGAGACTCTTAGAATTAAGTAATTAGCATGACTTTAAATAATTACTGGTAACACATCTGTGAAATAATATATAATTAAATGTAGATTCCTCAAAAAACTGTGGAATACCATTTAAACAAATTTAATAATTATCTAGAACTAAAACTGTTGGTGATGTCAATATAATTTAGAGAAACAGGGGCATACATAAGGATGAAGTTAAAGTTTATTAAAAGAATTATCTCATTTGGTGTGATGAGGCTATAGATGTGATTAGTTTTGGACATTATAAGAAAGTATAAGTATAAATAAGTTTATTTATAATGTAAAGGTACAGACCTATAGGCAATATTTAAAAAATAAATAAAATTCAGTCATATGAGGCTTGCAAAATGCGTAACTAAACAGCACCATATACAGGAACTGAAAATGAAGGGATAAAAATATATATACCATACGTATCAGGTATCTATCACCACAATAATGCTGTACAACAAACAGCCACATAAAAAATAAGCATTTATTTGATTCCCAAGTCTGCAGGACAGGTGGGGTCACATCTGGAGATACTGATGGATATGCTCCTGTAACTTGGCTCTCTCTCTGAGAGATTCTCACCTTGCTTTGAGAAGACAATGCCCTGAGACTAACCTTAGACTAAAGCTGCTCTGAACTCACCTGAGGCTTAAAAACAAGCCTTAAAAACTATCTAATTGATTTCAAGTAACTTAACTACATCTCAGAGTAATGCCTAGAAATATAACAAAATTCAGCACCCATCAATGGCCAGAATCCAATGGAAAATCCCCAGTTATGCAAGCAGGCAGGAAAATACAACCCATAACCAGAAGGGGGGGAAATCGATCAATACAAACATCCCAGAAATGACAGAAATGATACATTTAACAGATAAGGATGTTAGAACAGTATTAAAAATCAACTCCATATTTTAAGAAGTTAGAGAAAAACATGAACACGAAGAGGAGAGAAATGGAAGATATAAATAAGACTCAAATGGAATTTCTGGAGATGAAACTACAATATCTGAAATGAAAAATACACTAAACTCAATTAGCATATTAGACACTGAAGAACCAAAGATTAGTGTACTTTGGGGGCATAGCAACAAAAATTATCCAAATGAAAAACATAGAGTAAAAACAATGGGGGAAATGAAAAGGAAAGAGTATCAGTGAGCTGTGGGACAATATCAAAGAAGGAGGAGACAAAAATATTTGAAGAAATAATGGCTAAAATTTTTTCAAATTTGGGGAAAACTGTAAAACCTCAGACCCAGGAGGTTCATTGAAACTTAAACAGGAAAAACATGAAGAAAATCATACTAAGATACATCTTAATCAAATTGATAAAAAATAATAATTAAGAAAAAAAGTTCAAAGATGCAGGAAGGAGGAGCAGGAGAGATACATTTACAGAGTAGGAAAGAAAAGAATGAAAGCAACATCTTATCAGACACCAGACAGACTTCAAGACAATGCCATGACATCTTAAAGATATTGAAAGAAAAAAATCTGGCCACCAAAAATTCTATACAAAGCAAAAATATCTGTCTTTCAAAAATGATAGCTAAATAAAGACTTTTATAGACAAACAAATGCTGAGAGGATTCATAACCCACAGAGATTTTTAAATTTTCCCACCACAAGAAATACTAAAGGTAGCTCTTCTGGCAGAAATATAATGATGTAAAATGGAAATTTGGTTCTACACCAAAGAAAGAGAGTTTTGGGAAATGTTAATATGTAAATATCCTTCAAATATTTTTTCTCACTTAAAAAGTTTCGTTAAGAGGTAATTGTTTAAAACAAAACAAAACTGAAAGCCAAAGATTTTTTTTTGAGTGTATACCATATTAGAAGTAAATTTTATAACAGCAATAGCATGAAGAATAGAAAAGGGAAGTGAAAGTACACTGCTTTAAAGTTCCTTCTTACACTACATGCAAAGTGGTATAATTTATTAAAAGTCTGACTATGAATAGTTCAGAATGTAACTGCAAACCCTAGAGGAAATTCTAATATATATCCAATAGTTGAGATAAAAATGGATTTATAAAAAACACTTAGCTAATCCAAAAGAAGGCAGGAAAATGGGGGAGGTATAGAACATAGGAACAAACAGCAGATAGTAGATATAAACCTAACCATATTGATAATCACATTAAATATAAATGGTTTAAACATTCCAATTAAAGGCATAGGTTGTCATATTGAATTAAAAAACAAGAATCAATTGTATGTTGTCTAAAAGAAACCCGCTTTAAATATAAACACATAGATAGGTTAAAAGTTAAAGGATGGAAAAATAAATACCATGCCCACACAATCAGCTTTCTTGCTGGAGTGGTCATAGTAATATCAAAATGAACTAAATTTCAGAGCAAGGAATATTACCAGGGAAAAACAGTGTAAATGCATAATGATATAAAAGTTCAATTCATTAAGAAGACATAATAGTCTTCAATGTATATTCAAATAATAACAGAGATTCAAAACACCTGAAGCAAAAACTGTTAAAACTGATAGGAGAAATGGAAAATTTCATAATTATAGTTGAAGATTTTAACAGTGATAGACAGATGAAGGAAAAAGAAAATCAGTAAAGGTATAGAAGACTTGACCAATATTTTCAATTAACTTGACCTAATTGACATTTAATAAAAACACCACCTAACAACAGCAGAATACACAGTGTTCTTCCCAAGTGCACACAAAACATGTACCAAAATAACCCATGTTCTGGACCTTAAAACAAGTCTTTAAATTTAAAAGAATTCAGGTCATACAAAGTATGTGCTATGACCACAGTAGTTAAATTATAAATCAATAACAAACAGATATCTGGTGAAGCTCTTAAGTATTTAGAAATTAAACATGCACTTCTAATAACTAAAAGTAAACGATAAAATCACAAGAGAAGTAGAAAATATGTTGAGCTAAAGGAAAAAAGGCAGTGTATCAAAATTTATGTAATACATTTAAAGCAGTGCTTTGAGGGAAATTTATATTATTAAGTGCTCTCAAAATAGTGTTATAAATGTTTATACTAACTGACTTAAAAAGAGAGTAAATTAAACCTAAAGAAGAATAAAGAATAAGAAAAATCTGAGCAAAAATTAATAAAATAGAAAATAAACAATAGTGGAAAATAAAAGAAACCAAAACCTCGCTTATTGAAAAGGCTAATAAAACAAACAACGCTAGCCAGACTGATAGTCAAAAGAAATAAGACACAAATTACCAGTGTCAGAAATGATACAGAGGACAACACTACAGATAGTCCATATATTAAAATAATAGTAAGGGAATATAAGTAATTTATTCCAGTTATATGAAATTGACAAACTACCAAAAGTTAGTCCTAAAAAGACAAACTATGAAAGCTCACTCAAGAAGAAACTGATAGCATGACCAGCCCTAAGCCACTTAAATAAGTTGAATTTGCAGATAAAAACTTTCCCACAAAGAAAGTCTATGTCTAAATGTCTTCACTGGTGCATGATACCAAACATTTCAGTATGAAAACCTACCAATCCTACGCAAAATTTTCTAAAAAATAAAAGAAAAGGACAGGCTTTCCAAACCACTTCATGAGGCAAGCATTACCCTGATACCAGAAAAAGCCATAACACAAAAGCAAACTTATAAATGAATATACTTCATAAACATGAATGCAAAAATCCTTAACAAAATATTAGCATATCAAATCCAGAGATATACAAAGGAAATGCCATGTGGGATTTATCTTGGAAATGCAAGTTTACCTTAACATTAAAAAAATCTATCAATATATTTCACCAAATTAATAAAGAAGGGAAAGCCACATAATTGTCTTAATAAAGGCAGAAAATCCATTTGACAGTATTCATCTCCCATTCATGATGAAAACTCCAAACTACCTAGGCATAGGAGGAAACTTCTTCAACTTGATTTTAAAAATTCCTACAGCTAATATTATACTTAATGATAAAAGACTAAATGTGTTCTTCATAAGATCAGAAAAAAAGACAGAGATGTTCATTCTCACCACTCATTCATCATTGTACCACAGGTTCTCATCAGTTTAGTAGATCAAGAAAATAAAATAAATGCATCTAGCTTGAAAGTAATCCTGTCTTTATTCACAGCTGACATGATCCTATATGTAGAAAATCCTAAGGAATCCACAAAAGAACGATTAGAATTTTTAAGCAAGTTTAGCAGGTAACAGGATATAAAATCAATTAAAAGAAATCAATTCTACATGTTGACATTGAACAATTGGCATTTGAACTTTTAAAAATTAACATCTATAATATAAATATAAACTACCTAGAGATAAATTTAATAAAATATACACAATACCTGTACACTGAAAATTACAAAATGTTTCTGAGAGAAATTAAAGAAGATCTAAATAAATGATGACATATTCCATAGTTATGGATCTGATAGCTTCATGTGAATATGTCAGCTCTCCCCAAGTTTATGTGTAGATTCGACACAGTCCCAGTCAAAATCACAATTAGCTGTCTTTTAAAGGAAAAAAGTTGCAAGATTTACCCTATCATACTTCAAGACTTACTCTAAAGCTACATAGTCAAGACAGAGATTTGTGTAGAGACATAGATTCATAGAACAGAACAGAGTCAGTTTTGACAAGGGAATACTACTTAGCACTAAAAAGAAACAAACTACTGATATATGTAACTACATGGCTATAACTCAAAAGCATTATCCTAACTGAAAGTAGCCATACTCGAAGGACTAAATACTGTTTATTTATATGTATATGAAGTTTCAGAAAAAGAAAAGCTGTCATAACATAAAGCAGCTTAATATTTGTCTAGGCTCATGGAAAGGAGAGACAGAATTGACTGCAAAGGGCATGAAAGAACTTTCTAAATTGATAGAAATGTCCTATATCTTGATTGCATTGCTAGTCATACCACTGAGGACATTTTTTAAAACTCATGGAATTATCCACTTAAAATTGGTGAACTTTACTGTATGTGAATTATACTTGGATAAAGCTGACAAAAAATAAAGACAAAACCAATGAACGTTCAAAAGTAATAAAGAACAGGAGTTAATAAAATAGAAAAAAATGATAGATCCTTATCTTTGAAAAAACTAACAACGTGGACAGACCTCTAGCAGGACTCATCAAGTAAAGGAAAGGAAAGGCACATAAAAATATTACAGGCAAAAGAGACCTGAGCTACAGAGAAGGCCAACTGAATGCTCTGAACACAAAAGAGGACAAGCCGTGTCTCTCAGTAGGGTCAGGTGGCTCAGTCATACAATGTACTCCTGTCTTGAAGTTAAAACACATGAACTAAATCTACATATATCTAAAAACAGCAAAAACATAACTTTGAAGTAAAAGAACAAGTTACAAAAGGACATACACAATGGAATGTTAAACAAACAATAGTATATATTGTTTATGCATTTATACATATATAGGAAAAAAATTTAAATACATAGGAGTTAGAATGCCAATTTACCAACTTTCCTCTGGGAGGAAGGAAAGGTAAAAGAATAGGGGGGTGGTACAAAAGGGGACATTGGCTATATCTTTAATGGTTTATTTCATTCATATCACAAAGAAACTGACAAAGAGAGAGACAGCTGAAGGCAAGAAAGCAAAATATTATCTTTTAGGCAATATGGTAAGTAGGTGTCTGTTATATTATTTTCTGTAAGTGTCTGTTATATTATCTTCTACACTTTTGGTAAGTTTTTAATGTTAGATAATTTAAAATAATTTGAGGGTTGATTAAAGCCAACCATTACTATAAACTTCATACACAAAGTATACCGTACAGTGATCATATTCCCGAATAATCTCACAATTGACATAGATGCTAGGTTCATAGACAAGAGTCAATATTCTCAGAGGTATTAACAAATTGAGAATTATATCAGTAGATTCTTAGTTTTAATTCTTTGCTGATTCCTGGAGGAGGCCAGAGTTACACCAGTGCCCACTAGATAATTTCAACATGTCACTGAATGACAGCTGTTAAATTCCATATCATGATTAATCATTGGTAAGGGTGAGTGAGTGCCCTATGATCCCATCCTTGCAAATGAGGTCAGAGAAATGTCTGTGCTTAGAAAAGAGTCAATGCCATGAAAATCCAGCCAGGAATGAATTGTACTATGTCCTTCCTTTATCTTAACACTCACCACTTTGAATCATAATTGCCTGTCTGCCTGCATGCTTGGCACACAGTAGGCACACAATAAATAATTGTTAACTGATTGACTAGGCTCCAGGAAACTAAATTCCATGAGTAGAGGAATCGTGTCTATTTTTCCCCAACTCCTAATATGGCAAACCTTGCATGAGGTGGGCAACAGCAAGAATTTATTGAATGAGTGAAGAGGAAGCTAAAGAAGTTTCTACTTTCTAAAAATTCCCCAGATCTTCAAGTGAAAGGACCTCTTCTGAAATTCATATCTCCTCTTAGAATGTTTATCTTTTCATATAGTTACTTGTGTTTATGTGTCATTTCCATTAATACATTTTACTACCTTTTAAATTTCTTGAAAGGAGGGACTATTTCCTTTTTGTAACTTACTACAGAGTTATGGAAAGCGGAAAGGAAAAAAAAAAAAACCTTAAACCTGAAATGAATTCATTTAAACACTCTTCTAAGTTCAGCAGAATTATATGGACCTTGAAGTATGCAACTTCCAGCCATTTAAAATGAATTTCACTTACATGTAGTAAGTTATTTACTAGCAAAGGAATAGACTATAATATACCATGCCATGAGGCCCAAGGAACAGTGTTCCTGTTTGCTCAGCTATTTCCTGTTAAACACTATTGAACAAAAACTGCTGCCAAACATTTTCTAGGTCATTTGTTCTGTTTGTAAACTGGAAGTGTACGATATTTAACAAGTTGTCATCATTTGCAAACTAGATTTATGCAGAATGAAAGAATTAAAAAAAGAGAGGAGGAGAATGAATGCAAGTCTGAAGTTACTTAATGACCCCATTAATTGAGAGAGAGAGCGCTGGAGAAATTAAACAGAAGAGGTAATGGCCTTAGAGTCATTATCCTATTGTGGGAGTACTGCCAACGTTTACCAGGTGATTTTCTTCTACATTGAGAGCTGAGAGTCAGTCTACTTTAACACAACAGTTCTTGAATCTGGCCAGTCACAAGAATCACTTGGAAAGTTTTTGAACATGAAGCCCTAGATCCTCTTCATACTTTCTTAATCAGAATCTTTAGGGTAGGACCCACGCATATGGATTTTAAAAGCAGGCCAGGTGATTCTTTTGATTTTTTGACAAAAAGCTGGCCAGGTTTAGACATCATTGCTTTAGAACAGGGTTTCTCAACCTTGGCACTATTGACATTTTGAGATGGCTAATTGTTGTTGAGGCTGTCCTGTGCATTGTAGGATATTTTGCAGCATCTCTGGCCTCTACTCAGTAGCTCCCTTCCCCAAGCTGTAAAAATCAAAGTATCTTAAGACAGTGCCAGATTCCTCTGAGGGCTACAATCATTAACAGCTGAGAACTACTGCTTGAGCGCTTTTTAACAATGCTGCCTGACAGAACTTGCGGTAATGAGGGACATAGTCTTCACCTGCCCTGATGGAGACGGATATTGAAGCCACAAACAACATGGGGCTATTGAGCACTTGAAATGTGGCTAGTGTGAGTTGGAACTGAGTTTTAAATTTTATTTAATTTCAGTTGCCACATATGACTAGCAACCCTTAATATTGTACAGTACAGCTTTACAAGATCCAGATCTGTTGGCAGTTGAATCCATACGGTCTCCCCCTAAATGCTTCTGAGAGCTGCCATGTACAAATAATTTATAAGAATAAAAAAATCTACCTACTTTCCTGTCTGAATCAGAAAAAATCTTAGCAAGTTATAGTGAAAGAGAAGTTTACTTGCAGTTTTGTTTTCTAACGGCTGCTTAGGAAATATTTCTGTCGCCACCCTTGACATCCAGATTATCCAGTCTGGCCAGAAATAGACCCTTTCAGTACTGACTATGATCTCCTTTCACTATCCTTAACATTTTCCTGGGAAAAGTTCTCACTTTTGTCTGTTTTCTCTCAATTCTTAACAGGTTAAATATACAATCACCAAATGACCCGGCAATTTCCCTCCAAGGTATATATATGCAAAAGAATTGAAAACATATATCTACACAAACAAATGTTCATGGCAGCATTATTCATAATATTCAAAAAATGGAAATAACCCAAATGCCCCTTAACTAATGAATGGACAAACAAAACATGGTCTATGTATACAATGGAAGATTATTTGGCAGGAATAAAGAATGAACTACTGATACGTGCTACAATGCAGATGAACCTTAAATACAGTATGCTAATTGAAAGAAGCCAGTCACAAAATACCACATATTATATGATTCCATTTATATACAATGTCCAGGATAGCAGAAAATCTATACAGGTGGAAAGCAGGTTGGTGATTGCCCAGGGCTTGGGCAAATGGGGAGATTTGGTGGTAATGGCTATCGAGTATGGGGTTTCTTTTGAGTGTGAGAAAAATATTCTAAAAATATATTGTGGTGATAGTTGCACAATTCTATGATCATATTAAAACCATTATATTGTGTGCTTTAATTGAAGGAACTGTATAGTAAATGAATTATATCTCAATAAAATAATTAAAAAAATCTTTCAGTATAATCCATCACATTAGCAGATCTACATGACCATATCAATTGGTGCATAATATTTATTTTTGAACTGGAACTGGCTTTTGGAAATGTTATTCCAAAATAGTCTCTCCACTGGCTACCACTATCCTCATTTCCGGGATAACTCAAATGACCCTGGATTGTGCCCAAACTTGGGCTGAAAATCCTTGATTGTGGCCCTTACTCAAGAACAAATCCTCCCACTCTAACAGACCCACTGTAGGACACGGTACATACATGTGGAAGATACCTTTGGAATAATCTCCGCCTGCAACTGAAAATGTCCATCCTTGTAATTTCTGAGTTCTTTCAGCCTCTCCAGTCCAGAGGAATCATGGACACATGAACACTGCCAATGAGAAAAGATAAAAAGGTAAGACGTGGCTAACATCCAGACTGATTTTAGCATGAGTCAGGCTGGTCAAACCCTGTTCTAGATGTAAAGTGCTAAACCATGGAAAATAAACAGCGTCATCAGAGCCTGTGAAAATGACATTCACTTTTAGGGCCTTGAGTTTTCCATGCAGCCCCAGATAGAGCCCGTTCTCCAACTTTAAGCTCACTCAACTCAGATAACTTTACAGGAAATGAATACATTTCTAGGTTTTCAGTTATTACAAAGTGAGATCTCATACTGAAAATAACTGTCGGGCTCGTGCTGCTTGAACACTGACTGTTCAGAAGACCTTGAAATATGCAGAAGGCAGGGAAGGGAAAATGGCAAATAACAAGCGAAGTAAAATCTTGCATAATGTCAACCAAAAAAAATTATCTAAAGCAATTATACTTTTATCCTCTAGAAGAAATAATGTCATGTGAAGCTAAACTATTTAAGTGGTTAGATGGAGATCTGTTATGAAATTATGTGAAGAGAAGTAGGGACTCAGTTTGAAAGACACGAAAAACTGGCTTGTTAAAGAAAAATTTATAGGGAGGACTATGAGTTCAGCAGAGAAGGCCCACAGGTTAAAAAACAATGACACTGGCCTGTGTCTGAGCATTAACGCATTTCTGACCTTCCTTCCATTCATTGAGGGTGCTGATGGCTACATAGAGCTGATAAGAGCTAAGAGTGTCGGAATAGTTCTGGGAAGAGTCTGATTTATTTGGAAAAACAAGTGTCATCCCCAAGATAAGATGTATCAACTATCAACTGTACTTCTGCCTTTCTTACATCTAAATATATAACAGCCTTCCCTGACCCTCACTGTCTGGATTGGGGACTCCCTCTTCTATGTTCTGACAGCACCCTGGACATGCCCTTAGAATAGTACTAAATATATTTTTTTTTTTATTTTTTTTTTTAAGAGACAGAGTCTCACTGTGTTACTCAGGTTGGACTCAAAGTCCTAGGCTCAAGCAATCCTCCCACCTCAGCCTCCAATATAGCTAGAACTACAGGTATGTGTCACCACCACACCCGGCAAAAGTATTGTCTTTTAATATTGTTAGTTTTTATCTACTTCTCCTACTAGACAGTGAACTTCTTGAGAACTGAGATTTATTGCTGGCATTCGTATGGTTTTCAGTTATCAAGGGCCTCTTATCAGAGTTCGTAGGCAAGCATAGTTTCCCATCTCTGGTAGGTAGAGTTTCATTTTCAGGTGTTCCATAGGCCAGTTGGCTCCCCTTGAGATTAGGTAATTCAAAGGTTGACATCATACCTGGACTCTGCCAAAAGACCTTGTGATAAGTTTGTACCATAATACTGAGTTCCACGAGTATTTGAGCTGAGCTCTAAAATGGGTGCTGTATACAAAACTGCTCACTAGAGTGGGTTTAATATCATTATACTGGCTTCAAGTCAAATGTTTTCAGGTGGTATTTTCACATGACCTTCAGACATTTGAAATGCACTTTCCCAAGTGTGCACCTTGGGGAGCTTTATCTGTTATTCTACCCATGTTTATGTGAGATGCTAAAGAAACAAATTGCTCAGTGACACCCATAGGGCCTGAAAGAATTCCTGCCCCTTCCCTGTTGCCCGTCTTCCTGGGAGGTGTGCCTGGGGGACAGGGTAATTCAGACATTGAAGATTTTGATTTATGTCTCAAATAATGTACCCAAATCCCAAATATGGAATCAGAAATTTTATGATGTTCCTTGCATGTTCCATATCCCTAGATCTAATCCCAGATCTTGTTCTCTTTGTTGTTTGTTTGAGGTTTTTCTAACCCACTGTCTTCCTCTGAGTAGAATTTTTCAATTGCAACATTATAATGCATCATCTGGACAAACAGCATGTTTTCATCAAATCTTTGAGTATGACCTTTCCATTTACACCAACTAAGTAAATGTTACAAGAGACACAGTTTCTTTTTTCTGAACTGTCTGTGTCAGTGCTGACTATCTCAGTTTGAACAAAAGGGAGCAATAAATAAAGCCCATGGGTGTCTCCCCCGCCCCCCCCCCTTGCAAGGCAGAGCCAGCCTGTCTGAGCCAGTTGTTATCAAAGTCCTTTTGGGACCTCACTCCTCCTGCCCCTGCTCCCTAGGCCTCTGGGATTAGAGAGTGGTGGAAAGATAGGCCCTGTTCTTTATTTCTGTGAACACACACACAGATGGACTTTGGATTGGAGAAATCTGTATTTGTTGAAACCTTTGGCCAGAGTTATAAATCCATGTGCTGCGTGGCAGGGATGTCTCTGACTCTGGAACAAAGAACAAAGAGCGTTTAACTTAGTCACACTGAGGAAAACACCAAAGAAGCAGAAAGCACAGGAGTGTTGACACTGTCCCCCTGCCCCCATCCTGAAGGAGCACCCTCCCTTCCCTTTGGGCTCCTCAAGTAGAGGTTTCTTGGAGAGTAATAGCTCCAAATCTGGAGTTTAAAACAATAAAACTCATATCAAAATCATCCCCCAGGCCCTTCAAGTTCACCTTTAATGATGAAAAGTTTAGATTTTTCACAGAGTCATAAAACCTCAAAGTAGCCCACAAATAACTTGGTGTTTTACCTCATTGTCTAGCTGAGTGAGTGAAGATACCATGTCACAAAGCCCAACAATTCCCACCACACCTGGCAAGATTCTTCAAAACATTTATTCTGATTCACAAATATATTTTCATTGTAGAATATCTTTTAAATGTATAGAAGTATTAGAAAAAAATTTTCATATTCCACATTTTGTTCACCATGCTCTTTTGTGATTAAAGATAAAATTAACATGTTAAATCTTACAGAATAAAAAAGAAAAAAATGTGGATTTCTACTTTTGATTTTTAAATCCTGAAATTTACAACTGATTACATAAAACATCAAAGCATACTTGGACAGGGACCTTGTTCAAGATGGGTGGTATATTATGATAGGGTGTCAAAATTGTGAAATCAAACCAGCTCCATGGGAGTGTACATAGCATGACATCCTCTGTTAAGTTCTGGTAGTGCCAAGAAATTCCTTTACTCCTAATTGGCCAAATTCTGTTATCGTCACTTGCAGGGAATGCCCACAGTCAGTGGAGAGGTTCCAGAAGTTCCTGATATCACCACTGAGTTATTATCACAGACACTAAAATCCAGGCAATTAAAATTAAGAGAAAGCTATTGAGTAGTGAAAACAGAAGAATGATTGAGGTTTCTGGACTTTTGTTGATCCTGCACAGATTAGGATCAGGCAGAAGTCTCCAGCTACCCAGCAGAAGGAAAAGTAGGTCTTTGAAGAGTGGTTTCTAACAACCTATGAAGTTATCTGGGGGTTAGAAGGGAGTTCTGGGAAGAATGAGAATCAAATAAGTGCTCAGCTAGGTTCTGTTGACCTTAACTCCATGTATTTATTGAGATGATACCTGGTCTGGAATGATGTTAAGTCATTGTGTAAGTTTTATAGGACCCCCAAGGGCCATCTAAAGACAGGTCTACTTGCAAATGCTGGCTCCCTGGGTCTAAGATCACTGTGTATAACCCTGCTATTTTTACCATTATTTCCATTGTATTCTTCAGTTTATAACTCTGAAATTAAAAGAAAAATAATTGGCACTTTGCTGACTTCAGTTCATCATCTGCACAATGACGAGTTGGATGGATTCATCATCAAGGACTTTTCTCAGCTCTGCATTCTATGCTCTGCAGGTCTAAAGACTAACCATCCTGCATCAGGCAGGAACAATTTGATCACTAGTCCAGGTCAACAGTGCCGGCCTGTTGCAAAAGTTGGGATATTTACTAAAGCAATGCTTCAGTGATTGTCTCTCTAAGTCCAGTTCTTCGCCTGTCATTTACTGTGTAAGGGGCTAGGGTCCCTGACAAGGGGACTTCAGAGAATGGAGAAGGAAATAAAGAGGCTGTGAGTGAGAGACAGTACTTTTTTTTCCCCAATAATTTGCTTATTTTTATATTTTTGAATGGCAGATGTACGTTGCTCATTAATCAATTACCACTTTTGTTTACATAGCACATTGCCTTACATTTCTCAGCAAGCATTTTCTGAAATGATTTCTAGTTTTCCCTTAATTTCAACATTCTCCTGAAAAGGTCTTCAGAGTGCTTAGAATGCACACTACTTTTCATAACGGGTTTATTATTTTTCTAACAACTGTGAAGTGAAAAGTTATGATTCCTCCTTTTGAATACTGAGGAAACTAAAACACAGGGATATTAAACACACCAAGGCCACACAATTGGTCTTGCACAGAGGGTCACAAAATGGTGTACAATCACAGTTCTGCAGGAGAGGGGAGGAATTGCCCAGCATGAGTGGAATCACATAGACATCTAAATTCACTACAGATTGCCCTATGGCAGATAGCTAATTGGTGGTAGCATTAGATAAATACCCATATAATTTATTTCCCCACCAGGTATTTTTCTTCTAGGCTTGCTGTCTTAAATCAGCTATCTTGTCCCCACTTTATGCTCCAGCACTGATAACCCATAAAGGTTGGACATTGAAGCTGACCCCTTTAATCTCAGTTAAACAACTCCTTCAAATCTCCCAGAGGAGCAGAATGAAACCAGCTCAACAGTGGTATAGAAAGTTAACTGCCCAAGGTGTGGCTTAGGACCCCAGGTGAGTCAGGGCATCTCTGCCCTCTCCCCTGAGGCCTTGGTGAACTCTGAGGGTATAAATGGAACTGAGTTTGAGTGTCTGCATTCTCCAGACATTGAGAATGGTGGGGTCGAGAAAACAGGATCCATCCTCAAACCCCAAAGAACAACTTACCTCACTCGTCCAAAGTCATTTGGCTGAGTCCATGTTATAGAATCAGATAACTGGAAGAAACTATGTAAAGTCATCCAGTTTATCCCCTGCTTTCAAATAACTATCAAGGATTCATTAAATTACTTCCTATGTCTTCAGACACGTACTGGGATGAAATCTAACCTATAGCATTGTTCAGGACTTGAACTGTTTCAAAGTGTCCTTTGGTAATCCTTTCCAAAGTCCCCCCAACACCAGCCACCCAGTTAATATCTAACATAAATCTTCCTGCTACTTATTTAAGCCACTTATTTTCTTTGATAATCTCAGGCGACATGGCAGAACAGCAGGTCTCCTTTTCTGGAAGCTTTTCTCAGTGTGTGAGCTGCCCTTGCTATAACTCAGAGTGAACAAAATATGCAGGGGAGAATCTCAAAGAACACAGATTGCTTAATTCCCCAAGTAATATTTAATAAAAAGAATCAGGGGTGAAATTACCGTTTTGACTTTTCCACATATTAACTCTGTGATCTTGGGCAAGTTAACATCTCTAAACTTCATTTTCTTCTTTTGTAATGTAGTTAAAATATTATACTTAAACCAGAGATTATACAAAGATTAAAAAGTGTAATGTATGCAAAAAAATTTTCAAATGTGAAGTACAATACAGAGACTAGATATAGTCAGAATTATTCATTTGTCATGAAGATTAAGTCAGAAGAATGATGGTAAAATAACAACTGTTGGGAGAGGGTGGAGAAATTAGAACTCTTGTGCAATGCTGGTGGGAATGTAAAATAGGACAGCAGCTGTGGAAAACAGCATTGCAGTTCCTCTACTGGTCACTACATGGTCTTTATTTGGCAGAGAATATGGGGAATATGTATAGAAAAGAAAAGATATAGAAGGTACATTTTTAAGAGGGATATAACTGATAATGTGGAAAAAATTTAAAAGAGAGGACAGAGTACAAATATTATAATCTGAATAACAATATGGATTTATAAGAAAATTGAAATTACTAAAATTGATTCAGGAAGACGTGGAGAATATAAATAGATCAATAACATTAGATGAAATTTGAACCATAGTAAAAAATATACCCCTTAAAAAGGCCCTGAGGACTCATAACATATAAATTGTTAAAGACCAAAGAAAAAGTTGAAAAACTATATTGAGCATAAACCCAATGCCAAAATTGGGCAAAAGATAAAAAAGAAAACTATAAACCAATAAAACATATGAATTTATTTACAAAAATTATAAACAAAGTCCAGCCTGGCATTAAAAGAATACCATAGCATGGTCTTATTTAAATATCATTCTATTTTAAGGGTTCTGTTAATGTAACAGTTAGAATTTATTACATTGGGAGATTTAAGGGAAGGATCTATATGAAATAGTTGATAGATGTTAAAAATTTTTAATAAAATTTAACACCCATTCCTGATTAAAATAACAACAACAGAGGTTCTGGGTAAGTTAGGAATGGAAGGAAACTTTCTTAACTTGATACAGCAAATCACCTAGAAACCTAAAGCAAACTTGCACTTTGCTCCCGTCTTACTTTGGGTAGACACTAAAGAAGCTTATTCCTCACTTGAATGTTGGTCCAAAGCTATTGTTTGTGGTGAGCGGGCAGCTCTCCTCCATGCAGCCTTACAAGTCTTTCAGAATCCTTGCATCGCATGGCCCCATCTCCTAGAATCTCATCATCTATACCCAGCCTTCAGATAGAAGGATGGAGGATGTCCCTCCACTTTGGGGTGTGCTCTGCTCTGATGGAGCCACCAAGCACATAGCACCAGGGAAGGCCAGTAAGCAGGGAGCTCACAGTCCAAGCACCCCTTAGTCTGCTGCAGGACTTTAAGAGGAAACATTTTGAGCCCCACTCTCTGGAGAAGCCTCAGTGTGGTGGTTCAATTGTCTCTCTGTGGGGGGTGGAGGAAGGGGAGGAAAAGGTCTGGATGGAGGAATGCTAGCACTTTGGTCTTCTAAGTCCACCTCTCTGCAAGGCAGCCCACCTGTAATGTCCAGGCTCCGGGGTCATGCAGATCCCCTGGGACCTACTGGACCCCTGAGGCTCCTGCGGTCTGGGCTGGAGCTGTGAAATGTTTGTATGGGAATGAGCAAGCAGAAAACTGAGAGACTGAAGCCCCCTGGTGAGAACAAAGGCACACAGTGGGTAGAGAAGCAATATGGCACCTGCTGCCTCGGTCTGGGTCTATGGTGATTGGAAGTGGCCCACAGGGACTGGGAGCCTGGTACATGGCCAATAAACATATTTAAAAATGCTCAACATCACTAATTATCAGGGAAATGAAAATTAAAGCCACAGTGAGATATCACTTTACCCCAGTTAGAATGGCTTTTATTAAAAGTCCAAAAACAACAGATGCTGGCATGGATGCAGAGAGAAAGGAATGCTGTTGGTAGAACTGCAAATTAGTATGGAAAATAATATGGATATTCCTCAAAGAACTAAAAGTAGACCTATAATTCAATGCAGCAATCCCACTTCTGGTATTTACCCAAAGGAAAAGAAGTCATTTTATCAAAAAGACATCTGTGCTTGAATGTTTATTGCAGCACAATTCACAATTGCAAAGATGTGGAATCAACTCAAACGCCCATCAATTCATGAATGGATTAACAAAACGTGGTACATTTATACTATGGAATACTACTCAACCATGAAGAAGGGTGACTTAATGCCTTTTGCAACAATATGGATGGAACTGGAGACCATTATCCTAAGTGAAGTATCTAAAGAATGGAAAAACAAATACCACATGTACTCACTATTACATTGGAACTCACCAATGAGCACACATGTGCATAGAGGGAAGTATAACTCAATGGAAATCCATCAGTGGGGGGGGAGGAAGGGATGAACAAAAACCTACCTAACAGTTACAATGAACAGTATCTGGGTGATGGACACACTTACAGCCCTGACTCAAGCATTACAAAACTGATCCTTGTAACCAAAAACATTTGTACCTTTGTAATACTTTGGAATTAAAAAAAAAAAAAAAGGACAGAGGAGTACAAATGAGGGCTCTTTATGGTTGTGGCAAGAATGGCTGTTCACACTGCACTAGAGAGAACTTAGTCACATGGCTATACCTAACTGAGGGAGGCAGGGAGATGGACTCTGGCTGTGTGCCCAGAGAGAGAGCCAGAAGGTTGTTCTGGTGGACAGTGCTCTCTGCCATAGCCAGCTTCTCTGGGTACCATGTATGTAATACCTACACATACCTCTCCTTACACTCATCTTCTCTCCAAGGGAGATGACCCAAAATCCCATGCAGTTACACACTCATCTTGAAGTTCAAGAACTCTAAGTGCTGCACAGTCCAATACATCAAATATGGATGTGGTTTATGGTTTGATGACCTATAAACTAAAAGATGTTAACTGCTCCTCCACACCCACCTACCCAAAACAAGTTAGTGCAGCAGGGAAGAACAACTGCTATAAAAACTTCCACTTGGAAAAGGAAGAATGGAAAATACAACAAATCTCACATCAAACAAAAAAGTAAAGTCCTGATGGCTTTATATCCAAACATAAAATATCTAAACATGAAAGACTATAGCATGAAATACTAGAAGGCAATATAGAAACTGTTTTTTAATCATGGAGTAGGAAGGCCTCATAAACATGACAGAACATCCAGAAATCTTAAAGTAAAAAATGAACAGATCTGTCCTCATAAAAATGCAAAATTTTTGTATCTCTGAATATACCTGATACAAAATTGAAAGACACATGTAACAAGTATTTACAACATAGGTAATAATTGGTTAGTATCTCTAAAATCAATAAGAAAAAGGGAAACAACCCAAAATAAAAGTGGAAGCTTTCACTTTCAAGATGGGAAACTTTACAGTCTGTAGTGCTGCTAAAAAAAAAAAAAAAAGATGGGAAACTAATTGCACACAGTGATAATTCTCTCCTGAATATACATCACAGTGGTCTGTTAAAGTCTCCCACTGTGACATACTATGAATAAAAATATGGATCATTTAAATAATAAAATTATCAAGCTTATGCTAATAGGTATACATAGAACTTACACTCAACAGAGAATACACAATTTGTTCATTTACTCAGATAACAATTGGTCCTGTAGAAAGCCACAAAGGAAATTATAAGAAATTTTTTAAAAAGATCATTTAACTAACCATAGTATATTAAAATTAGAAATTTTAAAAAATGGAACCCAGATGTCTAGATATGTGAAGTCACTTCTAAATAACTCACTGGCTAAAGGGAATACCAAAATAGAAGTTTCAAACTATTTGGACATGAATACAAATGGAAGCACTCCTGTCGTACACAGCATCAGTGCAGTCAACTCTGTTCCATGTCTGCTCAAAAAATGGTACTACAACAAAGAGAAAGGGTGAAAAGGTTAGTGATGACCTTGAATCATAAAAAAAAACAATTGTGTTCATCATCCTCTCATGAGGATGTCCTCATTATAGAAAGATTACTTTTGGAATGACAAAGTGAATGAAAATGTTGGTGTTAAAAGTAATAGCTACACAGAAAGCAGCTATCTAGGATGATTCAGCTCATTAGTGTCCAGAAGAGTTTAGAATTTTATAAGCTTTGCAATGATTGCTTGTATTCCAGTATTTCAAATCTTTTTTAAAAAAGAAAGTAATTAAGCTTATAAAAGAGTTAAATTTAATGATAAACTCCCAACATAAAAGCAATGGCAGAAGGTGATTCTAATGAAATGTTACCTCTAGGGGCATATACAGTCAAACTCCTCCAGTATAAGTGCTTTTCTACTATATTCTTTTGTCCTGTTCATTTGTGTGTATTCAGACTATTTTATTATAAGATTATATCTATGGCTGAATAAACTTCTTGGTGTCTGTAGACTTTACATTTTAGTGGAATATTTGTGTAAAAAATGTTTTCATCAAATTACCAAATCAATCACAGTTTATGGAACATGAAGGGCAGAATTAATATATCCATTTAAGGACAGGAAAAATGCTTCATTGCTCTTGAGCTCCTAAATATTGAACTTCGTGCATTCTAAACTGATATGAAAATGTACTTTAATGGCAAAAATGCACCAATATATGGAAAAAATAAAGATATGTTTATAGCAAGGAGTTACAGAGATGAGGCTTAAAAGGTAATTTGAAGCCTAATGGTATAGAGCCTTGAATGCTTTAGCTTGGATGAGACCTCAGAGGACATCTGGTGTTCACTTACTCCCTTTATCTTATATTAAGAGGAGGCCCCAAGAATCCCTCCAATTTCTTATGAACCTTTCCTGGGGAACGGGCACAAATTAGTATTTGTAATGAGGAAACTGGCCTATAGATGTGAGTAACCGTTGAAGATTTTGAACTGAAATTTTTAAATGGCACAATCATAATTGTTTGGGGGAGATCTCTTGTGGTGAATTTAGGATCAATCAGGCTGAGGAGATCCTTGAAGCCAGTTAGAAATCTCTTGTCATGTGTCAGATCTGAGGTAATAAAGGCTAAGACAAACATGCTATCCAAGGAAATGGGGGGAAGAGACAGGAGTGGAAATACTGCTCAGAGTGTCTTGAGTCATTGAACAGAAGCCTTGCCTCTGCTATTGTGTTGCTTAACTTCCCTCATGTTTCATCTGAAAAGTGGAGTTTAACTAGATGATCTCTAAGAGCTCCGACATCTGTGACCACAATAAGCGTGTATGTAGTAGTAGAAGGTCAAGGGTGAACACTATTGCAGATGATATACCTCTTGCCTTCTATGGAGTTCAGCTGTGGATGCCTGACCCCAGCTAGTCTAATGTTCTCTCTCTCTTGAGAATCTGAGAAACACCAAGACTGGGAATTTAGCTGACTCTTATTAAGGGCAGAACTCTTAAACAGAAAGTCTGTGAATTCTTGCTACTGAGGTCCTAAAGCTTCTTTGAACTAATGCTTTAGATTTTCCCTGGAACCCGTATAATACCCTATATTCTTCCAGAAAATTCTCTTTTTTAAGTTTAACTAACCTAACTTGGTTCCTCATGCTTTCAAACAAAAAGATTTTGACTAAACAATGCTAATAGACAAGACTATAGAAATTTAATGGCTGTGTTTCAGGAATGTTTTCCGTCAGAGGAATGTTGAATGTCATCTACCATCACCCCTTCATCCCCCCCACACACAATTCAGAGCATCCCTAAGTAGATTACCAAACTTTCAACTCACTTGTCAGCAAAGCACATTTATCCAGAATAGTGAAAATATCAAGCAACTAAGTGTTTTTCTCTCTCAACATTCTATGCCTTTGAAAAAACAATTTTAGATTTTTATTGTAATTATTATTATATTAATAATCATTATTATTCAGAAAAACTTCTTTCAGATTCAAAAGTATTCTATATTGAATGGTAAGAGGAAAGTTGTCATAATTGAAGAATTCTCCCTAATGAAGAAAAATCATGTAGTAGGAAGAATAGTTTTTGTAATCAAAGAGACCACATTAAAAAAAATAAAAATAAAAATAAAAATAAATAATAAAGCAAAGAGACCACATTGAAATATCAGCTCTGGCACTTGCCAGCTGTGTAACCTTGACATCTCACCTTTCTTGGTGGAGGTGACCTATCCAAAATAGCCTTCAACACTAGGATGTCACCCTGAGCCTCAGGCTAATGCTATCTACCATCCTCCTTGGGAAAGGGTGATTCTGGGGGCCCTAGTTTCATCATTAGTGTATATTCCTTCAGTTGTATTTTTATTTGTTTTGGGTTTTTGAGACCCCTATTTTGTGGGGCTCTGAGCACCCTATGTTCCTCACCCAGAAGGCAAACTTCAGCCAAATTTTACAATGTATTAGGAATACATCACTCAGTTCTAAATCAATGTCCTCTGAGCTTAGGTCCACCTAGAACAATGGAGGCAATACAACAGGATAAAATTAGAATTTCCCTCCCTCAAGTTCTCTCCTAAACGTTGCCCTTGATGCCGTCCCTTTCCAAGTCACTATTACCTATCGGTACAAGTACCCAGCACACTTCTGTTACCCAAGAATACTCATGGGATTTTTGTTACTTTCTAAATAACACTTTAAGATATCCTTCAACATCTTTCTCTCTTCTGTCCAGGTCAAGGTTTTGGTTTAGGGAATTTTAGCCAATAGCCAATACTACTTTGATGTCTTATCTTTTTAGAGATGAGGAAGTTAAAGAATAAGAACATTTCAGTGGCTACCCCTAAGTCACACACTTGATAAACAGTGGAGTGAAGATTTGACTTCAGGCACTCTGATTCCATAGCCTTTGAATTTTAGCATTCTGTTATGGAAATATTAAATAGTTTGAAATTAGTATGTGAATAGATAAATAAATCAATGAAATAGACTTAATAGTCCAGAAAGATATATATATATATGAGGATTTTGTATACAATTACAGCAGCATTTCAAATTAATGTAGAAAAGTAGATTTTTAAAAATATGGCATTAGCAAAAAATATTAAGGTTGGACCTTTCCCTACTCTTCATGTCAAAATAAACTCCAGATGGATCCAAGAAGTAAATATAAAAAACTGAAATCACAGAGGCACTAGAAGAAAACATGGAAGAATTTTTTAGACTATAGAAGACTATATTTTTTAGATATAAAAGACTATATATGAAAGATACAAAACTAATATACCCTCTAACCATCAATTTTACTTCTGGGAATATACCCTACCAATTGACTCACACATGGCCAGAAAGATAAGTAATCTGGCTGCTTATTGCCAACATCTTTTTTTATTGTTCTTGCTGCTATTTTTTTAATAGAAAAGGACTAAATGTGCTTTGTGGGGCATGGGGTTGGTTCAATAAACATAGTACATATAAGAGGTACATACATGCAATAATATTAAATGTAGCCATTAAAAAAGTAATGCAGATGTGTCTCTCTCATACAGAAGCATCAAAGTCAATATTTTGTACCAATTTTTAGAAGCTGTCACCATTTTTAACCATTACTTTGAAAAAGGAAGCAATGAGATCAAGACCTGATAGTGAGACAGACCTACCAAGGATTTTCAAAAGGATTGAGGGTTAGTTATCAAGGTTGGTAAGTGTGTGGGGATTGTTGGTGAGAGACTAACTTGGCACAGCTTCTTTGGAGTGGAGGGCAATTGATAATATCTGCCATCACTCACTTGCTGTGTGATACTGAGCTTTCTTTTCTTCATATGCAAGTTGGAAACACTAATACTTACTTCCTAGCTTTATTTCAAAGATGAAATGAGGCACAGTGCTTAGCACATAGTTGGTACTTAATGAATATTACCTCCTGTCTCAGTTAGCTCAGGATGCTATAACAAAATACCATAGACTGGAAGGCTTAAAACAGAAGTGTGTTTCTCACAGTTATGGAGACTGGGAGTCCAAGATCAAGGTGCTGATATGGTAGGTTTCATTCTGAGGCCTCTTTGCATGACTTGTACGTGGCCACCATCTCACTGTGTGCTCACATCTCACCGTGTGCTCACATGACTTCTTTGTACGCATGTGTACAGGGAGGGAGGGAGAGACAGAGACAGAGAACATGCAAGCTCACTGGCATCTCTTTTTATAAATGCCCCACCCTCATGACCTCAGCTAACCCTAATAACCTTCCAAAGTCCCCATTTCCAAATACCATCACACTGGGGGTTAGGGCTTCAATATATGATTGGAGTTGGAAGGAAGGACATAAACATTTAGTTTATAACATTCCATCCCTGAACCCCCAAATTAATGTCTTTCTCACATGCAAAATACATATTCATTCCATCCCAACAACCCTGGAAGTCTTAACTCATTTCAGCATCAATTCTAAAGTCCAAAGTCTCATCTAATTATTATCTAAATCAAGTATGAGTAAGATTCAAGGTAAAATTCATCCTAATCATGCTTCCAGAATACAATGGTGGGGCAGGCACAGGATAAACATTTCCATTTTAAGAGGGAGAACTAGGAAAGAAGAAAGGGGTGATGGTAAGTAAAAAACTCAACGAGCCAAATTCCATTAGATCTTAAAGTTCGAAATAAATCCTATTTGGTTTGATGCTCTGTCCTCCAAGCTCACTGGAGCCACACATCAGCCCACAGCTCTGGGAGTAGCCCTGCCCCTTCAGCTCTGTGGTCCCATCCCCTGGGGGTGGGAGGAAGCCTTGCTCACGTGGTTCTCTGAGAGGTCCCCATCCATGAGGTCCTGCCCTATGAATCCAAGCTGGAGGCAACTTTGCTGCCCTGGGCCTGTGCACTCCGGGTCTCTGGTGAGAGTGGCATCCCTGATAATCTCTGAATCATCTTTGGGGTCCTTCTTCTCTGTTCTTGAAACATAGCACATATTTGCAGCGAAATACTTGGTGGTCCCATCCTATAAAATCCAAGAAGTCTGACAGCTTTCCTTCATTTTTCCTGCCTTCTCTGTCCCCTTTAGTTTACACTGGCATTGTCTCTGCTGGTGTCATCCCATCTGTATCCCGAGCTTCTGTTAGGAAGGCTGATTAAGTCCATGAGTTGCATCCATGATCTCTCTTTCAAATGGCTATTCAGCCACACCCTCAAGTATTCTCTTCAGAACAAGCTCTCTTATTTTTTTTTTTTTACAATAATAGGATGAAAAATCTTTCCAAATATTTTTTATTAAAAATTCCTTCTTCAATTCATGCCTCTGCTTTCATATGTTACTATGAGCAATCAGGAGGAATCAAGCCACTCCTTCAACACTTTGCTCAGAAATCTCCTCAGCTAAATATCCAATTTCATTGCTTATAAGTTCTACCTCACATAAAACACCAGAACATAGTTTAGCCAAGTTCTTTACCACTTTATAACCAGGACTGCCTTTCCTCTAGTTTCCAATAACATGTTCCTCAATTCTGTGCCAGAATTGCCCTGAGAGTTCACGTTTCTAGCACATAATTCAAAACTCTTTCAGCCTCTACTCATTACCTATTACCCAGTTCCAAAGCCACTTACACATGTTTAGGTGTTGGTTATAGCAGCACCCCACTTATCAGTACCAAAATCTGTCTTAATCTGCTTGGGCTGCCATAACAAAATAGCATGGGCTGAGTAGCTTGAATAACAGACATTTATTTTTTCACAGTCTGGAGGCTGGAAGTCAAAGATCAAGGTGCCATCATTGTCAAGTTCTGGTGAGGGCTCTCTACTGGCTTGCAGAGGGCCACCTTCTCATGGTGTGTTCATATGACCTCTCGAGCAAGCATGGAGAAAGACAGAGAACAAGCCCTCTGGAGTCTCTTCTTATAAGGGCCCTAATCCCATCATTAGGATCTCACCCTCATGACCTCATCTAACCCTAATTTCTACCCAAAGGCTCAAACTCCAAATCCCATCACATTGGGGGTTAGGGCTTCAACATACAAATTGGAGGGGGGCACAAACACTACATCCATAACACCTCTAGATGCAAAAGCACAACTCTGGAGAAGAAAAAAAAATATTTTCCCAGACTTTGGTTTCTGTTGGAACAGATGGTAAGAAATTATTGCCAAGATTTTACACTTAAGCTGGGATTTCATTTTTAAGTCAGAAGATACATTCCAGGATTTTCTTTTTAAGTGCTGAGGGAGAGACAGGATCATCCTATCAAGCACATAGCAGGTTTACTATCCCCATCAGAGGTTTGGAAAGAAACCATTTTCTCATAGTTCCATTGTAAAAACAATAAAGAGTTCCGGAAAGGGGTGGCGTTGTGGGGGCACAAAGCCAAGGGGGCCTTGTTGGACATAGGATGGCTCACATAATGCTTAACTGAAATTTCTCTTAGACTTTCTTGGCAAACCACCCAGAAGATGGAAACACACCAGGGACCTTTTACACATCTGCCTTCATTCTAGTCTGATTTCAGTTGCCTTAGTAATAATGAGAACATTTTTATTAAAAAGACCTTAGAGAATTTACTATTCTTTTTAAATAGATTTCTTTCTATTAAAAAGATTTTGAAGAATGTTCTATTCTTTTTAAATAGATTTTTTTTCTATTAAAAAGACTTTAGAGAATTTTTTATTCAAAAAGACTTTCTACTAAAAGGACTTACTTTAATCCCCAAATTCCAAATTGTTTTCCAAATAATTATTCCAAACTTTACCACTCTCCTCAAAACCCCTCCCCTCAGAAGATCACCGGGACTCCCAGGTCACGGAGAAACTGAAGTCACCAGGGTACTCTCCACCAGCCTCTTGCCTTCTGTTGGCCATTTTAATGACCACACACCTATTCATATCTACACCTTGACTCTATTCCCAAAATCTAAGACAAGGTAAACCTCAAAGCATCTCAAAACCAGTGTCTACACTTAGTCCCATTCCCTTCTGACTCTTTTGACACTGTCTTCATCAGCCACCTCCTTTTCTCTAATATCAAATTCTTCCCTTTCACTGGCTCCTTGTCTTTAGCCTATAAGCGTCCTCATGTCAGGTCTACAAAAAAAAAAAATTTCCTCTCAACCTCAAGACTCATCCTAGCTACTGTTTATCACCACTACTTTACCAAGAGTGTACTTTCTTAGAATAATAATGGATCTAATTGATAAATCTTACAGGCAATTTTAAACTCACTTTCACTGAACCATAGAGAAGCTTTAATTGACCTAAACGAAGCATAAAAAAATTATTAAAAATCTGAAAAATATATAATTTTTGCAAAATTACAGGATATGAGACTAATACATAAAAATCAATTTGATTTCTATACACCAGCAAAGAACAATCCAAAAATGAGATTAAGAAAATAATTTTATTTATAATAGCATTAAAAGGATAAAATATATAGGAATAAATTTAACAAAAGAAGTGTAATAAACCATAAAACATCACTGAAAGAAATTAAAGAAGACCTGAATAAATGGAATGAGTCAGAAGACTTAATACTATTAAGATAGCCAAACTCCCCAAAGCGATCTACAGATTTAATGCAATCTATTTCAAAATTCCATCTGGCTTCTTTGCAGAAATTAAAAAACTGATGTTAAAGTTCTTATGGAAGTGCAAGGGAACCAGAAGAGTCAATCTTGAAAAAGAACAATGGAGATGGAGGACTCACACTTCCCAATTTCAAAACTCACTACAAAGTTATCGTAACCAAGACAGTATAGTGCAGGCATAAGAATAGACATATATATCAATGGAATAAAATTGAATCTAGAAATAAACTCTCACATTTATCATTAAATGATTTTTGATAAGGGTGCCACAAGATTCAGTGAAGGAAAAAAATAGTCTTTTCAACAAACAGTGCTGGTACAGTTGCATATCCAAATGCAAAGAATGAAGATGGAACTTTAGATTTCAGCTCTCCATGTAAAGAGCTTGGAAGTCATCACTCCCAATATTACAACAAATAAAAAAAAGAAGAAACTAAAAGTCAATGACTTTTCTTGGATCCATCAGGGAACTGAAGTTTCAAGGCAAACAGCCACCCCAAAATCTGGACCAACAGTCCCATTCAGAGAGTCACTGGGATCTGCTTACCTGGAGCAGAAGTC